>NC_051181.1:115330377-116035321 GCF_013339695.2 Rhipicephalus sanguineus
TACCCCTATTGCCTCTGCTCGTCACATAAATGAACTCTTTGCTCTATGTGCCGAGTTCTGAAGAGCCCGTTGTCTAATGTAGGCTGGCACTGAGGCAAATCTGAATGCTTGCAGATGCACTGTGCGAGAGCATATTCATCTACCTACGTTGTGATGCAATGTAAGCCTGATAGTGAAAGCGCAGCATGACATTGCAGTGCTGTGTCTGCAAAAATTGGCTCTTGCCATTGTTAGCAGACGCAATGTTGTTTCTCGTGACCACCGTGAAGTAAAAAGAAAAAAGGGAGAAAAACTGCATGGAAGTGCGGCTTGGGATAGCTGCCGACTACGCCGGAGTATTTGGAAAAGGAAATTTCATCACGAGAGAGTATTCGTGCCACCTTCCCTCACTGGGGTTTTGCCGGTGTGCTGGTGGTTGCTTTGACTCTTCCATAGGTTGCCCCCATTACATTTACAGTGCTTGTTTTATGGCACATTCATGAATCGTAAGACGGGAGACTTCTGTTTCTTTCGAAAGCCACTATGCCTGCTGAAACATGCTAAATTGGATCTAGTTGCATTGCTTTAAGAGAGCAGAAACATACCTCTGAAAGTCTTTTGACATTTGAGGTTTGCATACCAAGACTTTAATGTCAGGCTCTTAACGGCACCTAAGATGGGCTAACCTAAGTGCATACGCAAAAGTTCCGTCTCTCTTGATGTAAAGTTTTCCTAAGTGTCTTCATATATGCGGCAAAACCATAACAAGCTATAAGAAGCTTGCTCGTTAATATTTCTTTTGGTTGTGCTTTCTCAAGGTTGTCTGGCAGAATGAATGCATTTTATTATTTTTTTTTGGCTTTTGCCAGCAGCTGACATCATGTAGAGCTACTGCTTGTGCTCTGTAACATTCGACGGTTATTATTTTTTCTATAACGTTTCAGTTGCAGATATTGTTTGGATAAAGGAGCATAAATCTCTTAAATGCCTGCTGAACCTAAACAATATTTTGATGTGTGTGAAGCGTTCAGCCTTGAATTTCATTTTGCTGAGCTCCAGAAGCCAAGAGCTTACGTATAAGCAGACTGTTGTCTCTTATTTTTTGCCTTTTGGTACTACGTTGTTGAGTGTGGCACGTTTTGTTTCTACTACTTAATTTACCACATGCCTGAATTCTTGCCAGTTGTGCTCTGTAGACAAACACAGACTTGCATTTTTTTTTCTTCACCTACTTATGATTCGCATAGTTTCAGCCAGTCATAGTTGTGGTCCTGAAGAAAGCATTCATAGTCCTTGTTTGACACTGTGCAGTGGTCGGACAGTTTATTTTTTGTCGTTGTTTTCCGTTCGACATAGCAATACAAACAGACTTTGTACGATGACATGTTACAGGCCTTGCCTCTTCAGCCACTTAGGTCGAGAGTGGTTCAGGATGATAGCGCAATGAAATTTGAGACTGCCAGTGAATTGGTTTTGCAGAGTGGACCTAATACTTAAGTATGTGTGTGTTTGTATACATTATTGGAGAGCAGAGAACAGTGCTTCACTGGGCTCTTGCCATTAGTAGGATTTTTCTTTTTATTTGTGAAGTCCCCTTAACTGCCTATGCAGTTTATGAACAAGAGTGCTTTTTAGCTACGGCGGCAGTTGTTTCCCGATGCTAAGCTGGCTTCGGCTTGTACCGACTTCCCCGCATCGAGTGACGAGCTGCAGACTACTTAAAGGGTCACTCATTAGGTCTGAACATTATGAACAGCCATTCGCCGCTCATTAGAGGGTGCTTTAGAACTTGCAGTGCATAAAAGTTTTGACGAGGCCTGGTGGGGAGCCCTTTAAAGTAAGAAACCAGGTAAAACATCGCATGGTGGTGAGTTTACCACAGTAGTTTTCAAGGGAAGCTATCCAAGACAGCTGACTGTGAGGTGTCTTGTTTCGCTACATTCTGGATTCAAAGGCTGATAGCTGTACATTATACTTAACGAATCTCTGTGATCACTATGTGTGCTTCATGCTTTTAGTTGCAGCCTTAGTGCCATACACACTTTTGTGATTTCTAAAGAAGGCCAAAATCCAAAAAAAACTTGGCATTATTTAGTGCATTTGTTTCCTCCGGTGACTTCTTAACTTATTTGTTATCGAACTATTGTGGTGAGCTCTTTTCAATGCTAGTTTGGCCTGCATCGAGCACTACACTCTTTGAAAACTCGTTTGCTCATATGTGAGCAAAGCCACTAACACGTCCTCCCAGGAAAGTGCTCGTTGTCCTTGAGACATTCAGTGTATTTGGAACATTTGTGTAACGCCTTTTCCTAGTTCCAGCAGTCAGTTTCCGCAGTCCCGAGAGAAACATGTTACGGAGGTTCTGATTTTTTTTTTTTTTACCAAAACAACTGCGCATGTTTACACTTTAGCATTTATTTCATTGTTGTGAAGGCCTGGTTAGTCATCTGGCTGTACCAGAGGGAACAACGTGGAAACTACCTAGCTTGCATTTGTTGCGAAATGAGTGTTGTTGAGTTGATGTAAATAACTTCATCTAAATCTCTATATAGAGGTGGGGCGTGTAAACCAATGTAATATCGCTGCAACTGAAATCCAGAAGCCAGTTTCTTTCTTCTCTGCTGTTTATTTACTTGGAGAAGTAGTGCTAATTGTTCTCTTCAGTTTGATATCACTCAAAACATGTTCACTGTTGCCTTGCGTCAGTTAAGTTTTTACAAGGCAAACAAAACATGTTTGGACTGCCAGTTGTTTGAATTTAAGGGTTTCAGCATGCAGTGACACCGCTATGAATGTTTTTATCATTTGCAATGCAAAACTGGATGCAGGAGACACTTGCACATATAATTTTTTCCTTATAGGTTCATGCTTGAAATGTGCTGGAAGAACAACACTTTCAACTGAACTACATAACGCAGGCTGAGTGATTTCACATTTGTGACTGACAGTGAGTCGGTAGTAAGCATGTTTAAGGGGCCCCGTTACGTTAATATGGTCAACGCATGTGAGACTGCCATGTTACTTTATATAGGTTGTGATTGTCTTATTTAGCTTTCCTTACCACGGAGTGAGCTTTTCACTCTATTTAACCACCCTTTTTTTCTCGGTTGTGTATGTAGATAAGTAGTAGCGAACTTTCATTTACCTCACGTTTCGCACGTATATTTTGCAAATCAACACCGTTATGTCAGATGATGTGCGACTGTTGTGACGACATTGCTATTAATGTTCAGTGTACTTATATTTTGTACGGCACAGTACTGTTGTATTTTTCTTGCATGGAGTGTTACATTTCACTCTGAGCCAAGTTCTTCGAGCGTGGTTGGCGGAGAATTCGCTTACTAGAGTGGGGCGGCAGCACCCTCTTAAAGATACTCACACATGTATACTTCAGCGCTAGTGCAAACCTGTTTCTTTAGTACAACATTCCATTTTTCTTTTTTATTGTGGCGTTCACGCCACACGAATCTTAAAAAAAAATGTGGCCTTGGGTATTGGAGGCTTTTTATTACCTCATTTTGTTAATCTCTTAGTTTGATGTTAGCTGAATTTGTGAACAGCTTTCTCGCTTATTTTGACCTGTTTGTTCTATTTACAAATTGCTTGTTTGATGGGGGGCGATAACAAGTGCTTGTTTGGAATACCTTGCACTCTCAAAGGATATAACATCCATCAATGTTTCCCATGTATGAAAATCTGCCTATGCGTTGGATGTGTGGGTCACAAGACCAATAACACGTGCATATTTTGTTCGCATGTGTCTAGTTAGTCTGCCTTTATTTTTTCTTTGGACGCTGTGTTAACGAAGCACAGATGTTATATTTGTGTGTCATTGCTCCAGTGGTCTTGTGTGTAATGCAGTTTTGGCAAAATTTGAAGGGATACTGAACAAAAATTGTAAAAACTGACGAAAACTTCAAAATTCTACTTGGAAGACTCGGCTGTTCCGATAAACGGAGTTTATTTCGCGTATTTTTGAACAGTTGGCTGTATTTTTGTTGGATTTCCAGCGCGCGGCGGCTGCGAGCCGTGACGTCACATTTACCGCAGCACATGTAGGGTGCACGTGTTCCTGTCCACCTCTCCTTTACATCTACTCTCCCCTTTCCACAAAGGCGCTGAGACGTCCCCCCTCTTTAGGGGCTTTATCCCACCCAGGAGCATTGTTCGCTGCCGGCACCGTTTGTAGTGGTTCTAGGAACCGTAGCGGGGGCTGAGCGGGTTCAGATGCCCTTTTCGGGTACATAAAACATCACCAAACTTCGCCTCCTATAGTCGACGGTGCACCTGTTTGTGAAAACATTAAATTCATTATTTTCCTCTATTTCCTGCCTGAAATGAAGGTTGTGTCTATCGATTTCAGCACCCAATCTTTCAATTTGGCTGTAAGTCTTGGCGGCAAATGTTTTCTTCAGTATTCCTTTAAAGTTTGTGGAACGGAAAAAAAAATAGAAGAATCTGCCACGAAGAACTTGTGCATTGTTAACATGCACACGTGAGGAGTGCATTTTTTTTCCACATAGAGTGTTTTTTTTTTTTTCCATGTACATGAGGTTGACTGCGCAAACGAAGGTGCTTGTGTTTATCAGGTGGTCTTGTTTGTTGAAAGTTCAAAATCTGGTGCCATCTGTGTGACACTTGTACAAAGGAAGCAAATATATATATATCCCCCTTTTAGCTTCGTTTATGGTGAGCGTAACCAATGAAGAGCCAGCAATAAGCAGTGGCTACCGTGTAGGTTTTGTCGCTTCAACACACGATGTGGTGGTGACCGCGTATGGGGGCTTCATTGGTGTTCCTACTCACAGAGACTTTGTAGAATTGTGTCTGTGCACATCTCGTTCTAACACGTTTCGCGGTATTGTTGCGTCGGAAAGTATCAATTGACTTCAAGGTAGATATAATCCGGTAGCATTGTGAATGGTGGCACTTATAATCTTGGTGCCATTTCAAGCAGAGTTAATGCGCTTGAACGAAAGAAAGTCACGCGTTGCTGAATACTACTGCTGTATTCCTTCTGGCGTAATAATTGCACTTTATTGGCCAAAGTGCTGCTGTGACCATTAAGTACAAAATAAATGTTTAAAATGTTGTTTTGAAGCTTGCAAAATTAACAGCACTCGAGATGCTTAACTTTACACTGCGAATGCAATGCCCTCTAGTGGGTGTTGCTCACGAGAAATGTGGAAAATTGTGGTTGAGTTAAAGCACATTTATTTTTTTAAAATGAAGATATGCATTGTTGCAAGCTGAAGTCTTTTTTTTTTTTTTTGTCCCTGTCTGTAAGTCATAAAATTGCCTGCTTATCTTCGTAGCTTGTGCTATTACCCACAGAACTTCTGATGTTTCTAGTGGCTGCCATACCATCAGCTATATCCGAAATGTTATGCCTGGTATAAAGTGGCATAAAGGATAGATTGTTATGGTCGCAGTTCTGGACATCGCCTTTATTCAGTGGCATAACCATCAAACCAAGCCCCCCAAGCATTCTGTATCTGCTACTATTGACAAAATACAAGACACCCTGTTAGGCAGAGCACATAAGACTATTGCTGTTTAGGAATTGTGGTACTTTAGCGTTGTTGTGTAAAAATGTGTGTGTGTGTGTGCATGTGCGAGAACATACACGTGAGCGAAGAAAGTGAGAAATAAGATATACGCCATATACCACACTTCTCTTTGAATGTTAGTGTTAAGGGGGGGCAACTGAGGTAGCAACGATGGACTACTTGACGCACCGTGCAGCGTTAGAATCTGCAGCTATTTTTCTGTCCTAGCCTAGCGAGCTTTTTTGCCTGGTGCATGACCTGCGATACTGCAAGCACTTTGGTCGCCCATGCATGCACTGTAGCCTGCACACCGGAAACTCGTAAACCGCCGTGTTTGAGGCTGCCAGTATGCGTCAAAGAGAGCCACCGCTTACTGCCACGCACACAGTGTGCTGTGAAACATCACTGGGATTGCTGTGCGGATCTGCATTTCAGAGCACTTGTGACTTCGTTAAAAAAAGAAGTGCTTGGTCATCCACCTTTCTGCGAACCGTTTGTGGCCCGAGCACTTCACTTGTTTTGCGTTGGGTGGCAATAGCCGCCATCTCTCTGCTGCTTTTATATGTGTGCGTGGATGCTGTCGTTCCTTGGATTTCCCTAAGTTTTGTCAAACTCTGCTCACAAGCATGCGTGTAGGGCACACCGGTCGCGACACCGCTCGCGTGTCCAAAAGAGCGCACTGCCAGCTCTCTTCTCTCTCTAGCTATCTTGCATGCCTGCTGTTGTTGCCTCTGCTGTCGCGGCATGCCCATGGCTTCACTACTTTGCAAACACACAAACAGTGTGGATGAAGCAAGCGCCGTGCCAGCCCGACAGCTTTCCCATCCAAAGGCAACCAGTTCCAACCGACTGACCATGACGTTATCAAAGTCCTACCGTGCTTCCATTATGCCTTGCCTAATTAATCTCTGTCACCTTTCCGTTCGGGAGAATCTGTGGTGAGGTTCGTGAAGGACAAGTTCCATTCTCTCGCTTTGGTTTGAGAGATTTCTGGTTGAGTTATTCTCATCTAGTTTCGGGCAGTTGGGAGTTCATGTGCTGAGCTGCACCTTGTTGCGGCATTATGCCAATTCAAGTCACTAACGACGGTCACTAACGATAGGCTGCAGTTCCATGGCCTACGCAGTGTAGCAGCTTATAGCAGCACTATATAGAAACTTTCTGCTCAGCATAAGGGAGTTTAAGAAGGAAATGCATTTTGTCAGAAACCTGGAAACATCCTTAAAGCACCACCTCTAGTTTGCCGTGAGGTGACATGCCTTAGATACAAGCTTTACATTCTAGACATCCGGTATCAACTGTGCACGTCATGAGAAGAACCTGTTTAATAACAGAATTTCACAAGTGTTAAGTGAAGTCAGCAGGATTTGATCAACTTCCTCCACCTGGTCAATTGTGCCAAGCCGGAAAATGACTCAGGGAAAAATGAAATAACCCCGTGAAAATCTCTACTAAATGGCTTCTTCAGCATGCGAATGAGGTAGCATCTCGCAGGTTACTTCCGATTGTGTAGTGTTCTCTCCTGGCTAAAAAAAAAAAAAAAAAAAAAACACTGACACGAAAGTGTTCAAATAAGCAAATACTGCAGCAAAGCTCTCCTTTACAAAAGATACTACCAGCCGCTACTGCTTCATAAAATTTTGAGCACAAATTAGCCAGCTGTGCGACCAGTTTGTCTACAACTGCTGCCATAAGAGACCAACCGGTCGACATATTTGCCTTTCCGAAAGCATGCAATAGAATGGTGTGAAATGATTTCCTAGCAAGAAGTTTGTGCGCGTGTGTACATTTGCGAAAGTAAATGTCGCCGACTTGAAATCTGTAATGGAACTTTTCGCCAACGCCCGTGTTTCCTTAACTTCAGTTGTCATTTTGTGTCATGTGAATGGCAATCCACTGGGTGTGCCACTACACCGCATGCGTATATACAGTCTACACAGTATGTGTTGTGTGTGTGTGTGTGTCTGTCGTGTGCATGAATGCCATAGAAAGAGCCAAGTTATTGCATGCTGCTCGTCCTTTCTTCTTTTTTTTTTTTTTTTTTTCTGTGAGACCTCCCATGCGTGACCAGTGTTCAAAGCTGTCTCAGAGGAACCTGTTACTGTTGACACTCTTGAGAGATGTACATAGTACATAATGTAAATGTCCAAGAGAATATATTACTGGAAATAAAGCTTCGAAACGTGAACTGTTGTAAATGTGTTACTCTGAACAGTCAATAAAGAAAGTTATCCAGATCCGACCCATGTGGTGGAATATGAGAAGCGATGTCTTAGTGAAGGGGTTAACGAAATGCCACACAAGTGACTGCATTTTACGTCCCTACAGACACATGCTGGCAAGGTATGCTGCCGGTCTCATCGGCCACTGTCCATCAGACACATGCTTGTTTCATCAGCCACTGTCTCTAGGATTGGCCCTGGTCTCATCAGCCACTGTCTCTAGGATTGGCCCACTTTGCTGTCACAGTCTCCTGGGTTGGTGTGCTCACTAGAGTGGGCTTATTTTAGAAATAGTGTAATGCTAAACTGCTTTTTAGTGGTGAGAGAAGAACCAGAAACTACAGACCCAAGCAAATGGAGGTGGTGCTTTACAGAAGGAGTTGTGCTCTTGTTTACTGCTCTAAGAATATTGAGGCACTTTTTATCGTTTTACTGCACGGCTCTGTGGGTTCAGATACTACCGACGGGAAGAGTGATTTTTCGTCTACTTCATTTCAATTTGCGTCGCAATTTGCACACCACAGTTAACCCATATATGCCCAGTGTCCTACATATAGGACGCTTCTTTGATGCACTCTAACGTCGCTATTTCTTTAGCTGATGACTTGCGCCACCTACAGCACATCAAGCAGGCCTCATTCTCAACGTGTGCTAGCTTGCTTTTCATGCTGCCACGTGCCGACCACTTTTTCCGGGCAAACGCATGCTTTGTGTGAAAGACGTCATGGAGAGGAAGAAGTGCACGTGAAATGCCGACCGCTTTCTCCGGGCAAACGCGTGCTTTGTATGAAATACGCCATGGAGAGGAAGAAGTGCAATGTCGATGTGCACGTGAAATGTTTCAAATCTTACCACACCCGCACATAGCACCCCTAATGCCCAGTGTCCTATATGTGTACAGCACGGCTTGAAAAACTGTGTTGGGTTTACCTAGCAGTAAATAAAGCATTGTGTTTTCTTTTGAGGGTAGAAGTACACTTTTTGTGAAAAAAAAAAATATTTGTTATGTCATTTTTTCTAAGTTTGGGCATATATGGGTTAAAGACAATAATTAATGTCTTTAATGGTTTTCCTGGCCTAATCGTCTGCTCGATTCATTTCGTTTTGTCTAACGTATAAACGAAGCCTCTTGGAAAAATATTCCCCTTTCAGTCACATAATGCTAATAAAAGCAGATTTGTTTCACGAGGGCTGTCCTGCAAGTGGGCTATCCTGCAAGGCTGCAGTACAGTATGGAAAGTCTGAGTGGGTTTGAGAAAAGAGAAAGACAAAAAAGTGGACCATGTCTAAGAATGAGCCAGTTCAGTGTCATGAAGTTCAAGCAGTTCGTTGATGAAGTTTCACATCCCATAGCAAAACTGTGGTAGATGCTGCAGTGGAGTGCCTTGAATTAATTCAGGCTTCCTGGATGTCACGTTAAACAATGTACACACAACTAGTACTTTTCCACGTAAGCCTACGACATTCATAGTAAAACTGCATAGCCACTAAGCAAACATATCTTACCGAGCAATTGTGTGCACAACCCCTCAACTACTATGTGGTCATGTGGAGAGGTAGATTTTCCAGCTCAGTTGTATAATAATATTACTACTGCCATTCTGCCTTCAGCATACTTTATAACATGATTAGAAAAACTTGATAAGTTTTATCAAAACTTGATGAAGGAGGAGGCTTTATATTAACAACACTTCTGATTAAAGTATGTTGCCATTTTAGAAATCTTTCTTAACTTTGATCCTAAGTTGGTTGTTCTGTGCCTACCTTCAGAAGGGTAGTTTTAAAAGACCTTTCTGTGTTATGTAGAAATAATTAAAGCTAATTAAGGCTTTGTCACCAAGCAAAGTAACTTGTTATACCACCAATCAAGTAGCTTACTTTTTTTTCTTTTAACAGCAACTAAAACGCCACAGGCACAAACAATACTATTTCGATCGATGGCTAAGAGATGATATTGCGTTTCTATGATAAACATAGGTATCAGAAGTATCCACAGCTATTTCATCTTTTGCCTTTTCTTTAATTGATAAAATGTTATTTGTCAGATACAACTATACGAATTCTAGTAACTGCAATAGAGTAACATTGCCATATACTTTAGAAAGTAACTGTTACAGTTGCACGTTGCTCTAATGAAAAAGTAACAAGTCAAAAGTTACCTCAAAAAGTAACCTGTTACTGGTAATACCTCATTGGTAACTATTTACTGTTGGAAACCAACTTGAATGTAGGCTGGTCTTCTTTATGTTTTCGGAAATATTATAAAAAAATGTGCTACTGACCAATATTTGTGGGCACAAAATTTAGATTTGTATTTGTGAACAAAGCTAGCAGAACTATTGATAGGAAACAGAGTTACTATGTTGGGTCTGCCATTCTTCAAGCAATACTAGCTGCACTGCTACATCATACATAAAATATTTTCGGTAAGCAGACAAACCAGAATAGGAAAGGCAGAAAATAGCATTACACAATGTATAAAACTATTAGAAGACAACCATGGACGCCACTGACTGACAATGGTAAGTGAAGGCGTGTCATGTTTAAAGTTTGTTCATTTTTCCAAAAGAATATGGGTTGACCTATGTTGAAATTAATTTTGATTTCTCAGCAAGTTATGCAGTGGTTGACTTTTAACTGTGCATGGCCTGTCATTGAATAAGTGCTCGTCTTTGCCGGAGAAGTGTGTACCAGAGTTGCCAGTTCCGCTTATAATAAGCGGATTTGGGCTTCTTTTTTCGCCGAGTCGCTCGTAGAATTTTCCAGTCGCTTGTCGTGTTTTTTTGGGCTTATTTGCATTTTTTCCAGCAAATATAATTATTTTAGTGAAAGATAACAATCTTTAATGAAATTCTCGGAGATGTTAGCCTGGTTTATTGCCTGGCTTGCTACTCCAGGTGTCGGGTGGTCACTATGATATATACAATGATCACATATACACAAAAATAATACGTACACTCATAAACACACACATATATACAAAAGAGTCATTCATAAAGTTTCGTTAAGTCCAGTGGTTCTCAAAAACACCAATAGCACTTTAGTGTTCCTCATTGCACAAGCACTGTCTTGTCACGGGTTGAGAAGGTGCCGCAGCTCCAAGCTCAAGCAGGATTGCAAATGCAGTGCTGCCTTTAGAATCTGTTGTTCTGCGTCGTAGCGGGAACAGTCGCAGAGGACCAACATCACGTTTTTCGTTCACTAACTGTGTGCTTGTCGATGACTTCGACTAGTTGAGTGTTGAAGTTAAACGTACGTGGGGCAAATCAACAAGTAATGTTAATGATGCACTGGCAAATGTGCATTCAACCGAACTACCCTGGCGACAATGTTAAAAAGTAAATATGTGCTTTCGTTCATAATTGCGCATATTTTCGCTGTACAAAATAATTAAATTGATTTTTTCGACTCCCCTTCGTATTCAGTGACACTTTTATTATAATGAAAAATATTTTCAAGAATGGGAAAATTATTAAATTTTCGCTTCTCTTGGGCTCCTTCGCAAAAGTCGCGCTGCTTTTTTTGGGCTTCTTTTGTGATGATTATGTGCTTGTTAGCTCGGTAGCATCTGGCAACTCTGGTGTGTACCCAGACAGAGATAAGCATGTCTGTTGAAGAAACGGCTCTGTGCTGAGGCTTCCATTCGTTTGATTTGCCCACTGTTGACCAATCACACTTAGTGTACCATCGTGGGAGCTGTGTGAAGAATAGGACATGGCCAGACAGCACCACCACAGATTAAGAAGACGCATCTTTACGAAATAGTGTGCTGGCAAAATTCAAATTCTGCAGTTTTATGTGCCAAAACCACAATCACACAATGACACATGTTGCAGGGAAGGGCTCTGGATACTAATTTTGATCACCTGGTGTTCTTTAGTGAGCTCACGAGAGGTTTTTCTTCTGCCTCCCCTGGAATGCGGCTGCCGCTAGTAGGACGTGGGATTTTGAGCTTAGTAGCATGGCCACCAAGTTACTACACCTGGAAGCAGCTTGTTATTGTGTTATAACAAAAGCCAGTGCCAAGAACATGTCACTGCAGAGCATAGGTCGGCAAAAAATGTGGAGCTTACTGAGACTCACTCATGAAATATATTTTGACCTTAGAGCTCACTCGGACTCGGACTCACTGAAATTTTCCTCAACCGGACTCACTTGGACTCAGACTCACTAAAATTTTTCTCATCCGGACTCGTTTGGACTCACACTCACCAAAATATTACTCACCCGGACTCACTCGGACTCAGACTCACGGCTTGATCTGAGTCTGAGTAAGTCGATTCATGAGTGAGTTTGCTGACCTATGCTGAAGAGCCAGCGGCAGGAAAAATAAGCATGCCTTGGAATAAGGCAACCTGTAGCGAGTCCTTCGCAAACGTGTAGTAGTAATGCTAATTTTCGCTGTAGGCAAAGAGACGCTGCCGTTCTCGGCGAGAGCTGCACCTACGCAAGGTTGCGCTGTCCACTGTTTTCGGTCCCAAACTTTCTGTAGCGTTACAAATACATTTCGTGCACAAAACCAAGCTCAGTTGTTTATCTTTACATTCCAGCAATGGCTGCCCATTCAGCAAAAGGGAACGCCAGGAAGGTTTGTAGCATGCGGCAGTTTTCGCCATTGACCGCAGATGTGACGCAGCTGACGCTTCGGTGTACCTCTAGAACATTTGCCTTAGCGTTGTAATCAAGGTTCTGAGGGACTGCTGGGGAGCCAGGCAACAAGGCCCTAGCAATCAAATCTCATCAGGGGTGAGAAAAGTGACGGGATTGAACAAGGAGACACCTTGCTGTCTTTGTGGGTTTTATCACAAGCGATCAACATAAAATTGCTGCAATAGTACCACGTGGCTGGACTGTATGCCATCAGGACACTGTTTCTTCAGAATGATTCACATCAAGCATGGACACCTAAAAACAATAGGTGGCCATCCTTCTTGAAATGTGTTTGTACACGGACTTGTCAGCTTAAATCCTACAGCTTTCACAAAATATTTTGCAAGAGTTTTCTCGGCAAGCAACATTAATATGCAAGGGAATGTTTCAGAAGCTCATAGGTGAACACGACCATCCAAGGAGATGCAGGGCGGCGAGTCAGCATTTCGTGTATGCTTCTGTTCCATTTAGCTAATAGAAAGCACTAAAAAAATGCTTCTGAAAATCCATTGTTGCATAACTTATATGCATAAAGCTTATGAAAGCCATATAAAGGTAAAGTGAAATCGATGCAAATGTTGATATTTCACTTGCAATAGGCAGTATTACATGCTTGCAGTATCCAACATGACATCACTTCCCATTTCCTGTAACTTATCAGGATAAATGGGCAGATACACTTCATGACTTCATGTATCTGTTAATGAAAGATTAAATAAGGCTAACTAAGGTTTTCTGTGTGCCTTGATATCAAACATAGGCCACTATGAGTGCTGGAAAACTAGCCGTATGTTTCCCCCAAAAAAAGGGATGACCCTGTATGTACATTTCCACATTGAAAGAAAGCTTGTACTTCTGTGCCACAATACAGACGCAAACACAGCTCTTCAAGAAGCTGTGGTACAAATCACGTGACAACTGTTTCTATCTTGTACCGCATGGAATCATTCCACTGAGTTGGCAAAAATAATTAAACTGTAAACACAGGTATCACGAGAATAAACTGTAATCACATAATCCAGCTTGCTCTCATAAGTTTCATAGTGTCTATATGCTACCCCAGTTTTTTTAACAAGCTGTGATCACTTCAAGATCCAGCAGAATTTGTATGTTATATAAAAGCAGGCCCAATGACATGAAGTCCCCTTGGTGCCTGCTTCTGAGAAATGAGCGCCTTACCTGAATGTGAGTGTACACAGCCTTTCCATGTCTTGAGATGTGAAACCTGCGCTCACTGCTATAACACCAAGCTCTTTCATCACTATCTACAAGCACAAAGGAAGCACCCGACACGGTCGTCATGATGAGACTTCTGCCACTGCCTTCGTTTTCTTGGGAGGATTGACCCACTGGAAAAAGTTGCAGCGAGCATTCGGGTCCGACGAATGGCCCTCAGGCCGTGGGCAAACAAAAAACTGGCGACCTAGGTTGGGTCCGGGCTTCTTCACCGTTCTCAGAACACATCGCTCACTGTGGCCCTTGCAGAGGGGCGCTGCGGGGGGGCCTTTGAGGATATTTCTCCAAGCATTAGAGTGATTTGCTTGTTTCACACTGTCCCGTTCCACGACAGGTATTTCGAGCTGAAACTTGTCCCCAGGCACCGATTGACAGACAGTTGCATCTGAGGTAGAAAAAGTCTTGTCGCTAAACTCCCCTTCACTGCCATTTGTAAGACTGGTGACTCCTGCGTTGGAATCTGGCTGTTTCACTTTGGCCTTTCCCTTGTTCTCAACCGCAAAGAAACCCTTCAACGTGGATTGTCCATTCTTTGAAATTTTTAGCTTCTTCGCTGGCTGTCCCCCACCTTCGGCACACTTCTTGACCGGTGCTTCGGGTGGTCGCGTTGCCGTCTCAGCAGACGCACAACGTCCTTTACTCAGGAATCCTGCGATGCTTTGCTGGCGGCCCGAAAACTCGGGCCAGTGCCTCGTGGAGTAAGACGGGCACTGTGGCGAAGCCACAGGCGTACACGCGATGCTGGCCTTTACTGGGCAATGATCTGAGCCCAACACTTCCGGCAAGATTTCACTGCTGCTCACAAAGGGCAACAGCCCGCTGCTGCAAAGTATGTAGTCTATGCGTGTCCCGTAGTTTGTCTGGCGTGCACCCAGTCGCGTATTCCAGCACGTAAACGCCTTCTCTGCAGTTGGGTGGAGCGCCCTGAATGTGTCGTGAAAGCAGGGCTTTTCTGGCTCACCTGCACACATTGCGCCAATTGTTATCGATAATGGCACCAAAGGGTCAAGCAGGTAATAAAGGGCAGACTAATGCATACAGGTTACTGATAGGCTTGCATCTAATCTTGGCAACTGCAAAGGAAGCAGAGCTACGAAATATTAAGGGGGGAGGGGGTTTTTAACACTGCTTGCACAGCACAAACAGAATGTGACAAAAGCTTGGACCTGAGTGCTTTCTTTATCTGCACAGATAATTATTTTGATTTCTATGTCACTTTCACCTTAATCGTTGCTTCCACATAACGAAATCTTCTTATAAAGTCATGTGCCACAAAAACAAATGTTGTGCAAGCAGGTTCTATGACGTTAACTAAATTGAGAAGGCAGAAACAGCAAAGTGCACATTACAGTCAGAACGATGCAGAAGAGTGTCACATGTTAACACTACAGATGTGAGTACCATTTCGTCTCGCAATTGATCAATCCCCCTTCAATCAAAATTAAGCAGACTTGCATCACACTTGTCTAAGCCAGTTGAAGGCAGGTACCCAGACTTCAGAATGTAGGAGGTTGATGGCAGAAGCAGCTTATCTAATGGCAGTCATTGCCATTACATAAGGTAATCCACTGTACACACATGCTTCTTGGGGAGTGTTTGCTGCTAGGCTTTAGACCTGTAATTGACTGGAATATCCTACTAAGTAAGTCTATTTGACATTGATGAGTTCCATGACAGCATCAAAAGTGGAAATGTCAACATCATTGTACCTTTTGTTGCTTCAGCGGCATCTGGACCTTCCCCACTCAGAAGAAACTTGCTGAGCCACTGGCGTCCAGGGTTTGCGTAAAAATCCTGCACATGCGAGTCCCTCGTGTGGTGCATGCTTTTTTCAACTTTCTAAACACACTAATTTACATTTACCTCATCCTCCGATGGGTCACAGTGATCGATCTTGCAGTGCGAGGTGTTGAGGTCACCCAATATTATAACCTCCCTGCATTTTCATTTCAAACAATGCAGGCTTCAAACTCTGAATACAATAGATAAATATGCAAGACTCAATGAGAACTTACACTCCACTTTCCAGCAGTGCCTTTGCTCGTAGTTCAAGTAAATTGTAGAAGTCCAACTTCATCTGACCACGTTCAGGTCTTTCAGGATCAGCACGTGGGCAGTATACGTTGATGACAGCGACTCTCTTTGTGTCTTCACCAAATCTAAATGAACATGCATACACAATGTAATCTGCAGTACAAAAGCATTTAGCATTAATAATAATCATACCACTAGGCAATGTGTCCCCAGGAACTTGGTGCATGCAAATATTTGCAATATTGAATAGTATCAATCAGAGAGTCATGGCTGTTTAGTTTGTATTCGATTCCAGAAATCACCATTTGAAGTTGTTGAACATTAGTTTTTCTTGAAATACTGCAACAGGTAACAACAGTCATCCACAAAGGGAAACATCAATTCAAGTGGACATCCTTTTGAATGTCTTTCAAACGGTGCTGCTACACAGCCTCGATTGTTGCAAAAAACGCACTAGTTCCTGAGCAAAAGCAAGGAGTTCACTTTTTCATAATTTCTGACTGTCATATAAGTATGCCTTCTCTTGCTCACGCTAAAAATTGCCTTGATTGCATGCTTTCTGTTAGGCAGCCTTCATTGATGCAGGACACTCTATCATTTGGCCAATATCTCAACGTGGAAAAATTCCTTAACCCTTTCAGACGCCGCCTATGAAGAAATGTCTGTAAATGCGTCAAATCGATACAGTGTTATTTCAAGGCACTCGATAATATATTGCAACAAAAATAATGTCTTAAAATGTTAATTTATGTGTGTTATGGCAATCATTCCTAATTATTATGTAATTAAATATATCTTTATTCTGAAGCCATTCATGCTCTGTTTCTGCATAAATAGAATGGAATCTCAAGCTAGAAATATAGTGCCAATTCATTTTCGGTTATGTTCATCTGGAGCAAAGAAATATTATACTTTTGATGTGGGTCGTGGGAAGCGGCACGTCGAACGACTCGTCGAATATGGCTGTGCCTTCAGCAAAGTGATCATATGCAACAGTACGCTCCAAATTGAAGTTAAATGAAGACAAATTTACTAGGCAGGAGGTTGAATTCCTCTAATGCTCAATGTATCTTGCTCTTTCTGAGCCCCTGGTCGATACAAATGGAGAAAATAAGCGGTGTACACAATTGTGTACATAGCGTCTAAAAGGGTTAAAGCAGCCTAGTCGTGGTATTAGATTCACACTCTACTACGTGCATGTGCTGATGCACTGTTGCTTTGTTTTATTACCATCATTGTCATAGTGCACCTGATTACTTTTCAATCGTTTCACATATTCAAGTTTCTTAATTGATCCAACATCTCAGCTGGTAACTACGCTTCATGTAGTATAACATAAACAAGCCTTTTTTTTCTTCGAATTGGTGTAGCCCGACCTTCATATTTTGTTTCTTTCTGAAATCAGAAATGTTCACAACTTAGTTTAATACCAGGTCATTTTCTTGGACTTTCGTATTAAAATAGTTTGTGCTATTCGAACACTTCTCCTCGGAACAAATCTACTATTGAGGATGAACGTCAGATGTGCTCAGACATGTTACCCGCTGGCCTTGGAATGACAAACAGCTGTCAAACATGAACTGTCGGTGAAGCCAGTGTTTCTACATGAAAGATGTGTTCCCTTGTTGATACGCTGTCTCCAGCGACTATCCCTGTTCAACCACACTGGTGAAAACTTTAAGCCTCCATTGCACATTCCTGCGAGCTTCCATCGACTACTGCCCTTATTTGATATTCAAACGCTATATGCTCGCTGCATATTTGTTTTCGTGTTACTTGAATGCTGTTTCCAGCTGAGCTGCGTTATCGATTATGATATTTTTACAGTAGCTAAGAAAATAAAAAAAAAAAAGAGAGAGAGAAGACCACGTTGTATATTTAGAACACCTTTTCTTAAATAAATTCCCCAGTCTGCCTGTATGTTTACAAGACCATACGGTCCAGGCCACTTCATGTGTTCCCAGCATACAAGATCGGGTCAACCACACTTTTGAGCATTACGTGTCAAGCGAATACTAGCAAGGGTTGCTTTCATTTGTAAATGCTATTAAGGCTTACACTGCATGGTGCAACGTCAAGACAGCACGCCCTTCGCCGTCGACTGCGCTGAGGAACTTGCTGTCGAAAGCCAAGGTGTCGCCGTACGAACCTACGCAGTCGCCGCGCTGAGCACTGGACCACACATCGGTCAGTCCTTCCTCGGCCGCAAACGGGCGGCAGCTGTCCTTGCAATACGTTGCCACGCCAGAGTAACCACTCTGGTGACGTGGGAACGAAAAGTAAGAGCTATAGCCATCGACGATCGCCCAGCTCTCTTCCAGGACGGAGCCTGCAATGAAATAAAATGCAATATCCAAACGCGTGGTCATCGGGTGGACATGGCTTGCATTGGTTTAGTAAACAAGTTGGATTGTAAAACAAACACTGTTCAGAGATCGTTACATCACCCGTTTACGCTATAAGGTGGCCACCGTTAACGTGGATAATGCTTAATCAGTGAACGCTTTTTTATGAACACTTCTCTTGGGAAAACAACGCAGTGTCAAAACATAGTAATCGCACTTTGAGAGAAATGTTTCTTACGGGTTGCCTTTGTTTCTTGAAAACAAATGATGTCTGCATCCAGATCCCGCAGTACATCTTTTACGCTCGTCTTGAAGGACCGAAGTCCATTGACATTCCAGCTCAGAAGTTTCATTTCACGTTCGACAAAACACTCCACAACATTTAAACCGCGCTTCCCCGCCTTGCGCGCCAAAAGGATTGGTGCCGCTTGGCTTGGCTACGCTTGGCTAGCTTGCCTCTTTCTAACCCGCCACCAAGGCTGCCAACCGAATAAACGTAACGGCGCTAAATAAGAGAACAAACTAACCAAAATGATACAACGCAACAACGAGAACATAGTGTCTTACAAGAAAAGTTAAAACCCGTTAAAATGCCGCATGCAACGACGCCGGCACTACGAGCCCTCAGCAGCATACCGCGTTCATCGGGGCTCAAGTCGCTGAATTGGAGCCCAGCGTCGCGAGCCAATGTCTCGTTGTCAAGCCCTCCGTCCACATCCATTGCGGCGATTGCGGCAAGCTTCGATGGCTTCGATGGCCGTTGTTGCTGCTGTGGGTCCCGCTACTTTCGCTCGGCTGCTACTAGTGTCGGCGGCCGCGCAGTAAAGGCGGGCAACGTTGGGCACGGCAGCAGTGACGTATGAAAGTCGGATTTCAGGCGGGTGATTTGAAGTGCGCTAACGCGATGCGGGCCACTAAAACGTGATTTTATTTCAAAATAAGCACTTCCTTGGCATAAAAGTAGCGCTACGAGGTTTCTGGACCGCTATTTCAACAATCAACGTCGACTTAATATTTGCCTTTTAATGATCTGGCGATCTCTCTTTCATTCTCCACTTGCAATGAGGTAGAAACACTCGAACACTTCAATTGGCCGACTGCCGACGGTCTTCCCCTCTCAGAAAACGAACTATTGAAATTGTAATGCGGCAACTTGGTCTGCCAGTTAGTTCAACTGTACTGCTATCATTTGGGGCTTCTGTGCTGGGGCACTCGGACGGGAATATATGCAGCGCTATTGAGAAATTCATATGAGAATCAAATCGTCTTGCTCGACACATAAACCGCTAATAATTTTTAAATTATGTCATAATGACATAATGATTTTTGGTCATTTGCGAGATTATGCCACATAAATCCGCTACTCACCTCTGGTAAAATGAAAGCAACAGTTAGCCAAACAAAAAGAAAGAGAGAGAGAGAGAGAGACAAAGAAAGAGGCAGCTCAGAAAGAGAGATAATAAAAGCATAGCCTTGAATAGTATAGTATAGCAAGGGGGTGGGAAAGGCAAGTGAGTGTGAGGAGGAGGGAAGACATGTAGAAAGACATAGAAATAAATAGACAGAGATAGAAAGAAATAGAAAGAAACAGAAACAAAAAGAGATAGAAAGAACACAGAGCAACACAGAAAAAGAAATATAGAGAAACAAAGAACGAGAGAGAGAGAAACGCTAGAAAGAAAGAGGAAAGAAATAGATGGTGAGAGAAAGAAAGAAAAAGAAACTGTGATACAAAACAGATAGAAAAAAACAGAGAGAAATGGAAAAAGAGCAAGAAAGAGAAAAAGTAAATGGAAACGAGGAAGGCCGCCCAGCTCCGCTCTTCCATCAGACTTTACACCACTAGTGCGAAGCTGCCTTCAATTTTTCAAGCACTACTAGATGCTAGACAGTGAGTTAGAAAGAAGAGTTATTCTTAATGAACCCCAATGTTAGGCCACTAAGTAAACCATGTTGCGTAACCTTTAAGAGGACCAAAAAAATCATAACGACAGGAGGACACAATCCAAAAGTTATCAAGACGAGCTGGACTGTAATCGCCGTCTTCGTCCTCATTAGCTCGTGCTTTTCTCGCGACAAAATTTCAGACTATATGATCCGCCCGACTCTTGGCCGATACCCCTGAGTGGGTAGGTGCCAATCATCCCAGGCGCATCATCATCATCATCATCATCAAGCCGCGAGCCTGTTCTCCAGAGCGCCATAATGCTGGCCGCATCGAGGCTCACTTGCGCACCAGTCCCAGCTGTCCCTGTCCGAGCGCTGTCGACTGTCAAGGGCACCTCGGCGTCATGGACAACAAGACAGAGAAGGGTGGCGACCAGCAGCAGCGAAAGAAGAAGCGACACAAGCAGCCGCAGCAGCACCCCATGATGTGGGCCAAGGTGCGGACGCCGTGCATCGGTAGTGGTAAAGTGTACTAGAACCGTTTTACGGTCCTAGTACACTCTAGGAGTGGAGTCACTAGAATTATTTGAAGAGGCATTGTCATTCCCTGTTCAAATCTAGATGACTTTGCCTTCGTCTGTACATGTCAGAATGAAGCCCTTGTCAAAAGACTGGCTCTAGCGACATTTTCCAGCTGTTTTAAAAAAAATCATCACTTGAAGCCTCCAACTTGTTACGAACTTATATCTTTCGACACAGCATCCAATGGGCACTAAGTTGCGAGGTGTGCGCGCAACTTATAGTAATGCCCAATTTGAAGTCCTAATAAGCACACCAAGTGTTCCGCCGTTGAAGCAATGGGATTCTGTCAGCTGCTTTCTTCGAAAGCGGTTTGTCCATCGTGAACAGCGATAATTACACGACGTTCGGAACGCACTACCGCTCTTGCGCGGTAGATACACAGAGAAATCTGACTAGGCTATGAAGTTAACGCTGCCGCAGGGGCGTAGCGAGGGGGTGTTCAATTCACCCCCCCCCCCCCAACTTTAAAATTTGGCATGTGTATACACACGCACACATACAACCGCACGCACGCACATACATAAATTATGGTTGAACAACCCCATCCCCTTCCCCCTTCCAAAAAAACAAAAAATTCCGGCTACGTTACCGCGCTGCCGTGTACAATATCCCCAGTTTTACATGCTATCGCGTGTCTGATCAGTATTCCTGAGATCTGGATGTCTGATAACACTGCGTTACCTGGGGGAGAATTGGCGGATGAAGACAATATAACATATAGCGTTTGGTAAGCAATCGTTCCAGTTTTCCGCATCAGTGAGAGATAGATAGAAAGAGATAAAAGAAAGGTAGGGTGGTTAACCAGAACAAATATTCGGTTTTCTGCACTACAATGTGATAGGAGAAATTACTAGAAAGATAACGAAATGTCAAAAAATAAAAGGTGAGAGTGAGTCCCATTTACTCCAGATAAGTCATTTCGTGTTCTATTGGCTAACCTTGGCCGCGCGTTTAAACTATGACGTCGCAGCGTCCCCACCGGTCATTCATTTTTCCGCCCATAATGGCACACTGCACCAGTTTTTCATGGTGCGGCTCAAATTCGAGAAACGCGACATGCGAAACTACGTGCTGTTGTTTGAATACTAATAATGTAATATTATTATTTCGAGTGCAGAAGGCCGCGGACAGGCAAGGAAAGCAACGGGACAAACGCAAGGAAGAAGTTGCTGTGGAAGCTGTAAAGGTGAGCCGAGTTCTTTTCACATATATATATATATTTAAATAATGCCGCTTTATGCTTAACGTCTATACTTTCCCTAAGGAAGACATCAAAGGGCAGCAATTCTTTCTTTCTTTCTTTCTTCAAGGAATATGAACGCTTTCGATGTCTGGAATTACAGCCTCATTGTTCCAGTGAGAAAAATAGAAATAGAAAAAAAGAAACGCTCCCGAAGGGTTGCTTTGCCGCACTGTTATCTATTCCGCGGTGAAACATTCTCGTGATGTCCAGGGCGCGGAGTTTGTGTTCTTACGGAATTCCATTGTCGGAGGTGTCCCGAGAAGTTTAAATAACGAAGGTCATTTTTATATTTATAGTGGTTACCCGAACTACAGGTTCAGGTGACCCTGAAGGCCACGCTCCAATCCTTTGTCTAGGCTAGCCCACGATGCAAAGTCAGCGAGAGTTCGCTTTGGCGATGAATCTCGCTTTCTGGGGGGCATGGTAATGGCCAGCTTAATTTCTTCTAACACGTCAAATAACGAACGGATATAAGCAGTTGTCGAGGTACTTACTAGGTCCTTTCCATGAGACATCAAGGCGAAAGCCTTTTCACTTTCCTCGCCCCTTCTTTAAATCCTCCCGTGAATATTTGTCTTACCCTTCATAGAAAATTTTCAGTAGGGTTGCGCCCCTTTAATTTACACCGCGAAAATCCAGAAGGGATCCCCCCCCCCTCCCACACACACACACTTTCCACGGCTACGCCAAGGGGACCGGGTGTCCGCTTTGGCTGCGAAGCCGGCCTTATGAAAGCATGGTAACGGGCAGTTGTCTTCTAACATGTCCACTAATGAAACCATCTGAAAAAAAAGAAAGAAAGAACATTCCCGTAAATGTGCATTTCCGTCGGCTTTGCTGAAAGTAGTGAGGAATACTGAAACGTGAATGCCGATGGCAAGGTACGGACGTTTGTGTGCATATATATGTCCGGCACTCGAAGCGTTGCTCTTTCACTTCTCGTTCCAGTCAACGCAGGACAAGCAGACGCCCGACAAGCAAGCGGCGACCGACCAACAGGTGAGGGATACCCAAAGAAATGCTCTCGCATTTAGTAACGGTCTCATTAAGAGCTTAGCGTCGGATAAATCGAACTCGGGCCGTGATCTGCCCGCACCTTGAAGACCACTTTTGGGCTGCAAACAAAACGTTCAATGGAGAAGCGTGAACAGTTGGGCTAGTTGGTGTGACATTTCTAGGATCAAGAGAGAGAGAGAGAAATGAACTTTATTTTTGACCAGGCTCTTTGCACTTCAGCCCTAAGATGTGTGGCCTCCTCAGTCCAGGTAGCTATGGCTCGGTGCCGCCGCCCGAGCCCAGTTCACCAACCTTAGCTGGTTTTCAGGGTCCTGCGTCACCAACAGAGCCTTTCAATAGTGCTTGAATTCTTCCTCTGGATCCGCTCCTTTCCCTTCGTTTCCGCTTGGAAGAGCGGAAAAATTGTCGATGGATCACTACTAAATGTTGCTGTCTTTTTGTTAGTGGAGAATGCGCCAATCTTGCGGCTCCACGTGTTAGTGATTTTGATCTCGTTTTTCTTCTTCGTTTCCTCTTGCTTTTCAAAACAAACTTCAAATGAGAGTGAGCGCCTGTTTTCGCTGTTCCTTCTGTACTTTATCCCACTGGTGAGCTTTGCACGAAATTTTTCACCATAAATTACTCTGACGAAAGGGGCACAGAAGTGACAAGAAAGCTTGTCTTTGCTTGTCTTTCCTGTGCCCCTTTCGTTGGTGTAGTTATTCGTCGACAATTTTTCCACTCTTCGTCCTAGAAACGTTCAACGGAGTTCTGTGCCGATACTGATCACATTAGTTGTCTATAACGTATCTACTCAATCTGGCGCATCGAGAACCGCCATTTTTCGCGACGCTTCAAAACATTGATTTCAAGGAAGGGATAAAAAATTGATGCCTACTATAAGCATTTCTTCGCTTTCATTAAAAGGGTTTCCTGGTTGTATCTTTAGAACAAATCAGCTGATAAAAGGCCCATAAAAAGACAATCCGAGTTGTTGGAAATGACTTCGATTACATCGAATAATATGTCATTCTGAACTACTTCTCCTGTTCTTTTAAAAAGTTAATGTTTACAGCGAAGAAACTGTAATGAAGCAGTGCTAGCATACGCTACCTCGAATGGTCTCCGCGCTTGCCCTAGTTTCTCTTCATGTTTTGTCAGCATATATAGCTAGGGATGATGCCTGTCATAGCATAGAAAGCTACCAATGAAATCCTTTACGTGTTGATAATATCCTTTATGCTACCGTCACACGCAATGATTGAAGCACGCATCTCTTAAATGTGGCACCACGCGTTTCGTCTTCGCTGGTTAACAATCCCTACGGAGTACTTGGGCGGGGATTTTTAGGGGCGAAGCACCTTAGGGTCTCGGCGTGCATCGTCGTCTGCTGTCGTGACAGTCCATTTACTTGAGCGCAAGAGAGGGCGCCACTGCCTCAGTGCTCGCCGTGTGGCGAAAGAGAGAGCGAACGGCCCGCTATAGGCACTATAGGCGCGCGTTCTGCGATGAACGCTGAACTACCAGCTCGCGAGGAACGAGAACGCGCCCTCGCCCGCGAGAGACAACGCCGACGCAGGCAGAGTCTGCTAGCGAGTTTCTTCATCCTAACCATTCAACGGCACTGGATCTTGACCTGCAATGTAGTGCCGCTGGTAGATTTCTCTTGTGTGTAGTTGAACAATAAAGATTCGCAGCGTGCACGTTAACTAAATGGAGACTGCGGGTCTCTGTGTCTAATCTTTCTTCTGTCTCTCATTGCCCATTAGCAGTGATTTTGCTGTGGGAAACACTGGCGCACACTGCATGCTTCGCCCCTTCACAGGTTTCACGTTAGTGGAGCTGAAACACCCTTCCCTACTTGCTTCGCCCCTTCCCAAATTTTTATTTACTTCTGGTACTCGCCCAGTGGTATTACAGAAAGGAGCGGTAACAAGCAGATACATGTGGATATAATAAAGCAGAACGCTGGGTAAACGGCAGACTGGTTGTTAATTACCGCGTTGAGAGCAATGAAATTAGGACGGTGGTTGCAATCGACACCTCAGCTATGAGCGTGCAGGAATCGGTAGGCTATAGTTCGTATGGCAAGCAGGCACTCCTGCCTCAAGGCTGCGCTCTGACCTAAATGAAATACAAGTGCGGGGTGATAAAATGGTTTCTCTCGAAGCGATGTTGAGCTTATGCATTTCATGAAAAAGACAGGCGGGAACGACGCTTTGAAGAATCGCGTGCCTTTACACTGGTCAAGCGCCTCTGGTATGACGAGAGTAACTGCAAAGAATGAAGCGAGGCGGCTCAATATTGAATGCCTTCAAATGAGTATTTCCGCACTTCAGTGCTTAGCGCTGCTCATTTTCACAATGGTCGTAAGCCAACGCGTCCACATCGCTATTTTTATCTTGTGTGTGCTTATACCGGTGTTCCAAATGGCAGAGGCGTGGGTTTCGATCCAAAGTGTTTTTAAACGCCTGGTTTCAGATGTTAACCGTAGATCGACTGTAATTTTCACCTCATTGGGTTCACAGTGCACGTTGGCCAATATACAGGGCCACACAAAATAGGCAAGAAGGTCTGGGACACATTGACTGGAGCTTTCAGTGGTCTGTGATTCTGTGGCTGTGTTGGGAAATGAAATTGGCAGGCATGCTATGAAAGGCGTGGCTGGGTGCTTCTGTAATATGGTGTGTAGATCGTGAAGGACTTGCAAGATGTAGCTTCCCTAGAGAGATTTAAGATATGCCAGCTAGACAATGTTAGTGCTGTGTATTTTTCAAGTCGCCACACGTCAGGCGCATCGTATTATGTCTGCATGGTAAGCACACCGTCCTCACAAGAGGGACTGCCTAGATTTGTTGGCACTGCATTGATAAAACTAAGGGTGTTATTAACAAAGGCATAGCTGGGCGCAACAGCGCACTACTTACTTTACTTCAAAAATGGCTTCACATATACCAGGTGTGATTTTTATTAGCATGTGCAAGGTAATAAATAACGGCTCATAATAGACAATACAATCTTAATAATTTAACTTCATTGCGCGAAGAGGAAGACATTACATGCAAAGGAAATATAAATGCATAATTGGCTGCTCAGCATAAGTTTACTGATTAAGTCTTCACAATAAATTTTATGGTGCACTCCGATTTAAGAACTGCAGCCGGTCAGCTTGCGAAACAAAGAGACTTAAACGAATGTCGAGGATAGTACCCCAGTTTCGAAACCTGCGCCGCCAAATATGCGTGGCTATGCACTTTTGTTCCGGGTACTTTATTTTTTACAACGAAAATGACATTATATTCATTGAAGCACAACGTTAACGCACTACCTGTACTGTTCCTGTCAATAACACCATATCCGAAACGGAATGTGCTTCCTTAGCCTGCGCAACTGTTTAACTGCCCTGTTGTGCGTTTTGCGTCTTTGTTGTTCGTATAACCAGAGTCCTTCAATGCTTTCTGGTATAACTGAGCAAAGAAATCTGTTGCCACAAGAAAAGATGAAAGACAGCGAACTCGGAGCACAGCAGATAATGTATGGCAGTAATAGACAGGGGTGGTACCAGGATTTTTTTACTGCAAGGGGGAAAGGGGAGGGCATGGAGGCAGGGAACATATGCCCTCTGTTTTGACTATGTTTGATCTAGGAGGAGGGGGCCAAAGGGTGGGAAAGGGGGCAGGCGAGAATTTTGGGTGCGCGGCCACCATATGCTTTATTGTAGTGTTTGTCTGATGTTCGAGTGTTTGTTTTATTTAATAAATGTGCCTTGATTTCACCTCTCTCTCAGGAGCTGTCACCTGCAGCATCTGGGGCTCGTACGAAGACAGCTGTGGTGGCCATCATCACACTGTCGGTGCTGAGCTGTCTATTGGTGCTTAGCTCCAGTTTGATCATATTCAAGTACTTACGCGCTCCAAGAGTGGGAACGTGCACGACGGAAGGCTGCATAGCACACGCGAAGGCGATCATCGACGCTATGAATGCATCGGTCGATCCATGCTCCGACTTCTACCACTTCTCGTGCGGCTCGTGGAAGCCCAGCGGTCCCTATCGTTCCATGATCGAGCAGATCTTTGCAAACTCCTTCGCCATCGCCATCGAGGAGCTGGAAGGAAAAGACAACGAGTCTGCCCTTCCAATTGCGCAGCGTTACTACCAGAGTTGCTCAGCCAAACGGTCCGAAGACTTGCTCGAAAGCGAGATCCAGAAGTTCGCAAAGTTCAAGCGAGACCTCGGCCTCCTATGGCCCGAGCAATGGCCCGAGGAAAGCAACTCCTCCGTGCCTCCACTCAAGCTGCTGTTAAATTTGACTGTTAATTGGAATATCAATTTGATCTTCCACGTGCGTGTCGTGCCGGGATACAAGGGCCGGCCGAGGACAGTGTTCATCAAACGCGGAGTGCTGCGACCCTCATGGTCCGTCTATAAGCCCGAGGTTATGAAGCGGTCCATCGAAGAACACTGCAAGTACTTGAAAGCGCCGGTGCCAACGCCGGTTCTCTTGAAGGAGATAATGAAGGCGTACCTGGAAGTGGTCAACGCGTCCCTTAGTTTTGAACCAGACGCTATGGATGAAGAGAAGACGACATTGAAGGACATCAACGCGCGAACGGCGTCCGGGAAAGACAAGTGGCAAGAATACGTGATGCAGAGTTTTTCAGAGTACACCCTACGGCCCGACGACGTCGTGTTGATCCAGCACCGCGCCATACTCGACAACATCGGCCACCTGCTAGAAAGCATGTCGGACGAGTCGCTCCGGCTAGGGATCGCGTGGGTGTTTCTCCGCCTATCCTTCTGGACTATCGTCGGAAAACCCCATCTGCGCTTCGAGGGCTCCGCAGCAGAGCTGGAAGTGAGAGTAAAACTCACCTGCCTTTCGCACGTGGCGTCCACGTTCGGACTCGTCGTCTCGTACGGTCATTTGCTCAAGCGCTTCACGGAAGATGTGCGCCTCCAGATAGACACTGTCTTCAACAACGTCAAGGCTGAATACCAACGAGCCTTCGCCGATGCGGGATGGATCGACGAGTCGGTCAAGGCAAAGCTGAGGGCCAAGATCTCGGAGAGCTTAAACCTCGACTCCCTGCCCGGCAGCGATTTCTTCTCTAGCTTCACGATCAAGGCGACGTACAAGAATTTCCCGAACACCACCGCCTCGTTTTTCGACAACTTCGTCAACATAGCGAAATCATTCCGCAAGAAGCTGACGTCGGACGACTTCGTCACTGCCTTCTCCAAGACGCTGGGTGACGGTCGCGTGGCCACTTCTTACAGCTACTACTACAACAGCATCTACTTCGCAGTCGGAGCGCTCGAGCCGCCGCTGTTCGACGTCGACAGCACGTACTCCAGCACCTACGGCTCGCTGGGCACGTTGATGGCCACCTCCGTTTCCCGGGCGTTCGACGAGCACGGAATCATGTACGACAAAGGAGAGGTGGCTCCTTGGTGGATTGCGGACCGCGAAGAGTACGAGAGGCGCGTCAAGTGTGACCTCAAAGCCGGCGGGTCACGCTCGGGCAGCGACAACGCTATCGCCAGTGCACTGTACTGGTCAGCGCTCGGTCTGAGGACTTCGTACGAGGCGTTTCGCTCGGCCGTGAAGTCCGACCACTCGGTTGATATTTATCGGCTCAAGGGTCTCGAGAAGTACTCTGACGACCAAGTGTTCTTCATGTCGTACTGCCTCATGACGTGCGCCGTGGACAGCAACGGCGACGCATGCAACGTGCCAGTTCGCCAGATGAAGAGGTTCGCCACTGTCTTCGAGTGCTCGCAGGAGGCACCTATGAACCCTACGGGAAGGTGTCCCTTCTTCTAGCGACACTGAGCTGTTAAGGGGTCTTTTTTTACTTCTTTTTACTCAAATTTGGAGAGTGAGTACATGCTTCACGTGTTTCATTTTTTCGCGCCCCTTTGTATTCGAAACCAAATCAAACGTATTGATGTCTAAGACACAGGGACAAAACCTCGGAACATTCGGCTTAGCTAGCCTACGTATTACTGCGCAATCTTCGTTTTCGATGAACGGGCTGCTAATCCCGCACGCTTTTCTCGGCATGAAAACGGACACCGTGGTTTAGCGTGTTTGTTATAACGTGAACTGCGGCATGTAATCATTCACGCGATAAGCGTTACGTTTGCAGCGGCGTTAACAAAGTGCAGGGCTGACACACGGCATGTGTGTTTGTGTGTATAGATAGATAGATAGATAGATAGATAGATAGATAGATAGATAGATAGATAGATAGATAGATAGATAGATAGATAGATAGATAGATAGATAGATAGATAGATAGATAGATAGATAGATAGATAGATAGATAGATAGATAGATAGATAGATAGATAGATAGATAGATAGATAGATAGATAGATAGAAAAAGAAATAAATGGACAAGGTGCCTTTGGTGGACTAAGAAATGTTTCGAATTTAAAAATCAAGGTTCGAGCCGGAATGGGTCCCAGGCATTCTGCGCGGCAGTCGAGCGTTCTACCACAGAGCCACACCTGTGCTTAAAAACGGCCCTATACAGGCATTATTTCTGGCGGGGAGTGACGTTAACAAATCTAATATTGCGTGGCAGAATCCTAGAATCGCAGCAGGCGTCACACCATGTGAATTGCATAACGAGTGGGTGATTGAAAGCTGCCAACCTACAAAGGGCCCGGCCATAACTCACCACCACCATCATCGTCATTAGTCACAGCATCAAGAAAGTGCGCAGCTACGTTAGTGCGCGTATTGCAAATGTTATTGCAACTTTATTGGAGTAGTCAACTGTTATTCGTAACTGCTATTGGAGTAGGCGCCCTAGGGGAACTTACAATGGCCAACGTAAGGAGCATAGACGTTCCTTCCCTCACAAAATGGTCGTGTCGGTAATGTTGAGGTTACTGCGTTGCACTCATATAGAGGCGAAGCTTAAGGGCCCTCGAAGTTTCTGCCACCAAAACGTTTCACGAGTAAAGGCCCTAAACACTGGATATTAAACGTGAGTCTTTCAGACTGATCTACTCGTAAAAAAAAAGTCACAGTTTCGCCGCAACGGCGAAGCAATGAATGCGATAGCAACAAATTGGAATGTAACGCGAAGAACGGAAAGCAGCTCGAAATTGCCAGCGCGTCGCTAGAGCCCAAAGGATGCACGAAAAGAACGCACACAGGACGAGCGCGAACTATCATGCGTCACAGCTCGATACTTGAAGCGCACTGCTGAAACATAAAGCAGTACGCACGAAACGAACGAACAGGTACACGCAGGACGAGCACGAACTAAATGTCGCAGTTATTTCTGTTTGAACAGCGCGCTCCTTTCGCAAACGCGGCCGCTGCAGCGAGCGAAGTGTACTTCGTACGCTCTGCGACTTCAGCGCGCACATCGAGGGGAAAGCACAAGACATACAACCCCCCGCCCGCCCCCCTTCATTCCTTGAGATAAGTGCGCGAAGGCGACCACGCCCTGTAGGGCGCAGAGCATCGCCGTTCGCAGGAGCGGGGCGACGACCTCCAAAGCGCGCCCAGCGCCCTACGCCCAGCGCGCACATCGCGCCACCTCGCTGGTAATGAAGAAACGCTTATAAGCGCCTGCCGTCTTTGAGTCCGGCCAGCGGTAAAGGGTGTGTATATAACGCTCGCCGTTAGCTACCTGGAGGATCTGGGTTTCGTGGCGTAGTGGTTACCGCCCAAGGAGGTTGAAAAAAAACTTCTGGAGTGGAGGCGGCGAGCCGCCGCTGAAGCCGGCGGCCGCCATATTGCTCCGGGCAGAAAACGTGTCGGTCGTCGCTTGAGCCCGCGCGGAAGTTCCACAGATGGCGAATTTCTCCGCTCCTTTCGTGACAAGCGAGTGTTGTGGATGTCTCACTTGTTGGACTGCGATCTACTCGATAACCACATTTACAATTTGTCGAAGATTACCAAGCTGTATACAAAAAACGCCGGGCCTGGGCGCAGCACAGTCACAGCGAAAGCTGGAAGAGCGGCCTTTCTAGAGCCCGTTCTAAACTCTCTTGGGGAAACTAATACAAACAAGTACACTTTCAAGGTACCCACTACGTCGCAAATCATAATTTTTGTGAAGTACGGAAGCAATCACTATGCCATTATTCGTCTTTCTGCGGATAAGCGAGGTGCCGCTAGACATCTGTAAGGCATTATGTGAACTTTGTTGATGCTGCCTGTGGTTCCTGGATGAAGAATTATGGCTGAGCCTTTTGTAATGGATTTGAAGCAATTAACGATCCGGTCACTCGTTGCGCAATTAGCATTATGTGACGCCTGGTCGTTATTTTACTCTTCTGACACGCTATATTACACATTTAACGCAATTCCTTGCCCGACATGACGCCTGTAAGGATGTTTTTGCAAAGGAGTTCCAGTCACTAGCGTGGCTCTGTGGTAGAATACTCGACTGCCATGGACAGGACCCGGGTTTAAATCCCATATGAGCCTGTTTATTTTTATTTATTTCATTTTTCTTATTTCGCACGATAGTAGTTACGGACACCGGCGGCGGCAGCGGACAACCATACCACAGCTGTTGTGATTTGATAAAAGCTTTCGCTGTAAAATCAGGCTTCACCACATTTCAAAAGAAATCAACCGGAAGAAAATTCGGCAGATCCCACGCGTTGTGGGAATCTGTTTCATGCGAAGCAGTCAGCGAGTACTGCTATGCTGTATTTTATGGCTTTGAGCCAAGCGTTACGAGGTGGATCAACGTGCTTTTGTAAGTGTAGTAGCTGTGTGCACATCGTGGGCTTACCAGGCACGTCAACACTGGCGTTTAAACGGTAACTTTGAGGTGCAACTTAACGTCAGCCCTCACGTTAGAACACACACGTCAGTATTATCGAAACTAAGTGCACATTATGGTGCAACCATGTGGATATCATACGTAACTTTCGTTAACGTATTCCTCTGGGTCGAGCAATGCTTCAATATAGCGTGCTGAAACATAGGAATATAAATGTAATGTTTATTACACTAGTATAAAAGCGGAGCCAACACTGGAACCGCAGACGTTAATCTGATATGACGCCTGTATCGTAGGAGTACATACGTACTGTGCATTGCTTTCTTGCAAAATTAGATAGCCAGCACCACAACCACACTTGACGTTGCACAGACATTACGCCTGCATAGGCTGTTTTTCCGAACCAGTCTATATACCCGACGTACCTTTGTGGTAGAATACTTGATTGCCACGCAGAATGCTTGGGTTAGATTCCTGCTGTGATCTTAATATTTATTCTTTCCATTCGTCGGGTCAACGCTGCCGATGTCGGTTTTTCTTAACGCTCTCGCATTTAAAGTACCAATGTCTGTTCTCGCGGTTCCTGGGTAGATATAAACTGTCAATCACATGTGGCGCATACCCGTACACCACGGCCAGTGGTAAACGGCTATGTGCCACACGTGTCTGGAGGAAAGGGTTTGACGACCTACGCGACAGAATTTTCCCGTTATTCATGTCATGATACGACAGCCATATCCGTCCAATCCTCTTACCCTCCCATGCCGATTTTGGTCTGCACCAAGTAAAGGAGGCGATCATGAGAGCACCTCGGCGTTGGTGGCTAGGCAGATAGATTCGTAGATAAAAACGCTGAATGTGCCAAAGGTTCGCTAAGAAATGCCTCGCATTTAAAACTCCCAGAGCGGAGTAAGAACACGGCTGACAATTAAGGACTGTTATTCTGAAAAAAATTATAGACGAGTGTAAACAAGAGCTGCAGCAAGCTAGTCAATTAATCTGATTTCGTATCTCTTCTTTTGCTGTGTTTACTTTTTAAGGGTGCGTGTTTCATATGGTTAGTTTCGTGATTGTCTGCATTATGCGTAAACCAGAGCAGCAGCAAACTGCATGGTCAACTAGTTTGCTTCTGTATCTTTTCTTTTGCTGTGTTTAGTTTTTAAGGACGCGTGTTTCATACGGTTAGTTTCGTGATTGTGTGCATTATGATGCATTTTGAAGTTATTTTGGATTTGTTGCTTTATCGATTCACGTATAAACCACATTGTATATTCTTCTTTTTTCTTTTGAAATTGTGTAAAAGCCGGGGGTGAATAAAATTTTATGTACCACTCATTAACTCCTCCGTGTGCTTCATTTCGGGAATGCTGGAAGCGAATTCTACGTGTTATCAGGCACGCTTCAGCCCATGTATTATGGTGGAAAAAACTGCCTTCTTCAATCCTGCAGGACAACAAAAAAATTCGGCCAAATAAGTGACACTAACTATCCAGTTCTCACGCTGAAACGCCCCCGCGGAAGCTCACAATTACGCTGTCCGCGCTCAAGCTGCGCTGCCTCTTGCCCGGAGCAAAATGGCTGCCAACCGGTTTCCCAGGCTTCACCCGCTCGCGTGGGCGCGTATAGGGGACCTCCACTCCAGAAGTTTTTTTTAAACCTCCTTGTTACCGCCACGCGCTGCAGAGCGACAGGTCCCTGGTTCGATTCCGTGCTTAGGAAGCATTTTTTCTGAATTATTTTTCTTTGGGGCGTTTATATATATATGCATACTTATACATATACGGTGCATGACGGCGACGGGGACGGACAAAAACCAGCCGAGATTGTCCATATAATTGCTATCGCAATAAAAAGATAGCGTAGCTTGCACTGGTGGCACAAAGCTAAAGAGAAAGTGGGGCCGATGGGCACCTATGTAGTCCTGGTTTTTGCTGTTTTGCTATGTTTTGCAAATTTTCTATTTCTTTCTTCCCATATTTCTTTCTTCTTCTCTCTGTTTTTTCTATGTATTTTTTCTCTATTAATTTCTTGTTATTTATCGCTCTCTCACACTCTCTCTCTTTCTTGCTCTTTCTTTCTTCTTCTTTCATCCCTTTCTTTATCTCTGTCTATTTCTCGCTTGCTTCCTCTTTCTTTGTATCCTTTTCTCTATCTCTCTCTCTTTCTGCGCTTCTTTCTCTATATTTCTCTCGTTCTCATTCTTTGCGTGTTATGCTTTACTCTCTCCCCTCCTCCTTTCCCCCTCCTCCTCACCAACACATCTCTCCTCTTTACGCTCACTTCCCTTTGCCACGCCCTTGCTACACTGCGCTACACAAGGCGATGCTGTGCTTTGCTAGCGTGTCTGGATCTAAGTGCAGCGGTTCCCTTCCCTGTAATAAAGAGAATAAAAATGCCTGGATAGCCGAGTGGTTAGGACGCTCGCCTTCGGGTCGAGGGTACGCGGGTTCGAATGCCGCCTCGTGAAGAATTTCTTTTTCTTTCTTTCTTTCTCTGTACTCGTTCTCTCATCCATCGGAATGGGTGACACACACAGACGGAATGCCCTAGCCGTATGCAGTTTCGCTGTAAAACAAAGACGGTGCTCGAACTGGAGCCAGTTTCCTTTTAGCTTCATAGGTCTTTACCGTAAACATCCTGCCTCCCGATTTTTGGCCCATCCCTCTTTCCTTTTGTGGGTGAGTGTCTTCAGGAAGAGGATATCATTGGGAGTTAGCGCGCAATGAACTCCAAAGGAACACGCTCGAAAGCGCTCGAGTGCAACGCCATCGGAGCTTAGCTTAACGGCGATTTCCGCCTGCTGCTTTCGGGGGCACGAAAGCGTCACATGGCGAATGTTATGTTGCTTACGCGGTAGGAACGAGTGGAGAAGGAGAACGCACTTCGTGGGAGTAGAGAGTCGGAAACACGTCATTTCTTCGGAAGTCGTAACAGGCCACGAGCTCTCGCACACGCCCTCGTGCACCGTCTCAGGGTTGGAGTGCGTAGAGCACGCTCCGTAATCACGCACCGGAAGTCGCTTTTCAACCGTTAAGTTTACAAGAGCGCACTCCGCCGGCTAGAGCGCTTTCGAGCTCCTTAACTTAACGCGCCCATTGTGGTCGTCGTTGTCATCGTCATCATCATAACGAGTGCAGGTGAATCGCCCTGTCCGAAGGGCGCCGTGTACCTAAAAAAAATCTAGGAGGAGGACAAAACTTTTATTCAAAACCAATGAAGATGGTTTCCTCGATTGCGGGAGGCGACGACGGTTAGTTCGGCCAGGAGCCCCCGCTCCTCTGCCCGCCCCGTGATCCAGACCAGGGTCGGAGCTGAGCAGTGTGGCCTCCCACTGCTGAGTCGTGGTAATTTGCAAGCCCTCTGGGCTACCATGCATACGTGTACTGGGACATCCCCAAAGTATGTGAAAGAGGTCGGCCCGGGGGGCTCGGCACAGCTCGCACTGAGGTGTACATGTAGTGGGATAGATGTAGGAGTACAGAATTGGTGTTGGAAAGGAGCCTGTCCGGAGTTGCCTCCACATGAGCTCCTGCCGTTTAGTTAGCGATTCGTGCCCGGGGGGATAGTGAAGTCTGGCCACTCTATAATGTTGCGTAATTTCGCGATACGTCGCCATACTGTCGCGTGCCGACTACCTAATTTCCTCTAACTCATTCCCCGTTCCGACCGTGGTTGGGCCGTGGGCTCGGGAGGAGAAAGCTCGAGCCTGATGGTGGGCACCCCCATTATTAGGGTGTGAGGAGTGGGTTGGTGCCCAAGTAATTTGGACAGTGCGATGGGTAGTGTTCCGATTCAGAATTTTATTAGCTATTGCGGAAATGCGCCCTTAGTATAATTGCGAATAGCGGATTTAGAATAACTGATTATGTATGTTTCGGCAGTGTTGGGCGTGGCCAAGGCGATGGCCGCCTCCTCTGCCTCCTCTGGATTAGTTGTTTTGATTGGTCCTCCCGATATCACTTGCCCTGCATAGTTCATCACGGTGACCGAAAAACCCAGGCGTCCGTGGATGTCGGCCGCGTCAGTATACGCCGTTTTTTTTATTAGTTTCAAAGCGGGTGTGCAGGCTTGGGCCCGTTCCATCCGCCTTTCAGTGTGATAGGTGTACTTCATATTCCGAGTTATGGGGAGAATTTTGAAATGTGCTCTCTGAACGGAGGATATATTGGTTTTAGGAGATTAGGTAGGGGGGTAACTGATGCCGGCTTCTGCAAGAGTATAGCGAGCGGCTGGAGTTCGCGATAACTTCTCGTACTGCGCGGTGAGGTCGGGCTCCACCATCTCCTCTAACGTATTGTTGAGTCCCAGGGTGAAAAATTTCACCGTGGAGGTGCGTACCGGCAGGCCGAGAGCCACCTTGTACACCTTCCGTAGAAGTGCGTCCTCCCTGTACTTGCCCGCTGTCGTTAAGCGTAGATACGGCAGGCAATATGTAATTCTGCTCAGCACAAAGGCCTGAACGAGACGGAGAGTGTTGAACTCCTTCATACCAGCGTACTTCTTAGTGATCCTCTTTATTAGCCTGAGTGTTCGTAGTGTTGCATCCTCCAACGTATTCAGCGTTTCAGTATTGTGCCCTGTGTTTTGGATACAGAGTCCGAGGGTCCTGATCGTAGGCACTTAATTATGGTATGGGTTTCTCTCCCTCTAATACTGTTATCTTGGGTGGGGGGCTGCGAGAGCCCCGTCTCCCGCGCTGCTCCCGAAGGACGAGTAATTCGGACTTATGCGGCGAGCATCCAAGCCCTCGAGGTCTGACATAGGCTGCTGTAGGCCTGCTGTAGGGTTTCGTCTATGTGTGTGTCGTTCCCTTTGGTTACCTAAAGGGTGACGTCATCAGCATAGATGCAATGTTTGAGATTTGGGATCTGCGACAGCAGAGGTGGCAATCCTCTCATCGCCAAATTAAAGAGAAAAGGGGATATAACTGATCCCTGAGGAGTACCTCGACTGCCTAAATTTAGTATTTTCGAGCTGAAATCACCAAGGCTGACGTCCGCCGCCCTGTTGTGTAAGAAATCTCGGACATAGAAGTAAGTGCGCGGTCCCACGCCTAGTAGAGTTTTACGGATATGGCTGGCTGGTCACGACATGAATAACGTGAAAATTCTGCGCGTACGTCGTCAAGCCCTTTCTTCCAGACACGTGTGACACCCGTAACCAAGGTCCGCGATATGCGGGTATGTGCCACAGGTGATTTGACAGTTTACATCTAGCAGGAACGGCGAGATCAGACATTGGTCATTTAAATGCGAGAGCGTTAAGGAAAACCGACATCGGCAGCGTTGGTTCGACGAATGCAAAGAATTAAAATCAGGATCCCAGCAGGAATCGAACCCAAGCGTTCTGCGTGGCACTCAGGTGTTCTACCACAGAGCCACGCCAGGTCTTGAAACTGCTTTGGAAAAAGTCCCTATGCAGGCGTAATGTAGTTGCAGTGTCAACTGTAGTTGCAGTACTGGCTATCTAGTTTTATAACAAAGCAACAATCAATACATATATATTACTATGATACTGGCGTCATGCCGGGTTAACGTCAATTGTGGTTCCAGTGTTGGCTCCGCTTTTATAACAGCCTAATAAACATGACATGTGTATTTCTATGATTCAGCAAGCTATATATTAATAAAGAACATATAAAGAGAGGAAAAAGGAAAATAAATAAATAAAAGAACGAAAGAAAGAAAGAAAGAAAGATATTCAAGCGTTGCTCGACCCCCCCTCTCTCACACACACACACACACACACACACACACACACACACACACACACACACACACACACACACACACACACACACACACACACACACACACACACACACACACACACACACACACACACACACACACACACACACACACACACACACACACAACAGACGGAAGACGACGACAAGCGCGTGCCAGAATTATGTACCAACAAGCCCCAATCGCCACTTTGCTCGACCCCGGAAGAATACGCTATAACGAAAGTTACGAATGATATTCACATCATTGTACCTTAAAGTACACTTCGTTTCGATAATACTGCCGTATGTGCTCTAACGTGAGTGCTGACGTTACGTCAGACCATAAGTTGCCCTTTAAGCGCAAGTGTAACCGACGTTCCTGGTAAGCCCACGATGTGCACACAACTACTACACTTACAAAAACACGTCGATCCACCTCGTAATGCTTGGCTCAAAGCGAAAACATGCAACGTATATATACAATTACTCGCCGACTATACTTCGCATGAAACCGATTCCCACAAGGCGTGGGATCTGCCGAATTTTTTCACTACCCGCTTATTGGAAATATTCATTAGTGGGTACCTGCCACTGCATAAGCTGGGTTGTCATCTTCGTCTTCGTCGTCATAAATATCATCCTAATTAGCTCGTGCTTTTCTCGCGACAAAGCCACGAGCCTGTTCTCCTGAGCGCCATATTAACTGGCATGCATCGAGGCTCGTTTGCGTAGCAGTCCTGGCTCTACCTATTCGAACGCTGCTGACTGTCAAGGACACCTCGGCGTCATGGAGAATAAGTCGACCGTGGACAACAAGGCTGAGAAGGGCAGCGACCAGCAGCAGCAAAAGAAGAAACGTCGCAAACAGCAGCAGCACCCCATGATGTGGGGCAAGGTGCGAACGCTACGCATGAGTAGTGAACAAGTGGCTAGAATTCTTTGAACAGAAATTTTTGTATCGTTTGAGTGAAGCTCTTGTCTAAAGGTTGGTTCCTGCGACATTCCCCAGCTTTTCAACAAATTCTCATCACTTGAAGCCTCCAACTTCATATGTACTTGCTTCGATGCACGCGCATGACGTTTCGGTAGAGCATCCATTAATTGGACACTAATTTGCGAGGTGTGCTTGCAACTTAATGCCCAATTTGGAGTCCTAATGGGCACACCAAATGTTCTGCCATTGCAGCAAGGGGTTCCTGTAGGCGGCTTCCTTCGAAAGCGGTTTTCCTATCGTGAAGCGATAATTAAACTGCACGTAGTACGTACGGGACGCGCTGACACTAGACAGATTTAGTTGAGCGTCCGCAACAACGTACGGACGCAGCCTGCCATAGGAAATGGCTGGCAGGCTGCGTCCGTACGTTGTTGCGGACGCCCAACTAAATCTGTCTACTCTTGCGCAGGCCACTGCGCCGTCGATACGCACACAGATAGCGGACTAAGCTATGGGATTGCGCTGCCGACACAATGTCACGTGTTCGACACCTTATCGCACGCGGGATCAGGACGCCCGAGATCATGTCAGATAACACTGCGTTATGGGAGAAAATTGGCGAATGAAAACTCTATCACACACAACTACAGCGTTTAGTAAGCAATCGTTTCAGCTTTAACATATGCACTTGAGAGAGAGATAGAAATATATGAAAGAAGGGTAGAGTGGTTAACCAAAACAAATATGCTGTATGCTACCATACATTGAGATGGGAGAAATGACTACATTATAGGCTAAAAAAATGGCAAAAAGAAAGATAGAGTCTGATTCGCTGACGAGGATAACACATAGTCATTTCGTGTTCTGTTCGCTAACCTTGCCCGCGCCTTTAAACTATGACGTCACATAGGTGTTCTCCGACGTCACAGCGTCCCCATCGGTCATTGATTTTTACGCCCATATCTGGCGTACTGAACCAGTTTACCATTGTACGGCTCAAATTCGAGAAACGCAACATGCCAAACAATGTGGTGTTGTTGCTTTAAGGATAATAATTTTATAAATACATTTTTTTGTTCGACTGCAGAAGGCCGCGGACAAACAAGGAAAGCAGCGGGACAAACGCAAGGAAGAAGTTGCTGTGGAAGCTGTAAAGGTGAGCCGAGTTCGTTGCATGTTTTTTTTTTTTTAAATGCCGATTTATGCTTAACGTCTATACTTTCGGTAAGGGAGACGCCAAAGGGCAATAAAATACCTTCAGAACTCCTCTTTCTTTCTTTCTTTCTTTCTTTCTTTCTTTCTTTCTTTCTTTCTTTCTTTCTTTCTTTCTTTCTTTCTTTCTTTCTTTCTTTCTTTCTAATAATTTGCTGTTGCCGGGGGTTTATTTCAGCGGTGGTAGACTGACCCCTTTTTGCGGTTGCATGTTTGTGTGTGCGCACGTGTATCTAGCACAAACTGCAAAAATTTCGGAGGGGGGATGAACGACCATATTCCCCCTCTTGCTACGCCTATGGATATTGGATATTGTTCGCCGCGGTGGTGTAGCGGTTGCAGTGCTCGGCTGCTTATCCGAAGGAAGGTCGCGGGTTCGATTCCGGTCGCTGCGGTCGCATATCGATGTGAGGCGAAATGCTAGAGGCCCGTGTGCTGTGCGATGCCAGTGCGCGTTAAAGAGTGCCAGATGGTCAAAATTTCCGGAGCCCTGCACTACGGCACTACGGCGTGCCTCATAATCATATCGTGGTTTTGGATCATAAGACCTGATATTATTATTATTATTATTATTATTACGTCTTCTTTGTATAAAGTGACTAGTGGGGTCCCTCAAGGGTCAGTATTAGGCCCACTCCTATTTTTAATTTACGTTAATGATGTTTCTTTTGCCATTCGTAATTCTTCTTTCCTCTTGTATGCCGATGACATCAAGATTTTTAAGGAAATTCATTCAGTTAACGACTGTCGCTTGCTGCAGTCAGATTTGCGCTCTTTTTCCGAATGGTGCAACGCTAATAACCTTTCTCTGAATGCCTCGAAGACAAAATTCATGTCTATCACTCGCAAAACATCTAGCGTGTCATTTCAATACTCTGTCAATTCTGTGTCCTTATGCAAGGTTTATGAGATCAGTGATCTTGGTGTTGTTATTGATAGCACGTTAAACTTTTCTGCTCACGCTAAGCGTGTTGCTTTGCGGGGTCTTCGCACCCTAGGCTGTGTTTGCAGATTGTCTAGAGAATTCCGTTCTCCTATGCCCTTCCGAAAATTGTACACCGCGCTATGTCTTCCTCAACTGGAGTATGCGTCCGTGATATGGAATGGCATTGCTCAATCCAGCGGTAACACCATTGAACGAGTCCAGAAAAAATTCCTTAGCATATATAACCATCGCTTTGCTAAAAAATCTCGTTCAAATACTGCTGAATTATTATCATTGCCATCACTTCACTGCCGACGAAATCGTTCTGATCTCTTGTTTCTTTACAAGCTAGTCCACGGTATCATATCCTGCCCTGTACTTCTCAATTGTGTTAATTTTCGAATTCCGCGTAAGTTAACCAGAGAGAACAGACCGTTTCATGTACCCGCCTGCTTCTTCCAACACTCTACCGTTCACAGAATACAAAGTCTCTATAATGTTAATTTTCTTGATCTTGACATTTTTCATAGTCCACAATCATTGTTTTTATCCGAGCTTTGTACTGTTTTGACATAGTATGGCACAATGTACAAAGTCTTCCCTTCTCCGTCTTTCCGCATAGTTGTATATATGCAATCTAATTTTTCATTCCCCTTCAATATTTCTCGTGTTGTCTTATTTTACTCCTCCCCTTTTGTGTTCATTTCTCTTTGTCTACGTGTATTTGCTCTTTTTATTTCTGAAGACTGTCTGTATTGTATAGTTTATTTTTATTATTTTTTTTGCGTGCGCCTGCACAAAGACCTTACGGTTGTTCCTGGGCACGTTAAATAATAAATGATTGATTGATAAATGATTGATTATTATTATTATTATTATTATTATTATTATTATTATTATTATTATTATTATTATTATTATTATTATTATTATTATTATTATTATTATTATTATTATTATTATTATTGTACGTTCCTTATCTGCTTATTTACTTGTTGGGATAATGCATTATCTGCTGGTATTATAGTATATGATAGCTGCTGTGTTGAATCCCTATCAATGCTGTCACATTAGAATTTGGCCGCTATGCAACACCACTCGCATGAATTGCAAATTGCGCGCACAGTACTCGGGTGTTTCCGTCCGGGATAGGACGTGGTTCATAATCAGGCCCACGGCCGCTACGTCCAAAGAAAAAAAAAAGAGAAAAAGGACCTTGGGCGCTCTATGTAACGGTCCTGTCATAATTTTGGCGAGCAAAAAGTAAAAATTCCAAGTATATTTCTAAACTTTAATTCTTTCCTTATCGACGGTAACTCCGCTAATTCCAAGTGCTGTCAAATGTCTAATCTGTTGGAGGCTAACTTTCTCTTTCTTTAGCGTCCTTTATATGTTGCCGATATGAGCATATGCTTACATTGCCAAAACCAATACTGGCCAAACGTTGCTCTGCACACTGCCAAACTCTTATTAAAACTCAATCAGCTTCGTTCGACTAGCATTATACATCAACATAGCCAGATTCAATACGCAGGGACAAGAAATATGAACGCTTTCAATGTGTAGAATTACAGCCTAATTGTTGCCAGCCAGAGAGAAAAAAAAAAAAAGAAAACGGACCCGAAGGTTTGCTTTGCCGCATAGCTTACTATTCTGCGGTGAAACATGCTTGGGACGTCCAGGGCGCGGAGTTGTTTTTACTTACGGAACACCACGGTCGGATGTGTGCTAAGATCTTTATATAAGGAAGGCCATTTTTTATACAACATGGCTACCTGAACTACAGGTTCAGGTGACCATGAAGGTCACAATTCCTTCCTTTGCCTAGGCTAACGACCGATTCAAAAGGAGAGTGCGCTTTGGCAATGAAGCTCGCCTTCTGTGAGCATAGTAACAGCCAACTTAATTTCTTCTAACGAGGGGCGTAGTCAGAACATTTCTTTCAAGGGGGGAGGGGGGTTCAAGCACCTTTTATGCATGTTCGGGAGTGTGTATGTATGCATCTATATAATACACATGCAAAATTGAAAAATGTCTGGCTACGGCAATGCTTCTAACACGTCAAACAACAAACCGATAATAAACATTGCCGGGCTCCCTAGGTCCTTCCTAACAGACATCAAGGCGCAAGCCTTTTCACCTTCATTGGCCCTTCATTAAAGGGACAGTAAAGGCAAATATTAGGTCGACGTTGATTGTTGAAATAGCGGTCTAGAAACCTCGTAGTGCTACTTTTATGCCAAGGAAGTGCTTATTTTGAAATAAAATCAAGGTTTTAGTGGTCCGCATCGCGTTAACGCACTTCAAATCACCCGCCTAAAAACGGTATTTCGCACGTCACTGTTGCCGTGCCCAACGCTGTCGTGCCCAATGCTGAAACGCGAACGCCGATGACAAGATACGGACGTTTGTGTGTACACGTGTCCGGCATTCGAAGCGTTGCTCTTTCACTTCTCGTTCCAGCCAACGCAGGACAAGCAAGCGGCGACCGACCAACAGGTGAGAGGCAGCCAAAGAAATGTTCTCGCATTTAGCAGAGCTATCATTAAGAATTTGTTGTCGAATAAATGGAACTCGGACCGTCATATGCGGCAAACGAAACGTTCAGTGGAGAAGCGTGAACCGTTGGGCTACTTGGTGTGACACTTATAGGACGAAGAGCGGAAAAATTATCGATGAATAACTACACCGAGGAAAGAAGAGGCACAGGACTCAACAGGAGAGCTTGTTTTACAGCAGAGCTGTTGTGGTCGAGATTTGCTGCGTGTCGTAGATAGAAAATCATGATCGTGAACCAGCACGCCCTCGATAACCGCCCAAGCGCTCGGTACAGATGGCTAACATGAGTAGCTGAAATGTGCGACATCTAATCGGAGTTTGCCACCCTTGTGTTCCCTCATTTTATTGCGATAGCAATTATATGGACACTCTCGGCTGATTTTTGCCGTCGCCGTCATGTCCCGGATATATATATATATATATATATATATATCTATATATATATTATATATATAATATATATATATATATATATATATATATATATATATATATATATATATATATATATATATATATATATATCGGCACAAAGAAAAATAACGCAATAAGCGAAACTGTCACTTTTTTAGTAAACCAGTGTGGTGGGCACTGGGATTTGCTCAATTTCTGTACAACACACGCGCTTTAGTAGAGAACAAGCACATCTATGTATGCTATGGTGTTGCAAGGGGTGGGAAACTTAAGAGACAGGTGAGAGGGTAAAAGCCTATAGCCAAGCCAGGACCAGCTAGGTGCCTCACCAGCTCTGCCGTGACGCAGTCTTGCATGCGTGACGCAGTCTTGCATGTGTGACTTAGTGCAAGCTGCGCTAATTTTTTTCTTGTATTCCCTCTCAGTCTTCTTACCTTTTCGTCGGCGTAGTTATTCATCAATTTTTGCGCTCTTCATACCCGAAACGTTCAATGGCGTTCTGTTCCGACACAGAGCACAGTAGGCGGTCTATAACATGTGTATACACAGCATGGCGCATCGATAGCCTTCATTTCTCGCGGTGCTTCGAAACGTTGACGCCGGAATTCAAAGATTCGCTCTGCCGAAGCATTAGCTAAGCACAGCCACCAGGAGGATCCTGCGGTACGCGCTCCCGAAGTAGACGGTCATCGCCGCCGCCGAGACGTACATCCTTGTCCCTTTCACGATCTTTAAACACCTAAGCCGATTATCTCATATTTCGCATTACGGAGATTCGTGATTGTCGGTGTTTGTTGTATTTTTTTCTGCTGAATAAGAAAGTATGCTCCGTACCCTCATGGAACATTGTTCCTTCAGGTTGAGTTAACTTTTGTTTTTAAGTATATCTTCCAGCAATGATCTGACTGGTCATCCATGAAACTTGAGGTTTGGTTCATTTCACTACATCAGTACATTTGTACACGAGAGAATGCACTACTTATGGTGAGTGTAGCAGGGAAAAAATCTGAATCTCTGCAGTTTGACTAGCCCTGTCACCCATTGGTACAAAGGCGGTACAGAAGGAGTTAGACACACGCGCTATTTTATGTCCAAATAAAAAAAAAAACCTTAGCAAACATAAAAAACAACACTTCAGACGTTATATTTACATAAGAACGAAACTGGGGCTCCTACGCACTAATGGTGCGAAGACTGGAAACAGCGGAGCTGATGGCCTTCCTCCTCCTTGTTTCCTTCCTCTCGCCCCTCACTACACTGTACTATACATGGCTATGCTATGCTTTTCCCTTTCCCCTTCTTGTGTCCCTCCTCCTCACACTCACTTCCCATCCTCTTGCTAAACAATACCATACATAGCTATCCTATGCTTTCTTTTACAGCGAAAGCTGTTATGAGATCATTTCACCTGCCGTTTTTGGCGCCGTAGTTGTCCGCCGCCGCCGCCGCCGCCGCCGGTGTCCGTAACCAGTATCGCTCGAAATAAGAAAAAAAATTCCAGGATGGAACGAGGTTCGAACCCGGGCCCTCTGCGTGGGAGCCCAGTATTCAACCTCTGAGCCATGCCGGTGCTTGAAACCGCTTTGCTAAAAGGTCCTATACGGGCTTCATGTCGGGAAGGAACCACATTAGCATATTCAATATAGCGTGGTAGAAGAGTAAAATAAGCACCAAGCGTCGCACAACGCGAATTCTGTAACCAGGCGTCACACAATGCGAATTGCGCAACGAGTAGGTTGTTGAATGCTTCCAACCCATTACAAAGGACCCTGCCATAATTCTTCATCGTCATCAGGCACAGCATCAACAAAGTGCGCATAATGCCTTACATGGGTTGAGCAGGTACCAACGCTCTCCGTAGAATGACGAAAAATGGCAGAGTGCCTGCTGCCATACTTCTCAAAAATTACAATGATTTATAGCGTAGTGGGTTCCTCGCAAGTGCACTTGTGTTGGTTGCCAAGGAAGCCCATAAGCGCATGATCCACTTCCTCTGGGTCTCAGTAAAATTACAATGATTTATAGCGTAGTGGGTTCCTCGCAAGGGCACTTGTATTGGTTGCCAGGAAAGCCCATAAGCGAATTTCCTCGGGCTCTCAGTAAAGTTCTTCGCCCCCCCCCCCCGTCTCTTTCCCACGTCAACGTATGTTATACAGCATGACGGGAGAGGGAAATAGCGACCGGGCGTCACCCAATCCAAATTACATAACTGGTGGGCCGTTTAAAGATTCCAACCCATTACAAAGGGCTGAGCCATAATTCTTCGTCGTCATCAGTCGTCGCGTGAACAAAGTGCACATAATGCCTTACAGAGGTGTAGCTGGTGCCTCGCTTCTCCGCAGAATGAAGAATAATGGCTTAGTAGGTGCTTCCAAACTTCACAAAAATTGTGATTTATAGCGTAGTGGGTACCTTTCTAGTGTACTTGTATTGTAGTTCCAAGAGAGCTTAACGGGCTCTAGAAACGCCGCTCTTCCAGCTTTCGCTGTGACTGTGCTGCGGTTTTAGCGCGGGCCTGGCGTTTTTTTCTCTCTTTCTGTTTCTTTCCATCTCTTTATTTCCATCTCTATTTCTTCGTCTATCTTTCTGTCTTTCTATCTGTTTCTCTCTGTCTGTCTGGCTCTCTTTCTTTCTTTCGCTTTCTCTCTGTCTTTTTCTCGATCTCTCGCCCATAGAAACACAATCGTGTGGTTTCCATAAATGCTTGTTCTGCTAGCCTGCTTGGATAGCCGAGTGGTTACGATGCTCGCCATCGGACCGTGGGTACTCGGGTTGGAATCCCGCCTCGCCGAGAAACGTTATTTCGCTCAATTTATTTCTTGTCCTCCACCTCTCCGCTTCTCTTCTCCTCCTTTACTTCATCCGACGCCTCGCTGGGTGCCGCATGGTGACTTCATTGCTCGGCCATGAAATGCATAGTTTCTGAGAAAGCCGCCGGACCTAGCTCAAACTTAAGCAGCTCCAACGTTAAGACATTCAAAGACACCATCTTTTACTGTAATGTTTGTCTGATGTTCGAGTGTTTTTTTTATTACATGTGTCTTTTTTTCGCCTTTCTCTCAGGGGCTGTCCCCGCTAGCACCTGTGGCTCGTACGAAGACAGCTCCGTTGGCCTTCACAACACTGTCGGTGTTGAGCGGTTTTTTGGTACTTAGCTCCGCTTTCTTCATATTGAAGTACTTACGCGCTCCATCGGTGGGAACGTGCACGACGGCGGGCTGCATAGCACAGGCGAAGGCGATCATCGACGCTATGGATGCTTCGGTGAAGCCCTGTTCAGACTTCTATCGCTTCTCGTGCGGCTCGTGGAAGCCCCGTGGTCCCTATCGTTCCATGATCGAACAAATCTTCGCCAACTCCTTCGCAATCGCCATCAAGGAGCTGGAAGGGAACGCCAACGAGTCCGTCCTTCCGATTGCGCAGCGCTACTACCAGAGTTGCACGGCCAAACGGTCCGAAGACTTGCTCGAAAGCGACATCCAGAAGTTCGCAAAGTTCAAGCGAGACCTCGGCCTCCTCTGGCCCGAGCAATGGCCCGAAGAAAGCAACTCCTCCGTGCCTCCACTCAAGCTACTGATAAATTTGACTGTTAAGTGGAATATCAACTTGATCTTCAACTTGCATGCCGTGCCGGGATACAAGGGCCGACCGAGGACATTGTTCATCCAGCGCGGAGTGCTGCGTCCCTCATGGTCCCTCTATAAGCTAGAGGAAATGAAGCGGTCCATCGAGGAACACTGTCAGTACTTAAAAGCGCCGGCGCCAACGCCGGTTCTCTTGAAGAGATAATGAAGGCGTACCTGGCAGTGGTGAACGCGTCTCTTAGTTTTGTGCCAGACGCTATGGACGAAACGAAGACGACGTTGAAGGACATCGACGAGCGAACGCCGTCCGGGAAGGACAAGTGGGAAGAATACATGAAGGAAACCTTTCCTGACTTCGGCTGGCGACCCACAGACGTCGTGTTGATCCAGCACCCCGCCATACTCGACAACGTCGGCCACCTGCTGGAAAGCATGTCGGACGAGTCGCTCCGTCTAGGGATCGCGTGGGTGCTTCTCCGCTTGACTTTCTGGACAATCGTCGGAAACCCGCATCTTCGCTTCGAGGGCTCCGCAGCAGAGCTCGATGTGAGAGTAAAGCTCACCTGCCTTTCGCACGTGGCGTCCACGTTCGGACTGGTCGTCTCGCACGGTCATTTGCGCAAACGCTTTACGGATGGTGTACGCTTCTTCCTCGGTACCGTCTTCAACGACGTCAAGGTCAAGTACCAGAAAGGCTTCACCGATTCGGGGTGGATCGATGAATCGGTCAAGACAAAGCTGAGGGCCAAGATCTCGGAGAGCTTAAACCTCGACTCCCTGCCCGGCAGCGAATTCTTCTCCAACTTCGCGATCGCGGCAATGTACAAGGATTTCCCGAACGCCACGAGCTCGTTCTTCGACAACTTCGTCAACATAGCGAAATCGTTCCGCAAGAAGCTGTCGTCGGACAACTTCGTCACTACCTTCTCCAAGAGTCTAGGTGACGGTCGCGTGGCCACCTCGTACAGCTACTACTACAACAGCGTCTACTTCGCAGTCGGAGCGCTCGAGCCGCCGCTGTTCGACGTCGACAGCACGTTCTCCAGCACCTACGGCTCGATGGGCACGTTGATGGCCACCTCCATGGCTCGGGCTTTCGACGAGCGTGGAATCGCGTACGACAAAGGAGAGGTGGCTCCGTGGTGGATTGCAGGCCGCGAAGACTACGAGAGGCGCGTCAAGTGCGACCTGAAGGCCAACGGGTCTCGCTCGAGCGGCGACGCTGCTCGCGCCAGTACACTGTACTGGTCAGCGCTCGGTCTCAGGACCTCGTACGACGCGTACCGGTCGGCCATCAAGGTCGACAAAACGGTAGACATCTTACGGATGAAAGGTCTCGAGGAGTACACAGACGATCAGGTGTTCTTTATGTCGTACTGCCTCATGACATGCGCTGTCGACAGCAACGGCGACGCATGCAACGTTCCAGTTCGCCAGTCGAGCAAGTTCGCCGTTGCTTTCAAGTGCTCGGACAAGGCGCCCATGAACCCTAAGGAAAGGTGTCCGTTCTTCTAGCGAAACTGTGCTGTTAAGGGGTCTTGTCTACTTCTTTCTATTCGGCCTAGGACGTGGAGTATGTTTCACGTATAATCATTTATTGCTTCCCTGTGTACTGAAACCAAATCAAATGTATTGATGTCTAAGACACAAGGACAAAACCTCGAAAGTTCGGCTTGTCGAGGCTTATGTGTAACTGCGCAACTTTAGCTTTTAATGAGATGACTCTTAGATCTGCTGAAAGACCACGCGTTTCTCGGCATGAGAATGGACACTATGGTTTGGCGCGGTTTTATTGTTTACGGGTGACGAGACTTGTATTTTTTTCAGCATCCACAGTATAAGGCGAATTGCGATATGTAATCTTTTAAGCGTTCAGCGTCACGTTTACAGCGGCTTTAACAAAGTGCAATGGTGACACAAGGCACGTCTGGCAGGCCGCATGACCATGACGAAAGTCTCTGCATCAAGGGATTGTCACCAGGCAACTAGGTGTGCTGCAGGGGCTCAACACAGATTTCTGAACACTTCGCCCTACAAGTGATTGACATGCTTACCATGGTGGACACGTCCGTTTTCAATGCACTTTGCGGATATTAGAAGCAAATGCCGCATTTAAGTTGGCACGATATTTAGATTGCGGGATGATACTGTACTGCGTACACGTGTATACTGTTCTACGTTACGATCCTTAGTATATTCTGCCGCCTCTCCTTGTAATGTTTTGCTCGGTCGGCTTCTACTGTGTTGCGTTCATTCTCAATTTGGCGGTGTGTCTGTTTTCGGTTTCGTCATATGCGAACCCGATTGAGTCTTACGGCGCGCGTTTTTCAGCGAAAACGTTATTAAAGTGTTCATTTCATGGTGTCTGAATTAGCTTTCATAACCTACTGATGTGTGCAGAATTGCGGTGTGTGTTCTCGGTTTCATCATATGCAAACCCGATGAGTATTACGGCGCGCGTTTTTAGCGAAAGCGTTATTAAAGTGTTCATTTCATGATATCTGAAATAGCTTTCATAAGATACTGATGGGTGCATAACTCTCTCTCTCTCTCTGTGTGTTATGCTATGTTATGCTTTACTCTCTCCCCTCCTCTTCCTCCTCCTCACCATCACATCTTTCCTCACCTTCACTTCCCTTTCCCACCCACTTGATACACTATACTATACAAGTCTGTGCTCTGCTTGAGTGCCTGGATAGCCGTGTGATTAGGACGCTCGCCTTCGGATCGAGGTTCGAATCCCGCCCCATGAATTCTTTTGGCAAGAATTTCTGTCTTTCTCTTTGTATCTTTATTTTTGTCTCTTTGTTTGTCTCTCTCTTTCATTATCTTTCTCTGTACTCGTTCTCTCACCCATCAGGGTTATTACTGGTCACGCCAGAAAAATCGGCGCATGTGTTGGGTCCGCATACGAGAGCAGGACCTCCCAGTCATCCCAGCTTGAGATAGCAGGCTGTCCCTGCGGGGAAGGAAGGGTCTGCCGGGCAGCCGAAAAGGATAGGGGCAGGTAAATCGCCCTGTCCGAAGGACGAAGTGCACCTAAAAAAAAAAAAAATTCGGCAGATCCCACGCACTGTGGGAATCGATGTAATGCGAAGCAGCCAGCAAAGAGCTGCATACATCGCCTTGTTTGTCTTTGAGCCAAATAAAATCATTCATGCCATGGCATCTAGTCCACCATATATCGCATGTTTGCCATGCACGCATGCATGCACAATCTAGTATACACCATGCCAATGAAACGCATATTCTGGTATATACAATGCATGACCTGTCGCTTATGTTCATCACGCACTCGAGTCGTGCCATACCAATTTCGGTATATATCCAGTTAACAAAACGGCCGGAAGCACACCATGACAGTGGCATGTAAATCATACCGTACATGACATGCATAACATGATTCGCACGTTAAGACCTCTCATTTATGTTCGTCATACAGTCACATCGCGCAACATCAATTTTGGTGTATATCAAGCGAGCGAAATGGCCGCGAGTGCACCACGAGTATAGCATGTAAATCATGCCATACATGACATGCATGTCGTGATTTTCATCTTAACACCTTTCATTTACGTTCGTCATACAGTCGCTTCGCGCAATACCAATTTTGGTGCATATCAAGCTAGCGAAACGGCCGCGAATGCACCATGAGCGCGGCATGTAAATCATGACATACATGACATCATGTCACGGTTTTCATGTTACCACCTGTTATTCATGTTCGTCATACAGTCGCGTCGCGCAATACCAATTTTGGTATATATCAAGCTAGAAAACCGGCCGCGAATGTATCATGAGTGTGGCTTGCAAATTATGTCGTACATGACCTACATGTCATGCTTCCATGTTACCACCTCTCATTTACGTTCGTCATGCAGTCGCGTCGCGCAATACCAATTTTGGTGTATATCACGCAAGCGAAACGGCCACGAATGCGCCATGACCATGACATGTAAATCATGTCGTACATGTCATGCATGTCATGATTTTCATGTTACCATGTCTCATTTACGTTCGTCATACAGTCGCTGCGCGCAATACCAATTTTGGTGTACATCAAGCTTGCGAAGCGGCCGCGAATGCATCATGAGCGTGGCATGTAAATCATGACATACATGACATGCATGTCATGGTTATCATCTTACCAACTGTTATTCATGTTCTTCATACAGTCACTTAGCGCGATACCAATTTTGGTGTACATCAATCTACTGAAACGGCCGCTAGCGCACCATGAGCGTGGCATGTAAATCAGGTTGTACATCACTTGCATGTCATGATTTTCATGTTACCACCTCTCACTTACGTTCGTCATACGGTCGTGTCGCGCAATACCAATTTTGGTGCATATTATGCCAGCGAAACGGCCGCAAGTGCACCATGAGCGAGGCATGTAAATCATGACATACATGTCATATATCATGGTTTTCATGCACGCACCTGTTATTCATGTTCTTCATACAGTCACATAGCACAACACCAATTTTGGTGGATATCAAGCAAGCGAAACGACCACAAGTGCGCCATGAGCATGACATGTAAATCATGTCGTACATGTCATGCATGTCATGATTTTCATGTTACCACGTCTCATTTACGTTCGTCATACAGTCGCTGCGCGCAATACCAATTTTGGTGTACATCAAGCTAGCGAAGCGGCCACGAATGCATCATGAGCGTGGCATGTAAATCATGACATACATGACATGCATGTCATGGTTTTCATCTTACCAACTGTTATTCATGTTTTTCATACAGTCACTTCGCGCAATACCAATTTTGGTGTATATCAATCAACTGAAACGGCCGCTAGCGCACCATGAGCGTGGCATGTAAATCAGGTTGTACATGACTTGCACGTCGTGATTTTCATGTTACCACCTCTCACTTACGTTCGTCATACGGTCGTGTCGCGCAATACCAATTTTGGTGTATATCATGCAAGCGAAACGGCCGCAAATGCACGATGAGCGTGGCATGTAAATCATGACAAACATGTCATGGATGTCATGGTTTTCATGCTACGACCTGTTATTCATGTTCTTCATAGAGTCACATAGCACAATACCAATTTTGGTGTATATCAATCTAGCGAAACGACCGCGAGTGCGCCATGAGCGTGGCATGTAAATCATGTCATACATGACATGCATGTCATGATTTTCATGTTATCACGAGTCAGTTATGTTCTTCATACAGAAATGTCTCGTCATACCAGTTTTCGTATATATCCCTTCATTTAAACGGCCGCGAGCACCCAGAGACCATGTCATGTAAATCATGCTGCACATGACATGCGCGTCATGATTTGCATGTTAGGACCAGTCATTATGTTCGTCATGAATTCTTGTCACGTCGTACCAATTTTGGTGTATATGAAATTAACGGAACGGCCACAAGAGCCTAAGGTCGTGGAATGTAAATCATGCTGTTCATGACATGCGTGTCATGATTTTCATGATATGACCTGTCATTTATGTTCGTAATAAGGTCATGTTATGGCACACCAATTTTGGTATACATCCGATTAACGAAACGGCCAGGAGAGCACAAAGTCGTAGGCGGCTAGATAGATAGATAGATAGATAGATAGATACGCTCAAAGTCGCAGAAGTTCGCTAAGAAATGCTTCGCATTTAAAAAATATTCAGTTGCGGAATTCATATCGATCATGTTCAGTGACAACAAGAGAATAGTCCTTAGGAATTGGTTCTTTCGGAGACGATGACAAATGCAACTTTCGACGCGATAGTGCTCCGGAGAACAGTCAACACGTGTCGAGCGTGCATCGAGAGCCCTACACGTCGCATACATAACTCGCTGTCGGCGAAAATTTTGTCTAGGCAAGGCATAAGCTCGCTTTCACCGCTGCTGTACAGCACAAACTACTGCTGCTGTACGATCGCATGTAGGCGTGCAATGGACAGCGCCTTCTGAAGGAACCTTCTACCCTGTTCGCTCTCTCTTAATTCTTTAATCTCTTTCTCCTAGTGTAGGGTAGCAAACCGGACGCACGTCTGGTTGTTGTTGTTGTTGTTCTTGTGCCTCTTCACATGGCTCATACCCACACTGGGGAATGGATTGGCTAAGATTGTTGATATGAAGTTTTAAATATGAGTAGTTATAACTAGTGATTAAAGATAAAACACAAGCATACATATAAAATAACGAGTGCAATAATTATTTGTACTTTCAGACCAGACTAATAATTCTAACTAGGAATTAGAAATATGAAATTAATGTGTAATCGAACATCTTCTTTTTCATTGACTGACCTCCCTGCATTTTCTTCTTTTTCTTCTTCTGTTTCCGAGCTTTAAATGCATATTGAAAGGACAATGATGCAGCGCCGCGGAACACATCCTAAATGCTGCAACAGAGGTCTTCAACGAGATTTCGGAAAAGGTGTTCCCCGAGGTCGCGCAACCCAACTCCATCCCGAAATAAGTTAAGGAATCGACCGACTGACCACAGCAAGCCAGTACCCCCCAGTGGCGTAGCCAGGGGGGAAGGGGTTGGGGGGCTCAAAACCCCCCAAATTTTTCAATTTTGTATGTGTACATATACACGCACACACACAAGCGCACGCACGAACATATATAAAGTGTGGTTAACCCCCCCCCCCCCCCCCCCCCCAACCCCCGAAAAAAAATTTTCTGTCTACGTTACTGGCACCCCACTGCCCTCTTCTCATTAATCCACCGCCCGCTTCTTGACAAATATCCATTAGTGGGTAAGCGCCATTGCATGGGCTGGGTGGTCATCGTCGTCTTTGTCTTCGTCACCCTCATTAGCTCGTGCTGTTCTCGCGACAAAGCCGCGAGCCTGTTTTCGAGAGCGCCATATTTCCCGAGGCTCGCTTGCGCACCGGTCCCGGCTGTCCCTATCCGAGTGCTGCCGACCGTCAAGGGCACCTCGGCGTCATGGAGAAGAAGTCGACCACGGAGAGCAAGACAGCAGAGAAGGGCAGCGACCAGCAGCAGCAAAAGAAGAAGCGTTACAAACAGCAGCAGCACCCCATGATGAAGGGCAAGGTGCGGGCCCCGTGCATGGTTGGCGAAGTGACTTAATGTGGAGTGTCACTGGAGCCAACGTTCCACAGGATGACTTGTCTTCGTCGGGACATCAGAATGCGGCTCTTGTGGAAAGGTTGGCTCCAGCGTCCTTCCCTAGCTGTCCAACGACATCTCGTCACTTCAAGCCTCTACATTCCTATTGCTTGGATGAATGGATTGTCACTTATGTGCTGTTGCGTTCGGATATGAGTTTCAACACGCGTCATTATCTGAGATTTTTTTCTGGTCGCGTTTCAGGCACCGAGTTACGAGACGTAGAATAGTTGCACCATAAAGACCGTTTTTCTATGTTTTACTCGCTATCTTTGGCCGCGCGCTTTAACTGTCCGTGACCTCACAGCGAGGAATAGTGCCAGAACTTCAGCGCGACGTCGCCACCTATCACCTTTATTACGCCCATATTTGGCGTAATGAACCATTTTTTCCATCGCACGGTTAGAATTCGAGAAACGCAACCTGCCAAACAATAGGCGGCGTTATTCTTTTAGTGCTAATAATTTTTATTTTTCTCGAGTGCAGAAGGCAGCGGACAAGCAAGGAAAGCACCACGACAAACGCAAGGGACAAAGTATTGGCGGTACTGTGGAACCTGGGCAGGTGAGCCGAGCTCCTTGCATCTTGTTTATCTTCATGCCTGTTTACGCTTGTCCTTATATACGACACGTAAAAGGAAAGGGCAACCAATAGATCACTTTCAGGACTCCGTTCGAATCTTTTTCTTTCTTCGACCCAGCCTTTTTAAAATTATTATTTTGACCACAACTTACATTGGTTTAAACGCAACATTTACGTCACATAATTCGCGTTGTTTTGGCGTAGTTCGGCAGCGCCATTTTTATTGCGATAGCAATTATACGGACACACCAAGCCCACATTTTGCCGTCGCCGTGAGATTCCGTATAAATTCCAAGGGCGACAACATCGCGCCGCAGTTCGCACGTTCTATGCGCGAGTGAAAGCGTGCCCTCTCACACGCTCTCACATGCCCAAGCACACGCTCTCTCAAGATAGAGCGCGCGCGACCGCCGCCGGCCGGCTAAGGTACGCAGTTGCTGCCAAAGCCACGCAACCCCCCTCCTCACCCCCTTCCGGGACCGTCCCAGCACCCACGGGGCTTTCGCGTTGCGGAATACGGCTGGTGCGTCTCCCCTCCGTATGAGTGGCCATCGTCGGCTGCTCTGAGCGTATTTGGGCAACAGACGGCTCATACCTTTGTACGTGTTGTGTTCGCATTGCTCTGTTTGATTGAAGCGGCATAGAGCGCGAAAGTCGCTTCACTCACTGCAGCTGCCGGGTTTCCTTACCTCGGTGTTTTGTTGAGTTCAAGGAGTACCGACACGAACTATGATTTTCGGACTGTTGCGCTAAATAAAAACGCTTGTGTCGAGAACGATAAATAGAGTATTGTGATGACCGGGAATGCATCGATTATATGTTTAATACCGCTACCTTAAAAAGACACTTTCGGTTGCGATATTGAAGGGGCGGCTTCTCAGTGACGTGTCGTTGAAGTGTGACGTCACGGGAAGACAGCAGCTCGCGACGTGCTAGCGGCAGAACTGCCATCTGCTCGCGGTGTACGTAAACAACGATTAGTGAATTGTCCAGTGACTCCGACAGCGATTTCTGCGATTTAGGCTGCATGCAGGACGCAGAATTCGAAAACTCAGTGGAACTGTGTAGGCTCGTCGGGATAATGTCCATTGCGGTGGGGCTGGCTTGCAGATGCAAAGCGACGAAAACTTTAAAATTAAAGTAGCTGACTCCAGCGTGTGGAGAGCATACCAAGAAAACGTAAAGTGTCCCTTTTGCGATGTATCAAAATCGTGTCGGTACTCCTTAAGTTAAGCTAGGTTTGATGATATGGAGCTATCTGCTGGTCATATTTCGCATAAGAATCCAATTTGTCGCTATCGCATTCACTGCTTCGCCCTTGCGGCAGAACTCTGACTGCTTTTCTACAAAAGCTTTGAGATGCTGCAATATTAACTCTTTCTTCAATTTATAGCTGCGGCTGAGCTTGAGGTTGGCCGTTTTGATTCCCATTGATGTGTGCATATTCCGATAGGGGCTGAATACAAAAAAAAAAAAGAATACTCGCGCACTGTGCACCCGATACCTTAATACGATGTGGTTCATAATGGGATCGTGGCTTTGGCATGTAAAACTACAGATTTTCAGTTATGCTTTTACAACTTCCAATCTTTCTGTATCGATGCAATATTTCTGTATCGATGTCAGTTAATCGAAATCAAGTGCTGTGAAATATCTGTAGTCTGGCCGAAGGTAACCTTTTTCTATAGTATTCCTTCTACGTTGATGGCGTGTGTGTGTTGCCATAGCCAATATCAACCAGGCTTCGCACTGCACTCTGTGAAGCGCTTAGTATACCGCACTGAGATTCGTTCGATTAACATGACATATTCATCATTGCGAGCTTCAATTTACAGTGACAAGGAATATGAACGCTTTCAATTTGTAGGATTACAGCCACATTGCTCTTAGTTAGCAGCGAGAAAGTGGGAGAAACGCTCCCGAAGGCCTGCTTTGCCGCTCTATATATTGTCCTGCGGTGAAGCATCTGTAAGCTGTCCAAGGCGCGGAGTTTATTTTGGAACGGCGTGGTCATGAGTGTCCAAAAAGTTTTCATTAGGAAGGTTATTTTCTATTCATGATGGCTACCCGAATTAAGGCCTCAGGTGACATTAAAGGCCACACTCTCTTCCTTTGCCTCCGCTGCAATTCTCAAGCGCTGCGCACACTCAACTGCCTGAGGCGAGGGAGCTCTCCATATTGACGCGACGAGTCTCGGCTCTCCTTATTCTTCATTCTATTTTGCTTCTCAGCGTTCTTGCAGCAACGGCACTGGACGCTCTGCATTGGACGAAAAACTGAAGTCACGTTCCGTGGTCAGTGACGTTTCACAACCGGCCTGGCCGGTCAAACGCATGCGCGAATTCACAGATTGGATTTGGATAGGATTGTCTGTTTGCAATGCCGAAACCTGGTGAAGACCACAGCAAAATGGTGGCTTTGCTGTGGGTGATTTCCTTATTCATATACAGTGAAAAAGCAGGAAAGGTTTTATGAGAAAATTGCTGGATCGATCTAAATATAACCTGCTGAACATCATATAAGTAAAGTTAATGGCTACTGATTCTAGCTAACATGTTGTTCATTCAGGGCCTGGAAGTTTTACAAAGGTTTCCAGTGATTGGTAGGTCAAAAAACAAACGAAGCACGAAGTTTAAAGAAAAGTGTAACCCTGCACCAAGAAAGAAATATTGCAGATAAGTGAAAAGCACCTGTTAGAAAATGTGAAGCGAAATTAGGGCATACATTTGCTGCTTACATGGAGATCATTACAAAGGTCTACGTGTGATTTGCAAAGGTCATAGTCCTACGCAGTAGTTAGTGGTAAATACCAGAGCCGTTTCAAATGTATCAGTTGTGTCAGATTTAGGCCCATTATTTGGGACAGTGTACAAAAATTATAACACTTTCGTTTGCTGATTTACAGTCTTACACTTGACAGTTCTCAAGTGTCAACCTTATAGCCTGAAGTTGAAAATAAGGTTGGCATCCTTTTAAAATTACTTCGAATTCACCTTAATTTGTACACCCCATCATTTGACATCATTACATCTGTATTTAACATCACCAGAATTGTGGTGCCATTCGCGTTCACGACGGCGCCGGATTTCTCGACCGAGAAGCCCTATAAGGTGTTCGGCTTAAAAGACGGTCGAAATTTAAGATATGTGTCTGCGGGACCCTTTTTTTTTGTGAAAGCACCGCTTATAGAGACACGGGGAGGGGGGAATGTCAAAGGTAACGCCCACGTACCCCTATATAGCTTGCAACTTGTTGGAATGTCCATGGCTGGTCTACAGAATCGCGCGCGGAGAGACGGGTCGGTGAGAACATCGCTGACCACGGCACGTGACTTCGATATTGAAAGGGAAGTAAAAAGAAGGGAGGCAGAGCGCGCCCTCTCCTTAGAGTTACTGTATATGCTACCTTTAGGTAGCAGAGTTGCGCATAGGTCTGGCTAGCAACCACAGCTATGCGGCGAAGACGCACTCCGTTTTTGCAGGCGACATGCCTACCAGGTCACCGATCGACATGTCTGGCGTGTCGAAGACCGGCGATTAACTTTACTTTGACTGACTAGTGCAAATTCAGTTCGCTGCAGCGGCGCCAGCGAGAAATACAAAAATTGGCCCGAGCGGCAGCTTCTCGGCAACGCATGGTTGGTAGCGGCGTTTGGAAGACGGATGCGCAACTCTGCTACCTAAAGGTAGCATATACAGTAACTCTACCTCTCCTCTATTGAGAACGCCACTGGCGGACGCTTGATGCAACAAAGGAGTACTGGGTCGGCTCTGGCAGCGAAGCTCGCCTTCCAGAGTCTTCGTGACGCATACTTGAAATTGTTCAAACGCTTCAACTAATGAACATGCCCACTAGTGTCCACTAACGGACATGAAACGATTGAAAAAAAAATCTGTAAATTCTGGAAAATTTAACGGACATGTCCACTAATGTCCACTAATGTGCATGAATCGATTTCGAAAATTCCTTTGGTAGATCGTTTCCTAGATGGCACTTTACAACTTCCTTCAATTCACGGAAATTCTCAACAGGTTCTGGTGAAAAGCCCTTTGATAGGTCAATTTAAGTGAGCTTTGTCGATAGTAATGAGGAATACCGAAACGCGAACGCCGATGGCAACATACGGACGTCTGTGTGTGTGTGTACTATACATGTCCGGCATTCGAAGCGTTGCTCTTTCTTTCACTACTCGCTCCTATAAACGCAGGACAAGCAGACGCCCGAGAAGCAAGTACTGTCCGACCAGCAGGTGAAACATCAGGTGAAAAAACAGGTGGGCGGTAGCCAAAGAAATTTCGCATTTCGTGTGTGTGTTTGTATGCTCTTACGTGTCGTCTTCGCGCAGTTTAAGCTTGTCTGCTGAATCTATGAATGAACTAGCCCAACAACATGGCGTATTGAAGTATTGCGTCCGCAGCCTAGAAAAGGAGAGTGAGGAGGTGGGAAGAGAGAAGCATAGCATAGCCATGTATAGTATAGTATAGTATAGTATAGTATAGTATAGTATAGTATAGTATAGTATAGTATAGTATAGTATAGTATAGTATGGGGGTGGGAAGGGAAGTCAGGTTGAGGAGAGTGGAAAGACGATAAAGCATAGCATAGTCATGCATGGTATAGTGGAAAAGGGAAGTGAGGTTGAGAAGGAGGGAAATGAGGAGGGAGAGTACAGCATAGTATAGCGGAGGCGAGTGGAGGAGGGAGGTGAGCTGGAGGTTGGAGACATGAAGGTGGTCAAGCGGAGAGGAGGTTCCTTCAGTGCTAAGCCATGCCCATGTTCGCCTAGCTTTGCATCACTTTGTATTTCATCGCTGAGGCTCCCCTCTCCTCCGCTATACATTGGACTTTACGACGTTAAGTCAGTTAAAGCCACGCGTAAATTGTAGAGTTACGCGAGATCGGATCCAAAAGAGTTAGCCGTGCTTCGTAGAAAATTACAATTTGTTGCTATCGAACTTATTGCTTCGTCCTTGCGGCTAAACTGTGATCTTTTTTAAACCAATAATATTATTTATGTTTTGTGGTTAGTGTTTGCCTGATGTGTATTTGTTTCTTGAACTGTTTCTTTAACCGTAATTTATCTCGGCATTCTCTCAGGCGCCGCCATCTGAGGCAGCAGCTGGGACTTGTCGGAAGATCGCTGCGGTGGCCATCATACCACTGTCGGCACTGAGCTCTGTTTTGATGCTTAGCTGCGCTGTGTTCTTCGTGAAGTGGTTAAGCGCTCCATCAGTGGGCACGTGCATGACGGCTGGCTGCATAGCGCACGCGAAGGCGATCATCGACGCTATGAATGCTTCGGTCGACCCATGCTCCGACTTCTACCACTTCTCGTGTGGCTCGTGGAAGCCCCGCGGTCCCTATCGTTCCATGATCCAGCAGATCTTTGCAAACTCCTTCGCCATCGCCATCGAGGAGCTGGAACGAAAAGACAACGAGTCCGCCCTTCCAATAGCGCAGCGTTACTACCAGAGTTGCTCAGCCAAACGGTCCGAAGACTTGCTCGAAAGCGAGATCCAGAAGTTCGCAAAGTTCAAGCGAGACCTCGGCCTCCTATGGCCCGAGCAATGGCCCGAGGAAAGCAACTCCTCCGTGCCTCCACTCAAGCTGCTGCTAAATTTGACTGTCAATTGGAATATCAACTTGATCTTTCATGTGCGTGTCGTGCCGGGCTACAAGGGCCGGCCGAGGGCAGTGTTCATCAAACGTGGAGTGCTGCGACCCTCATGGTCCGTCTATAAGCCCGAGGTTATGAAGCGGTCCATCGAAGAACACTGCAAGTACTTGAGAGCGCCGGCGCCAACGCCGGTTCTCTTGAAGGAGATAATGAAGGCGTACCTGGCAGTGGTCAACGCGTCCCTTAGTTTTGAACCAGACGCTATGGATGAAGAGAAGACGACATTGAAGGACATCAACGCGCGAACGGCGGCCGGGAAAGACAAGTGGCAAGAATACGTGATGCAGAGTTTTTCAGAGTACACCCTACGACCCGAAGACGTCGTGTTGATCCAGCACCGCGCCATACTCGACAACATCGGCCACCTGCTGGAAAGCATGTCGGACGAGTCGCTCCGGCTAGGGATCGCGTGGGTGTTTCTCCGCTTATCCTTCTGGACTATCGTCGGAAAACCGCATCTGCGCTTCGAGGGCTCCGCAGCAGAGCTGGAAGTGAGAGTAAAACTCACCTGCCTTTCGCACGTGGCGTCCACGTTCGGCCTGGTCGTCTCGTACGGTCATTTGCTCAAGCGCTTCACGGAAGATGTGCGCCAGCAGATAGACACTGTGTTCAACAACGTCAAGGCTGCATACCAACGAGCCTTCGCCGATGCGGGATGGATCGACGAGTCGGTCAAGGTAAAGCTGAGGGCCAAGATCTCGGAGAGCTTAAACCTCGACTCCCTGCCCGGCAGCGATTTCTTCTCCAGCTTCACGATCAAGGCGACGTACAAGAATTTCCCAAACGCCACTGCCTCGTTTTTCGACAACTTCGTCAACATAGCGAAATCGTTCCGCAAGAAGCTGACATCGGACGACTTCGTCACTGCCTTCTCGAAGACGCTGGGTGACGGTCGCGAGGCCACTTCTTACAACTACTACTACAATAGCGTCTACTTCGCAGTCGGAGCCCTCGAACCGCCGCTGTTCCACATCGAGAACACGTTCGCAATCACCTACGGCTCGCTGGGCACGTTGATGGCCACCTCCATGTCTCGGGCGTTCGACGAACGAGGTACAAAGTACGACAGGGGTGAGGTGGCTCCCTGGTGGATTGCGGGCCGCGAAGACTACGAGAGGCGCGTCAAGTGTGACCTCAAAGCCGGCGGGTCTCGCTCGGGCAGCGACAACGCTATCGCCAGTGCACTGTACTGGTCAGCGCTTGGTCTGAGGACTTCGTACGAGGCGTATCGCTCGGCCGTGAAGTCCGAGCACTTGGTTGATATTTATCGGCTCAAGGGTCTCGAGAAGTACTCTGACGACCAAGTGTTCTTCATGTCATACTGCCTCATGACGTGCGCCGTGGACAGCAACGGCGACGCATGCAACGTGCCAGTTCGCCAGATCAAGAGGTTCGCCACTGCCTTCGAGTGTTCGGAGGAGGCACCTATGAATCCTACAACAAAGTGTCACTTCTTCTAGCGAAAGCGTGATGTTAACGCGTCTTTCTATACTTACTTTTATTTGACTTTATGGCGTGGAGTATTACCTTCATAAGAAACAACCTATTGCGCGCCTGTGTATTAGCGAAATGAACCGTATATTGTTGTCTAAGGCCTAGGTCCTGGAATGTTCGGCTTGACGAGGCCTACGTGTAATCGCTGTAAACTTTTTATTCATTTAGCGGGTTCTCAGATCTTCTAAATGTCCATGTATTTCTCGGCATGCGAATCGAAACCGCGGGGTGGCGGGTGTATGCGTTACGAGTGACCGGTATATTTATTTTCCAGCTTCAAAGTATGAAGCGGCAGTGTGAAGTGAACTGAGACATGTAGGACTTTGAGCGTCGTGCGCTACGTCTCTTTAACGAAGTCCAGGGCTGATACGCGACACGTCTGGGGTGCCTCATTGCCATGACAAAAAAAATGAGCATGAAGCGATCGCCATGTCAAGTACTCGTTGTGTTTCAAGTAGCTAGCATAATTTTCGTAAAACTTCGACCTACCGTTCTGTTGAACGGATCCGCCTCAACGCAATTTGTGGATTTTCGTTTAATTCGACACCGTATTTCGTTTGCCGCAAGAGGCGGTCCTATGTATACACGTACATTACGTGATGCTGCTTAGTATATTCTGCCGAGCCTCCTTGCAATGTATTTCTCGGCCTGTATTGCATTCTGATGAGTCTGTTTGGCTGTATTTCGCTTCATTTGGCTGAAATGGCGGTGTTGTTGAATGCGAGCTTGATCAATCGTTTGACGCACGCCTGTTTATACAAACCTTTTGAAAGCGCTTAAAACAATTAAAACAATTTAGCAGTCCATATATGGACTGCTAAATTGTTTTAATTAGATGCAGCCCTGCTCTGGGCGACGTGCGCACGCCGCACACACGTACGCACACACGCACACACGTCAGTCGTAGGGACGCAAAATTTTTTATTAAATCACAAAAGGGTAAGAAGGACGTGGAGCCCCATGCGTGGGGCCCTGTGTCCAGGGCACCACCCATGAAAATTGTACAAATGTACGTTTATCCAATTTTTTCATAGGTCCAGGACCTGTCCTCCTTTGAGGAACTTATGGGTACTTCGGTATCTTTTGCGTGTAACGCGCTGGTGAGCTACAATCTGGCGAAAAAAAATTCGGCAGATACCACGAGTTGTGGGAATCGGTTTCATGCGAAGCAGTCAGCGAGTTACTTCTATGCTGTATTTTATGACCTTGAGCCAAGTGTTACGAGGTGGATCGACGTGTTTTTGTAAGTGTAGTGTGTGCGCATCGTGGGCTTACCAGGCACGTCGACAACACTGGCGTTTAAGGGTAACTTATGGTGCGACGTAACGTCAGCCCTCACGTTAGAGTACATACGTCAGTATTATCGAAACTAGTTGCACTTTATTGTGCAATCATGTGAATATCGTACCTAACTTTCGTTAATGTATTCCTCTGGGGCTCGTGTTGTGTGTGTTCCAACTAACTGTTCATTCTGCCCTTTCTTACTCTTCTTCTTTCTTCTCTACCCTTTCCTTTTTATTATTCCCCCTTCCCCCACCCCAAGTGTAGGGTAGCCAACCGAGCCAAAGCTTGGTTAACCTCCCTGCCTTTCCTCTTAGTCTTTCTCTCTCTCTCTCTCTCTGGAGTCGAGCAGCGCTTGAATATAGCTTGCTGAATCGTAGGAATGTAAATCTAATGTTTATTAGACCTATATAAAAGCGGGGAGTTTGAGCCAGAATCGAACCCTCTGCGTGGCAGTCACGTATCCCATCGCAGAGCCATGCCAGCGCTTAAGACGTCTTTGGAAAAAGACCCTAGGCAGGCGTCATGTCGGCGAAGAGTCGCGTTGACAGATGTAAATACTGCGTGGCAGAAGTGTAGAATCGTACCAGTTGGTACACCACGTTAAGGTCTTAATCCGCCCACCCATTACGAAGGGCTCAGCCATAATTAATCAACACCATCATCAGCCACAGCATCAACGTGTGCGGCTACGCAGGCGTGCATGTTGTCGTACTTGGTACTTGGTACTTCTCAAACTTCTCAAAATGGCGAGTAATGGCTTAATGGGTGCCTCGCAAGTGTACCACTCGCACGAAGATCAACCAACTAGCCCAGTTTTGCAAGCTATTGTACTCGCACCCTTGGAAGAGTTCCCGACGGTCAATGTGACGCGCGTAGACGTTCCTTCCCTCGCGGCAAGTTGTGGGGCGTCCACGGAGGAGCCAAGCACAGCAAGCGAGTGAGAAAGGGATGCGAACGGTGCCCAATAACGCCTTCGCATTCCACTCTAAGGCGAAGCTTAAATCTCCTCCAAGACATACGCCTCAGGGAACATAGCTCTTTGAACAGTACCCCTTATTCACATTTAGCGTCACGCTGCGAGTCTTGCCAATGTCACCCGCTATTTGAAAGAACAACTATTTTCTTCCGGCATCCTCTTCAAACAACGCGCGAACTTTCTGAAGCTTATAACAGTTCCAGGAATTCAGATCATTGTATAAGCCGCAAATCCTTGTCACTACACGACTGTGAATTTAACTATGTAGATAATCCATAGACATGTGCCTCGAGCACACGCTTCACATGCTGCTGTTGTTGTTCTCATAATCTTTTTTGACATGCGCACTTTTGTGTATAGATGTGTCTTTCTAACGTGTAAATAAACCACTTGTTAGTGAGCGCTCGTTTTGTGTGATGCTTCCTTCGTCCGTTGTCCCCGCGCTCCCAGTTAGCCAAACGAATATGAATTACCAACTAGCCCCCCTAATGATCCTTCTGTCCTCCAAGGTTTTAAATAAAGGTTACCGCTGCCGTGAATATCCCATGCGCGCAACGAGTCTTCTCGGATAGCTTACGGTTACTAGCATTCGGCTGTTTTCCAAACATTAGGAGGAAAGAAGATGCTTAGAATATTGAGATGACTTTCCTGTTTGTGGATGCTACTGTCCACGCAGGATGTCATTATGACAGACGTAATCCAACGTATAGAGTTTTCTTAAGGAAACGTGTACAAGGTGAGCCCACAATATCGCTCCAGTACGTCGAAGGTAAATATGAGATGTCGCTATGGGATTTCCCAACGAACGCATATCAATTCACGAAGAAAAAAAGATTGAAGCAGCTAAACACTAGTGGAGTGAAGACTGAGGAAACAGCGGAGCAGATGGCGTTCCCCTCCTCCTTTCCCTCCTTCCCACCCTCACTTCTCTATCCCACTTCTTGCTATACTATACTGTACAAGACTAAGCTATGCGTTACCCTTTCCCTCCTTCTCACTCTAACTTCCCTTTCCCACTCCTTGCTATACTATACTGTACAAGACTAAGCTATGCGTTACCCTTTCCCTCCTTCTCACTCTAACTTCCCTTTCCCACTCCTTGCTATACTATACTGTACAAGACTATGCTATGCGCTACCCTTTCCCTCCTTCTCACTCTAACTTCCCTTTCCCACTCCTTGCTATACTATACTGTACAAGACTAAGCTATGCGTTACCCTTTCCCTCCTTCTCACTCTAACTTCCCTTTCCCACTCCTTGCTATACTATACTGTACAAGACTATGCTATGCGTTACCCTTTCCCTCCTCACCCTAACTTCCCTTTCCCACTCCTTGCTATATTATACTGTACAAGACTATGCTATGCGCTACCCTTTCCCTCCTCACCCTAACTTCCCTTTCCCACTCCTTGCTATACTATACTGTACAAGACTATGCTATGCGTTACCCTTTGTAGTGTGCACGTATCTCACAGGAGTACGGCCACTAGCGTGGGTTCGGACTTAGCGAGCCACAGGGCCGCGTCTGCCGTCGCCTCGCGTGAACTAGCGCGCCGTTCGAGCGCAAACAAGGCGCCGAGCGTAGCGCGGCAAGTACGCAGTACTGCTCTCGAAATCCGCAACACTTTATTGCCTGCGGCAACACCACAAACGCAGTACAACGCCAGCTCCCAAAGGCGGCGGGAGAAGCAAAATAGGCTTAACCACGCCACGGGCGAAAGTACAACACAAAGGGTGCCGCGAGCACGTCTCCGCGGGCAAAAGGGCTCACGGTGACACGCCGCTGAAGGAAACGGTCCCTCGCGACTATGCTGCGTACTCGTACGATCTGCGACCACAGGGCCCGATCGCTCGAGCAAGGGCAAACTCCGCTCGCGTTGGCTTCGATAGGTACGGTTTCGGCGTAGTAAGACCACGCGCGAATGCACCGCACCGCTCTTCAGCCTAGCGTTCGGAAAAGGACAACGTAAGGTAAGCGCTCGCCGCTGGCGCAAGGCACCGTTAGCGAACTCCGTCCGAGCGAGCCCAAACAAAGGAGCCGACGGACGGGAAAGAAAATGCGTGCTTACCCTACGAGGTCCAGAGAGAGTCTCTCCCGCCGCGCAAAACGTCTCGCGAGACGCGAGCACGCGAGACCCGCACGCGGCGCCACCATCGAGATCCGGTGCCGGGGTGAGGAGGGTTAACGTCACCCCCGCTCGCCCAGCACCGTAGGACGGCGGAGGAGGGGAGCGACATGATCGGACATGAGGATGGCAGAAATAGGCGAAAACCCCGCGCAATGGCGACGGGCAAGCCTCAATTCCCACACCTTTCCCTCCTTCTCACCCTCACTTCCCTTTCCCACCCCCTTGCTATGCTATACTATATAAGGCTATGCTATGATTTACTCTCTGTCCTCCTCCTTTCCCTCCTGCTCACACTCATTTCCTTTTACCACCATTTTGCTACACTACACTATACAAGGCTATGCTGTGCTTTACTCCACCCCTCCTCCTTTTTGTTCACTTCACATTCACAACACTCCTCCTCGCCCTCACTTCCTTTTCACAGCCCCTTTCTATACTATAATATACAAGGCTATGCTATGTTTTCTTTCTATCTCTTTCTGTTTCTTTCAATCTCCTTTCTTGACCTCTCTATTTCTTTCTCTTTCTTTCTTTGGCTCTCTTTCTCTGTGTTTCTTTATTTCTCTCCGTTTCTCTTTCTTTCTCTCTATCTTTTTCTCGTTATCTCGCCCATCTCCTGTGAGACACTAGAACGCGTAATTTTTGAGTGTCCCGCATTTGTTATGCAGCGAGCACTGCTCATCAAGGAGAGAGAGAGAGAACAACTTTATTTAAAAAAAATAAACGAACCCCAGTCCGGGTCCGCTAATAAAAAAGGCAAGACTTAGCCATCAGACAAGCCTAAAAGTTTCAAATGTCCGAGTAGTGCCTTCATGATGTCTGGGGAAGAGTCCGCCAGCCACTCCTCCAGGGTCGCAGGTCTTAGATTGGTAGGTATGTGTTTAAGGCTCTCGCCCATGGCTGCACGGCCCCCCGGACAATCCCACAGAACGTGAGCGTTATCCGGGTAGCCACCGCATGCCACGCAGGCAGGAGACCCGTCCTTGCCTTGTATGTAGTGTTGAATGTGGGGTGTCATCAAAGAGTGAGTTTGGGCACGCCTCACCAGGGCTGCCTCGCGTCTCGTCATGGAGTGAGGTGGATCGGGATAAATCCTGCGGTTGTTGCGCATCTCGTCTAATCGTTCGCGTCTGTCTAAACGCGCCATAGCAAGTAATTCGGTTCGCTTCAGGGAATCCGGCCACCACAGGGGAGGGCCCGGGAGACTTACACGGGACATGGCGTGTGCCACTTCATTCCCTCTGATCCCCGAGTGACCAGGTATCCACTGTATTCGAACACGTAACGAAGGGTGGGCATCTAAATGCTTCGTTAATGTGCTGTAATGCGCGTCTGGAATGTCACCTGTCGTGAAGGCTCGACAGGCTGCTTGGCTATCTGTGCGTATCAGTAAACAACGGGCAATTGGGTGACATCACCCTCTGGGCCAAAAAAGGTCCCCCATCAGAAATACAACACACGCTACAGTCGGCAATTGACATTACCGCTCGATACCGTGAAGAAAGAGGGCTCACTCTATCTAGTGCCAAATCCGAGTATATCGTCGTCACAAACAGGAAACTTCCAAGCGCCCAAGAGGACCGGCAACTCGTTACACTCTCCATAAAGAATGTCCCCATTCCGAGGAAGCCCTGCATAAAGGTTCTAGGCTTCTGGTTGCAAGACGACGGCAAGTCAAAGGAGTGGTTTCTACATACAACACAACAGTTGCAGCAAGTTCACCGTCTCTTGAAACGCACAACGCGCAAGCTTAGAGGCATCAAAGAACACCAACTCAGGCGCATGACCCTGGCCCTCGCCATTCCCCGCATCATGTATCAATATCCATATATTGAAATTACTAAGACCCAAAAATCCAAGCTCGAGACCCTACTTCGTCAGATTTCTCGCGCTATATTGGGTACCCCTCAATACGCCAAGTCTGATAGGGTCCGGGGAACGGCTATCCTTCCAGACCTCGAAGAGTTGGCTCAAATTCACCGGGAAGCGCAATTCACGCGCCTCAAACTATCCGCACAAGGATACGCTCTGCTTCGGGAATTAGGCTACGATATATCGTCGCCTGTCGCATTTGAAGCAACCCGACCCCCATGGGCGACGTTTGACCAGATCATCGTCGAACCTGTACCGCGGCACATGGATCGAGATACACAAACAGGACGACGCGAAGCACGCGCCCAACATCTCCAAGAAACCACAGGAGAGTGGATCTTGTACACGGACGCATCTCCGTCTCAGACCGGCGAGGGCTTTCGAACGGGAATAGCTTCCGAAGGACTACCACTCTCATGGGGCTTTCATCATAACATTAGTACGCAATGCATGGCAGAAATCACGGCCATAGTAGAGGCAGTCACCATACTCATCAAGGAATATGGAATTATTGGTCTAAAGTGTACGAACCTTGATGATTGCCTGTTCCCGAGGGGTTGTGCTGCTCGGCGTGACCAGGCCCATCGAGCCCTACTTACTTTCTTAAAAAATACCGATTTGGCCTCGCGCGTATAGACATTTTTCCTTGTGGCCACTTATTCGTGTTTACGTCTGTGTTATTTCTTTTTTTTTCTTACCTATTTTCTTTCCTTTTTCTTTCCCCCCTATCTTCCTTTCCCCAATGTTTCCCTTTCCCAAATGAGCAGGCAGGCGTTGTGCCCCTTTAGGTGGCAGTTGTCAGCCTGTTCCCTCCCTATTTCCTCTGTGTCTTCGTGTTTTCTATGTAATTCAAACCAAATAATAATAATAATAGCAACGCAATCATATGGTTCCCTGAAATGCTTGTTCTGCTAGCGTGCCTAGATAGCCGAGTGGTTACGACGCTCGCCTTCGGACCGTGGGTTCGAATCTCGCCTCGCCAAGAAATTTTATTTTGTTTTATTTATTTTTTCTCCTCCTCCTCCCCACTTCTCTTCTCCTCTCCTCCTACTTTTCTTCCTTCAACGCGTAGCTAGGCGACGCGAGATGCCATATAAGGTAGAGGCCATTCATGATGATGATAGTTTCCGCGAACGCTATGGGGCCCAACCTTAAGATTAAACAGTTCCGCCGTTGAAGGAAAAGAAAGAGCCACGGGCCACGCTTCAACACTGTACAATAGAGTTTTGCCGCGGATTGCTTGCCAAAATTGTCCCTCTCCGTTTCTTGTGAGCTTTCGCGATGTGCACTTCATCGTCGAATGCCAACCGGCCACTCCTGTGGCAATCAGGTTAGTGAACTATTCAAATGTCAGCACTCTTACACGTTTCTGCGGCGCCCGCCATTGAAGTTAAGTGACGCTGTTCCGCCGCCGTGGCTTAACGCCTACTGGCGTTTCGCTGCTAAGCATGAAGTCGCGGGCTCGATTCTCGGCCACGGCGGACGCATTTTCACTAAGGGGAGACCCAAAAACGCTTCTGTACTCATATTTAGGTCCTCGTAATATCCCCGAAAGTGATCAAAATTAATCCGGTGTTCCCAAATGCAGGATGAGGAAGAAATAGGCGGAAAGACAGGGAGGTTAGCCAGTTCTTAGGCAGTCTGGGTACCCTGTGCTGAGAATATGGGGTAATTTATTTTCCACTTCCTTTTCGTTTTTCTTTCTTCTTGTAGCGCCGCCTTTCTGATTTCTTTTATCCCCAGTGAGGTCGTGACTTTGGCACGTGAATAGAGTGGAATTATGTTTTCGGTTATGTTCGTTTCGAGCTAAAACAATTGTACTTTCGACGTGGCGCAATTATTACGGTTTTGTTTTGCAACTGCACAGCTATCAAGGTTTCCTGTTGATATGTTCTTTTTTCACTTTTGAAATCATTACGTACACATTTCAAAATGTTACCTAAAGGTTCAGATGTTCAGTTTTTGGAAATGCACACGCAAATTTGCGTGAGTATTTTTGATACCACCAATTACTATGCCGAAGGGCAGGCTTTCGAAGTTAAAAAAAAAAATTCCGCAGAGTGGTTGCGAGCCATTCAAGAGAATCATCACCATAATCATCATCAATGTCAGCCTGACTACGTCCACTGCAGGGCGAAAATCCCTCCCATGCTTCTCCAATCAACTCGGTCCTCATGGTGCTTGCTACGGCCAAGTTATCCCTCAAGCTTCTTAATCTCACCTGCCCACCTAACTTTTTGCCTCCCCTTTGCACGCTTGCCGTCTCTTGGAATCCAGTCGGTTACCCTTAGTGACCAGGGGCTATCTTGCCTACGCGCTCCAAGTGCCCATTTCTTCTTCTTGATTTCAACGAAGATGTTCTTAAGACACGTTTGTTCCCTGACCCACTCTGTTCCTCTTGCCCATTATCATCATTATCATCATCATCATCATCATCATCAGGGTTATCATCATCGTAATTAGAACCAAGACTCGCGTGCCGCGCGACGAACGCCCCGAACGCAATCACGAGGCGCCTTTGTCAGAGGCCTTACAAACTACCGCGTCAAGCTTGCGTAGCCGAGGCGTGTTCCCAATACTACAGGCCTACACGTCCGTGCCTCGTCACTCCGTATCTGCGGGCGTGTTTGTCACCATGGCTCACAGGCCGAACGTGAAGCGCGATGAAGGCTCCAGGAGGCAGAAACACCACCGGAAGGCGACCCAGAGCAGCGGCATCCAGCCTTCGCGGTCTAGCAAGGTGGGTAGAACGATGCGCTCGGCGTTGCTGTAGTAGTACTTGGGTTGTTGATGAATCCATAATAATTGCGAACACACATTACAGACAACACAGAACGACACAGGACAGCCGTGTCGTTCTGTGTAATCTGTAGTGTGTGGGCGCTAGTATTATGGATTGTCAGTACCAGCCAGCGCAGCTAAATGCATTGTCGAGTCATTGGGTTGTTGACCTGCTCGTTTTGTACGTGGTCACCACGCGTCGAGAGTGGTGACCACGAGAGTGGAATTCGAAGCCGCGGGTGTGCAGCTCGTTTCTTCAGTCGGACGTTTGTCCGCGCAAGTACACGCGTACGCGTGTACGCGTGTAAGTACACGCGTGCGCAAGTACATCCGCGCAAGTACACCGCAGGGCGCGGGAGCCAGTGGTTCAATGCGGTAGGGACATAACCTCGGCAAACCTTTCTAAAGCGAATAAGATTCCTTGGCTCGCAAACCACGCTTTAGCATGAAGTGTTTTTAGCTCGTGCAGGCTTCCAAGTGACCTGGAGCCAAAAGCCAGCGCCATTATCCGGGCATTCAAACGGGGTCATCCGGGCATCGTTGCGAGACCGAGACGAGACATCCGGGCAATCAGCCAGAAGTTAATAGTGCGGCCTTTGGTAGTCAAGCATTCGTACAGGACAGCATTACATATGCTAGCTAGGGCCGAAACAAATTATAAAGAATATTGCTTCCGATTTCTTCTCAGTGTTCGTTCGCATAGTCACTGAGGTTGTAGCCTATAGTACGCTGAAATTTTATTTCTCTTGTGTCCGTGTATTCACGCCTCAGTTTCCTATCCAACGAATCCTTCAGTCCACTGTTATGTTTACACGCGGTGCGAACAGTATGGTTACAAGCGATCTACAAATTATGACGACGCTGATATTCATCTGCGGTGCACAACGTGCGAACCTTATTCACGCAAATCTGGCACATCGGAATGAATCACGTTTCAGGTTTTACTGTAGTGAAGTTTCAGGTTTTACTGTAGTGAAGTCTAACCTTAAGGTGTAGTCTTATACTCACGGGCCCTTTTGATCGCGATCAGGGCAAATCCAGATCGGATTTCTTTATCGTGATCAAGAATGTTCGCTTCTAACCGGTCCAGACTAATCTGGATCGAGCTTGGCGCTGACGTCAGTCAAATCCGAATCTGGGAGCCAGATCGCGATGCGCTGATCGCGATCGTCTTGATCACGATCGGGCTTGATCGCGATTGAAGGAGACTGTGTAGCAGCACCTGATCTGATCGAGCATATAATCCGGATTGGCCCTGATCGCGATCGAAAGTGACCGTATGACACCGGTATTAAAGGACAAAGAGAGAGCAGGGTGGGTAAGGGAACAAAAGGCTGTTAAGGACATCCTAGTCGAAATCAAGATTATGAAATGGGCATGGACAGAGCATGTAGCGCGATGGCAAGACAACTACTGGTCATTAAGAGTTAGATAGGATTCCAAGAGAAGGCAAGTGAGCGAGGGGGAAGGCCGGAAATTAGGTGGGTAGATGAGATTAAGAAGTATGCGGGGATACAATGGTCGCAGCGAGCACAGGAGCGGGTGAATTCGCGAAACATGGGAGATGCCCTTGTCCTGGAGTGGGCGTAGTCAGGCTGTCGATGATGATACGAAAGTTAAAGCACGAAATGCAACAAGTTGAACTGGTGCTGTTTTTTTTTTTGTTCCGAAAAATTTAGAAAAGCGCTGACAAGCCGGGAGTGTCCAGAACGTCGTCCAAACTGAGTATCTCGAAGGACATGAAGGACTCCAAGGACCCCATCAATGTCGAGGTCACTACTGGAACCATGCGAGAGGTATGTCCCACACAAAATGCATACTCGCGTTTATGACTGAGGCGAGTTTAGAGTTGCACTTTATTTTTAATATGAACGCATGAACAACAGACAGAAATGCAGGATAGGAAGTCGAAGCACGATGGGCAACTCCGTAACATCCTACGTTTTATAGATTTAAATACGACGCACGTAAACATATCGGACAACTTCTAGTCGTGCTTCATCTTGTTATTCTGGGTTTACCTCTGTTATTCGAGTTGGGTACTTGGAACTATATCTTAATGCAAGATCAACATGAAACAACTAGTTCCACTTATCGCGTTCGTCACGTTAAGTTGGGTTTGTTGGTTTGTTATGTTACGCTGTAATAGCGAGATCTCACGAAGATGAATGAATACGTATATACGATGTAATGTGCGTGTCTTATTTGTGCCTCACTTTGTCTGAGCCAGATTTGTGCGCCGGTTTCCTACAATCATAGCGTGAGGCAGCGTGCCTAGTCGATCACTTTTGACTGCATCGCCTTTAGGTATTGTTGACAGTCAATATTTTTACTAGTGAATGAAAGCCTTAAGTACCAGGGTTGGGCAAAGATACTTTGCAATGGTATCGGGATACGATACAAGATACCGAAAGATACGTTAGCGAATTCCTTATCATGGTTCCATTGCTGGTGCTGTTACAAGTTAGCAGTTTTGCTTCATAGTTTCTTCTTGCGCTGGATACAAAAACGACGACAAAGAGACGATGATTACAGATTCCAACCGTCCTGTTCGTATCTCCGTTCCAATTATTGTCTTTGTCGCAAAGAGAAGGTATGAACGGCCACCTAGTATGCTAATGTATCGCTCTCCTGAACAAAGACGTCGATCCATTTCGTGAGACTTGTCTCAAAGCCATAAAATGTGGCACTCGCGAACTGCCATGCCTGAAATCGATTTCGTGGCATAAGCCGGAATATTTGACGCTGACTCAACGTGATCCAACTCGTCTAAATCCCATTACTGCAGGCATGGCGTGTTTTTAGAGGCAGTGAGTATCATACCGCAATTTCTGCAAAAGCTATTGGTCCAAATATTTGGTACACGTTTTCTTTCTGACAATTCACTGTGCACTATTTCACTGATCGATCAAATCGTCTATTGATTTATCAACTGATTTTCGCAGGATCGAGAGAGCAAGTTTACTGGCGATCGAGACGCCTTGACAACGACGCGGCGACAGGTATGCGACGAAAACTGATCACAGCGGGAGCCTGTGGACTATATATAGTCTAACGTATTTTTATATAGTTTCGTACTATATATAGGACGCGGAGGCCTATAGGGTGAGCTATAGCGTACATATAAATGTTAAGTTTACTCGTTGAAGCATTGGCTACAGTGACATTCCATGTTCAATGACCCCTTAGCTACATGTATATGTTTCCTTATTTTTGCAAAACCAAGTGAAGCGGTTCATGAAAGCGTTGCTTAGCGTACATGTTCCAACAAGCGAGTTCCATCTGTCAACTCTTTCTTTCATTGTCTTCCCCTGTCCGTCAAATGCAGAGCAGCACTTCCCGTGGTTCGTCGCACAAGGCAAACTTGCACAGCGCCATCGTGTTGTTCGTGGCAGCACTCGCCGTCGCCGGTTGCGTGCTGCTTTTCGCCCGGTGGCTGACCTACGAGCCCATCGTGGCCCTGTGCGAAACTGCTGGTTGCGAGAAACACGTCAAGGAGCTGAAGGCCGCCATGGACACCAGCGTCGATCCGTGCACCGACTTCTACAGCTTCACGTGCGGTTCCTGGAAACCCATGGGCAACGAGAAGTCCTTGTTAGCTCGCGTCTTCGCCTCGTCGGCCGCCATAGCGATGGAGGAGATGCAGGGGGATCCGCAGCAGTCTATCGTTCCAGCAGCGCCCCTGTTCTACCAGAGCTGCGTCGGGGCTCGTATCGAGATCGACAGCGAGCTGAAGATCTTCAAGGACTTCAAACAAGACATGGGCCTCATGTGGCCCGAGAAGACTCAGAACGATGCGACCAATCCGTTGACGCTGCTTCTCAACCTGAGCATCAACTGGAACTTCCACATGTTCTTCAACCTGCGAGCCATGCCCGTGTACCGAAAGAGGAGCCAGACGCTGTACATGAGGCGCGGCTTAATGACGCCCAAGTGGCAGGACCTGAGCGAACCGCGCAAGTGGACGGCGAACGTCAGGGAGCACTGCAGACTTCTGAAGGCCAACCTGCCGGACAGCGGCTACGCGGAACTGGAGGACGTGGTCAAAGACCTCATGAACGCTGCCATCAGCGTTCCGCCGGATGCCACCAACGACACGAAGTTCGTGTTGAAGGACATCGAGCACTTCACAAAGCCCGCTTCGAACTGGTGGCGGGACCAGCTGAACGCGCTCCACGGGCCTCAGTTCGCGTGGACGCTGAACAGTCCGGTGGCCCTCGAGGACCCCACCATCCTCCAGAAACTCGATCGCCTGGTGAATAACTACAAGGAAAAGAAGGCGTCTCTACTCACCGGGTTCGCGTGGGTGTTTGTCCGTCAGAACTTGTGGCTGATCGCCGGAAAGCCGGAACTGATCCACGAGGGCGCCAACGCCGCTGTGCTCGAGATGACCATGAAGAGGGCCTGCCTCAACCACGTGCAGTCGTACTTCGGCCTCCTCATCTCGGCCAAACACATATACGCGCGCTACAACGCCACCGTCCGCGGCGAACTGCAACGTTTCTACGACATGATCAAGTCGGAAGTGAAGAAGAGTATCCGCGACAGTTACTGGATCGACACGATCGTCAAGGATAAGACGTATGCCAAGCTGGACGAACTTAGCTTCAACGCGATGCCCGACGACCGCTTCTTCTCGAAGATCGACCTGGCCCAGCTGTACAAGGACTTCCCCAGGATCCGCGCTCCCTTTGTGGAGAATTTCATCGCCATAGCCAAGGCGTACCGCAAGGTCATCGGCGACGACAGCTTCATCAGCATCTTCTCGAAGCGGCTCGGCGGCGGCGACGCGAGCCGCTACAATTACTACTACAACATCGCCTACGTGGCGCTGGGCGCAATGGAGCCGCCGATTCTGTACGACGACGGCACACTGGCCATGCGGTACGCGTCGCTGGGCATGATGCTGGCGCAGTGCATGGTGCGCTCGTTCGACAGCCACGGCGCGTTCGTCAACAAGGCCGGCGAGAACGAGGCCTGGTGGGGAGCGTCGGAGGACTTGCAGAAACACCTCCACTGCGACTTGTTGGACGGACAGGGCGGCCCGACTGGCGGGCCGGGCTCGCGGCGCCAGTCGGCACTGTTCCCGTTGGTGAACGGGCTGGCCGTCGCGTACGCGGCGTACCGAAGCGAAGCCGCGTTGACCTACCTCAGCCAGCACGGCGTCGACGAGTTTCGGCTGAGAGGCCTGGAGGAGTTAACCGAAGACCAGCTGTTCTTCCTGACATACTGTTTGTCCACTTGCGCACTCAAGAGCAACGGCGACACGTGCAACGTGCCGCTGCGGCACTCGCTCAGGTTCGCCGCCGCTTTCCGCTGCTCGTCGAAAAGCAAGATGAACCCAACGAACAAGTGCCTGTTTTTCGATTGAACTAACGAAGGCGTTTCGCTTTGTGCCACTTTTTTTCGCCTCTTCTATGTTTAGTTCGCAATTTTAGTTTAATGTTTGCATGTGCTTGGCATGGACATCTAGACATACGAAAATTTGTCGTACGATTCTTTTATTTGAGTGTGTCCGTTGACCGGCTAATAGGTGACGATTTTATTTGATACTGGATACGTGTATAGGTATATGTGACGTCATGTGTCATTTCCTTTGATTTTCGGTATAGCATGGCGCTGCCAATTAGACTTCGTCTTTGTCATACACGCAGCCATTCGGTTCGCCTACGGTTTGCGAATTCATAAGTGTGAACAGTTCTCGAGTTATCTCGGCATGCCATGGTGCGGAACTCCTTCAAGGCTGCAGGCTGGTGTTCCCGTCAATGCAGTGTGGACGCAAGAGCAAGGTTGTCGGCGACAACTCGACTGTGCCAAGGTTACACGTGTCGCAACAGTCAACTGCTCGTTCGTTTAGCATCGCGTGGTTAGTGAGTGTGTCGACAAACAAGAGGAGAAACGCCTTCTTGAAGCAAGGCACGCTCTCTTCGCGGTAGCAATTTCATCACCTTGTTTTTTTTTTTTTTCGCCGCGACTACATGCAAAGTCGGCTCAAGGAATTTACGAGCTGCGACTAGGTGACGTTCGCGGGAATGTCCGTGCGATAGAACTTGCGAGGTTTAGCAACTGTAAAATACGGATAGTCCGTTCGCTTGTGACGTAAAGGAGCGATTAAAAAAAAAAAAACGTGAGACAGCCTGGGACAGTTGCCACGCTGTATATAGACGGTGAGTTATTCGATGTGCAATTGTGAATGACGCACAACGTGTGTTGTGTTGACAACGCTGGACATGAAAATTCGCAATAACGAATTATTAGTAATCGTGTAAACACACAGCCGAACAAAAGGAAGCGGGATATAAAAAATGCGAAATTTTGACGAGGACGCCCACAAGCTCTTCAATGCAAGCCATAGCTGCGTGTTACTTTGTCACGTGCGAAGTTTACGCGAAAAGCACCAGATGATACGGTGCGCCTCGTACATCAATCGTGGTTTTAAGTTGTATTTTAATTTTTGAGGGTGTAATCAAAAATATTATTGGAGCCAATACTCGCATAGCTTCCTAGCCCGTTGGGCACAGAAAGTTGCCAATATTGCTTCCACCTTGTCTTCTTCGGGCGTTTTTTGGGCTCAGTACGCACGCAGCATCGACGATAACATCTAGAAAATATTTGGTCATGGCTTGTATTTGGCAGGGTAGCTTCAATCGGTAGTGCATATTTGTGTGTCGGGTCCTGTACGTCTCCGAATTTCGTACCCGTTTACCGTTTGTGATGTCGTCAGAACCATGGCGGCCGAACGGACGCAGCACGCGACTCGTGTCAACACTCTATCTGCATGCGACAGTTGTGGTGCCACCAGTGTGTATTTACAATGCAAGTAATTACTCTATGTAACTACATCTACTGGTGTGCGACACTACACCGTTCATGAACAAAGCTGGGCTATCGACAGAAATCCGCGGCGACCTGGGATGAGGTGGTCGCCCACCTACGGGTACCACATACATACAAAGAACTTTATTGAAAGACCAGAGAGACTAGTGTAAGGAAGTCCGACGACCCCCTCTACCAGTCGGCGGCTCCACCCAGGTCGACACCGGAAGATGAAGACCCTCCGCGATGGCCCGGGCTCTCCGGGAGTCTACACAGCCCAGACCTGGGTCTGCACCTACGGGTGCCATTGGCTTTATTTGCAGAATAAAGTCTATTAAAGCGAAAGCCTTGAAGGCCTCATCAGACGCTGACCTTGGGGGCAAAACGAAGCGTGCGGTACACAGAAACTCGCGTGACCTTCATAAAATCCGGGGTTCGAGCTGAGGTCGAACCTTGGTATTCTGCGTGGCAGTCAAGTATTCTGTAACATTCAATGAAGCCATAGCGCTAAAAACACAGGGACCGAATAAAAGGAGGACGTGCGCTTCTCACAAGTTGTGAGTAGCGTTCCAAGTTACATTAAAGGGGCCCTGCACCCATATTTTACCCTCCGATTTTTACATCGGAACGCGTTCTTTGTATCGTCCTGAGATGAATGCAAAAAGAATTTTGGAGATAGACGCACGGAAACGGAAGTTATTGAACTTACAAATTCAAAATAAAAGCAGACGACAGAAATTGGCGTACCCTTTCGTATTTCACTCGCCCAGTGACGTGTCACTGGAGTTTTGTCTGCTTCCAATCAAAACGCGACTTACATTTTGCCATACCGGAACCGCGCAGCACATGGTGGCCTTCTAGTCGCAAGCGGGCGCCGCTCCTTTTGACGGCTTATGTGCCACACAAGTTAGCTGACATGAGAGGGAAGAACGGTAGGCCGGCAGGCGGGAGGACGTTCGAACGTTTCAGAAACGATGAGCTCCTCCGACTGGACGGACCTTGAACGTGAACTCCTACGGAGAAGCGAAGCGCTAAGCGTCGTTCCGTATGACGACACGCCGCTGGAAATTTCAGCACCGTCACCGAGAGCGACGCTACAAGAGCACGACAGTGACGAGGGCCATGGAGAAGCACCGCGTCCCGAGGATCCCGACGACCACGTGGATCGCGCCAACATAAATTGGTGAGGCTATCGTGTGTTCGTTGACGTTTCGTTTCGTAGTCGCTCACGTGTTATGTGCATTTCATGCGCCTGCAGGTGTCGATGTGACCGGTGTGATCACACGCCTACGGCGTCAGAGCGGCTGTTCTGCCGTGATATGCCACAATGCGTAATGCGCAATGAACCATGCATTTGTGAAGATGATTATTTTTTTTACGCTGTGTCTTGACACAGAAGTGCTACATGTGGCGTACTGCGAGCTGCGAGAAAGGGGCGAGCAGCCGTTGATGGACATCCACAAGTAAGTGGCATTTCAAAGCTCTAATGCGGCCGTGGATCGTGTATGTGTTCGTCGCTTGGTACCCTCAGGAACTAGTTTTTTTTTGTCTATGATTTAAGCGTCTGCCATTCATTGTAACGGCAGATTGCGCTTTGACTTTGCTAAAGTTTCTGGCGTTATCTAGGCGTAAAAATAGCAACTGCCGGAGTTACGTCCATCGTGTTCGGCAAATAAGACGCTCCCACTATGCGTGTTTGGTGTCGTGGTCACTGGGTTGCGGAACGCTTGAGAGAGCGATGGCGCATGTGCGTTACTATTTTCCTGTTTTTGAGACATCATAGGCAAAAGTTTTTTTTTTTACACAGCTGAAATATGGGCCTTTTGGTGCATGCAGACGTTTCGCATGGCACTGATAACGCCTGTTCTTGCATGGGTAAATTTAATGCCTTTTACACCCAACAAACACAATTGTAAATGTTGTGTATTCGAAGAAATAGGACCAATGAAAATAATTGGCAACGAAATGTGTAGCAGGTTCAAACGTTTGTACTTAGAACCATTGCTGCAAGTTGGAATACGAGCCGGTTTTTGCTAAAGTTCAGAAGTGCACGTTTGCTTCTCCTCTCACTGCACATAATGTGGAATATAGCAGGTCGTCTTGTATTGTTTTCAAGGTTTACATCATGCACATAATGCAAACAGACTGCTGGATGCAAAATAAGTATGCGAGGCAATAAATAGGTGATGCTTGTACAGATCGCAATCCTGTACAGATGCCGTAGGATTTAGAAAACTCGTAGAAAAATTATGTTACTATGCTCTGTAGCAGCATGCTGTTAATTATGCTGCTGCAAGAAACGTGACAATACCGAATTTTTGAATGCATGTCACACCTGAAAGGTTCGAAATGGGCATTGGAGGCAGTGAATGTATATAAAAATGTTTATTTTACAGGAGGTATCGATACATTGCCTGTCGGCAGTTTACTCGTTGGATCTGGGGCCGGCTCGGGCCAAGAAACCGGAAAGTGGTTCCTGCTTGTGCTATTAGGCTCATCAGAAAAATGTTCCATCAGAAGATTATGCAGGATTTAAGTACCCGGAATTGCAATAAAAATCTAATCACAGTGGTTGTGTGGCTTCATAGCTTACTGGATTTTAACACAAACATGAAGTACATTCTGCAATACTTCATGGGAAATCATGCAGCCAAAGTGCCATTTCATCTTTATTGTCACAAAGGCAATGCAGAACTTGATTACAGTAAACGCACTGCAGGCACTGTAAGGTGGAGGGTATGTGCACATACAGGAGTAGCAGTAAAATTACGTACAACATATAATAGAGCAACACACTCAAGTGCAATGTACAGTGATGGTCAAAGAAAACATGTTTGGTCTATCTTTGAATGATACATCATCAGACAACTATAGTGAAAGCAACAAAAATTTATGTCCAATGTTAACCTGTCAAAACTACCACGAATATGAGGCATGTCGTAGTGGAGGGCTCGGGAAATTTTTGAGAATCTGGCATCGCACAGTACACAGATCTCTAGCATTTTGCCTCCATCAAAACGTGACCACTTGAATAGGAATAGGAATAGGAAAAGAACAGGAATAGAATGATTGTTTTGTTTCTGTCAGGATAACATCTACATAAGCATCGGTGATAAAATTCAAGGAAATATTGCAAAATTTAGCAATATTTCCTCAGAAGCATCACTTGCGTCACAAGTGAGGAGGCAATGTCACACTAGTGCACATTTTGCGAAGGTCAAGTGAAGAGTCAACTACCGATACACACATCAGTCATGGTGGCATCGAGTGTTCCTGAAGATGTTCGCAGACGACTTGGTCTACGATAAGCTGCAACCCTCAACCCTAACGGCACCCATAATTAGTATTGTTGTCTGTGAGTGCTATACAAGCGTTCCGCCACAGCGGAAAGGGGCTAGTGTCGACAAGTGACAGAAGCTGTATGACAGAAACACTTGATTAACATCGTTGCATCGATGCGTTCAACCGATGTGCACAGAAATCACGACAATAACTGTCTCGCGCATCACTGTGAAGGCCATATAAATCACATTTCTTCTCAGAAGAAAAGATTTGTGTGAAAAAGTCGTAGCTACTCTAGGTATATTTTAATACGTTTCTCAACATTTGGTTCATCTGTGCTTCAGTGTTCATCTTGGTGATAAATTAGTGATATGCAGCCAATGGCAGGAACAATCTGTTAAAATGATGACTTTCAATGGCAGTACGGTAGAACAAAAACATTGAACCAGAGGTACAATGAAAAGTACGCTTTGGTAGCGCATAAGACAAAATTTAATCTCATAAAAATGATTAAGCATGTCAGCAGAGATATCTTTCTGTCTAAGTGTTACTCAGTCTTCTGCTTGTCTACGAAATCTACAGGGTGCTATATTTTCCCCTAATGAACTGGCCAGAATACTATCCACACTGACCCAATTATAGAGGATGTTTTATATTCCCACAAACACATTCTATGTAGGCAAGCAAGGTATGCATGCAATTACTCTACTACCTTTACACTGCTTCCTAGAACCTTCTTCTAGCCATTTGCTAGAAAATGGCAAAGGCTGTGATTAGACAAGTTATTATCTAAGAAAGCAGCAATTTTATGAAAATTAGGTGAGCAGCACTGCTTTTAGTAATGTAAAACTTTCAAAACAAAGCTCCTCTTGCTGCCGAGACAAGACTGGGGTGAACAAAAAATATAATCAGTCCACCAGAAAGAAGCATCTTCTTTAGCTGCTTAGCCCAATAACTCTGAAGCATCAGCAAATAAATTTCAAATGTCGAATGACGCCTACGCCGACATCGCAGCCATATTGGTCACACTTAAAGAATGGTTCATATGTGACGTAAAAGAAGCATGCGTATACATCAAGTGACAAGGTACCGAAAATGGATCAGAAACACAGCGCACGTGATATTCAAAGTAGTTCAGGGTGGAACAGACAGAAATTTAAGGCTTGAAGAGATGAGAAATTGTCAAGCTATGATTACCGATGGAGCCAACGTTTGGACATACAGTCCCTGTGTTGAAATGTTGTTTCCCAAGATGTTTCTTATTTAACTATTTCTTCTCAGTTTATGTTAAAAGTCACAAAGCATGTTCTCTCGCGATAACTATGTGGAGATGAAAATATACAACAGGCAACAAGCACTTACGAGTCTAAACACACATTGCCTAGAAATCAAAGCCAGCAAGTATTGCATCCTCAGGCGCACATCGCAAAAATTTGCTACATTTCATTGTATCTACAATGCTTGACTGAATTCTTTGCTTCTGCCCACCGCTTCTGTGAAGCCTCTGCAAAGTTCTTGTCAGAGCCTGCCTCAACCTCAAAATAACAGTAGGGCTGAAACATGCAGCGCTGCTGAAAAGGTTGCAGTATGCACTGATGAATACATTAACAAAGAAGTGCATAAATAAGACGATTACACAAACAAGTAAACAAGCAACCAGCCAAACAAATAAAGAAACTTTGGAAGCCCATTAGCCATGCATAACACTTTCGGACGATGATCTAAATGAAATCATTTGTACATACAATACTTAGGGCATGTCCTGCACTGAGCACGCCACAAATCGCGATTGCTGTGCAGCTACGAGTTCACTCTTCGATAGCCTTGGCTGGATGAGCTGGATCATGGCCAGAGGTATGCACTGATGAATACATAAGCAAAGAAGTGCATAAATAAAGCAATTACGCAAAGAAGTAAACAAGCAACCAGCCAAACAAATGAAACTTTGGAAGCCCATCAGCCATGCATAACACTTTCGGACGATGATCTAAATGAAATCATTTGTACATACAATACTTATGGCATGTCCTGAACTGAGCACGCCACAAATCGTGATTGCCGTGCAGCTATGAGATCACTCTTCGATAGCCTTGGCTGGATGAGCTGGATCATGGCCAGAGGTATGCATTTATGAATACGTTAACAAAGAAGTGCATAAATAAAGCAATTACGCAAAGAAGTAAACAAGCAACCAGCCAAACAAATGAAACTTTGGAAGCCCATCAGCCATGCATAACACTTTCGGCCAATGCTCTAAATGAAATCGCTTGTACATGCAATACTCATGGCATGTCCTGCACTGAGCACGCCACAAATCGCGATTGCCGTGCAGCTACGAGTTCACTCTTCGATAGCCTTGGCTGGATGAGCTGGATCATGGCCAGAGGTATGCACTGATGAATACATAAGCAAAGAAGTGCATAAATAAAGCAATTACGCAAAGAAGTAAACAAGCAACCAGCCAAACAAATGAAACTTTGGAAGCCCATCAGCCATGCATAACACTTTCGGACGATGATCTAAATGAAATCATTTGTACATACAATACTTATGGCATGTCCTGAACTGAGCACGCCACAAATCGTGATTGCCGTGCAGCTATGAGATCACTCTTCGATAGCCTTGGCTGGATGAGCTGGATCATGGCCAGAGGTATGCATTTATGAATACATAAGCAAAGAAGTGCATAAATAAAGCAATTACGCAAGGAAGTAAACAAGCAACCAGCCAAACAAATGAAGAAACTTTGGAAGTCCATCAGCCATGCATAACACTTTCGGCCAATGCTCTAAATGAAATCGCTTGTACATGCAATACTTATGGCATGTCCTGAACTGAGCACGCCACAAATCGTGATTGCCGTGCAGCTATGAGATCACTCTTCGATAGCCTTGGCTGGATGAGCTGGATCATGGCCAGAGGTATGCATTTATGAATACGTTAACAAAGAAGTGCATAAATAAAGCAATTACGCAAAGAAGTAAACAAGCAACCAGCCAAACAAATGAAACTTTGGAAGCCCATCAGCCATGCATAACACTTTCGGCCAATGCTCTAAATGAAATCGCTTGTACATGCAATACTCATGGCATGTCCTGCACTGAGCACGCCACAAATCGCGATTGCCGTGCAGCTACGAGTTCACTCTTCGATAGCCTTGGCTGGATGAGCTGGATCATGGCCAGAGGTATGCACTGATGAATACATAAGCAAAGAAGTGCATAAATAAAGCAATTACGCAAAGAAGTAAACAAGCAGCCAGCCAAACAAATGAAGAAACTTTGGAAGCCCATCAGCCATGCATAACACTTTCGGACGATGATCTAAATGAAATCATTTGTACATACAATACTTATGGCATGTCCTGAACTGAGCACGCCACAAATCGTGATTGCCGTGCAGCTATGAGATCACTCTTCGATAGCCTTCGCTGGATGAGCTGGATCATGGCCAGAGGTATGCATTTATGAATACATAAGCAAAGAAGTGCATAAATAAAGCAATTACGCAAGGAAGTAAACAAGCAACCAGCCAAACAAATGAAGAAACTTTGGAAGTCCATCAGCCATGCATAACACTTTCGGCCAATGCTCTAAATGAAATCGCTTGTACATGCAATACTCATGGCATGTCCTGCACTGAGCACGCCACAAATCGCGATTGCCGTGCAGCTACGAGTTCACTCTTCGATAGCCTTGGCTGGTTGAGCTGGATCATGGCCAGAGGCTTGGGGCTGCTGCTGGTGCTGCTTCGCTGCTGCTGTGCCTTCTTGAGAGAACTGCATGAAGAGCTCTCGTGCAGCATCTCCGTCATTAGCTTGTCCACATAAGCTGCACAGAAAAACACGTTACGTGTTGTGAACACTCATCTGAATACTACATACCGTAAGTTGGCTTGCTTTTTACTGGGCAAACAACTTCCGCTCCCTTCTTTGCACGGAGCATTTTCCTCTTCCATCTGAGTGCACAATTTCTTGCCACTACTGCCTGCTCTCGACCTGCATTTTCGTTGTGGTGAAGAGCAGCCAACTGTGTCCTGTAAAGCGCAATGCAGCATTGAAAGAGTTCAGGCACCCTGACAGTCAAATCAAGCACGAACTCAACAATATGTTCTGATCAAATTGGGAAAACATTGCACGCAAGTGACACACACCTTGCACGCATCATCATGGTGCTGAATGCGACAGACTTCGGGGCAAATCTTATTAGGAGACTGTGATACGATTCAAGTCCATAAGTTTGTCCAGAAGAGGAAAGCTTCCTTATATCCTTCAGTAGCCCCTGTTCTGTAGCTATGCTCACGAGACGTGCGTAAGCCGGGGTGCCTAAAAAGATGTGCTTTCATGAGTGTCTCGCCAAACCACACACAAAGTATACACTTACCTGGTGTCAACCACTTTCCATTTTGCACATCCCCGTGCAGACACCTCGGATAAGGGCTGTCATGGCCAGCGTGCATGTTTATGACGTGGTTCAGCATGCCTGGAAAGCCATTAAAGTTCCCAAATAGGTTGTGCATTTGCCTGATAATGCGGAAGCTTTTTCAAAGTAAACTCATTTACTGCGTGTAAACAATTGTGGAATGCTTTACTTAGAGTAAGAAGTAAATACAGTTGACACCACGAGCTCAGGACCGTTTTTCTCTAAGTCAGGACCGTTTTTCTCTAAACTACCATGAAAATAGTTTGACCAAAAACAGCAGGCATATTTATCACATAAGTTTCTGTACTTATGGAGTCACAATACAAATTGTATTGGCAGGAAATGTTCAACATTAGTTTCCTGCTTACCTTATTGAATTATGCCACCTATTAAAAAATTTGGAAGTATGAAAGTGAGTTCACAAAGAAATCCTTCAGGAGTGTGACGTACGCGTTAAGATAACTACAGCAATCGACAGAAAGCAAAAGGTTACAAAAAGAGGTAAAAGGGCTTTGATAAATGAGATAATACCTCATTTACAGTATTAGCAGCGAAATCGACAAACATTGTTATGTTTAAGAAATGGTTTGGTAAAATCACGTTCACTTACTCTTCCACATGGCTACCAGTAGATCCCCGTCACCTTCACTAACGGCAACACACCAGTACAGATGGTTGACCACTGGCTGTATCCAATCTTTCAAGGCAGCACAAGCAGATTTCTTGGCTGCAACTGTGAGCTTTTTCTTGACACCTGTATTTTAAAACAGTAGACTGCGTATTATTGTGTCACATAACACCAGCAACTTAGCACTTTACTAGCTGGATAATAAAATGCTTACAAGAGGGGAAAAACATTGCAAAATAATGAACTCAGACTTTTTACTGTACACTATGGTGCACTTGTGTGTGGAGAGTGCTAGGCAGTATGGAAAGTACAAGAGTAAACAAAAAAAGATCCATGCTCCTTCCCCGACTATACTTCCTATTGGTAATGTTCAGATAAATTATCCATCAGTTGAAGCTGGGCTCGAAAGCTACCCAAATTTAAATGAATTTGTGCTACCGTTGTTCTTATGGGCCACCCAAGCTGCACATATATTTACGAAAGGTCATAACAAGCTCATGTATACTTGTATGTGAAAATGCTGCTTTCCAGGGCCCATAAAAATTAATGCAACACCATTTGGCTTTCTAAGGGCACAAAAAGTTTGCCAAGTGACCTTGCTTACCTTTACCAACATGCCACGCGTCGTAGGTATGTTCAATACCCGGCTCACATGTCCTCATGTACTTTTTGATGCCCACGTGCCTGTCAGTAGTTAATGAACAAATAGTGACGTTCTGGTCCTTTAGCTCCCCAAGTCCCTTCTTCAGGCCAAATTTTTCCATGGCATTGCTGGATCTCACCTCGCTGTTCTAAAGTGTGCAATAAAGGCATATTTTACAGTGCATTAATAGAACATCTAGTGCAGTGCTAGTGCTGCAACTACATATTAAAACAGCAAGAATGCACAGCAAAGTCACAACTAACTAAACTCACCTCTCCAAGCTGCACCTGAACGAAATGGATGATTTTACTAGTTTGAATGGCCATGAAAGTGTAAGTCATGAACTTCGCAGAAAACCCGGGAGAGTCGCACCGGCCGTCACCAGCTAATGCTACTGGTCCATGAAGGCTTTCGATTACAGCCTCTCGTTCAGTGTCCCAAACCTATAACACAAGCACACCAAGCTTCTAAGAAAAGTTGAAAATGGCAGCATTTATTCATACGTGATCTCTTTTCTCATGAAAACAGTACCACTGCTTGACACAGCACAAGTAGTAGCCCATAATCATGGTAATAGACTTTATGTTGGTGCTGTTTTCATCTGGAGTGAGCCAACTAAATGAACTGTCAGCTACGTTTTCTGACTGATTAGCTGCTATGCACACTCAGCAGCTATGCATTGTCCTGCTGGGAATAGAGTTATGGGTTTCATTTTCTGCAGTAGCAACAAAAATAATCATAATATTGCTCTACTGATCCTAAAAATTGAAGTGCCTGAAATGTGCTCACCACTGAACCTCACCGAAACTGACTTTGATGAAAAGCTGTGCTACATTTGTAGCAGTCAAGGAAGCACCTTGTAGATAATCTTCAACCGATTCACTGCGCATTTCCTATTCTTAAATGGAATGTATTGCAATACTAAGTGTGACAAAATGCTGGCTGAATTAGCTATATCATGCCATGGCAGTGTCTTCAGCAAGGCGATCCTCTGCAGCGTTATGCAGTGCAGTGAAGTTAAATGAACGCTAGTTGTCCACTTGGGAAGCGTGTACAAATGTGTATGTCGTGGTTCAAGCTGGTTGAGGCAACACACATTGTGTGAGAAGCCCCTAAAATTAGTTATGTGTAATTGTACACATAAGCGTGCGCAGGGTTCCCCTTCAGGGGGGGCGAAGGTTCGTCGCAGCGCCCCCCTCCCTATTATGTCAATGTATGCGGCTGCCTTTGCGCCCCTCTTCTCGCCCCCCCTACAATGTATAGGGCTGACTTTGCGCCCCCCCTTCTCGCCCCCTTGGCCCCCCCCTGTGCACGCCTATGATTGTACACACAGCCGCTGAAAGTGATACTGTACAAATTATAGTGCGCTTGGTACCTACACGTTGTATGGCGGGCTGGAACAGTGCACCTTGGTAGCTGTAGTAGGTCCTCGTAGATGGCACTTGAATATTGGCTTGCTTCAGCAGCCTCAGAACTTTCTCAGGACTCGCGCCTGAGAAGCATATAGCGGCACACAAAAGCATGCCACCCAAAGCCCTATTAGAAACTTTTGGTTGGCTCAACCAACAACTCTTGTGCCCACAAGCACAGGTGGTCTCAACTTGTAGAAGGGAGCCATAGAGTGTAGTTTCAGCTTTACACGATGCTTGGCAAACTGTGCACATGCTGAATAGCTCCATCAAGCAGCTTTCAAAAACGATGTACTGTTTTTCAGCGCTAGGTGGCACAGAATCACAACCACTTGGTCTGCAAAAAAACAGCATAAGACAAAAATAACTACTTGTAGGGAAGATTACATTTGAATAGGTGGGAACAGCACAGCAACCAGTAAAGAAAATATGTCTACAACAGTAACGTCATGGATCTCATGTTTCATCACTGATCTCTAGGTGGCAGTTGCGACATTGGCCACAGCATGTGCACTTCACTGCGCACGATGTGCAAAAATACTTGTTCACATGCATTTATATGTTTGTTCAAAAACACCAGTTGGCCAAAATTATTCTGCCATTCCTCACTACAGTATGCTTCATGAGAAGGCTGTAATGCTTGCACAAATATTTACAATTGTTTCAATAACAAATTTAACTGTTCCCTGGACAAATGCTATTGAAAGTACATCAACGCATGAAGCCTTACAGATGTGAGTCATGAAATGATGGCTCATATGTTTCGTCGAGATCCTTTGCCGATGGCAGTGGTGTCGAGCATCTTATTGGAGATGATGGAAGCGGTGCTCTTATACGGTGACCTGATGAGTCAAGTATCTCTGCAGTGTCTTCCAATTCATCCCCACATCCCGCAGTTGACCAAGCCTGGAAGTCCGTCTGTGTCCCTTCGGAACGAACTTTTGGAGTAGTTGCCACCTGCACACCTGAAGCAGAATGCTGGCTTTTTAGTGCCCTCCTACAGCCACATAACTCAACACGTCATTTGGAGTGGCATGTCTCATCACTAAACAAACTTGACTTTTTGGAATGTGTAGAAAGCTTAGAATGCAGGAATTTTCACCACGTTGAAATATAACTACAAAGTGCGTATATTTTTCAAGCAGCTATGTTAGCATTTAGCATACCTTTCGACACCATGTGTGTAGCTTGCACCCCATCAGTTTGCACAGCAAAATGACGCATTCTGCAGTAACTGTGGTCACTTCTGGCACTCTCTTTAGGCTGCAAACAGCAATAACAAAACGCCGTCAACATGTTTACTTCAAGTCTCCGAGAGTTAATTCTGCATACCTTGCAACCGGCAGTCAGATGAGTGAGGGACATGTCACCGCATGCTCCGGTGTCTGTGCCAACTTCTGCATTGCAGCCAATGGCGAAGTCCGACTCCACGAAATGAATGCTGTTATCCTGTTCAGAAAGGTTAAAACAGCACAATTCTTGCAGCTACTTCCAGTTTTCAAGAAGAGTTCACATGTGAATACACAGCAGGTAAAAAGCCTACCGATGTGTTGGTGAGTGCTGAAGGATTGTGTTCCACTGTCCATGATGCTTCCATAGGGCATACAAGCATCTGCAAGATTAAAAGATAGGCTGTGATTCTGCACAGTAATTCATAACCTTGGCCAACGATTCGTCATACAACAATCTCACAGCCATGCTCCAGCTGCCTCATCTAGAACTGCATAACTGGGTGGTCAGGCTTTGTGTTCTGCGGATATGCGCACACTCAAGAGATCGAAGTTTGACGGTTGCACAGTGGCAACAAATGCAAGCGGTTGCATACGCAACAACGTCGCAGGCTGTGCCTAGTGTTATGTCGAAATTTAACGATGAACAGTTGCAAAAGTTACGTTACATTTGTTAACATTATTCATCACCCGGCGTGACGGGTTCTTTTTTTTGCGAATAAGTTTGAAGTACAGGCTCTATAGTACTCGCGGCAGCGTAAGTACGATAGTGCCTGAGCCTCTGTGGTAAATATACTCGACTGCGCGCAGGGTGCCTGGTTTCAAATCCTGCAAGAACCAGGGTTTTTTCCTCTCATTTTGCGTGATTGCGGTTACGAACAAGGGAGTGTCTAGCGTTACGTCTAGACGTAACGGTACGAGCCGTTGCAGTTATGTCTGGACGTAAGAATAACGAGTCTTAAAAGTTACGTCCAGCGTGGCAATACATATACAGCCCGTTAGACCTACCGAACCGATTGGCCTCAGTGGCGCAGCGGCTAGCGTGTCGTGCTCGGAACTGTGAGGACGTTGGTTCGAACCTTGCTGCTGCAAGTTTTTTTTTTTTTAATTTCTTTTTTTTTTTTGTCTCAGGTGTTGCTGAAGTCTGTTGCCAGAGAAGCGCGACGCGGCTCTTGGGTTACGTACGCCTCCGCCTGCCCCGAAGGGGCAGGCTGCGCGGGCTAAACAGCGCGTGGCCGCGACAGCGGCCAGTAGCGCGTGACCGTGATCCTGCCAACCGGCCATTGAGCGTTAGCGAAATGGCCGCACTCGCGAAGCGAGGGCGAAGCCACGATTAGGTTGCCGCGCCCGAAGGGCGCAGAGGGCCTTCACTGAGCAACAGGAAAATAATGTACTCACGTTTGTGGAAAGCCACATGACTAGAGTCCCTAGATTTTCCCTGCTCTTCAACAGGGAAAAATCTAGGGACTTTAGTCTGGACGTAACGATAGCGGTGGCTACAGTTACGTCTGGACGTAACCCTAGCAACAGCCTACGAACAACGGCAGTAGCGGCGCGGAAAACTACGCCACAAAAAAAAAAAAAAAGGCTCTTGTCATATGTTAACAGCTTTCGCGGTAAAAACTGACTAACCACACGGCAGTTCACAAATTTGTACTCACGGCAGCGTCTGTTCCTGTGCGCTCTTCAGTAATAGCACGTCCAACCCCAGCAGCAGATGCGCTGCCTTTCGGAACTGCGTCGGGGCACAGCCGCCGTCGCTTCATACCACGTTGAGTCTCGGAGCCAACACGTGTGAAGGCGCGCTCGTCGAAATGCAGCGAGCATACCCGGCGTGCCAGTGTACTTCCACTGCTTCCACAGCCTAGCGCCTCCAACCACATTTTCCGTCGATCATCGGCCGTGGGAAAAGAATGAAACGACAGTCCCCCAGTTTCGCTGCTGCTTGCGCAGCCGGTTACCGCGCACTTATATCGAACCATGAGGAACGTGCACACAATCAAGTTTACTCAACACAATGCTGGCAGGTGACAAATACCAAAGACGACACCAGCAGTTGATGGTAGGTACGCAAACACACCTAGACACCTCGAGCACATGGAAAATCTGTGTAAGAAAGAAATGCAAAGCACAGTGTATTGATGAAGGCTGCGCCGGCTGCGCCTTGAGTAGGCCGTTCGGCAGCGCCATCTGTGTCGCAGTTTCTGATAAGTTAAAATCGATGCACAAATTGGTGTTCTTTTCGCAGCTGTAACGAGCATTAAACACAGTAAAATGAGTAAATTCCACATACTCAGTGTGTCGCAAGCGTGTACTATATATTATTTATTTCCCACCAATCAAAACGAACAGCATAAGTCACGCACGCTACCTCACTTCCTGTAACAGAAATTGTCGTTGTACGACGCTGCAATCGGCGCGGAAACCCATTTCGGAAGCAAATTAAAATATCAAACGCTTCGTTCTCGCCGCTTTCGTTGGTGCCACAGCCGTCACCAAGACCCATAGAAAGCAAACGGCCGATAAAAACAACGTGCGTAATTGAGGGTGCAGGGCCCCTTTAACCGAAGGCTTCTTGGCCAATCCCCCGTTGTGGGTGTGAGGCAAATGCAAGCCAAGCCAAGCCAAGCCAAGCCAAGCAAAGCAAAGCAAAGCAAAGCAAAGCAAAGCAAAGCAAAGCAAAGCAAAGCAAAGCAAAGCAAAGCAAAGCAAAGCAAGCAAGCACGTCCTGTTCTCTTGGATTTTATTCTGTTACACCCGCCACGGTGGTATGTGTTCATGGCCCTCGACTACTGACCCGAAGGTCGCGGGATCGAATCCCGGCCGCGGCGGCCGCATTTCTATGGAGGCATTATGCTAGAGGCCCGTGCACTTAGATTTAGGTGTACGTTAAAGAACCCCAGGTGGTCAAAACTTACGGAGCCCTCCACTACGGCGTCCCTCATAATCATATCGGAGTTTTGGGACGTAAAACCCCAACAATTAAGTATTCCTTTACAGAGCCACGTCAGTGCTTGGAGCTGCCTTGGGAAAGGACCCTTCACAGTCATGTCAGCCAAGGAGTCGCGTTAACTTTTTCACTACCGAACAAAAATGTAGGCATGAAAAAGGGATGCAGTTTACAAAATCTCCTTCCACGTGGTTCTGCAAGTGTAAAAGAACATTGCGGCAAAAATTTCATTTTCAATGGGTAACAATTGGCGTTCACAAAAGGGGACATTAGTTGCAATTATGCCAAGAACACCGCCGATGAATGTGAAGTCTGACTTTCAGTGAATCAAATATTCTAAAAAAATGATTCCCAAAGACCAATAGCATAACTTTAGTTCACACAATATTGCGTGCAAAAAAAAATATTTGAGCGCAGCTTGCACTAATTCGCGCAATGCTGGATCACAGCAGAGCTGGTGAGCACCTAGCTGGTCTTGGCTTGGCTATAGGCTTTTTTATTCTCTCACCTCTCTCTTTCCCACAGCTTGCTATACTATACTATACATGGCTATGCTTGCTCTCTTTTCTATCTTTTTTTTGTGTCTGTTTCTTTCTCTCTCTTTCTCAGTCTGTCTATGTCTTACTCTGTCTTTCCACCTTCTTCTCTCTTTCTTTCCTTTCTTTCTCTCTATCTTTCTCTTTCTCTTTCTTTCTATGTCTTTCGCTCTCTCTCGCTCTTTAATCGTTCTCTCGCCTTCTATCCTTTTCTCTCTTTCTTCCCTTTCTTTCCATCTATTTCTCTCTTTCTCTTTTTTTTCTCTCTCCCTCTCTTTGTACTCGTTCTCCCCTCCTCCTCACCCTCACTTCCGTTTCCCACCAGCTTGTTATACTGAACAATATAAGGCTACACTATGCTCTGCTAGCGTGCCTGGATAGCCGAGTGGTTACGACGCTAACCTTCGAATAGTGGGTACACGGGTTCGAATTTCGCCAAGAAACTTTTTTTGGCCAAGAATTTCTCTCTTTCTCTTTCTTTCTCTCTCTCTCTTTCTTTCTTTCTCTCTGTGCTCGTTGTCTCGCCCATTATCGTTATCGCATCCCACGCCGGACAAATCGGCGCATGTGTTCTGGGAGCCAAGCAGAAGAGGAAGATGATGAGGAAGAGGGCGGAGAGAGAGCGTGTCGGTTCGTGATGATGATAATTTTCTATCTACGACACACGACAAACCTCGAGCATAACAGCTTTGCTGTAGTAAAAAAATATATTAATTGCAAAACTTTAAGCATTTAGGCCAAAGCAGCCGCGCGATCTGCGCACCGCCGTTTTGTGTTGTCAGCACGCCAGTCGCTAATGTTTACCAGCTCACTCTTGCATTATGGGTAAAGCACACTCTGGGCGACAAAGGCGCGAATCTTCAAAGACACTGAACCGCTTGTTCGTGCGCAATTTGCTTAAAAAGTCATGTCCAGGAAAACTCACGTGAGCTCTCAAGCTCCGATGATGATGATGGATTTCGCCTTCGAGTCGTCTTAGGCGAATACATAAGGGGCTCTGCGAGTTTCTCACTCATATCAAGCTCAAGTCTCCCACTGTAGAAAATGGGAGAAGCTTATTGAATAAAAAATTCAATAACACACACGCCCCCCCCCCCCCCTTTTTTTTTAATGAAACAAGAAAAGAGAAATCATATAGTAGACGCATAGCACCCGTGCATGTCATGGCAAGAGCTCATTTCTATAATGATTCTGCGCAGCTGCACTGCGCGCTTTGTCTGCGGCGTCGTTCGGAAGTCTAATGCGTGCGGCTAATGGTGCGGAGTTTTCGAAGCCGGTGTTGCCATCGCATCGGCAACTGTGTATCTCTGTATCGGGGCCAAGAACTAGAGGGCCTCAAAAGCGGCGGACAGAAAGTGAGTGGCACGGGCTGAGCTGGGGAAATTCCCAGCAACTCCGGCGGTCAGGGGCACGAAAGCTTACGACGGAGCGAGCATCGTGTGCTGTGCGAAGCTGCCGTGAGTGATTCGACGTGAGCATTGGACGAGTGAAAGCACAGCGTGGAAACGGGGTCAGGCCTTACGGAGTCGGACCGCCTGACGTCACGCTCACTCAGAACTCCATGCCGTTGCGCCACTTTAAGTGCCGCTCCTGAAGCCCGAGGACCCGGCTTCGATTCCCTGCCACGGCGGCCGCATTGCGATGGGGGTGAAGAGAGAGAGAGAGAAAAAAAAAGAAAAAAGAGAAAAAAACTTAGGAAGACAGGCAGATTGGGCGAGTTGGTAGGCTTTCATGGCAAATATAAAGAAGCGCTTAACACGCGGGACAAATCGAGAATTGACACACACGGCGCTGAACTTGCCACTGCTTTTATCGCAAAAAGAAAACATGTTGCTTTTTAGCAAAAAGCTTAAAGCGAGCGCACATGCTCATTGTCAAAACGATACATCTGCATTTCCCAGAAGGACCACCTTGTAGAAATTCACTGGTCAGCCCTGATTAACAAGCCAATTTTATTTTATGGTGCGCCAGTGTACCCGTGTTTTAGACAAAGGTATGTTAAAAAAAAAAAACAAAAGAAAAACAGCCAGTTAAAATTAATCCAGAGTTACGGCGCGTTTCACGATCGTGTCATGGTCTGAGGAGTTAAAACCACTTTTTTTTTTTTTGTACTAAGGTGAAAGTTGCGGGTTCAAGTGCGAAGTGCAGAAGCACTCGTGTACATTCATATACGTGCAAGTTAGAAACCACAGGTTCTCATATTTTAATCGAGAATCACCTACTACGGCGTGCTATCATAATCAGAGCGTTGTTTTTGCACGTGTCACCACAGAAACGAATTTCTGCTCTCTTTCGCGGCAGAAAACTTCGGGCCGGTGACATCTTCCTGGGCTCTGACGGCAATCGGACGGTCCGTATCCGCCGCGTGTGTAAGCGACGTTTGCATCGCTTTAGAGCGCGTGGTCACAGCTCGTACTCGTGATGAGCTTATACCCGTTCTAGCGACCATCGTCGTCGGTCGCGTTTTATTTATGGCGCGCTAAGGCGCATGTTCACGCGCTTGTGCCTCGTTCCTCGTGCTGCGAGGTTAGAAAAAGAGAAGAATAAAAAAAAAATAGCTTCTTCGACTCCTGCCATCGGCCTGAACGGTCCCTTGGTCTTTTGCTCCCCGCCTCACACATTGTTATAGTTGACCGAACCTCAGCCCCTATGACGTGGTGACCGGGACGTGATCGCAAGGCGAGCACTACATCATAGACGAATAACGAGGCACATGCGCATGCACGTGTGCCTGAGCGCGCCATAAATAAAAGCCGGCCGATGACGATGACGGTGGCCGCTAGACGCGTGAACACCACTTATGTGCGAACATCAGGAGCGCGCAGACTGTACTGCATCCTTCGGAACATTCTGAAATATTGGGCACATCCTGGAAGCTGACGCCTCGATATGAGCGACACAGGCAAGCGACAGCCGGAAGCATTGCAGCACTTACCATTGCCAACTGCTTACACCATCGGAGTGGCTGTTCCAGCATAGACGAGAGGATTCAGCAACGTTGGTTGCCAGGCAATTCAATTCGGTCAGTCGCGACACGATGAAGTCCTCGTGAAACACTCACAGAAGGGAACAAATGGCCGCTACTGCGCCTGCTTCCTTTAATGCAACGCGTGAGAAATTAATTACGCAAAATCCCCGATTTCATTAAGACGCAAAACATAGTAGCTGGCTCCGGAACTGAACGCTTGAGGTTCTCGAAGTGGGCCTTATCTAAGAACACGAGGCGTTTTCACACGCATTATCGCTACCATCGAAATACTGACGCCGCGATCGGCGCATGCTTCGCACTTTTTCAAGCCCTCTTCGATTGAGATACGAATAGCGCGTTTCCTAATTCCATCAAGAACCTGTGACTTACTTATCGGCCAGAGATAAAGGACTCTAACTTTTACCATGCCTTAATTTCTTAACACGCAACGTTTACGAAACTTCCACTTTTGATATAAAGTCAAGGGGGCGAAGCGATAGGAAGGAAAAAAAAGTAAGTGATACGCAACATACAATCAAGAATTGACGCGTAGGAAGCTCAAGCAGTGGTATTTGAAGTAACAGTGCACAGTCTTCTTCGTGATTACCTCGCGTATAGCTTCATTTCCGGTTCGTGCCGTCACGTGTAAAACCCGATCGCAACAGGTTCGTTATGGTTAAACAACAACGAGATAACTTCGTAATGTCCTTTAAAGCTATAAATTCATTCTACTTGGTTGCATCGGGGTATTACATGCAACGCCTACTTCGCCTATCTTCGATGGCGTGAACGAACGCGATCTTATTACGCAAACGCTAGGAGCAAGGTACGAGAAAATAAAGAAAAAAAAACAAAGATGAAGCCGAACCAAATAAGGTCGCGCGATTTGTGTGGCCGTGTAATAGTTACGCAGTTGGCGGCTTTACAAGGCGCCGCTGACGCAACCGCCGTGATGAGCAAAATATTTCATCAGCATGAGGTCAACGCTGCTACGCGTGCGTAAGAACCAAGCCAAAGTTTAGATTTTTTTTTTAAGTGGAAGTATTAGCAAGTTTCTGGTTTTACCCAGATATTAGCCCGCAGCACTCACGGTCGCTTTATCGCTTGGGAGATGTCCTTAGCTGGATGTTTGTGTATCTTCACATAATTACCTGTTACATGTGCGCGCGCAACTTGATGCGCGGCGTAATGCGTCACCACCAGGCTCCTATAAGCCGCGTGTTGGTCTTTAACGTAGAATCCTTCTGGGGCTGTATCAGCACGGCTGTATTTCCGGCCAAAAATTTCGGCGCAGCTTACATAACCGCCGGCATACCACTTCTCTTAAAGACGCCTATTGCCTCCGTGGTATCGTTAGTACGCTTCGAAAATAAATGTTCTGCATGTTTTCTCTTATGAAAGGTCAAGGTCTGCATGACGGCCTTCAAGACAGCATGACGCGCGCGCGGTCATTGCCGCAACGCGTGAATCCGGAAGGGAATTCTCTTAGAGCAGGTCAAAGCGGGCCGCGCCGTGCTGGGTATGGCTCGGCGGGCCGTCACGCGGAAACGTTCGGCGGTACGCACGTAGTTACGCCGACTTTCTCTCCGCGCCGCCGCCCAGAACCGGCTGCCGCTGGCGGTGCGGCTAGCTATAGCGTGCGACGCAGCCTCCCGCCGTAAGTTCGCCGGCGGCAGTCGGAAGAGGTCCAGCCGGCGCAGCGCAGAACGAGGTCTCGATCGTCCCGCCTCCTCTTCCACCGCCGTTGACAAAAAGAACGCCTCTCCCTTCCTCGGCGATCCTTCCTTCCTCCTTGGCGGCTCTCTAGCCTACTTTCTGAAGCAGCTTTCGCTTTCTATTTCAGGATTTCCCGCTGGCGCGATTGAGAACGCGTCGAGATGTGGGGAGGGAACGGCCATGTACGCGCCGGGTGACGCGATAAATTTGGCAACATTCTCAGAGCAGCTCTGCTGGGAGGAGGAACGGCACTGGGAAGAGCAGAGTCTGAGCGCCCTTTCCTGCTCCGGCGTGGACGTGTCTGACCGTGGGCTCTTCTTCACATGGTCCGGCGACCAGGAAGGGAGGCCCCCCTGGCTGGGGGAAAAGGCGCATTCCGGTCGCCACCGGTGAATAGCACACCCGGCCTGATGAGGCCCTACAAGGGGGGGAAGACTGTCCACCGACCGACGGGACAGGATGCCGGCACGTGCGCCGATAGCGCTGTCCCTTTGTGCGCCATATTTGGACCCACCCGTTATCGCGAAGCGCTACTCCCCGGCTCCCCCCCCCCCTTCTCCGCCAATACGTTCACCGCCCATTGCCCTGAAGCCCGAACGCGAAGAAAAAGAAACTCGCGGGGGAAGTAGGATATACACGGCCACACCACTGGCAACGGCGCGCTGCTGACCCAGTATAAGGCGACCGACGAGTCCGGGCGTCCGACGACAACAGGGGAAACCGAGGAACGCCCAAGGCGGCGGCGGCGGCAGGGGTTGGGAGACGGCGGAGGCCGCCTTGGCCTAGAAGCCACACCGGCGCTGCGCAGCACGAGGCTTCCTATCGGCGCTAAGCAGGAGAGCGGTGCGCAAAGAGCACAAGGCCTTGGCCGATTACCCGCCGAACCAAACGGATGATACCAGCAGATAGCTAGAAATGACGGTCTTACCACTGTGACGTTTCAGAGGGGAAAGGGGGGGGCGAGGCACGGTTAGGCCTCACGCGACACCACAACACGGGCCAGATATCCACCAGGCACGACGATGAAGAATGTGCAAGCACTGGTTTATTGCAATGGGGCTAAAAAAATAAACAAGGTAAACCGGAACATGAACACGACACATGCACGCGCGCGCGGTGAACTATGTACAAGAGGACGGGGAGAGAGTGAGGCGCCATGACACAGCGACACACCGTAACACCGGCGACAATAGGTCCTTGAGGGGGAGGGGTTGCGACGACGACGCGCTTATCATTGCTCCTTGCGTAGCAGGTAATTGCGGTAGTAGAAATCCGAAAAGAGTCCCGTGAACAGGGCCGTCTCGAGCACCATGAAGTACGCCATGATGCGCGGGAAGCCGCAGTCGTAGAAGATGGGAATTCCGCCGTGCACCATGAGAAAGAAGAACTGTACGATCTGCAGCTGGGTGACGTACTTTTTCCACCACAGGTTCGGCCGCAGCGAGGGCCCCAAGGCGGCGAGGCCGTAGTAGGTGTACATGACCATGTGCACGGCCGTGTTGAGGATGGGGAACATGGCGACCTGTCCGGTGATGCCGTTGTTGATGTCCATCCAGACGGTGGACAGGGCCAGCGAGTGGTGCAGCAGGTGCAGGAAGCTGATGTGGCTGTTCTTCTTGAGCAACACAAAGAACACAGTGTCGAGCAGCTCGCCGACCTTCATGAGCATGTAGAACCATCCGTGGTAGAGCAGTGGGCCCGCGCTGGCCGTCGTGTCGGTGCCCTGGCAGAAGAGGTTGTAGCGCTGCAGGAACGGCGTCACTTCGCGCAGGTAGGTGAGCCGTAGCGTGAGGCAGAAGAAGTAGACGCTGAGCAGCACCATGACCACGTTGTAGGCCACCACCACGGGCCGGATGGGGAAGGGCCTCCGGTTCTTCATGAGCGCCGGCCCGAGGCGTAACGAGAAGTAAAGGTAACCGGCCAGGATGGACACGATGACCGCCGGCGATCCCATCAGGGGCCAATGCCGCACCCGGGGGTCACCCCCCGAGAGCAGCATGGACGACAGCGAGTGGTGCTGCGCGGGTAGGTCCTCGGAGTTCGCCATGCTCGACTGGCCCAGATCGGGCCCCCCGCGCCTCTTATACGGCGCGAGCGCGCGCCAGCGATCGGACCCTCTCTCCCAGAGTCAATGCACCTTGCGCCGGAGAAAGCCACCAAGGCCGGGCTTTCCTCTTTTTTTGCCGAACTAGGCCAGCCGACCATTTATAGACCCTTCCTGGGTCAATGTCGTTATGCAACGCCTTGTGCCCGGCACGGCCTTCCTTCTCGCTTTCGCCCTCTCCCCTTCCTACACTTGATCGCGCGCCTGTTATCGAAGGCCCCGAATCACTGTCCCCCTTTCCCTTCCTCTCGACGGAAGGAATCGGACGCTAATGTGGAAAAGGCAAGAGTCATTCTGCGGCATGCTGCCGGACATCGTCGAAGGATCTGCAGAAATGCATCTCGCTGCGCGAAATACGTCGGCTTATTTAAATGTTACGGTTCCTCGAACGCGACGGGCAGTCAGTCGCCGGTAAGGAACATAAGCAACAGTTCACTTTTGCGGCGTGTAAAGCAAGACGCAAGCTGCTGCTTTAGCAATACTCAAGACTGGCTAGCGACGTAGTGTGGCGGTTGTTATCCTTTCGGTGCACATTAGTAGTCAAGTCACGTGACTGCTGCTTCTCTTTGCAGCCGCTATTACTTAGCCGTTGACGGATCTTTTTAATTCAGAATACCTGTAGGCCGTGTAAGGCGTCATAGTGGAATACTCAGGATTTATTCTGACAAGCTGACGTTCCCTTAACGAGCTAATCAATTACGCCACTGTTCGCGCGTGCCGGCCCTTACATAAACGCGGCGCGAAGTTGAGCTCGCTGCTTCCTGCTCAGAAGCAAGGGCCAGGCTTTCGTTCTCGTGTTTTTGTTCTTAGTACGCATTAACTTGTCAAACCACGTTAACGTCTTAAACTCCGCAAAAGTGGCAAGTTAAAGCAGGCTTGCACGTGGCTTGCACGCGCCCGCTTGAAAAGCAAGAATAAGTCCCAGCAGAACACGTCGCGCAGAGCATGAGCACTACATTAAAGAACAAGGAAGAAGTATAGCCAAGTCGTTGGACTGAGATCGAATGAATACAGCGACGATGCTATAAGGCGGATAGGCAACACTGGCAACCACTTAGTCCTTATTTAGCCAACATCAGCCGGTGATAACGGGTGCTGGTAATATGCCAGAAAGTACGGTAGTTGAAGTCAGGTGACTTAGTGAGAGCATCCGTTAGAGTACACTGCCTTCGGGATCGGTCCATATTTCACGTCAGAAGTGGGACACCGTACCTTGTTGCAGACAGTGGGCGTAGGTGGCCAACTAAGGCATTGTTATCGAAACAAATTAAGCCGGGTTTCGTATAGCTGTGTATCACCGTGCGACTTCACTGCGGTCCCAGCATTTATTTATTTATTTATTTATTTATTTATTTATTTATTTATTTATTTATTTATTTATCTAAAAATACCTTACAGCTCCGAAGACATTGAGTAAGGGGGGTTACAATAAAATCAGAAGCAAATTTATAAGGAACAACGTTACAGTGCAAGTTAATAGTAACAACAACAAAATACAGCACAACAAAATTAACAATGCCGCAGGTAATCGTTATTCAGCAGTACATGCAACAGGAGATTAGAGCATGGTAATGAAAGAAAGGGCAACACTTCGCAAGAATGAAAAGCTTGAAAGTAAAACGATAAAAACAATCTTACGACGCTGCATTAAGAAACTGTATCTCAAGTTCGTGCCGAAACGCGTTAGGGTTACTGTCAGAGGCGATATCATCATGACATGAATGATACGCAGGAAAACTGAGGAGCCCGGCTTTTCTCGCACCTTTAATTAGTGCAAATAAAGATTATTATTATTATTATTATTATTATTATTATTATTATTATTATTATTATTATTATTATTATTATTATTATTATTATTATTATTATTATAACTAATAGGAAGTCATTAGGCATCGGTGAAGCTTAACCACCTGGAAATAAATCAGTGGGCGAAGTTCGCGAACGAGCAAATCGCTCGACTTTGTGGCTAAGCGAACAGGGTGTTACGCTTCCAGATGTGAGGGTGCAGGTTCGATTCCCGACCACGGCATGCATTCGCATTCCGATGGGGGCGAGTTGCAGGGACGCCCACGTACTTACGCGCACGTTAAATGATTTACGCGCACGTTAAATGACCGCACGTGCACTGGCGTTCAACTCCTCCCTTGACGATAAACATTTCTGGATATGCCCCTGCGCACGGGGTCAAAATTTATAAGCTGAAAGCGGATGAGAGGAAAAAAATCACGCCATATCCACGGAATGAATGATGATAAGTGGGCGAAGCTCGAGAGGGGGAGATCATCGGTAAACCGTAACTCTCCCGTGAAAGTTAGCCCATTACATCATTAGAAAGACGTAAGACTGTGCGTATATTATACAAAATCAACTTTTATTTTGTTCTTGTTCGTTTGTTGTTTCGTTTCTTCGTTTGTTCTTTTCATTTCGTCGTTGTCATGGCGGCTGGATTGCGAGGTCCCTTCATTATGACGGCTTTATGGTCCGTGAAATGAAGCGAGAGATGTTCTTGTACTGGCTGCAGTGGGGAGTTTGCAAACACTGTCTATGCACGTCCCTCGGATCGTGGTAGGTTGCATATGGATACATCTGAGTGCGTATTTGGAAAGCATGTGCTGCACGATCCAGTCATTGGCAATGAGGTCCACGTTGAAGTCCCCAACCAGCACAAACGGACGGTTCTTGTACTTGTTGTCGTAGTCACGTAACGCAGCGTCTATAAACGACTTGACGTCCCCGATAGACAGGTTGGGTGCGAGGTACACGGTCATGACGGCGACCAGCAGACGGCGACTGAATCGGTGGACCGGTGTTTCGATGCGTGGTGGCGATTCCGGGCTCGATTATCGGCTCCGCGATGGAGTGCCAAGCATGAAGCTTACCCCGCACCTCCACCAGTGTAACAACGTGGGATCGACGAGGACACGGAGCACGACACAAACACGCTTTATCGATCAGAGAAAGAACTGCAACGTCTTCTTCGTTCCTGCGCTGGGCCAAGAACACTCGCGCTGCTTCGTTGCCATCACCACCGGCACATACGCGCGGCATAAGCCGTCACGTACGAGATAGGAGGGACAAACCCACGGCTTTAGGAGCTTCGCCCCTAAAAACTGAAGTATTTTCAGAAGATATTCTTCCGAGGCAAACAGTGCGCTAAACATGACCTCTGTAGCGCAAGAAACGCTTTCTCTCTTTCTTTCGCTTCCGAGTACTCGCGCTGCAAAGGTCATGTTTAGCAAACACCAATTGCCCCCCCCCCCCCCCCCCCCCCAAACAAAAATGTCATCCTTTTCCCGTGCTTTCAACTTTAAAGGCGAAGCTTAAGCGTCCGCCCTTTTTTTTTGTGCAGCTATCGTGAACAAAAAAGAAAAGTGTGTGCAAACTGAGGTGGCTATGCCTTCAGCTGTCAGAAAAGACAACTCATTCAGATGCCACTTTCGCTAGCAAGAGTGAAAATAGCCCCTGCAGGATATCGCCCTCTCATTTAGTGATAGCAGCATCGTCAAATATGATGTTCTCAAGTCGTTTAAAAAATTTCCGCGAGGCTGGTAAATTCAAGGCTTACACAATATTGACTAGCCTTGTCAATACTAAACATTTGGGGCTCCACAGCAGGCTACGAAATAAGCCCGGAAGGGAAGACGCCAAATAAAAACGAAAAGTGGTTTTGTTCTGCCGAAACCATGGCGCAAAAAAAGAAGGAAAGAAAAAAAATCGGCAGATCCCACGTACCGTGGGAATCGACGTTATGCGAAGCATGCGCGGGATGGTGACTGTGGCGTAATCAGTGGCGCACCGACGGGGGGGGGGGGGGTTTGGGGGTTGTAACCCCCCCCTGAGACCGACCAACCCCCCCACCCCCCACCGTATCTGCCCCGCTGTCCTTCTCACCGGGAGTCCAAAGTTCATATCCAGAGGGGTCCTGAGGTCGACTTTTCCTGACTGGCTCTAGAATTTGTTGTATTCACTCATCTACTCCTAAATTGAAAAAAAAACGCAAACCGCATGCTCTATGGCTCTGCGTTCCTAAATTTCCAGGGAAGCAGCTTTCCAATAATAATATCTGGGGTTTAACGTCCCAAAACCACGATATGATTATGAGGGACGCCGTAGTGGAGGGCTCCTGAAATTTTGAACCCCTGGGGTTCTTTAACGTGCACCTAAATCTAAGTACACGGGCCTCAGTCATATTTTCGCCTCCATCGAAAATGCAGCCGCCGCGGCCGGGATTCGATCCCGCGACCTTCGGGTCAGCAGTCGAGCGCCATAACTTATCACTAGACCACCGTGGCGGGGCGCAGCTTTCCAAGAAAAAATATGCTTTCACGGGTTGTCAGTCTGGCCCCTTTTTTATTTTCTTGCCCCTTTGATTACTACAATAGAGCATGCCACGGCAAATATAAGAATGGAACACATCGAGGGACGAGCTCTCATTTCACTCCAGCCGCAACCAAAAATATTTCTCAGATACGTCTAAACGACTGTTTTTCGACCGTCAAGAGATCCTACGTCATAATTTTTCTCTCTCATATAAATTTCATTGAACGAGAATTCAATTCGCCCTTGAAACATAAGACTCTCGGCCGTGTTTGGATTTTCCCGTAGCCTGAAAATAAAACGCTGCAAAAACACCTACACAAGTCGATATCTTCGGTTTTCTTCAGACCCCCCAAAAATGCGGAATATATTAGTCTTAGACATTAATGCGAAGAGCCGGAACATACTGCAGCGCACAACGTGAAAAAACAAAAGAAAAACAGATGATATATTCAAGAAACTCACCAAGAACAGCTACGGAAAGTCTTTTATTCAGAAAGCAGTTCACTTTCAAAAACACGACGCAAGCTGATAAATCCAGCAACCCCCCCCCCCTTTTCCAATCAACACCACCACAGAAATGCATCAGTCTCTACTATCCGAGTAGTGATCGAAACCATCGCTCGCATCGACCGGCCGCCGAAAGAGAAAATTCAAGACACCAGCTGAACCGAGAACCTGAAAGAACGTCGTTTTGCGATCTCTTGCAAAATTGGGGAACAACGTCGCCAATTTCGCAAGAGATCGCAACCCCATAGCCGAAGATTCCGAGGACGCGGACAGCCGAATCAATTTTCCTTAAACTACAGTTTTCGCAGTTGCAACCAACTACCGGAAATGAATCTTGACATATGTTAACGACCCAAACAACGTGAACCGCGCTCAATACAACCTACCCCTTGTGTACAGCACACAAAAAAAAAAGAAAGAAAAAGAGAGAGAGAAAGAGGCATCTGCGTACCCACTTCGACGCGTCCGTCTAAAAAGCTCCCCACCCCCTTCACTGTTCAACTCATGCCTTCCGGTCAAGCCCTTGCACTGCTCTGTTCTTTTGCCGACAAGCACCGCCGCCGCCTGAAGCACCCTTCCATGCCCGCCGAACAAGAAAAGAAGCACTCTTCTCGTGTGTCCTTTCCTCAAACTCCGAAGAGGGAACCGCATGGTTTCTGAAACGCGGGACAATGCCAACAATGCTCACTCAAATTTTAAAGATAAGAAGGCGTCGGCGGCATCTGATCCATCCGCCAAGCTTCGACGCACGTGTTTTCTATTTTCTTCGGGGCTGCTGGTGAATGGTACCGTCTGTCGCTTAATGGCTGCAACGGAGTGGTCGCGCACTTTTTTCTGAACCTCGTTGACAGCGGACGAACGAGACGTGTTAAGCCTGTTTCACATGCAGCGATTTTGCTCCAAGAGCGGAGCGGCTGCCGCCGCGGAAGCCCAAAAACAGGTTTTTTAGAGCGACCAGTGGACGCGCGATCTTGTTCGCTCCATTTGGAAAAATTCGCTCGCGGCAGCGCGTCTAGAGCGTCTGCCCAAGGTCAACCAATGGGGGAGCAGTGACGTGGGGGGCACGTGACTGTAGGGATGGAGACGAGAGCAGCCGCGCGCGCCGGGAGGAACTCGCTCCGACTCGGTTTCCTAGCAGACGACATTTGCTGTAACGAGCTGGCAGTGGAGAAAACGCCGTTCTTTTCCTTTTGTTGTTCTTTACTGCGCTTCCATCAAAGCAGACAAATCGTTTGCACGTGCCATTATGTTCTTTTGTATTTTTATCTAATCGTGACACCAACATAGGTCCGGACAGGGGGAACCTACGACACTCCGCACTTGTTCTCAGCAGATGTTTCAGTTTTTTTTTTTTTTTTTTACTACTCTGGTGCAGCACGTTCGAATAGTTTACTGCTTTCTTTTTCTTTTTTTTTTTTTAGTGGGTCACGTACCCCGAAGACGACAAATGCCGCCGCCTCTTTACTGCAGAATGTCAATAGGCAAAAAAAAAAAAAAAAGAGACGAGCTCCTTCACAAACCCACAATATCGTTGACTGGGCCGCTTGCATCCGGTTGCCGGCCCATACGGCGCACCAACGCCTTGCGGCATTCGAGAGCAAAAGCCACCGAAAGCCCTGTGAAAGCTTAAAACCCCCAAAACAAATTCTTTCTTTTGCTTTTCCATGGTCAAGTGTATGGGCGTGCAGCATGACTTGCGTGGTAAAAAAAGAAAGCTGGAACAGAAATAAACGTGACTACTGAAGTTGTTTAATTGCACTCTGATACACTGCACATTTTCATCATTCAAGGTTTAGGCGCGTGAAAATCGATCACCGAAGTAGAAGGCTCGTGAAACTTGCAACCCAAGCGCACCAAAACAAGCGAGCCCGGAGAAAGGAAACCCGCGGATAACGGGCGCTTCCCACAACCATCACTGCGCATCGCAGAGGCGCGCGCCGCGCAAAAGCGGTGCATGTGAAACGAAGCCGCGTCCGAGCGTCCTGCTGCCGCTCGATCGCTGCGGGCCCCGCCGCTCGGTCGCTCGCATGTGAAACAGGCTTTAGTGCGGCGAGAAGAAAGGCTACCTCGCAAGCGGCTCGTTCATCAAAGCGGCCGCGAACCCACGGAGGCTGCGTAGCACGAGCACACGACGAGTTTAAGCACATTGAGTGGTTCCTGCATTTCTGAGCAACCCTTGGAGCAACTAGTGTGTGCGTCGCCAGCCATTGTCGCAGCATCGCACGCACACAGTGACTCTAAGCATGCCATGCGGAGTCCGGCCGTTGCAAAGATGGGAGGAGCAAGAAGCCGTGGCAGAAGGAGTAAATGTTTTTAACGACGTCTGCTAAGAAAAAAAGAACCTTGGGAAAGTGCGGAAGGTCTGTTGGGGCGGCACGTTTCCTTTTCTTTTTCTCAGTAAACGTCTCTTGCCCATTCTTTTTACCACTTCTTTTTTTGCATGTACATCGGGCGGAAACTACAACGTTTGATGTGCACACATGCGTGCACGTTCAGTTTGCTTGCTAGAACTTGTGGCCGTGTTTGCTGCGTGAATCTGCGTTGGCAATGACCTACCTCGCCGAAGCCCTCTGTCAAAGCGCCAGTCGAACGAGGCTATGGTCGAACACATCCTCACCTACTACCCAAAAAGGATTTCGTGTTCATATTCAAGCGACGCAGCAACAACACCGGAATGCCCGATTACGTCCATAGAGGAACCGGTAACTCAGCAGATATCGTCGTCTCATGCGTCCGTTGACCAGGCAATTTTTACTAAGGATGGTTCAGCCGCCGAACCTATATGCGCGGAGTGACCTGGGAATCTACGCTGGAAAGTCAGTAAGTGTGGTTATAATGCAGTTTATCCGTGAGCTGAGAATTGTACTGTACGTGTGCTGCATTGAACTGTACATGCTATTTATAATCAATACTATGTAGTTTATAAGTAATATTTATGGTGCGCTTTGAAATTTATAGTTTGGCGAGACTCCAAGGAAGCGTAGGAAATTATCAGCTGCAGCGTTTTTTAAGAGTTGAAGTTGCCATGCATGCGGGCTTGTTCGTATGGCATTTTCTTATTACACTGGTAGTGCAAATACACGGGACACAAGAAACGCACACGAAAACACACACACGGCGCTGGGTGTCTTCATGTGCCTTTCTTGCGTCCCGTTTGTATGCGCTACCTGCCATAGTAATGAAGTTTTAACATCATTGCGCGACCGCCAGCCAGCCGACATGTCGGTTCAATTTGTAGTTTATTTTCTACGTGCACAGCTGCTCCACTGAACGGTTTTTTGGCCTTGTCAAGTTATTTCAAGACCTTCCTGTAAAACGCTGAATAATCATCATCATAATTCATGTTATTATTATTATTATTATTATTATTATTATTATTATTATTATTATTATTATTATTATTATTATTATTATTATTATTATTATTATTATTATTATTATTATTATTTTATTTGTTGTAGCATTACTCCAGCTGAAGCAAGGAAATCGCATATTATGCAATGTGCTTGCCCCCCCCCCCCGCACTCCTGTAATCTTGTCAGAAGTTCAACCCCCCCCTGAGAGAAATCCTGGGTGCGCTAATGGGCGTAATGTTTCATATTGAGCAAAACGTTACGGAATGACGCTAGAGAAATGTGGAAGTGGTATACGCACACTCATATGTTGAAGAGTCGCATATGTATTATATAACTAGTTGTTTACAGTTGCGTAACGATGCCAACAGCAACGTGGGTGTTACCAACACCAGACGGGGTAAGCTGATTTGTAGTGCTTATATATTCTTCAATACTGGATAGCGTGAATCCGAGCAGGACAAAGAAGGAACACAGATGCACAGGACAGACGTTACTCGCAACTAAGCTTCATTTACGAAAGGTTCCCTAGATATATGGTACGCAGCCGAGTGGCATGCGCAGGTGCATTGCACGTACGTTACAGTCACAATTGCAGTTGTTACAGTTGCGTTACAGTTGTTATGTTTATACTTGTCCGTTATGACGGAGAACGCACGCATATTTCACGAACCTGTGTGTATGTGTAGGAGGAGTTCTTGACAGTTCTTGAACAAGGTCATCATCACCGTGATCAGTGAGCACCAGCAGCTGGACCGGACTTGTTATCCGATCCGTTCGTGATCGCGGCTACGAGGGGTCTAACTTTCAACTAAAGTTTTATTGCAGATCCTGAGCATATTATTTAGCTGTGCTCTCTGAAGGCGAAGACGACGAGTGGGCGTGAAGCGCTTGCGCGTGAGGACTCCTGAGCCATCTTGGTTGGCTGCCGCTGTACAGTTGAAAATACCCATTAAAGCGAGATTTCGCCTCCGTCACGAGATATACAAACATACATCTGAAACTGCAAAAAAGAAAAACCCAGACAGGAGGAAAGACGAAAACGTCCTCGTGTGTGTCCATGCCGAAAAATCAAGCTCTTTCTTAGATAAAGCACGTTTTTACGATTTCCCTATTTATTCGATACAGACCAAGTCTGATCGAAAAGAGTGCGACAAGGTGGATGATAACAATAACATCTGGTGTGTTCACGATATGAAAATCACGATATGATTATGAGGCACGCCGTAGCGAAGGGCTACGGAAATTACGACCATCTGGTGTTCTTCAACGTGCACTGACATCGTGCAGCATACACGGGCATACACTAATTCGCCTCCATCGAAATGCGACCGCCGCGGCCGGGATCGAAACCGCGCCCTTCTGGTCTGCAGCAGAGCACCGTAACCACTGTATTACCGTCGTGAATTGCAACAAGGTAGATTTGCACCACATTTTATTTATTTTTTTACAGTGGGCAGCGAGTTGTCGACTTTATGTCGACAGAAAGTCCCCGACTTTACTGTGCTCGCGCTCACGCACGCTCCGGCATCTGCCTGTCTGGCCTGTGGAGTTCCTTCAGCATAATAAGTGGAATGTTGTAGACAACGCCCCTTACGCAAGGAACCTAAGCGTTTCTGTGCTCGATAGTGCAATTTCGTTTCCGTTTTCTCGTTGGGCAGTTCAACTTGCACAAACTCATACTGAAGGCACACTGACGCACAGTGCGTCAGTGTGCCTCCAGTAGCTTAATCTACGAAATATAATAATAACTGTCGGGGCTTTACGTCCCGAAAGCACGTATGAGAGACGCAGTTATGGAGGGCTTCGGCAATTTCGACCATCTGGGGTTCGTTAACTTTCACTCAAATCTAAGCACACGGGCTTCTAGCATTTCGCCTCCATCTAAATGCAGCCGCCGTGGCCGGGATTCGATCCCGCGACCTTCGGGTCAGCAGTCAAGCACCAAAACCCCAAGTCTACCGCTGCGGGTAAACTACGAAAGAGCGAAATTTGTAATAATGATTAACAGTATATTGCGATGCCATGGCATTGTTTCGAAGTAGATGAACAGGAACAAACCTCGCGAGTGACAATAGAAGCAGCTTGTTACTGTGACGTAAGCTGATTCATCGCGGCTCAAGGAAAATAATCAATGCCAAGCTGCTTCTATTGTCACTATCGAGGTTTGTTCCTATTCATCTACTTCGAAACAATGCCATGGTATCGCAATATACTGTTAATCACCAATACAAATTTCCTCCTCCTAGTTATCGGCAGTGCTTATAACAATACGATCGTATCTGTGTTGAGCAGTATACAGTTAATGGCCATTGCTGCATTTCGCCTACTAATTGCTGGGGCTTATTGTTGCTGTGCTGCACGAATGCAGGCGCTCAAAGAAGTCAGAACGACCTGGCGCAGCCGTCAAGCTCCTATTGTGTTCTGTCACCGCGTACAAGGTCGCGGGTTTGTATTGAGGCCACGACGGCCCGAATTCAACGGGCTAAACATGCGAAAACGGTGATACTTCGCGTGAACCGCAATAAAGAACGATAATATCTTCGTATTCTGAACAAACCGCGCCTAAAAAAGACAGCGGCTGCTTTGTATTTGAAGTAAATCGCATCGGACCCTGCAAAACACTGTGCTAGAGTTGCTCAGAAGTTTAGATATTCAGTGTTCATGCGCCAAGAATTCACTTTTTAACGCGATAGCGTTAAAGAGCTCGTATCGCAGAAATTCCGCCGTCGGCGTCGGTGTCGGCGCCGTTAGTTGTGAGCGAAAAATCATCTTGTCCGTGACCGAAAAATCGAAAAAGCTGCAAATAAAATAAATAATAAAAATGTTGGGTCCGAGTGAGAATCGAACCCAGGCCGTCTGCGTGGCAAGCAGGTGTTCTACCTCACAGCCCTTCCTTTTTTTTTCTTTATTGCCTGTTTTTCCTTACAGGTGGTCACACAGCCCTTCCTCTGCTTGGTGCTGCACTGAAAGTAACTTTCATGCTTCCCAAAAATACGCGTCCTGTATACAGGTGTCACAGTACGAGATGCAGTGCTGGGCAGTATCGAAGATACATGTATCTTAGATACTATCTTAGATACTCTATGGGTATCTTGTATCTGTATCGCGATACGTCTCGAAAAACGAGTATCTGTATCTGTATTTCCGATACATTCGACAATGTATCGTGTATCTTAAGATACAAGATACTTCTATTGCAACACAACCGTGCGAAACAATAATCGCTGGCCAAGCTCCGCTTCTCAAGCTGGAACTGGTGCCACTAAGCCATCTGAATAAGTCTAAGTGCAGTGACGTTATTTTATCTTTACGCCAGAGTCATCCAGTCAGGGCAGAATATGAGGAAGACAAGCGCGCGGACGTGTACGCCGAGCCCACGTACCTTTTGTTTTCTCGATTTTTTTTTCTTTTTGGTTGCGCCGATGCCGCGACACTTGCTCTCAGTCACTGTCCTGCGCCGCGTACTCCACAGCGTGCGTCGTCTATCGCGCAAATTCTGATGTTGCTACAGTGTCGTTATTGAAGATTCCCTTGCGTCTTTATTCGTAACGAAATGTGACGCGTGTGAGAATGGGGTTGCTTTGCGTTTCGTGGATTTTACGTATCAGCGGTTTGAAGAATCCCGTGGATGTAAGTTTGACTGCATGCAACGAATTTAATTATATGCAAATAAGATTCTAACAACTTTAGAACCACTGGTACTCCTACTAGATCTAATAGAGCAAGCGTTTACCTAACAGAAAATATCTTGGCGTACCGTATTTTTCAATTCCTGTTACATTTATTCAAAAAATGTATGAAATCATAATTTGATTATTAGCACAAGTGCTTTCTTAGCTGTAATTTTGCATCCCATGCATTACCTAGGTCTCTGTACTGTTTTTCGGTCTGGTCACTGAAGTATGTCTTTTGTAACGCGCTACCAAAATAAGATCTCTGCTTTATTCTTCTGTCTGATTTATTTGTACTACTGCTTACACATTTACACGTTGCCAAGGCGATTTTGAAAACAAATATATAGTTATGTGGGCGTGCCTTGAGTATACAGTACAAACCATTCTGCTTACCGCTTAGGAAAATAGCGAAATTGAGTTCGCATTATAACAACGGAAAGCATTAGCAACCATCTTAAAAATGTTAGGAAGGGTATTCAAGAAACCTTGTTTTACTGAATTCTCCGTTTTACTCGTGAGCGTCCCAACGAGCCGTTTCAGGCAATTTTCCATAGGCACTGAATTTTCTATTGTCTCAACAGATAAGTTGACGATACTTCGTGCTCATAGCTATTAAGGGCGCCCTCTGTATTGTGTTTCTGTACTCATTCAATGTGAATGTTCGATACAGAACCACCTCTCTATTTTACTTATATTTGTTTTCCTGTTTTAGGCCTTCTTAAATATTTTTTGTACCACTAATCGCCACGAAATGGGAGCTATAAGCGGCAATAGCGCGAATAGAGGCGGTGTCCTACGACGCTTTGTGCAACTGTACAAAGACTTCTGAGACGTTGCTGTGTTGCACATGTTCTCTCGTAAGAAAAATTGCTAAAAATTGCACGTTAGTGAGTATATCAACAAAGAATTCTTTACGCCAGCGGATAAGAAGAATATCAAATTTCATTGCAGTTTTACGTCATCTACGTATACACCAGGGGTCTCAAACTCAGCTTATAGCCAGCGCGTCGCAGTCGCGAAATTTAGTTCCAAGGGCCGGGACAGTGAAGATGGTGGGATCGGGGGTCGGAGAGGGCTTGAACAAAATGGTGTCGCCATTTGAAAGGAAGTCTTTCCCGTATCTCATATATAGGTCATTTCTGAAGGGGATTTGGAATCAACATTCGAGTAACATTGACACCGATGTACACAACAAGTGAAATCTGGACGTGGATTCTGAAATTAAGAGTTTTGTTCCACGGTTATGTTTCAGCACATGGTGACCACCGTTCCTCACGAAAGGAATGCTTAAGACCAGTCATATCTGTGTAGCTCACGAACATACTTATTAAGAAAATAAAAACAAATGGGACGAAGACGATCATGTGTGCGGGCCGGGCCGCTAGCGAAAGGTCTCAAACCCCTAGAATACACAATGCCCCCCCCCCCCCCCCCTCAACAAAAGATATGTTGCTACCAGCGTTGTTGCTGATGTACACCTGTCCGGATATACGGTATTGCGCAAACCGTCTTTTATGCACAAGGTAAAAGTCCACATTGGTATTTGCGCAGTCGTGCGAAGGCTTGTTATTGGATTTATTGTGATTATATGGCAACCCACTAGTTGGTCGGCAAGCTGGGCAGCGACTCCCACCAATTGCAAAAATGACAAGCAAGAACCACTGTCAGTGAAGTGTATAAAGAGTTGTCCTGTGGAGAAGCTAAAACAAACCGCAATAAGTTGTTCTGGAGAAGGAAACTAATGTACTTTGAGCAAGAAGGGCAAAACTTTTGAGATACTAACAGACGTTTCAATCAAGCGAAACAAAATAGGTCAGAGTTAAGAAATTTTCAAGCAGACATTTTCGTGCATAGGCGTTTGCTGCTACATTATATGGATCTATAATAACAAATTTGAGATTGTATCGAAGTATCTTAAGATACAATTCCCGAGTATCGTATCGGATACAATTATTGCTGCAGTATCTTGTATCTGTATCTCCAATACTTCTTGCCTGAGTATCTGGTATCGTATCGCGATACAATTTTAAAGTATCTTTGCCCAGCCCTGACGAGATGTAATATCGCAGTAATATTGCGTGGTACAAGCGTACATTGCCATCGGGCGTCACACCATGTCAATATCATAACGACTTGGTGGTTTAAAGACATCCACCCATTACAAAAGGCACACACATTACTGCGCATATTCCCTTAAGACCACGTAGTGGGTGCATCGCAACTCCGAAAAAAGTTTCTCGCGCACATCCATGCTCGCGCATAATTGCTCCTGGTTTAAAGCATGCTACCCATTACATACGGCACACACCTTGGTGCGCGCATTCTCTTAAACACTCGTAGTGTTCGAAGTGCGCACTAGGGGCAGGGTACCGCTATCGCGTTCAACTCTTAAAGGCGAAGCTTAAGTGTCCCCCAATTTTATTCCTTTCCTACATCGACCGCTGCTCCTCGTGGAATGGAGCACAAGACGCATCATCATGACAGACATCACTGTGCATTGACCTGTAGGCCCGAAAGCTTTCCCAAAGGGATCAGCGCTTGGACGGGGGCACTGAGCCCCGCAATTGCCTGGAAGGAGCTTACACGTCTGTGGTGGAGCGAGCGAGGCTGCCCGTCGTCGTACATTGCGCGGAAGCCCGACGAGGGAGTCGCGGACACCCCCCCCCCCTTATGCGGTGTTCACAATGTGAGACGGAGCCGCTGTAAAGGTTCCCATCTTTCCAGGGCCTGTCTTCACCTTAACGCGAACATCAGCGTTTTCAGGTGCTCGAGACAGTGGCCGTCATCAAGGATCTCCTCCGAAGTCAACGACCCCCCGGACTCGACCTCGTTGCGTTGCGTTCTCAAAGCCAAGTCGACGAAGCGTGGGACTTGTACTTTGTCATTGTGTGGTGCACTTGTGGACCCCATTGGACATCTCGACCATGCTCCCCATCGGATGTTTCGAGTGGCCCCCTTCACCCTTTCTGGTGGGCGGAACGCTGAGGCGGCAAGACACAGGATTTGCGGGAGCTGCTGTCACCGCTTCCCTAGCATGTCTCAGTGCTGGCGGACGCGGGGCTATTCGCAACTTTGTTGCCGCCACACGGCAACCGGCGAAAGCCGGGATCCGGGGATAGAACGAAGACTTGCCTGGCGACAACGTACGGGCTGTGCTTTGTCGTCGTTGTGTCCCGCAACTTCTTGCGCTTGCGCCAGGTAAGTTAGGGTTGATTTTGTCGGCGCGATACCGTGGAACATTTCCAATTCAGTAATGGGTAAATGGTACAAGAGCAATTCTGTCTGCTGCGTGCCGCAATGCTCGAACCGAATACCGTGAAAGGCGTCGTGAGCGTGCTTAGATTTCCTTTGGACGGGCGACAGAAAAAGGCAAAGACAGAAAAGCCGTGCGCACCGGTAAGCGTGTCACACAGAAAACGATGGTTTGCATCGCGCATTTCAAATCTGCTGACTTCTGGGGTGCAACTGAACTGCTCAGATTTTACGTGCCAAAACCACGACACGATTATGAGACACGCTGTAGTGAGGAGCTCCGGGTTAATTTCGACCACCTGGGGTTCTTCAGTGTGCTCCTAAAACTGAGCACACGGGTGTTCTTTTGCATTTCGTCCCCATCGAAATTCAGAATTAACCCGTGTCAGCAGCGCGGCATTTTACGTGCTGTGCTACCACAGCGGGTAATCGTGGGAAACAACAGGCGAGTGCTCTTGTTTTTTGTTTGATTTACAAGAATACGGTCAATAAAACTGCCTTCGCGGGCGAAAAACAGATCACAATCAGCCTGCCGCAACTGACGCCGGCTATAGTGGCAGCTGGGCGGACGCCGCTACCGTCCGCGATCGAGCTTGAGCTCACCGTAGAACGCTCAAATTTTGCAGCATGATAAAGATTGTACTTATATGCCGTGCGTCGACATACCCAATCAGTTTTATCGAAACCCTCGAATATGAAGAGTAAAGGTGGAAGGGAAGCAAGCCGGTTTGGGGAGACTGCCTGCAGTGACTCTGTTTACCTGCGAAATGCTTTCGCACGGTGGTTCCCGACCTCGCGTGTGGCTTGGCAGCCAGCGCCGCTTTGAATAAGTGCCACACTAGAAGCACCACATTGCTGAATTAGGAATTAGTTCACATAATAAAACAATTGTTGCCCGTCATTTTCATATCACCGATAGCAGTGATACCGGCAAATGCCTCGGCATCCCCGGCCATGATGATCGGAGCGGTAAGAACCGACCGACGGCACCATCGGTGCGACGTTACGCGTATCCCATGCTGCTTACCGCTATGGTTACACGGCCGAGCGATCGCCGCATCTGGCGGATGGGAAAAATCTGCCGGACGCCCGATCTGGCGACCCAGTACGACGAAACATCACCATTCCGGCTGCTGCACGAGCGCGTCGGACGTCGAATCCGGCGCAAAATCGTACCGTGTGTCCCGCACTCCGTGCGCTCAAGCGTGAGCTGCTTGCTGCATGTGTTCAATGCCGTGGCAAATTTATCCTAGCCGGCAGGCGGCAGTAAAACACATGCGGCGACGACTCCGTGCGTACAGGTGATCACCGGAACGACAGCCATTTTGGATTTCTTGTGGCGCCCCATGTAGTCGCTGAAAGTTGAGAATAAGACGTTTGTAGAAAACATGCCTCATAATTACATCGGGGTTCAGGCAAGTAAAATTCGATCAATTATTATTGTTATTAAACTTCTGACCTTTAACGCGCACTACATCAATCGCATCACCCTTTCAGTGAAGTTGCCCTCTGAAGAAAGAAGGCAACTGACGTGTCGCTGACGAAATGCGCCCCGAGTTTTCCACTTTGATTCGATTTAATAATTCACGTGCGTCTCCGTCGTTGCTCCTTCCAAGAATCCTTATCTGGTCCCATTGCCGCGCTTGGCAGCGCGCAGGCAAATACGGAGAGCTCCATCTTTTCTTCTTCGAAGACATCTCGCTGCCGCGCACGCTCACTTGCGCAGCGCCCAGTATCAACGGCACAGGTGTTACCGCAAGACAGTGGAACGCTGTGCAGTACACGTGTAGCACGTTTTACGTTCGGCCTGGCGGGCATGTCTAGCCCGCGTTTCAGAGGAAGAGTGGAAAGGGGAGGGGAGAGTGAAAGTGGAGAGGGTATGCGCATGCGCAGTAAGTGTGGTCACGCCGCACACCACCACCACCACCACCGGATTGAACTCCGCCATAAGATGCTTCGCATCTAAAAACTGTCATTATCATAAACGGGTATGTGCCACAGAAACTGGGTCTACTCACTACTGGTCCACTCAAAAAGGAGGCGACAGTTAGCCCAGCACATGGCTGCGAAGCGACAGCGGCGTACCGATGATTTCGAGTACGTACAACAAGAGAATACTAGGGAACCGGAAAGGCAACGGCGGCTGCGAGAAGGCCCCGAAGCGATGGAAGGCCGACGCCAACGACGACGTGCTCGAAGATCTGTGAGAGGTGCGAACGCTTGGTTACATCGCGAGGTTCTGTCTCTGTAGTTCGGACATCCGTGTCGTATCTGTTACAGTTTGTGGTTTAACTCGAAGCTCTCTGCGCCGAGAGTCAACGGAAAAACAACCTAGCATCACCTAGCTAAAGCCTAGCAACGACATATAGTAAACAACCGAGAAATAACCTGCATCACCTAGCCAAGGTCTAGAAACAACCTAGAAGCAACCAGGTCTTCAGAATCGTCCAGTTTCGCTGTTTCAAGCCCTGCGCGGCTTAGTGCACACTTCACCATTTTTTTTAATGATTACGTGAATGCCGCAGTGACGATTTGAACGCGCAGCTCACGCGCCCCGAATCGCGAGGCGTACGGGTGGTCATGTGACTTTTCATACAACAATCTGGCTTTTCCCTCAATATCACGTTCGCAAGACACATAAGGCTTTAGCTTTAATTAAGTTTACTTAAGAGATATATAGTCGACGGAAGAGTCGTCCGAAGTTGTCCGCTATGGCCTCGCACTGCTCTAAGTTTGGTCCCCGCCATAGGTGGTATGATGATGATATGAGTGAACATTATTTTGGTCCAGAGAAGACGCAATGGAGACGCCGCGCCACAAGGCTAGTCCCACGTAGGGACCGCCAAGCCTAGCTTGACGGCCCGGTCGCGGGCACTCAGGACGGCCAGGGTTCGGTCGTTGAGTTCGGGGCTTCGCAAGAGAGCCGCCCACCTGTACTCGCTGAAGGCGGAGCCGATGAACTTCACACTCGCATAGCAAATGGTCCAATGTTGGCGTTAGTCCACAGGCACAGATAGGTTGCGCCCACACACCCACACACAACAGACGGTACACACAACGGTACACACAACAGACGAAGGTTCTTCCTTCGTCTGTTGTGTGTACCGCGCTCCCAGTAAGCCGAAGAAGTATGAATTACCAACTAGCCCACCTTTCGATACTTTTGAAAGAGATGTCGCTGCAGGAAATGCGAGCGAAACGAAGCGGCATTTCTAGCCAGGTTGATTAAAAAAGCAATAGTATACAGAAAATCATAAAGTATTCCAAGCGAAAACACCACGTAGACAAATTCTGCCGAAATTATTACCTAAGTCGGTCGAACGTTGACATGACTGGCATATATTATCGAGGGCCTGCGCATTTGATTATTTCACCTACGCACTAACCGCAAACTATCTTTCCTGTAAAGAAACGAGCCTTTAGCTGCTTGTATTTCAACGAGGAAAGAAAAAAAATGCACGATGAAACAGGATGAGCCGTGGCGTAATTCTTTTTTCCGATAATTGGACATTTAAGGAAAAGGAAAAAAAGAAAGAAAAACTGTGGACGTCACTGATTCAATCAAACAAAAAAAAAGATCGACCAAATGCGTACTTTTCTGTCGGTTGCATAAGAATATTATAAAAATGCGCGACAACTTGGCAAGCCCTTGCAGTGTTAACCTGTGCTTCGCTATGCTAACTAACCAAGGTTAAGTACGTCCCGTGCGAGAGACCTCCGTGCCTCGAATTAAAGTGGCATGCATACAGCCGTCATCTGCAGCCTTTACTTTTTTATTACATCTCGACAACTTAAAACACGGTAAATGGGCTCTCAGTTTTAACTACTATTCGAGCGAAGCACTGAAATCGGCTCTATACTTTGAGCGTTACTTTGTAAAAAAAAAAACTCATTTGAAACACTAGTCTAGCGGCTGGAACCAGGAAAGTTATGAATGTCACTGAACTTCACAGTTAGTGAGGTACTTTGTTGATTTTATTTTTTAAGTGTGTAGCGCTTTAGGGGCCCGGATTGTCGTCCACTCGCTGTCTCATGTGGCATGGTCACACTTGGCAAAAAACAGCAAAAAATTGAGACAGGACACAAGACGAAGAAGGCACGACAACAGCGCTGACTTACAACTGATTTCATTTTGACATGTGGGCACATATATATACCTTAACAGTCAAATAGAAAGAAAAACAAACATGGTTCACTGGTGCCCCTATCTCATCGACGTGCTTCATCACTGAGCGCCACAAGCACGTGCTGTACATATCACCTTCGGTTCAAAAAATCTATTTCCTTCATTGACAGGGTTAGAGATGGCATGCTCACACAGTTATTCTTAACACGTTCTATCTCTGCAGCTTCGATAATTTCCCTAGTTCTATCATCTTTGTTTCTTGCTACAACTTTTGTTTCGGAAAAGATTGGTCTGCATCCACAATCTCTGCAATGGAAGTCAGCGCTGTTGTCGTGCCTTCTTCGTCTTGTGTCCTGTCTCAATTTTGCGCTGTTTTTTGCCAAGTTTAACCATGAACCAACTAGCCCAAGCCTCGACCATAGTAGGCATGGTCATGCAGTGGTCAATACAGGCCTAAGACAAGGCTAACAATGTTCAAAACCAGTTCAAAATGAACTAACAAGGTCTAAAATAATATAAACTGCAGAAATAACCAAGAATTAATCGCAATAATTTACCTAATATCGCGAAACACGCTTCTGAAACATCCGGCTGAGACCGGTGCCGCGCAAGAGAGGGCGCCACCGTCTCGGCAAGTGCGCGATTGCCGAGGCGGTGGCAAGCGCGCGATTTCCAGGGAAGTCGCTGGGTTGCACGCGTGCTGCGCACCCCTTCAGGCCCCGGAAAGTCTCAAGTTCCAGCCACAGCCGCTCGATGAAAAACACACCCATCGCGAGCGGCCGTGTTCCTGCCATCGCCGAAGGGGGCGCAAAAATCGACCACGCCACTGCTAAAAAAAAGACATAATGCTTCCCCTCAAGATCCTGTCATCGAGAACGCAAAATTTCCCGCTAGAGGCGCCACAATAAGCGCAATATTAAAAAAAAAAGATAACTACCATTTCAACAAAAAACTGCTCTTTCTTGCATAATTGAAGGGTAGTATTTGAATTCTGTGTTGTGCGTAGTACTTATGAGCAGTAAATTTGTTGTTTAGCGACTGCGATACAATAATGTTCAGCAGACGTTCACACGTTCGACGTCATCAACCTGCCATGTGACTTCTACCCTGGATTCCCTTGGGATTCTCTTATGAGCGACGGAGACGAAAAGCTGCGCCGCTGCACGCTACTTTTCGGCCGCTGCAGCTAACGCGCAGAGGCGCAGTTAGTTTTCACCCCATGGTTGGCCCTGGTTCGCCTAGTCTGCTGCTTTCCGTTTTCTTGCAAGGATGTTTTTTTTGTATTTCGCTCATGTAGCCGCATTGTAGTTATGGTAGGTAGTCTCTGTACTGCTGTATGGTGCCGAAGGAGCTTGGATACCGGCGAAGGCATCGATTTATGCAGGTTTCCCGGCGATTACAGGTAGATTCGTTTTGCTGATGCTTGCATATTTGTTATTTTCGGTCGGTGATTGCATTCTGGTGATTTGTTGCCACTGTCACCCTTGTGTATTTATGTATACGTACATTTGCACCGATCCGACACGTGTTCGAATGCTTACGCTTCTGTCGACTTCCGCTCCAAGGAGAGATTTCTTTGCGTAAACCTTCACCTTCTTGGTGTGCTCAGATCGACCGCAGTATGTTGTAATGCATAAAAAAATTCGCCGACGATTACTATACTGCCTAATGCGAATTCTGAGCGCAGCTCCGTGTTGAGGCAAGAACAACTGTGTTTGAAGTTTTGGCTTTCCGCAGGGTATCGATTACGCCATAAATCATAATTTTTGTGAAGTATTACAGCACCCACTAAGCCATTATTCACCTCTTTGTGGATAAACGAGGTACCCGCTACACGTCTGTATGGTATTATGTGCACTTGTTGATGCTTCATGTGGTTGATGACGATGAAGAATTATGGCTGAGTACTCTGAGGTGAGTGGGCAGCATTAAACCAAACACTCATTGCGCTATTAGCATTGCGTGATGACTGGTTGTTGTTTTACTTTTCTGCCACGCTATAGTACATAGCTTAACTCGATTCCTTGCCCGACATGACGCCTGCATAGGGTCTTTTTTCAAATGAGTTTCAAGCACCAGCGGGGCTCTGTGCCGTATAAAAACCTCACTCATCTAAAAAGGTTCTTACTGGTAGTGTTCCTGTGTGCAATTTAAAAAAGAAGATTTTGCATTTGGAGCTGCTTTCATTATTTTAACTTGCTTAAGTACATTCTGACCCTTGCCTGCAGTATATAGCGCTCTGTACATTGGGATGGGCCACACAATGTCACGTACGTACATCCTTATAAAGCTTTTTCTTTCCAACGGAAAACAGGTACTCGGCAGAAAAGCGGACGCTCAAAAAACGCACACTTGCCACAACTTCAGCCTTGTACTGCACGAATGGCTGGATTTTACTGTAACCCGGATAGAAGACAGCAAGACAGTATTTTCAAGAAAGTAGGGCCCGGTTTCTCGAGGTAGAAAAAACAAAAGAATGTGTTCCTTCATGGTTGGCTAGGGTAGAACCCCTGCTTACTATATATAAAGGAATTTTAAATCACAGATATCCAGTGGTTGAGAGTGGATATGTGCGCATACATGTTTGTGGTGTCTTGTAACATAATTATGTTGTCCCCGTTTGTGTGACGTACAACCGGAAATAAAGAAAAAAGGCCAGTGGAGCTCTGTGGCAGAATACTCGACTACCACGCAGAGGGCCCGGGTTCAAATCCCGGTCGATCCTGTTTTTTTTCTCATTTTATTTTTATGTCTATCGGTTAGGCCACCGACGGCGACGGCAACGGCGACGACGACGCCGCTCAACGCAGGAACGGACGCCTAAGAGCTGCTCTCTAAAAACTGGCCGTTAAGCCGTTCTCGTCAAAAGGACGAACTGAAATTCGAAGCTGTCCATACCATTGTAGCAGCTAATACTGATGTTTTACAACTGTTTCTTGTTATACAAGTTCATTTTCGTGAACGCTAACTGATGGTGCCAACAGGCGAGACACGCTTTTCTGTTCGTTCTGTCTCTTAAGACGAAGGCGAGCCGTTTACGAGCTTCCGATAATGGTTTCAACACGATAATTTTATTTATTGCATTCTTCCGAGAGACCAAAATAAAGCTTATTCATCCATTGAAAGAGCATTGTTGGTTTGCTCTCAATAAAGAATATTGTTCTCTGGACTCATGACTCGTGAATTTTTTGCATTGGTGCCATTAACCGCCACGGTGGTCTAGTGGTTATGGCGCTCGACTGCTGACCCGCAGGTCGCGGGATCGAATCCCCGCCGCGGTGGCCGCATTTTCGATGGGGGCGAAAATGCTTGAGGCCCGTGTGCTTAGATTTAGGTGCACGTTAAAGAACCCCAGATGTGGTCGGAATTTCGGGAGCCCTCCACTACGGCGTCTCTCGTAATCATATCCTGGTTTTGGGACGTTAAACCCCAATCATTATAATTATCACTGGCGCCAGTAAGTGCCCTTTGTTTCATTTAAACGTAGTACGCACCGGTTCAATGTTCCAAAGGGCGCTGAGGCATGCTGCTAAACAAACGGCCGCGTAGAGCACACGTTGCTCTACGCGAGTCCTTTCTTCTTTCGCAGCGTCGGTGCATGTGCACAGAATACGTAAAAAAAGCAAAAAAGAAAAAACTAGCGATAGCGGCCATTTTTTTTCGCCTAAAACAAAAAGCAATACAAAATTGTTTTTATTTGCGCAGCGCCATCTTTGGGGTGCCATGGGTAGTTGCATGCGCTACCGCTGCTTATTTTTCGTACCGTTGTCAAAGCTGCAGTTTCCCTTCTCTAAAGTGTTTTTTTTTTAATTCTATGACCTCCTCAGGTTTCACGGTAGCGCAGCTGGCATTAGGCGCAGAATTTAGAGCAAGACCAAGACCTACACAAGTAAGACATTAAAGCAGGATTTATCGCGGTATTTAGAACTACACCAGGACCTACACAAGAGCTACGTTAGCGCTACATTAACCGCAGAATTTCTTTTTTCTTTAACAATACTCCCATAAAACTCCATCGTATCCTGTAGTGTTATCAGTGCAAAGATTACTGAAATTTACGAGACAGTCGTAGATTCACTTCTTTTCCGTATGTAACGTTACGGTCTCACAGATAAAAATTATACGCAGCGGCCAGAAATCTCCTGAAATGCTTTGATAGAAATCAAATTTAATAATAATTAGACATAAAATTTTGATGAAATCAGCCAATGTGACAATCACACTTCTGAAGGGTATGCACAGTGACATCTGGAAGTCGCCCCGCCATATTTGGCTCTAACGGAGAAGTGTCGACGACTTGTGCCGTCATACATATTTGCTGGAATGTTCGCGAAGTCATGTACATTGCGTAAATTGTGATAAGTATGTGTATGCTAGTTCTTAGTAGCATGTATTAGGGACACCCTGTGGACTGTTAAAACGGACACGTACATTGTGCTTAGTCATTTGACTGTTTTCAAGTGTTCGTAGCGTCCTACGATGAAATAAACTTTTCCTAAACACATTAGCCGCATTTGTCATATTGGCGGCATTTGAAGCCGGAACGGCTCTCCCTTGATAGAGCATATTTCGTACATTGAATGGTTCACCTTTCATTCTAAACAGAGGTCAAAACGCATTTATTTCCAGGGGCCGCTTACCGCTCTCCCATTGCATAATACGTAGTAACCTAAATGGTGTAGACCATTTTCCGCAGCTGGTTTGTGGAACTGAAATCAGATGGCGCCACCGGCACCATGGCCTTGGGATCCCTGAAACCTGGCCTTGGGCAACTCTGCCCAGTATGTCTTCAACCGCGCGCATGCGAGCGTACGGCAGCGCCGAAAAAAAAATAAAATAAATGGTGGCACCCATCGCAGTGCGTTCCTTCCACCTTGAATTTATCACGTCGTTGTCGTGCGCCCGTAAGTTCGAAACCTACGCTTGTATTTGCGTTCCCAAGTTGCGAGAGCAATGCATCCGTCACAATTTTGCATTATTTCCAAGATATGCTCTCGAATCCTCGCCGACAAGTCTTATAAGGCGTTGGTGAACAAACAGCTGATTTCAGTAATAAAGACAAAACATACCTGATGCCTTGTTCTCAGCTTGAAATGACACAAAGCGATAGCCGATTTCACCATTTATTTATTGCTGTCAGGACAGCGGGCACGTAGCAAGCGCGAGTTCGGATCGAAACGGTCGTCCCCGTCTGCATGTGCGCTGCCATGTTGATTTGCAGCCACAGTTACAGGCGGTTGCTGATACAAGAATTAAAAGCATACGACGCAAATGCAAGGCACAGTAAACGTATCACATATCGCTGTGGCGTAGTGCGTGCCAAACATACGCAAATGTCACAGCCTTGTCAACTTTTAGGCAGTTACGTATAGAACTGTGTTTTGCTGCGCGAGCAAGCGTGTGGCTTGTTCACACGGTACGGACACCACCGCTTCGCTGGTTCAAGGCCAGTCACGATCACGTGATCAAGCATGGCCGCCCTTTTTCGCTTTCCAACACGCAGCCGTATTTTTTTTTTTGCCGACCCAGCGACGCCGTCGTGAACCCTTGGAATTAGCTCCAAAGGGGAAATATACAGGGTGTTTCTTTTTTTTTTAGACAATACAGATTCGCTTATAAAAGAGGCTATGGAAGTCGGGCCCCTGTCATCTTCGCAAACAAAAAGCTTTGCCGCACCTAAAGTTACATTGAATTGACAGACAAACAGACAATGAACTTTATTCAGATAGTTCTGAGGAGCACCGCAGCCGTTGAGTAATTAAGAAAAATTCGTTCATTAACTTTTAGTTATTAACTTTAGGGCCGTTGTTTATATGGAAGAGTTGTAGGATGTGACGCTATATGGCATGCCCATTTTTTTTTTAATCGCGAAAAACGCGCGTACTTCGAGACAATAATCACCGAAATTCAAGGCCCCGATCTAGGCGAAACTGGAACTGAGCGCATCGGGCGCGCAGGAAATCCGTCGTCATCCCTGTTACGTCAGACCGGAAGTTCACGTAACAATTTTTGAAAAAAGGCGCGTCGCAGCAGAATATTGTAGCGATGCTGAAGCACAAAGGCTAATGAAACAAACGTATTTATTAAGGGCGAACTTGTGCCCACAACTCAAAGGCACTGCGGTCGGAAAACTGCGAGTCAGTCGAACACCAAAGATGTCGTTCAGCTGTTCTCCTCTTCTTTTTCCACCGAGAGGCACACGAGCGCGTGGCGCATGCGAGCCGGGTCCGGCCAGGTGCTCGTGCCACGATGGTCGCTGCGCGGCACTACGATACGGCGCGCAGTGTCGGGTATGCATGTTGACGGCGCGCTATTTGAATGCAGCCAATATGTCGCGGCAATATGGTCAGGAAAAGCGGCAAGTCGTCCCAAATACCCAAATTTCCGGACCTCTTATTCTTTGCGTTTGGCTGATGCTGATATATATATATATATATATATATATATATATATATATATATATATATATATATATATATATATATAATTTAAAGGAATATCAGACGTCGCTTACTAGTTTTTAAATCTCCGCGCATGCGCGGTTGTGCGCAGTCGAACGGAGTTCTCGCTTGACCTCGATTCATTCTTATCGGGGTTCCCGCATTCTTATAGAAGTTCCTGCATTAAAAGCACACACACATACACGTACATTTTTTAACTCCAGAGCTTTGACGCCCTGGAGGGCTCGGGGCGCCCACACCACGACAAGATTACGAGGTACTACACCGTCAGGCTCGTTCACACCTGCGACTAGCACTGGTCGCCAAGCGAGTGTTTTGGCTCAGTCGCTTGCTGCTCGATTTTTCAGCCGCGCGACTGCAGCCGCAAACCTCTGAACCATACAGATGCGACTCAGAAGGAACAGGGCGTCAGTTTATTTTGCAGGGCACTAGCAATGTGAGTAGATGGGAATTCTGTGCGTCGACAGGTTTATAAGTCGCCCGCAGGTGTGAACATGGGTCGCCTTGAGTAGAGTGCCTCGATGCGCGCGCCCCCGGAGCGGAGGCGAACGAGCGCATCGAGGCACTCTAGCCTTGAGTCGCTTTTTGGTCGCCAGTCTCGAACGGTCGCGCGACCGGTAGTCACATATGTGAACGACCTTGTAGAGTGCTGGTAGCGTCGGTTTGGTTGAGGTCTGCTGGAATTCCTTTGACGTGCGCATAAATTTAAGTGCACGCCCATTCTCGCATTTCGTTCGAACGTAAATGCGGCCGCCGTGTCTGGCAATCTAACCCGCGACCTCGTGGTTAGCAGCGCGGTACCTTGACCTCTGTAGGCCACCACGGTGGCTCGTTTCGCAATTAAGGAAGCGTAATTTACTTTCAAAACTTAGCTTACTCTATAGTCTTTAGGGCTCTCGAACTGCGCACTTAATACTGGAAAGAACATGACTTTTAAGGGCTCGTTTTTCTTTGTTAGACACATTATTAATGGGAACTATTTATTGTCTGTTATTTCTCATTAATCACGTGTCTAACACTTAATACCAAGTGTTTTACGCGCAATCTTACAACGTATATAACTCGTGTGCGACGACTCGGGCTTTTGTACGCGAACTTAAACGGAGGTGTCGAGATGCGGGATCTGAACATGATCTATCGTTCAACTATCTCGAAAGAGAAATTCTCTAATCGAATACGAATAGCAAGGGCTGTTGGATACGTATTCGAACTTTCTAGTATTTTCAACGCCCTTAATTACCCAACACGCGAGTCTTTACAGCGATGCCGTATATTGTCTAGGAGGTGCAAGATTCTGGCGGTCCGTCAGTGCGCAGCAACTATAATGAAGAAGCAATGCTAGCTCGAAGAATCTCAGCGCTTGCACTAGGTTCTCTTCAATGGAGCAGATGCATCAGTGGGTATATGCGCCTGGGGAAGAAGAAAAACACTAGTACTGCGATTGCGCGGGAGCCTGCACTGTTTGCGGACTTCGCAGTGCTTGACCGCGCGGTCATTCTTCATCAATACACGAGAGTGGCGTAGCCAGGGGGGGGGGGGGGGGCACACCGGGTCCGTGCCCCCCCCCCCCACTCAGAAATATTTATTTTGCTGCGGCATACAGACCCCAAAATGACACTTGACCACATCTGCCTACCCGGCCAACAATGTGTTGTTGACCCGGCCCCCACTTCAAATCAAGGAGGTGCCCCCCCCCCCCCCCCCCCGAAAAAATTTCTGCCTAAGCCCCTGGTACACGACGATAAACCTCGTCGCACTAGGGATGGCACCCGCCGCAGCACGAATAACTACTCATTAAATCGTTTAGGTGTTTTTTTAATGTCCTCTATGCTAAAGTCACTAAACGTCAAGTTTGGTGACGTTAGCCTAGTTTGGTGACGTCGCCAGACGCATATCGATATGAAAAGCTGCAATAGAATACACTTCGGTAGATCCCAGCTTGTGATAAAAACGGAGGCCGCCCGTTTCATCTTCACTTGTTAACTATCTGTACGGAGAGCTTGGGCGGGGATTCTTTTTTTTTTCTTTTTAAGGCGAAAGCCTTAGATGCCTCATCAAACGGCGGCGTCAACACGAGTGATGCAAATAATCATTACGTGATGACGTCACGATATGCGCAATATAAAAAGTGCGCATTATACAAATAAGCGAAACAATTGTAGAAGCTTGTGGAAAGAAAAGAAAAATCAGGCTGCAGCATAGATGAAGTAATAATTGTAGTACATAACAAACAAGCTTGATGGCAATTTCTCTGCGCCCCGGTTCAAGGGGGATACCGATAAAGACTATCATCATCACCTTACATCCTACACAGCGCTACAGTGCTATTCCACGCCATCGGCTGACGAATCAGGCATGGCTACTAACAAAAGCCTCTGATTCCACGTTTGTAATAATAATAATTGCTGGGTTTTACGTCCCAAAACCACTATATGATTATGGGAGACTTCGTTGTGGAGGGCTCCGGAAATTTCGACCACTTGGGATTCTTTAACGTGTTCCTAAATCTAAGCGTACGGGCCTCTAGACATTTGGCCTCCATCGAAATGGCCGCGATGTGGCCGCGATTCGATCCCGCGCCTTTCGGGTCAGCAGTCGAGGACCGTAACCGCAAGGCTGCCACGGCGGGTCTGATTCGACGTTTATCTAAATGCCAAGTAGCATTCCAGACAACATCGCGTCTTGCCCGTTTGCTTACAAATCACTTCGTCGCCCTTGCGCGTTTCTATGACAGCCTTGCTGGCGGAAGTGTTCCACGAAGCGCGGCCATCTTGTAAAGGACCCCGCTGTGTTTTCCTCGCTAGGAGCACCCCCGTCTTCTTGCCTCCGACTCCGCGGACACGCAAACACCGTTATTACTGAAGTGTGCAGATCAAAATACAAAGCATTGTACGAGACGCTGGCGTGCTGACGTGGTCCGTCCCACTTAATCCTCGGACAAGTGAAACATGTCCTGTAACGTGTGAAGGAAGCTAGCGGGAAAACGTAGAAATTTAATATGAACGAAAGAGCAACACCCCAGCTCCTTTTGATACCGAAAGAGGAAAGGGATTGCACCGCTGTTACGGCAGCCGAGTGGTTTTTCGCGTTCGTCCGTGTCAGAATGAGGTCAGTTCTGCAAGATGAACTGTCCCGCACACAGCCGTGCGCATCGCATAGTCTGCCTACATCTCCGAACGCAATGCGCACGGCAAGGCAGCGCAACAGGCGCTCTCTCTTTCTTCCATTATTGCTCTTTTTTTTTCTTCATTTGCTTTATACATCAAGAGGCGCTTTGCCGAAACTCTTTCAAGCTGTTCTGACATTCTTGAGAACTAGTTCCTGTTTGTGATCGCCTCTGCCTTCCTTCCGTTATTTCTTTTCCCCTCTTTCTTCTGTAAATAACATGACAGAAAAGAGATTTGGGCAAATGTGCTGCATTCGTATAGCATTTTTTACTGAGCGAAACTGAAGTGCGTCAGTTGACTGTTTTGCATGTGCGCCGCGCTTGACGTTTTGGGCTCAAACTTTGCAACACTCCACAGTACACAATTCTCTCGCGTTATCTGTCTTAGTAGGCATAGTAGCCTGCTTTTTTTTTGGTACTGTGCTCGCTGTCGCTATGTGATGTACTGGGTAAACGAGTTAGCATAACGTTGGTAGTTTAGAAGCTCTATATAGGTCGAGTAAAGAGCAAAGTTTCAGGGAAGTTGAGCCGAAAAGTGGGCTTCAGCTCCTGGCAATCATAAAAAAACTTGAAAGACGCTAGCTTCACCTGGCAATCATAAAAAAACTTGAAAGACGCTAGCTTCACATGCATGATTGATGCAGCGCTAAAACGTGCAGGTATTCCGACTAGCCCAACCTTCCATTCTACTGTAGCTTCACGCCCCTCCTCTGCCGTTATTGACGAGTCCGAAAGAAAACAATTTTTGCAATGGATCCAAAATTGAAATTGAAGGAATGACGTACTTCTCGCAACGCCCCGCCATTTGTACCCGGCTTTCCGGGTTAAAGGCGGGAAGTAAACGGTTCTTAAAATGCAATGTGAAGGGTCCTCGGTTGGCATTTTTGGTAAAAAACTGTAAACTACGCGCGTACATTACCGAATCACGTCTGTACATGTGATGTATGTGCCTAGTTTACAGTCTGTTTGTGAGAGCTATGCACACGTGACGTATGACGTCGCGAGAGTATATATACTAGCGGGATCAACGAACAACAAACCAGTTGTTGAAAGTTAGCGCTGTGTTGTGTCGAGTGTGCCTCTCTTTTGTCCTTGTCCTTAGCCTGCGCTACCATTAGGTATTATGCTTTACATTAGCATTCGGATGTCCGCCCACTTGCTCGCGTCAATTCTTATGATTAAGTTTGGACTGCGACTGAAGAAGATTAAGTGTGTGCACTTCGTCATGCCACGAGAAATGATTGTGAAGGTAACCGCCACAATTTATGCTTGAACGCCGGCAGTCATGATGATGGATGTACTAACGCCGAGTTCATCTTTATCGCCATCGAAAGGCTGTTACTTCTGGTGCTTTTAAGAAAAATCACGCAAGATGTGTAAATAGTCATTTTTACAACAGCGCAAGACGCTTTGTTACTGCGCGCGATATGATTGCGAAAATAAACAACTTCTGCCTAAATCCGGTTAGTTCTGATCTTAAAGTGTTCATACTGTACTTGTTTACATTTTCGTCGAAAGCCTGCCACATTCAGCCGTTTAAATGATAACGTCGCTTTGTTTTCACAGAAGACTCGCTACTTTTGGCTACTTTTACTGCTCTTGGCTCAAATTGGCTACTTTATGGCCAGTTTTCCTGATTTCTCGGCTACATTTTGCTGCCTTTTCAACCTGGCAACCCTGGTGACCGTGTAACCTGGTGCATCGACAATAAGGAAGGAAAGAACCAATACTGAGAGTTAGGGCTTGTTTGTGTAGCATTATGAACCAAATAGCCCACGCAAACAGCCAGGACCCAGAAAACACACACACGACAGCATGACTTGCAAGAATATATTAGATGCCTCTTGCCACATATATATATATATATAGGGAGTCAGCAGCCACTTCATTAAGCATGTCGAAAGCAGACAAACACTTCCCATCAGCTTGGAGACACCGATCACAAGAATCGTAACTCTTTATTAGATAACGTGATAGACGCCGATCTAACACATTCATCACCTAACCTCTGAATCGTTTCATAGGTTAGGTGATCAAGGTGACGCATCGGCCAAACTGGCCGATGTGTTAATGAGAGGCTCAGGGAACATCCATATTTTACAGCGCAAGACGACAACGCAGTAAGGAACACAAGACACACGAAGCACTGTGTGTTCCTTACTGTGTTGTCGTCTTGCGCTGTAAAATATGGAAGCTAGAAACCAACTCGCCCAACATTACCTCAGGGAACATGACGGTAATGTCACAAAAAGCCAAGTAGGCCTTCTTGCTCCTGTAATTGCACCTGTAAGCCAATCTTCCAAGAAGCGGAAATAGTAAGAAAATGTAACAACAAAAACGTGCGCGAGATAATAGAAGCTGAAATGATTCACAGGTTAGATTATCATTGCGTTAGTTCGACGTCTATCATATTATCTAATAAAGAGTTACACTTCTTGCGATCGGTGTTTCCAAGCTGACGGGAATTGTTTATCTGCCTTTGACATGGACATGTAGTGGCTGACTCCTATATATGTGAGAAAACGGATCTAATAAGTTGTTGTAAGTCAGCGCTGTCGTGTGTTTTTTTTACCTGTGTCCTGGTAGTTTACGCGCGCTGTTTGATTTATAAGGAAATAACGATGGGGACAAGATGCTAAAGGGGCGTGTTCTTCGAATCCGGCGCACTTCATGTAACTTCATGTCACTTCATGTAACTCAGGAACCCATCTGGAAATTTCCGGTGCCCGCCATGACGGCGTCTCTCATAATCATATTGTGCTTTTGGGACGTAAAACCCCAGCAGTTGTTATTAACGAAGGAAAGAGCGAGGAGAGATGCGTGGAAGCATTACGCAACATTACGCAACATTACTGAACCAAGCACAGGGCCTAATCCGCGAAGGAAGGCGACGCGTTCAGCCGACTATCTGAGGACGAAAAAGCGACGAAGGTGTCTTTCACGGACACACGGCTTGCGATGCCTGGCAGCGATAGGAGACCGTCCCGCCTATAGTCACGCCTACAGTACCTTGCTCCGCGGACATCAAGACCAAGAGTGCGCGCTCTGTAACCGCATGTGCCTGGTACGGAAATCAATTAGACGACGCTGACTCAACTATAGAAGCTTCCGCGATGTTGTTTTCGAATGCGCAAAATCGTTTGCGATCAAAGCCTTTCTCGACGGAGTGGCGCACTCTCAGCGACGCCTGACACGAAGCGATGATATTTTCAGCGTCTGTTCGAAGTCACCTTTGGCGCGTTAACGTACTCATAAGTTGCAGTTGTCTTTATTTTGACACTGCTTTCTCGAACTCTTGCATGATTCCGGCTCCTGATGTCACTTCGTGTTTAGAGCATATGAAGGCACGTTCTTCAATTGAACTGCTATTCCTGTTTCATTCGCGGTTCGGATCATTCAGTTTAACGCGATATCGTTAAACAGCCCTGCGGCGTCGTTTGTGAACAAAAAATCGGCGTTGTCCGTGAGCGGAAAATCGCGATGGAAGCAAAAAAATCAAAACCCGGTGTTCGAGCCGGTATCAAACCGATAAATTCTGCGTGGCAATGAAGTGATCCACCGCGGAGCCACGCCAGTGCTTGAAACTGCTTCGGAAAAAAGACAATATGCGTGCGTGATGTCGGGCGAGGAGTCGCGTTAATAGATGTAATATTGCGTGGCAGAAGCGCAGAATCGAACCATGGCGTCGCATCATGTGAATTGCGCAAGGGGCGATTGGTTTAAAGCTGTCCATACATCACCAAGGGCGCAGCCGTAATCCATAATCAGACACAGCATCAACCAAGCGTGCAGCACCGCAGGTGCGCGTAATGCCTTACAGACGCACAGTGGGTGCATCGCTACTTCGCAAAATGACTAATTATGTCGAAGCGGGCACTTCGAAACTGTACTTGCAGTGGGCGTTCTAGGAGAGTTAACAAGAGCCAATGTTACGCGTAGATACGTTCTTTCCGACGCGGTTGATGCGTCCACCGAGAAGCAGAGTGTGGCAAGAGAAATCAGAAGGCGATGCAGATGGGGCCCGATGACGCTATCGCTTTCCACAGTTGAAGGCGTAGCTTAAGCACCCTCCAAGTTTTTATATCATTTTATTACCTTAAGGACCCCCCAAAAAGGGTTGTTCATACAAAGAGTGACCATGATATCGCTAACAGTCATGAAATACACAAGTGGTCAGTAACAAGAATTAAAAATAGGAATGGGCAGGTGATCGCGGTGACGTGCATGAAGCATAAGGCTGTTCCAGTCAGCGGCTGTTGGACAAAATAAATGATGAGGCAAATGTCGACGCGCGGGCATGTGGACTCTCCACTTTACAAGGACGACCAGTACGGCTGGTTATGCACATAGGGGGCTGAAAAATAAGGCACGCAGTTAAGACAAGAGTATAAGTGAGCATGGAAAAGGGAAAGTCGTGCAATGCGACGGCCTGTGTGAAGTGCTAGCTGTATCAAGGAAGGTAGACATTTCGATCTAGATTCCTGGTTATCACCAGTTTTACCCAAGACATAATTAGGAGCGATATAGGAAGATTACTTAAACCAGACTGAGCCCCAAAGGCGAAGTGCTGATGCCATGCGAGTACGCGGCGTGAACGAATCTCGGAGCTCGACCTTGAACAGATTCGATGACATTCCTGTAGGCTTGCTGTTGTTCTCATATGGCCGATTCGCACCGTAGTTTCGGTTTCGCTATGCCGCTTTATCACGTTTCTGAAGTTGTACGAGAACACGCTCGTGATGTTAAGAGTGTACGTCTTCAGCCGCGTCTCTTGATGCGATGCGTTCGTCAGCGATCGCTGCTACTTTTATACTTTTCCTCCGGTCTTCTGGCCATGAGTTTCCCCACGCTGAAAGAGTGTGAACGCCTTCGAGTGATTTGTCCTCGTTGTCCGCCTGCCTACGTACATTCGCGGCCACGTGGCTTTACAGCCTTGGAAGTTGGGGCTATACCTATTGCCCGAGGTATTCACGTAGACGCGCGAAAAAGGGCGTCATATGCTGGCGAATAATGAAAACGTCACGTGTTTTCTACAGCACGAGTCGCGCAGAAAATGAGAAGGAAAGCTCGAAATCTCCTTCCGCGTATAACTGCCCTTGACCACTTCGCCGGCACGTGGAAAGTCTGGCGGGTCGATTTCTCGTCTTCTTCCGTCTCATTATACACACGGAAAAAAAACTTTTGCATTCGACTGTACGCTTGTATTCGCTCGGCGTGGTACAAGGACTCGCGAAAACACTTAATTGTGTCGCGTGCGGTTGAGACGTCACATTCCCGAAGGCCCATTCGTTTGGAATGGCTACACTCGGTGCAACAGCGGTCGTGACGAAACAGTAGGGTCGCCTTTGGTGTGTCACTTCTACTTTCCTTCGACAATGTATTAGAATCTTCGTGTAGACACCGTGACCGGAAGAAAACATCCTTGGATCAAAGGCTCAAGTAATATTAAGTGCTCAAGGAAAGTGTTGTTAAGCTTTTTGAAGGTGACCTCCTGTAGGCTTAAGACATATCTAATTAGCGCAAAAGATATGTCGGACGTGACCAAGAAACAAACAGGGCACATAGAGTTAAAGGACCACACGTTGTGTGTCAGTGAGTATCACACGTGCACATAGATACTCTCCCTCTCCTTATCTTCCCGTTTCTAGAAACATAACTGTGCCGCCAGCGCATGATGAGAAAATAAACAGACGAGACAAAGTACTAAACTCCACGGAGGAAGGAAATCAGATAAGGCCATGACGTCACGTCGTGAGGCCTGTGTGATGTCACGAGGCCTGCGTCATGTCATGAGGCCATGACGTCGTGTTTTTGAAGTCGAAAGGGACAGCCCCTCTCCTGACGTGTCAAGCCTCTTCGCGTCGCCGATTAGGCTCGACTGAAGTGCGCGAGCTTCGAACTTGCGTCGCGGCGAACCGCCGACAGTAGGCGCTGCCCAAGCACTGCGTTTCGTTAAACGAAACCTGCAAAACACCCGTAACAGTCTTAATGAAGGAGACGGGTCCTATTCGTTTTTCTATGGCGTGTTGAAGAAGGCGATGAAGACCCACGCCTCGATTGCTTGAGAGCTTGAGTTGCTTCCTCAGCTTAGCTCAGCTTCATAGGCCCTTATCGTAAACGTCCTGCCACTCGGTTCTTTACCCATCCCCCTTAGCGGGTCAGCGCCATCAGAAAAAGGATAATCATGATCATCATTTAGTGAACGCTCCCGCTTTCAGCTAGCACTTGCAGCTGATAGGCCCAAAACGAAATTTTCAAGCTCACACGCCACACCGAAAGCACACTTTTCTCGACATCGGAATGTACTGCGCAAAGAAAAAAACAACAAAAATCCAGACCGAAAAGCATAGCAAACATTAAGAGGCCGCAAGAGGAGTGAGAGTTCCACGGGCGCGGTAGCCGGGTGTGTTTGGGACACCAGATGCAGTGCTGCTTAGGGAAAAACTGCGCCGTCACGCTCTCTCCAACACAGCCGGAATGGCAATGGCCTCCTCTCGGCTTTGTTTCCTTCATCACGATTTTCTAACAGCGTTTAATTCTGGGAAAACCATAATACATAGGCCACGACGAACCGTAATATCAATACATCGGTAAGTTCACAAGGAACAGTCATTCTCTATTGCCAAGAAACTCAGAATGTTGGGTCGCGCATCCTCGAACTGCACTTTCGAAGTGATTTCAGTTTCTATGAATCCGCGTGTCATCCAGTCGTGGTCCTTTTCCCTCCTATATATATATATATATATATATATATATATATATATATATATATATATATATATATATATATATATATATATATATATATATATATATATATATATATATATATATATATATATATATATATTCAAGGACGATAGTCGTTCTTGGGATACTTGAACGCAGAACGCGGGAATCGATGTTATGCGCAGCATGCACAGGAAGTTGACTCTGTCGCAATTTTTCACATTGAGCGAAACGATACGGAATGACGCTAGAGAAATCTGCAAATGGTATACGCATACACATATTTTGAAGAGTCGCACATGTGTTATTTCACCAGTTGTTTACAGTCGCATAACGATGCCAACAGCAACATAGGTGTTACCAACACGAGACGCAGTAAGCTGATTGTAGTGCTTATATTCTTCAATACTGGCTAGCGCGAATTCTAATAGGACACTGGAGGAACACAGATGCACAGGACAGGCGCTACTCGCAACTAAGCTTAATTCAGGAAAGTTTCGCTAGATATACACAGCCGAGTGGCACGCGCAGGTGCACTGCACGTACAGTTGCAGTTGTTAGAGTTGCGTTACAGTTGTTATGCTTACACTTATCCGTTATGACAGAGAACGCACGCACGTTTCACGAACCCGTGTGCATGTGTGGAAGGGGTTTTTGGTAGTTCTTGAATAAGGTCATCATCACCGTGATAAATGAGCACCAGCAGCTGGACAGGACTTGTTATCGGATCCGTTCGCGATCGCGGCTACGAACGGCCTAAGCGTAGTGAAGTGCGAGGTATCGTAGAGCTGTTGGAAACCGCGGATGGCTTTTACGAAAAAATGATCTATGATGCCTCCTGTCCTGGACATGGCACCGAGGTCTTGTGACGCCGTCTCCCCATCGAAGTCGTCTTTCACGGCGTCTAAGAACCAGGCGTTGTTGGGTTTTGATAAATGAATGCTGAAGTCACCGGTAATCATGAGGGACGTGGTCCTTTCGGCAGAGTTATTGTAGGAACCACTGACCCCGGTTTCTGCGTAATCCACGAGGTCGACATTGCGGACCACGTGGATGATTGGATGGTAGCCCAACGTCTTGCAGCGGCGCCCTGTCTTGAGCTCCCTAACTTTCCTTGCGTCGGCCGCTGTGGTGTAGTGGTTATGGTGCTCGGCTGCTGACCCGAAGGTCGCGGGTTCGATCTCCGCCGCGGCGGTCGCATTTCGATGTAGGCGAAATGCTAGAGGCCCATGTACTTGCGATGTGCGATAGATAGATACGTAAATAGAAACGCCCAAAGTGCCTGAGGTTCGCCAAGAAATGCTTCGCATTTAAAAGTTCGTACATCACTGCGAAGTATACAACGAACGCGTAAGAGGCACTCTTGTTTACACTCTATTAAGCGCGTGAAAAATATCGCATAAGGTGTGAATTCACATAAAAAATATTTAATTTTTTAACGTTCTAACAGATACACACAACAAAACTTTCATATCCGTTTTTAGTGTAGAGGTATGGGTTTTTAAACTTCGGTCTTCACATTTCGGAAACAACAGCATTCTTGGTACAGGGTGTTGCCACCTGCCTGGTAAATAAAGTTCTTTCCATCCATCCATCCGGCATTCTTGGTAAATGGTCGTGAATTTCCTTCACTAAATTGAAAGTTTTCTTTCTATAGCCTCCGAAATAACTTTCTGTCTAAAGAACAACAAAACAACTTGCGTTATGACCTTGACATGTTTAGCTCTTGTATTTGCTCATCGCCTTATTTCCGTCCCTGATCATTCTTCTTTTCTTTTTCTTTTTTTCTGCATACCTGCACGACTGTTTCTTCGGTTTCCCGTTTCTCTTTCATTTTGTTTTTTATGCAGCAAAAGCACGCCCTTATTGTTTAGCCTGGGGTTGTTCACGGACACTTTCGTGAATGAAGGAATGAAATGCACAAATATATCAAACTCAATTTGAACCGTTGCAGGGATTATCTAGTAAAAAGCATTTCTACGCTTTACTTGTGTTTGAACAGCAGGCATTGCAGCTGGCCCCCAATTAGAGCTTCTTCTTAATCCTTGGCTGGCTTTTATTGTCGCTTTGAAGCGTTCGCTTTCGCCGAGGCCGCAACGCCAACCTTCGTCCTGGCTTCTCAACGTATTTCCTTGATCAACCGGACACATTTTTCCGGGGTATTCGTTGCCGTCTCCATAGGATTGCGCCAGACGTTCATACAATATACGGTAAAGCGTGTGACGAAACAGCGAATCACAACAATAGTGTGCTCCTGGTTATCTATATATATCTTTACTTCATTGTCTCGGTCCGCAGGGTTTATCCCTAGCAGATCTCCGACTCTTGTAGGCAATGCTGGATACTTAATCTCTGTCATCCATCTAGCGTTCGTTGTAAGAGAACCCTCTTAGCTTTCCTCCGCCACGTCCGTGCCACGTCACAATGGATGCTGGGGTATCGAAACCGGAACTGAACCAAATAATGATAATGAAACAACAACAACAACAACAACAACAACAACAACAACAAAACGGGAACTGAGTCTGAACTAATGGTCTTTCTTTTTTCTCACAGATGTACAAAACCGAAAAGCAAAAATTGGGGGACGCTTAAGATTTGCCTTTAAGAGTTCAACGCGATAGCGATATCCTGCCCCTAGTGCGCACTTCGAACACTACGTGTGTTTAACAGAATGCGCGCACTAAGGTGTGTGCCTTATGTAATGCGTAGCATGCTTTAAACCAGGAGCAATTATGCGCGAGAAATTTTTCGAAGTTGCGATGCACCCACTACGTGGTCTTAAGGGAATATGCGCAGTAATGTGTGTGCCTTTTGTAATGGGTGGCTGTCTTTAAACCACCAAGTCGTTATGATATTGACATGGTGTGACGCCCGATGGCAATGTACGCTTGTACCACGCAATATTACTGCCATATTACATCTCGTACTGTGACACCTGTATACAGGACGCGTATTTTTGGGAAGCATGAAAGGTACTTTCAGTGCAGCTCCAAGCAGAGGCGTGGCTGTGAGGTAGAACACCTGCTTGCCACGCAGACGGCTTGGGTTCAACTCTCACTCGGACCCAACATTTTTATTATTTGTTTTATTTGCAGCTTTTTCGATTTTTCGGTCAAGAAGATGGGGATTTTTCGCTCACAACCAACGGCGCCGACGCCGACACCGAAGCCGACGGCGGAATTTCTGCGATACGAGCTCTTTAACGCTATCGCGTTAAAAAAAAAAAAAAAAGATGTTTCTGTTTTCACTTTGTTTTCAGTTCAGGTGGCCACTTAACTCTGCAGCTTTTCGTCCAGCATTGCCTACAACAGTATGGGACTCATACACGTCGTTTCCAAATGCGAATGTTCAATTACTCTCAATTTTGAATGTTGCGGCACCATTAGCGAGGATTTCAAAGCACCGCGTGGGAATGCAAGCAGGTTAGCATTGCACTCATATGCGCGCGGGTAGGGAGGGGAGAGGGGAGCGCCTTTTCTAGTCACCTAGGGGGAGGGGGGTACGCAAAGTCTGCCCTATACGTTTGCTCAGTGGGACCTGTCGCGTCATTGTTTAAAGAGCAAGGTTATCGCCAGACAGGTTTGTGGCGATAATGACGGCCGAAGGCCTCTGATGTTGCATTCCAGGAACTGCTTACTTCCCATCATTACGCCCGGAAAGAGCCAGGGACCAAAGGCAGGCCATTTTGAGAAGTACGTCATCGCTTCATTTTTATTAACAGGGGGGGGGGGGGGGGGGGGCTGCGATGAAGCGTCGCACTCCCTACCCCCTAATGGGGAACCCTGCGCACGCCTATGATTTCACTCACCAGTGTCTGAAAACGGTGGCCATCAAATCGCGTTCCAGGCAGTGTTGGGACACCTAAATATAATCGATGTAACGACGAAGTGCTTCCCACTGTTGTGCGATCGCTTTTTTATCGTTATAAATACGTAAACTTAAGCTGGGGCGACGGAAATTGCGTATTGATTCCTGACGTACACGTTCCTAGTGTGGAAGAGTGAGATACTATGACAGAGGTCACGTGTGACGTATGCGAGAGTGGAGTGCTAGTTCAATTCCTGTCGTTTAGAGCCTAAGTGATGTGACGTGCGCCGTCCGAGTCTTAGGCGCCGATGATTACTCTGCCACGAGACGGGCTTGACAAACTCCAAGGTGCAGTCAACAAAACATCGCCAATTCGACACGAAACACCCAATTAGGCTCAATTACTCGTAATTTTGCCCACACGTCATATTGGGCGCGCACGAAATCCTTTAACAATGTTTGCGCCACTTTTCCTCTTTCCGCCCTGCCTCATAGAAACTGTTTCCCGATTGGGCTGACCAATGTTCATAGCAGCCGCCCGTATTGCTCATGTGGTTAACCTTCATGCCTTTGATCTCTCGTTTCCTCTTTCTCTGACGTCGGCTACCCACTGCATAGACTTGCTACATCCCCTTCAATCAATATTTGTACCTCTAATGGTTCTCTGTATACTTTTCTTTATTAGTGTTGGAGTGGATATTATCTCACCAAACCGCGATAACAACGTCGCTATAAAGCGAGCCAGCGCAAGAATCTGCGGTTAGGTGCGGTCAGACCAATATGCACAAGTCCACTATAAGAGCCAACTGTGGCGATCAGGAATGTGTGCAAGTTATGAGTTCAGAGAAATAGAGGTAAAAAGCGACTCCGTCATTTCTCACAACCGGGAACTTGCGTCACAAAAAAACAACAAAGGGAGAACAACCCGCATGACATAGAAGAAATTTAGAGAAAGCGGAAACAGCTGCAAGGGCAAGAACATTGATGCCTCAAGCGAATGTGGAAGAAGACTTAACTACACGGAAACACTTTTTTTTTTATCTGTCAGCTTGGAGTCCCTCTTCTCACCGCCCCTGCAAAGCTTAAGCGCTCTCTCTTTGGTGAAGATTCGTGTTTCTTCGACTTGTAGACAACAACTTGGACAACAAGCGCCGCACCGGGTGCCAATGAGCGGTCCGCGGCCACATTCTGCTTGACACGAGTAAATGTTAGCGAGGAGAGCGGGACGAGAGTTACATACAATTATCGCCTGAAGTACCTTGATGTAAGGCGCTGCCCTTACTTACCTAATGTGGACGACCGAGGGCGACGCGACACATGGCGCAATGGGTCATTGTAGCTACGTGACAACTAGGTACTCGAAACTGGTTTTTTACACTTATGACGCAGCCAGGCGAGGTATACACGAAAGTGTAAACATGTTTATTTAATCGACGTCCGATGCCGATTCGGGCGGTAACCTGCAAAGCACGACTACGTGGAGGAAGAAAATTGCGCAATAAAAGGCGTGCTGTCATTCAGCGACATTCTTAGTGATCAGCTACAACAATCTTCACATCAACCAGCCCGGCCGAACGTACGAGGCTTTTCTTTCGTAAGCTCTGTTTTCCATTACCCGGACACCTTCACGAATATTACGTCCAGGATCAAAACAGACTGGAACAGAGTTCAAGGAAAATTATGTCTGGTAATTATCAATCAATCAATCAATCAATCAATCAATCAATCAATCAATCAATCAATCAATCAATCAATCAATCAATGAATCAATCAATCAATCAATCAATCAATGAATCAATCAATCAATCAATCAATCAATCAATCAATCAATCAATCAATCAATCAATCAATCATAGGAACTGTATTTTCAAGAACAGAACACTGCATATACAGCGATTATTTGGACCGATAGCCTAAAGTGGCTTGTGGCCGGTCCAGTACAATGTGCAACAAAGAATGTACGGGTCACCTAAGAGGAAAGAAAACAAAAACGATCATATAAATACATACATACATGCACACGTATACATTTACTCCTGAAATACATACATTCTTATTAGCTTGTAACTTCTAGCTTGCTATACATATACATATACATTGCTATACTTTGCGAAGGGCTTGCGTTACTTGACAAGCTTGCGTAAGTTGTAAACTGAGGTGCACCTCAATGTCGTAAACCTGCTGTACGCCACTGGGGGCGCAAACTTCTTCGAGCCGTTGAGTAAAGCGAGCTTAATAGAATTGAATACTTCAGTACCATCCTCACGAGTTTACGAATATTTGTGTTCTATTAAAACGATGGAAATACGAGTATTCAGTTAAACATGGCTCAAGCCGTCCTTGTTTAAGCAAACGCAAACGCATGGCCCGCGCGAAAAATATTTGACCTATTTATAGTACCTTACCAAAAGCTACAACGCGCAATACGGCCACACTGTAGGATGCGGGGGAAGGGTCCATGACGTGTTCAACAGTTGGCGCTGTATTCACTGCGTCTGCGGCTGTACGGAAGCAGTTGCATTGAGTACTGACGTCTCTGCCTCGTCGCTATTTTAAGTCATACAATATACCAGAGCGAATCGGTCAGATATGCTGCACAGAATTCTGTGCAATGCTAGGCAACCCGGAGCACTTCGGAAAGATCCGAACCGCGTCTGAAGGTTAATATATGGTCGTAAAAAAGACGATAGTTTTATTTTTTTTTACAACCCTGTACTTCATGGAAGACCAAACATCTCCGAAGACTTAGCCACGTTGCTTTGAAACGCCGCAACATTGCGACTGGAATTGAAAACCATCCTAATGACAGAGATCTTTGGTTAACTTCTATAGAGCAGTTGATCAGCGGGTTATAACGGCAAAAATGGTTTGATTGCCGAGCTATAAATATAATTTGACTATACAGCGGGTATCCTCAAAATTCTTAAGCATGATTGCGACGGAGTAATTCTGGCCTTACCAGGATTACTCTGTCAGAAATGTTACCAGGAAACTGCACCGAGGTAACGCATCTGTTGGGTGAGGCTCTTTCGATTCCGTCTTTTCCAGTCTTGCTCTCCGACCATGCACTTTTTCGACTTTCTCACTGTTCTCGAAAAATCAAAAGGAACCTGCAAAATCAAGAGGACGTCGAGTGAAACGCTACGGCCAGTACTTTCAAATGACGGTTTCCATGATTGTTTCGAGAGAAGGACTATACTTCCAGGTTACTTCCTTTTTTTTCGGGAGAAGGATACTTTTTACGCAGGCCTGTGCAATCAAGTTTTTGTGATGAGGTGAAGACAGTCCGACGACATTAATTTATTAGTGTACGGGCTTTTTTTTCTTTCTTGCCTGCTCATCGCTGTTTCCACCAAACCATGCAGAAAAAGGGATTCGCGGAAACTTCGGGAACCAGTTACGTGAGCCGTTCTGGCGTTCCTGTAAAAGAAAAAAAAAGGAAACGCATATGATCCAAGCACTTCCGGTTGAGCACTTACTTCCGGATATTCGGGAAAAATCATCTAAATATAAAAGTGGTACGAGGTTACTCGAGATAAGAGACATTTTTTTGTCAGGACAATTGATGAAAATTAATTGAGTGAGTTCATGAACAGAGCAGACAATTTTCTTGTGAGCAGCCGGAATTGTTGCGACACCTGGCGGAGCAGACCTCAAATACGCGCTTCTTTCTATGTGGCCTCTGGGATCCGCTCCGGCAGCGCGACGAAACACAAAATTAACCCAAGGAATACACCAGGGCGCACGAACTCTGACGTACGAGAGCCACTACCAGACACCTATACGTCACGGATTGTGGGCTCCTACAATTTTTTTTTTCTTATTGAAAGAGTCGTACATTAAGAACGTTGTCAGTCTGGCAATCGTGATCAGCTGCTGTGCCTAATAAAGCCTACCATGACATTGCTACACGGTAGCCAATAAAATTATACCGTGTTCAAATATAGCACCACCACGCTTACGCTGTAATCAGCAAAACACGCGGAAACGTGACAATTTTCTTTTACACAAGAACGGCTGTCGTGTTTTAGGGGCGAAGCTCCTTAGGGTGTGGGTCATTCCCTCCTCTGTAGTAGTAGTAGTAGTAGTAGTACTAGTAGTAGTAGTAGTATGTAGCCAGCTCTAGTTTAATGAATTGCTCACTAGATGAGCAATTCACTAGATATCATAATTTACAAGACATCGTAGCGTTCTTTGATTTAATCACACTAAAAGACATACTTTGCGGGAGATATACTCTAGTGAGCTTTCAACTTTTCGTCTTAATGTACATGATAAAGAAATTATTTCTACGAAAAACCCAAAGCATACCTTGAGCAAGGTGTTTGGCTAAATGGGACCATGAGGCGATGCGAAGCCGGAGCACTTGCACGATCGCATTCCGTTGGCTTTCATTGGGCATGCTACCGACCTCGCGTCGTGGAACGCGAAGAGGAATGCTACGCGCGTCGTGTCTTCCCTCTAGCCTTGCCGTAAATTCTCACAGGGCGAGCGGGGAACGCGGTCGCTCTTGGCGCGCTTTGTCTTTCGCTCGGGAGTGGACACTTTCCCTGCATTTCACCGATCACAAAGCGGTGATAATGAAGGGACCACGTAAACCAACAGTGCAATAAAAGTTTGATGTTTAATATATACACGGTGTTTCACACTCTTTATATGATGTACTGGGCGAATTTCATGGAAGAGTTTCACGGTTTACCGATGATTCCATCCGGAGCTTCGCCCCACTCATCATCATTCACCCCGTCGATATGCTGTGATTTTTTTATGTTTAATATCTTAATGAAGATGGCAAAGTAGGCTGCAATAGGCCCAGCTGTCCCACCCCACTACTGAGAAATTGTGAGCATCATTTCCCCATAAGTACATAAAGACATGACACAAACATACAAACGTAGTAAATCTACGAAAATTTTAAATGGCATAAAACACTGAAGCACTTGGCCATGCACATCCATCCGCGTTAGGTATAGATTCGTGTCAACTCTTAAAAAAGAACACAGCTGCCGGCGTGACACACGAATTTAAATGTTTGCGTAGTCCTGACGTCCAATACTCCATATACATAGAATTCGTGAAAATACACAAATCGAATCGGACTAATTAGATTACTGTGTACAAGGACAAACCGCAGAGCACCAATGCGGACCTCGGTTTAGAGGGGCGTTCGCATGTTTTAGGTATTCCCGTTTTAAAAAAAAGTTCAGGATTGTCCAAGTGGCTTCGAAATCCGTGAATACGCACGCTCCTCTAACCAAAGGCGACAACATGAGCGCTCTTGGTGTAGCTTTCGTCTCTCTTGTGTCCTCGTTTTTAAAAGCGATGCTGTTTAGCAAATCGCTCCTTGTATATCGCATCCTGATACTTTCACAATCATCATAAACGGGTATGTGCCAAAGAAATGGGGTAAATCCCACTACCCACCACTGGTCCACTAAAAATTAAGAAAGCTATCGTCATCAAACGGGTATGTGCCCCACTGTGCGGCCTATCAGAAAACTATCATCATCATCATCATAAACAGGTACGTGCCACAGAAATTGGTTAAATCCCACTACTCACCACTGGTCCACTAAATATGAAAAAGAAAACTATCGTCATCAAACGGGTATGTGCCCCACTGTGCGGCCTATCAAAAAACTATCATCATCATCATCATCATAAACGGGTATGTGGCACAGAAATTGGTTAAATCCCACCACTCACCACTGGTCCACTAAAAATGAAGAAGAAAGCTGTCGTCATCAAACGGGTATGTGCCCCAATGTGCGGCCTATCAGAAAACTATCATCATCATCATCATGAACAGGTACGTGCCACAGAAATTGGTTAAATCCCACTACTCACCACTGGTCCACTAAATATGAAAAAGAAAACTATCGTCATCAAACGGGTATGTGCCCCACTGTGCGGCCTATCAAAAAACTATCATCATCATCATCATCATAAACGGGTATGTGGCACAGAAATTGGTTAAATCCCACCACTCACCACTGGTCCACTAAAAATGAAGAAGAAAGCTGTCGTCATCAAACGGGTATGTGCCCCAATGTGCGGCCTATCAGAAAACTATCATCATCATCATCATGAACAGGTACGTGCCACAGAAATTGATTAAATCCCACTACTCACCACTGGTCCACTAAATATGAAGAAGAAAACTATCGTCATCATAAATGGGTATGTGCCATAGAAATCGGGTAAATCTCACTACTCACGACTGGTCCGCTAAAAATGAAGCAGGCAACAGTTAGCCCAACAACAAACGGCGGCGAGCTGAAGACCCCGAGTACGTACAACGAGAGAATACTAAGGAACGGTGACGGCAACGGTGGCTGTGAGAAGACCCCGAAGCGATGGAAGGCCTACGCCAACGACCACGTACCCGTATATCTATGAGAGGTACGAACGCTTGGTTTCAGCGCGAGGTTCTGTCTCTGGAGTTTGGACATACGTGTCGTGCCTGTGACTGTCTGTGTTTTAACTCGAACCTCTAGGCGCTGAGAATCAACGAAGAAACAACCTAGCATCACCTAGCTAAAGCCTAGCAACGACCTAGAAGCAACGTAGAAATAACCTAGCGTCACCTAGCTAAGGCCTAGAAACAACCTAGAAGCGACAAAATTAGTCTTTAGAATCGTCCAGTTCTGCTGTTTAAAGCCTTGCGCGGCTTAGTGCAAGCTTCGGCCATTTTTTTCAGTACCCTTTTTACTTCTAGGGCCCGCCGGAAAACTTGACCTTGCAATGACCTCGGCCCAAATTGACCGCTGATAAGCCTCGGTTAAACGAAAGGAAAACCCCAGCATCGCCTAACGCGGCTCCCGAACTCCAACACTACGTTGCATGGCGGAGCCAAACCGTCTCTCAATTCTGACTTCCCTTACCGCTTCCTCTTCTATGCGCGGACTAGCAATGTGCACAGAGTATGCGCTACATCGTCGATTTTTCCGGTAAGAAATTCCCTCTTTCTGGCAAGCGCCTGTTGACACGCGAATCGGGCTCAAATCAGCGCCCCGCATGACCGAAGCCGTCTATCACGACACCACCAAGTATACGTAGAACAACTCAGCGCTGTCGCTTACGCGACAGGCCGGATAGTTGCAACCGAGTCCGTTCGAATGGTCGGTGCGCAATCTTAAAGAAGACACTTTTCGATCAGATAATGGACACTGTTGCCGTCGACGCCATGATTTATGCTAAGGAAAATGATGTGTAGAATGGGCGTTATGAATCGCCTCGAACGAAAGGCGGTCGTCCCGTAGGAGTGGCTGCCGCCCTTCTCGGCTTGTTTTCCCGAAGAAATTTGCTTAGACGTCCGTCTTCGAGCAAAGTGTGACGCTTTCTTTCGCTTCTCTGGCATCTTTCTTTGCGGGCCGTGATGGCTTCCTCAGAGAAAACAACGTTTCGCAACCCATCTGTTCCAGGAAGGGGTGCGTTATTTCTTCGAGAAGCAGCGTTTGCTCAAGCCTCGGGAAAATTTGGGTGCGTGCATTAGACGTCCTGGCGATAGATGCTGATACTTTCCGCGTGTCCGCAGCTTGCGTCAGGTTTGTTTAGCGTCAAATACCGTGCAACAAACAGATATACTATAACCTTGTCTGCTATGATCTAGTTGCAAACGCCCGCCGTTTTCCTCCTCAATGTCGTGTGGCACTTAATGCGATTAAAGGCATCGGTCTGTCTAAAAAAAAGGCAAGATATTCTTTTCCTCAAACTTTAGATGTCTTCAACAATCCGCGACGCATATGCCTCCGTACTTCTACTAGACGTGGTGATTTGCAAAACATAGCCTAGTTTTATGAAGAGGGTAACTTTGTTCGCAGATAAGTGAGAAGTTCAGGGCCCGCATTCACAAAAACGTCTTACGCTAAAAATTTTATTAGGAGAATATTTCAGCCAATCACGATGTGGGGCATATGATTAGCGAAGCCGGCTGACCAATGTGAAAACGCATTTACGAAAAAGAACTTCCGTGTTCAAGAAAAACAACCCGTGTTCAAGAATATTTTGTTCGCAGCTGCCTTTTGTGTGATCGCTCGATGTGTTGGTCGTCGCTGCCCGGCCGTAGTACTCGTAAAATGAAAGAGACGAGCACAAAAGTGAGGACTCTGCGTTTCTGAAGGATAAAGTACGCTAATACGTTTTTTTTTCTGTGTTTGCCAAAAGATGTCAGTCCAGAGGAACCGCGACTATAAATGCACCAAGCAGCCCACAGAAACAGACTTTTGCGCATATTTAAAGGTACGCTGTTTCACTGAAGACCAAGGATATAGTGAACTCCGAGAGACGCTCCTTCGCGTTCTGTCAAAGCTTGTGACAGACGTCTCTTTGTTCTGTTAAAAAAAGTACTCGGACCCAGAAAAGAAGTTCTCTCTAAGGCTTACGGAATCTTCTTGAACGTAGTAGCAAGGAAAATTGATTGTGAGCAGTAGAATATTATTATTGTTTACCACGTAGAATCTGATAACTTGTTCGCGCTAGTGTTACATGTGTTCCTTTTTAACCTTGATCTCTTATGAAAATAATTCTGGCTTGCACAAGACCGCATTTACATGACAGTGGTTTTTTTACATCTGGGAATTCCGAATATATTACTAGCGCCCCCCCCCCCCCCATTTTTTTTTTTGCTGTTCTTCTTTCACCTAATATACGTAATTGTTCGAAGAACGTTTTCTTAGATAACGTTTAAACAGGGTCATCTGGCTGTAATGTTTCGGAAAAGGCATTCTTGTCAGTGAATGATCGTCTCCTATTTAGTGCACTAACTCTGGCAGAAAAGAAAAGAGCGATCTCTGGAATGGACGAGCAAGCAAACCGCAATGGAATATTTTCTTCCCCGCATGGTCGCTTAGTCAAACGCGATGGTGGACATTGGATAGTGTAGCATTTACTGTAAAACGCGCAACTGCGGGCGGCTCAGAAAAAAAAAAAAAGACGACGTTTTTCTGAAAGTCTATCGGACAACACTTTTCGCATTCTTCCTAGCGCTACTCGTTCGACGACCACACGAAGTGTCTCAACACCGTTACGTCTAACGTGGTCATTCCTAACCAGTTCGCGCTGTTGCGCGAGAAGCTAGTTTCTATGTAGTTAAAAAAAGAACTAGTGCGTCACTACTAGACGAGACGCCCGCACAACGGTAAAAATAACGAACAAAAAATGGTCGGTCGTAAATTTCAGCACCCGATTGCCTCACTCCCTCGAGGGACCTGCTTTGATCGGCTGCGGTGTTTGTGTTAGCACCGCTCACTTTCTTTCTCTCTCTCTATCTCTTATATTCTTCCGTTGCCCAATTATTTTTCGGGCGTAATAAAGTTCGACGCATTTCTACAGATGCCTACCAGTGCCGCTCCATTGGTGTCGCAGTTGACCCGCGAAGACGGATCTTCGCAGCAGAAGTCAAAGGGCGGCGGCGTGCGCTTTTGAGAACACCCGAAAAGTAAGCATATATATCTGCATACGTTATAGTCCAAAACAGCCTCTAAAGTGTCACTGTGTGACTCTCTCATCATTCTTACTGTCATTCGTGTGTGCGAGAGAGGCAATCGAATCACTTCGAAGAATCTGCGAGCATTCTTTTCTTTTTTTTTTTTTGCGACAGCCGTATCTACGTGTTAATCCGCAAACACCTCTGCATGAAAGCTTAATTTCAGCCCGACGTTTTCATTGGCACTCGTAGCACTCTTAAAAATAAATAGGGAGTAAAAAGGGTGTCTTTTTTGTTTTACAGCAATAATCGTCATCTGTCTCAAGCTAATGTAGTAACGTTGATCTATCTCGCGTGCCTTTCCTTGCGCTATCGCCGCGCGCCCGGCTCTTCCCATCACGAACGACATGCGCGTTATCGGCGTCAAATATAATTCTTGATGGGAAAGTGGCGAGCACCGAGCTTTTTTCGAACGGAAGCGCAAGCGAGCCAGATGACAATTATTTGTTGTGCGACAAAAATGACACCCTTTTTACGCGCTGTTTCCTTAGAATGTGGGCAACGTGGTACGTCTCCGTTTCATAGAATGAGCGAGAATTCTTCAAGTCTACGATTGGCGGAGAACTGGCCCATTAATTTATGAAAGCTTATTGACAGTCAGAAGTTCTTTTCGTTATTCTTGTCGACGCGTGCGGGGCAACACATCTTTTTTCATTTGTTTCCATATTAGCGGATCGAAGGGCGCTCGGACCCGCCACGGTGGTCTAGTGGTTATGTCTTGCTCGACCGCTGACCCGAATGTCGCGGGATCGAATCCCGGCCACGGCAGCCGCATTTTCGATGGAAGCGAAAATACTTGAGGCCCACGTACATAGATTTACGTGCCCGTTAAAGAGTCCCAGGTGGTCGAAATTTCCGGAGCCCTCCACTACGGCGTCCCTCATAATCATATCGAGGGTTTGGGACGTAAAACTCCAACAATTATCACTGAATGGCGCTTTTGCGAATTTTACTGAAGTTATATCGGTACGGTGATGAAGCGCCCTTCTCTGACGCGCCTCGAGTGTTTCTGTAGGAAATCAAACTCGACTAACTTCTCGAAAGGGACGATGGATCATTAGCGAAGCCAATTGGCCAAATGTTAAGAACGCTTACACCCAGCAATATTTTGGAATTCGGTCCCTGTTGATAAAGCAGTCGATAAAGCCATTTTAAGCTTCCGCATTGTTAAACATTGGCGGCTTGCCAATTTTCAGCATACGGGACTGCTGCTGTGTTCGAAAAATAAAACCACCAGGGCGCGCATTCGCAAGAACTCTTACGTTAAAACTTGATTCGTTAAAAAAAAAAAAGAAATTCTACCTTTCCTGACGCTGGACATATTAGTGAACGTGGCCAGCCGATGGCAAAATAAAAAAAAAACAAGCCAGAGATAAGCCTCGATAACGCAGCCCCCGCATAAAAGTGGCCCGTAACTTGTAATTTATAAAGTATTCAATTTCTTGTGGACATTTAGTGGAATATTGATAAGCGGCCGTTCATAAATTAAGCATACAAAACAAAACATGCTCAGAGAGACGGAAAAGTCTGTACAGCTGCGCACAGCGCGTAAAGTCCTTAATTTATTTTATAAAACCACGCCTCAGGACTAACCTTCTCGCATCCGGTTACGCAAGTTGGTGTCGCCGTGGAGTCTGCGAGAAGGAAAAAAAAAAGATATTTCGTTGCCAGACTATGATAATTTATCGTCGAAGAAGCGCAAAGGGGAAGCGTGCCAGAAACAGTTAACGGCGAAGTCCTTTCCACACACACACACACACACACACACACACACACACACACACACACACACACACACACACACACACACACACACACACACACACACACACACACGCACACGCACACGCACACGCACACACACACACACACACACACACACACATTTCAAGCTAAACTTATATGGTTCCTATTAAATTCAAAAGCGATGAATTCTACTACGCCTTGTACCATTTACATGTGCCCGTTATTTCTTTAACTCTTCCTACATCTCCCCACCCACCCACCCCCCTCCTTGGGCAACGTTCCGGACACCGGAATCCGTGAGGCATGTGTATAAACAATTAAGTAAATAAACAAATAAGCTCAAAGCTTGATGGAGTGATAAGAAAATTCATTTCTATGCGTTGGTACGCGTGCGAATTACGGAGCCCACGGATACCATCTGAGATCTCTGAAAGAAGCATTCGCCGCTTAGCTGATGATGACATCGATGACAATTATGGCGTTTAAATCCCCTGATCTTATAAGGTGGGAATAACCCATGCCCTAAAATCTTTCATTCCTTGTGAACAAGGCCCCCGTAGCGGGGCCGAAACGTCAATTTTTGTGTTTGTTTCAACGATTGGTCGGTGCTTGCCATTCCCACCATGAATTTTCCCGACCAGACGGGTTTCCGTCGAACCCTGGACTTCACTGATCTTATTAGTACAGTGTAAACAAAAGTGCGTTGTATCTATTGAAAAAAAGGTTCCTGGAGCCATGTAACTTATCTAAAATTTACCGTTAAGAAAGCTTATCTTAAAGGAATTCGGTCATATCTTAAAAATTGAGAAAGAAAGGTAATCCAGATAATCCTGCGGAAGTTGCAGTCGAATTAGCGGGGAAACATGTAAAATTCTTTATCTTTGATACTATTGTGCACACTGCTTTGTTTTAGTCGTGTTTGCGCGTTTTTCTACGCGTGGGTCATTTAGTAATATGTGTGGCGAACAGGGGACACGCATCTCTGCTTGATGACCAGGCAACTTAAACAATGACTGTACTGTACAATAAGTACTTTTCTTGCGAGCTAGTCGGTTCATACTGAAACCTTAAATGCTCTGCGCAACAGATGTGTGGAAACGAAAAAAAGAAAGATACGCTCTTTCCTGTCGTACCTTCCTTTTTCGTTTCCACGCATTATGGCGATCCTGTAGTAGTACAGCGCATTTGAAACTTCTGTACTGTACAGGTTGCGTACTACGTACATTACAAGAGTAGCAGCTGAAATGTTCCGCGTACCGCGATGAGAGACACTTGTTTGAGCGACAAATGAACATGATCTGCCACGATCAGTTAACATTACACAACATATTAGGCCCAGTGCCCGGCCCTTCAAAGCAGCGTACGGGTTTTACAGTCACTGTTTAATTACCTGTCAAAAATTGGCTTAGTCGGAAAGCTTTAATGGTTGGCTATTTCACATATCAAAGCCTTAACTTACCTGACATCATCGTTGTAAATACTTCTATCAGGCTCACTTGCGCGTTTCATTTTTTTATATTCTTTCTTTTTATTATTATTTCCTTCCCTCTCTTCTTTAGTCTGTCAATCCCATTCCCCATCCCTACACAGAGTAGCATGCCAGCGGTGTACTGACGCCGGCAAAAATCTGTTTTTCTAATAAAGAGTCTTTCTCTCTCTCTCTCTCTCTCTCTCTCTCTCGCAGTTAGGGCGAATTGGTATCCCATGACGTTCTGAGTATTTAGCGCAACTCAAACAGAGTAAAAGGTAACAGAGGTAGGGGTAGAAGAAAGGACAAGACGACAGCGGGAGCGCTAACTTCCAATCGGCTTTAACTGGAAAACTGTCCGCGGCGGCTGCATTTTCGATGGAGGCGAAAGTGTTTGAGGCCCGTGTACTCACATTTAGGTGCACGTTAAAGAACCCCAGGGGTTCGAAATTTCCGGAGTCCTCCACTACGGCGTCTCTCATAATCATATCGTGGTTCAGTGTTTACGACACGACAATCATGTCGTGGCGGTGGATCAGTGGTTACGGTGCTCGGCTGCTGACCCGAAGGTGGCGGGTTCGATCCCACCCGCGCCTGTTGCGTTTCGGTGGAGGCGAAGTAGTAGACGCCCGTGACGCCTAATAGTAGACGTTACGTTTTGGCACGTAAAACCCCAGATATTATTATTAATCGACTGGAAAACTGCTTCCATATGACTCCAAGCGGAAAACCAGTTGGCAGTTAGCGCTCACGCTGTCGTCTTGTTCTACCTTTGTTTCCTTTTACTCTGTTTGAGTTGCGCTAAACACTCAGAACGTCATGCATACATCACTTCATTCCTCGTTGCGCTCATTTGGAGTAACATGTTAGGCGTACGAGAAGAATATTCTTGAACCGGGGTTGTCGCTGGAGCCAACGTCTCTACACGCGGTCTTGTCTTCTTCGAGACAGCTGCCTTGAAGAAAAGAACAGTTGGCGAAACGTTGGCTCCAGCGACACGCCCGGTTCAAGAATTTTAGAGCGCAGCTCTTAGGCGCCCGTTCCTGCGCTGAGGGGTGCCGCCATTGGCTTCGGCGGCGTAAGCGATAGAGCGAACGGAGTCTGTCGTTATCACGAGCCACTGACCTCTAACCTCACTTTCTTCCTTCGTCACGCGCGCTGGCCCCTCGGTCGGAGCTCGTGCGCATGCAGGGCTGGCACGTGCACTGCGGCTGGCTTCGCTTGTTGTAACAGAGCTGTCGGCGTTTCGCTTGGTTCGCGACGCTTGCAATGCACAGAGTGATGTGCGTATAGCACTCGAGCGCTGGCAGTTTCTGTGGTAATATGTGACGGATATTACACTGCTACAACTGCGGATAGCCAAAACTTCAAACACAGTTGGCGTTGCCCCAACACCAAGCTGCGCTCAGAATTCGCATTAGGCAGTATCGTAATCGTCGGTGAATTTTTCATATCTTCAAGCCTACATTTTCTCCTCAGCTTCTGCCATGTTAGGTAATTATTCGATATAAAAATTACAGCACGAACGCACACATCACTTATTCCACAGAATATGCAGTGCGGTATACCTTTCTGCACTAAAATACGCTATTCAAGAAGTAGTAGGTACATCAGCGCATAGGCGTACGCACAGGGCGTGCAGAGAGGAGAGGGGGGCTAATCATCTGAAGGGGGCGCCAAGTCTGCCCCGTATTTGTACTCAGCGGACCTGCGGTGACATTGTTTAATGTGTGCAGGGTTATGGCCATGCAGTTTCTTAAAGGGACACTAAAGAGCAAAACGATTTTTCTCGTATTAGTAAACTACTCTTTCACGATACCAAAAACACGACGCTTGCTGCGAGAAGACGCTCAGTAAGCGAGAAATCACGCAAAAAGAAACTGTGGGTGGCGACGCCAGCTTGGAGTTTCCGCACCAATCGCCGTGAAGTCACATATTTTGACGGCGAATCCTAGGGCCTACGTAGTTCCTTAACGGTAAAAAAAATGCCCCCACCTACCCTAAGGGAATCGTGAGGAAATGCGAATGCATTTTTTGCGCCGAGAGTACACGGCGTAGTAATTTTAATGGTGTAAAGCTGGACACATCGACGCGCTCAAGTGTCTCCCTTTTGGGCGCCTCTTTCAACGAACGCTTCCTACGTGCGTTCGTAATCACCTCAGGGATGTTGCAGCACAAACGCGTTTAGAACGCGCTGTTTTCAGGCTGTGATAAGACAGCACAAACGCTACAAACGCGTTTCAAACGCACTGCATTGAGGCGGTGGCGCAGGGAGGAGAGAGAGCGAACGGCGAGAGAAGGATCGGCGAAGCACTGCACCTACCCTCTCCTACACTCTCTCCACACACGCGGGAGCTCCGCCGAGCTCCCACGATGCTAGCGCCCTCACACGCCAGGGCGCGCTCCTCCTCTCCACTTACTCTCCGCTACTCCGCCCGCACCACCTGCTCCGGTTGCTAGGGGCGTGGATAACCGCGCCTGCCCGCAGCTGTTGCTATGGGAGAGGGAGTGAGAGCGGAGAGGCGCGCGGACAACGCCGGATGCCTTACATAGCCCGACTAAGAAATGCATTCGCATTTAAAATGAAGTACACTGTCCTCTGAGAGGGCCATAGAGTCAACGTACCAAGTTTGAGGAAATCTTGTTGAGCCAATGGCGCCAAAATACGAGAAAAGACACTTTGAAATCCGTGACGTCACGCGTGGAGAATTTGGCGCGAAATTTAAAAATCAGACTTTGAACTTCATTTTCTCCTTTATTAATACACCCAGGATGGTGAAATTAACGAGATTATAATTCTCAAAGTACAATTTATCAATCTAATCTGATTCATTGTTTCTCTTTAGTGTCCCTTTAACAATTATGGCGGCCGAGGGCCACAGATGTTGGATTTCAAGAACCGTTTGCTGCGCACTTTTACCCCTGGAAGGCCGGGGACCAGTGGCAAGCCACTTTGAGAAGCACGCCAATACTTCATTTTCACTTTTGCATCCAATGCGAATTGCGAAGCTAGTTTTCCTTCAGACTCGACCAGCCGGTGGTGCGGGAGGGGGGGGGGGGAGGGGAGGTCTGCGGTAAAACTTTGCCCCACTCTAATGGAGAACCCTGCGCGCGCCTATAATGATAGCACTACGAGAATTCACGCATGTAGTCAAAACTCCCAAGGAGCAGCGTTAACACGATATTACAGCGCAGTTAACTGCATCGCTATCAATCATCTCATCGGTCAACCGTTCAAGGGTATACGTCACTTCGTCCTCGCACTGGCCAACCACCCTCACGGCGAGAAGTGGGAGTCGACATTTAGATTTCCTGCCTCCCGGTGGCCCGCGATGATATTGCTTCTGTTACGTACTTCGAGCAGCCGATTTGGGAAGGTTGGCACGTGTGTTGGCCGGCACGCAACTCGAATACGCGCGTACACAGGCGCGAGTGGGGAAACAAACTTGCAGATGACGCCGGGACGTAACCGGCGGGAGGAAGTGGTCTTGTTTTTATTCCTCCGAATTTCCGCGATCACCCATTGGCCAACTGCCCATTCGGCCGTTCATCGGTCTTTCAGGGTGAGCCGGCGCGTAAGGCCGTCATACTGAACTCGCCGCTGCTTACGTAGGTTCGTGACATCCTCGCTGTGCAGCTGGCGCGAAATTAGCCGAAGAAGTTAGTTTACGAGGCGACGGCCTCGTGTGAAGAAAGCACGCACGTCAGAGGGCGGCGATAACAGTCATTAAGGAAAGTTGGTACAAGTATTATTGATATTTTGCCGTCGGTGGCTGCAGCGCCGCAAGGACGAGGGAGTGCTTTTCTAGCCCACGAGTGTATCTAGATTCACTCGAGACACGCTCGATTTAAGTACAATTGCACAATATTCGTATCCGTATTTGTGCGTACACGAATATGGATCGCTTAAAAGATCGCCTAAGTTGTTGTTAACAAGCGTAAAGAAACTTTCTGTCGAAATTTTCGTAAGTTGCGCTGGCGTCAAGAGGAAACGGCAAGGAGTCAAGACAGGAGGAAGAATTTATCTCAACCAGAACTTTGGTTTAGGCGAGTTGGTTCGCGGTCAGACTCAGTTGGCACGCTTTAGTTTGTTTATGTTCGCTGCTGGTTTTCTTCCTCCCCTTCACGCATGCTACAAATGAAGCGTCTGTTGTGCGAGATCCTTTAACAGTTGTTTTTTTTTATTATATGGCTTGTCATAACTGTTTGAGCTCGCTTTGTCAAAGAAGATGGTGTCTACGTTTGAGCGATTGTGCCACACATATCCGCATAGATAATGGCAGTAAAGATGAGTTGCATAAGTCAGCACCCGTTGCGCCTAATGTGTATCTCTGTCCCTGTGCTTTCACCAATGCGTCCCTCCCTCCTCCCCCTCCTTCCCCAAAAAATTATGTCGTTCACGACAAGTGGATGCACATATTAGTTGTCGTGAAGTGTGTTTTCAGCTGAACAACCGCTTACTTGAGTAAACGTCTTTTTTTCGCGTTGTATCAGTAGTAACGTACATTGCCCCAGCTATTTTATTGATAAGCTTTCTACTGCGCTATGAACAGCAATAATCACGCATGCGCAGCTGCTCTCTATTTCCTCCTTGTATTTCTTAATCCCATCCCCCATTCCTCAGTGTAGGGTAGCAAATCGAGTTTTTGTTCTGGCTAACCTCCCTAACTTCTCTTTCCTTTCATCTCTCTCTCTCTCTCTCTCTCTCTATGTTTGCTTGAAGCGTGAAAAGTGAACGTAGAATATGCAAGTTCATCATTATATGCATCACATTCAAACCTTGATAGATAGATAGATAGATAGATAGATAGATAGATAGATAGATAGATAGATAGATAGATAGATAGATAGATAGATAGATAGATAGATAGATAGATAGATAGATACTACCAACTGAACGTTTATTTGGAAAGCAATGACGTGTATATACCGACAACTAAACTTTCCAGAACTTCATGCGAGATGAGAACCCAAGGATAAAAATACAAGCGATAAAAATAACAGCCACACCGTGCCAAAGCTTGCATTGCCTTGTAGAAAAGAGTTAACTCCTGCGGCATGTGCCGCTTTCCAAAAAAACACGAGTACCTCACACTAGACAAGCGATGAGGCGCAATGCTTGTCAATCGGCTGTGGTCAGTCACAAAGCTCCGCACACGCAGCATTTCCATAATTCGCGCCGGACACTTCTCGGTTCATTGGAGTACGTTTGTCCGACTTGTCCTTCGAGCCCCTTGATTTCTTCCTTATGATCTCTGGTATGCGTAGCATATGCACATACCTTTCGTAAATGCGACGATACAATGTAACACGTATATATACGCTATCTTTCTTTCAAGAACAAACGACACACCGCTTTAATCCGACATGACAACAGGGCGTTCAATGAAGGCAAAAAAAAAGTACTGGGACCACCGTCTCTTTCGTCGTCTGTACTCCGGGGCGTAGAGAACGGCTGCACATTTTGAAGAGGACTCAGCTCTGCGACTTTCTGTGGCTGCGGTACGAACGCCGTTACACGTGCGCGCATATCCCTTGTTTTAGGGGCGTAGCTCCTCTTAGTCTAACCTTGTCACGTCTCCGTTGTCCGGCGTAAACGGATCTCCCGTATGATGCAATAGATGGCGCTGTCTCATAGAAGTATGAGTTCTCATAGAAGTTCAGGGACGATATTCTAGATGGTGCTGTACACAATCTGTGTCGTCATCACACATTTCTCGTCTCATTTCCTAGATGGCGTTGGTCCAATAGAATTGTGTGCAATATGGCGCTTGTGTGAATCGACACTAGATGGCGCTAGAAGTGCCGCTGCTCTCCGATTGGCTGCTGCGCGGGCTGCGCGGGGATTCGCGGGGAGCGAGCGCCTCTCTAATTCTCCTGGATCGTTGCCGTACGTGTCGGATCGTTGGCGGAGCATGGACGATGCGCAGCGGCGGGCGCTCGCTTGGCGGCAGCCAGGCGGATCCCGAGACGGTGCGCGCCAAGGACGCCGCTGCGAAACGGGCTCAACGAGAAGCGAATCCCGAGACCATGATTGCTTCAGGAGCTTCGCCCAAGCTCTTCATCATTCACCCGTGGATATGCTGTAATTTTTTCCTTCAATTCTTTCGTCCCTACCACCACTCTAGTCTTGCAAACCAACTTCAATCCCGTTAACCTCCCTGACTTTCCTTTCCTTTTCCCCGCTCTCTCTCTCTCATCCTATCTGCTTTGGAAGATCCAAGTCCAGATCCAACGATGAGCGCAATGTTATAAGCGTTAGTTTTATTACGCTAGTGTAAGTATTTGTCGATACCCCTTCCTTGTTGTGTGCCCTCTCCACCTGTTAAGGCAAGAACCTAGACTTGAGTAAGGCGTCTTCTATGGTTCACGCTTCGCAACAGACCAAGCAAACAAGCCCGTAGGAATGAATTTTCTCAACGTTGACCATCGACAACGTCAGGCCTAGCTGCAGCCCTCGATTGCTCTCCATCTTTGCGACCACGCATTTCCTGGAAGTTGCACCACATCTTATTTTTTTTTCTTTTCTTAGCCCAAGTGACGCATTCATTCAAACCAATAAGGATACCCGAGTCCCTCCTCTAGTCGGCGGTGTACACATATATTTTTCACGACCTCTTTATTATACGCACGTGCCACATTGGCATTTCTCCCTGCTCCGGCCAAGGCGAGGAAAGTAGCTGCTTTCCTATAAGCCTGTTTACGTTGAGAATAAAAACGACTCGATCGCCATTAGGCCTTGCCACGTCGTTCAATGCGCGTGCAGAGCCAAACCTTTTGGAGAGGCTGCGAGACGTGACGTGTGCCACGTGACGTCCTCCTCCTGGTCCCTGAGTGCGCCAGCTGTTTCCGTAAGAGAGCCTATCCTGCCGTTGCTTCCGAAGAGATCGGATCGTACGCTCGGCGGTACTCGGTACCTTTGACCAACAGCTGAAGGTAAAAAAAAACTTTTGACTTCTTGAACTTTCTGATCACCGCGAATCGCTGGCACTTCGCTAGTTTTGCGCTTTCGTCTCACAGTGTGCTGACATGCGCGAACTTATTGCGATGTTATGAACTTGGATTCCCTGCAAGAACTATATGCCAATAACTGCATTATCTGAACTGTATATGTTGTTGCCAAGGCAACAAGAAACCGATACCACACCAGCTCGATGTCAACTGCTTTTCTTTTGGATTCCCTGTTGATACGAAAGGCAAAAAAGTTTATTCGTTTCAGAATTACAAATATATAATCATGTCAAAGTTGCCTGCCCGCGCGAATTTAATACTTGGAAAATATCTGTGAAAAACGAAAGCAATAAGCTATAGACGTTTTCCCCCGCCACGGTGGTCTAGTGGTTATGGAGCTCGACTGCTGACCCGAAGGTCGCTGGGATCGAATCCCGGCCACGGCGGCCGCATTTTCGACGGAGGCGAAAATGTTCGAGGCCCGTGTACTTAGATTTAGGTGCACGTTAAAGAACACCAGGCGATCGAAATTTCCGGAGCCCTACACTATACGGCGTCTCTCATAATCATATCGTGGTTTTGGGACGTTAAACCCCAGCAGTTATTATTATTAAGGACGTTTCCGTGCGCTTGTTTAAGATAATTGCCCATTTCGTGCAGTCTCCTCCCTCTAGAGCGAGCATTTTTGTTTGTTCTTAAAATCTCTCTACATCGAAAGCATTAGCCGTCGTCCTCCAATACATTTTACAGCCCTTGCGAAGTGTATGAGCTATTTCACCTCACTTCAGAGCTTTCACGTGAGAAAGTCAGGATCTAATTGCGCGACGCGGTGCTGGTGGTTACTCCGGATTAACTTTGGTCCCACGCGGTTCTGTAACGTAAGCCTGAATATGAGCACATAATCGTTTTTGCGCGTATCACCCACCTCCTCTGCGAAATGCGGCAACCGCGGCCAGAAATCGTAACCGCTATCTAGTGCTTAGTGGCGCAACGCCAGTAACCGCTAAGCCACCGCGGCGAGTGTAAGAGCTCTTGGAACCGCGTCACTTAACGTCGGTAACGGACGCCGCAAAAACATGTCAGAGTGCTGACATTTGAACTGTTGACTAACCTAGTCACCGCAGGAAGAAATGAAGAAACAGGAAAGGGAGGAGAGGCATGATCGTTGACAGAGACCTTCAGATAGAGCCCCTGTGGGACCTGCATGAATGAGCACTGCAGAGAAGCGTGGTACATTATACCGGGCTAGTGAGTATTCCGTGGTGAAGTGCACATTGTGGAAGTGCACATTCGACGGAAAGGAACAACTCTGACGGTGCACTCCGACACAACTCGATTGTGCATGTGCTGAAGTGTGGCACATGACTCTTATGAATCAGTGCCATGGAGTCGTTGGGAAATCCCGTAATTACTTTTATTTACCTTCGACGCACTGGAGTAATACGGCGGGGTGACCTTGCATGCGTTTCCTTAAGAAAGCTCGATACGTTAGATTACGTGTGTCGTCATAACGACATCCTGCGTAGACAGTAGCATCCATAAACAGGAAAGTCATCGTAATATTCTAAACATCTTCGCTACTTTTGGAAAACAGCCTAATGTTAGTAATCGTAAGTTATGCAAGAAAACTTGTTACACGCGTGATAAATTTGCGACAGCAGCAATAACTTTTATTTCAAAAACACATCGAAGGTTGTCCGAAGCTAGGAAACCAAAAATTGGAGACAACGTCTGTGCATGCATTTCACATTTTTACTTGCCAAATCAATAGCCTGTAGCGGACACATTGAATTGCATACGGTATCTAATGTGTTTACTGCTCTTTGAATTTTCCACTTAAGGTAGCCCAAGACTATTCTTCTTTCCTTTGCAGACCCTCGCTATACATATGCAAGTGAAAACTTGTAGTGAATAACACTGCCTACGTTCATATGAACAAAGTACAACATCAAAAGAAGGTATAGATTTATTTTGCTGTATAAAGCACAGTTAATGGCGCTTCTCAAGTTTCCAAACGATGCATCCGGATTCAAATGTGGTTCGTGCACTTATGCTAACGCAAGCGCCGGCGCCCAAATACAGAATGTGGCGGGTAGCTAGCACACGCTCCATGTCACCACGAGTCCGTGCGCTGTGTATTCAGGCTCAGCTGTTGCTTTGCGCGCAGGCTCACGTACACAGTTCCAACCTTTCCAGATCACACCGTGCATATCAAACTGGCGCTAGTAATGTGCCGCGCGTACCACACAAAACATTTCACTACGTCTATGAAGGATGCATTCATGTATATACACTACAATTGGGTATTTCAACGGTTCTTGCCTTGTCTCGTGGCTAACACCCTCAGCCTTAAGATGAAAGTTAGTATCGCTGATGGGGGCAAGTGAATCGTTCTTCCTTGGCGACGTTGTCAATCGAATGAAGATGATGACAGCAACGACAGGCGAGAAAAACTGCATGAAATTATCTTTGATAGATGCCACTGTTATCACACTCGAGTCAGAAATGTCGTTGGCAGCAAGGGCATAATTCGCAAAGCTTTTTACTCGTAGTTGATCTTTTTCATTGGCTGGCCATCTTCATTGATATTTCCGGCATCATGACTGGCTAGAATTTTCTCTCACGAACTATTATAGCGTAACAGTTTTTTGCATACACTGTCCCACACTCTGAAGAAAAAGAAAAAAGAGTCCTTTGATTCTTTTTTTGTGACTTCTGGCTTGTCACGTATATGACTCTCTTTAAAGAGACACGTTAACTCTCTTCGGAGAGTTGTGGGGCCCAAGAGAGAGTTAAAGTGACTCCTTAAAGAGAGTCATAGACGTAGCAAGTCAGGACGCAGCAGAAAGAGTCACACAAGCTCTTTTTTTTTCTTCTTTTTTCTTAGGGTGCATGTGGTCAGTAATATTACGCAGCACTCAACTACGGCATCCCTTATCGCATTCGCAGTACGAGCTCAATACCGATTACAACGAAACATTTTTATAGGCTTAAGCGCAGAGGTGAAAGCCATGAAAACAAGCTAGTACCTTTTAATGCGTGAAGACTTTTGGATGTATACGAGCGTGGTTAGTTAAAAACTTCGCTAACACGCAGCACATACCTTTACACCACATATGTTGAATAGCACTCACAAGCAAGGACGAGGCATCCTAGTATACTCGCGACCCCGACCTACATTGTAGAAGTTAAAAAAGCAAAGGATAACTTCGAAGCCACACACGCAGCTGTGCACACATTGTCACGTACCTTCGGTCGACTTAATGACGTAGCCGTCGCTCAAGCTCCCGTCGTTTCCCAGACTTCCAATCGTTTCTTCAACGCACGTCAGCACAACTTTTGACAAACATGTAAAATACGTACGCGCATACGATTCAAGGCTGTTCGCGCACTGCAGCTTCACGAAGCGCGACGCAAAGTCTATACAAAGTGATTAGACTCCAGAGAGGCGGTGCCTCGAAAAGTCGTTTCTGTTGCAAACGCTTTTATTTCGTTTTCTCTTTCTTCTTTTTTTTTTTTGGTCGCTATTGTTCTACTCGTCAACGGCGTCACCGATATTTCGCCGGAAATGCGCAAATTTATACCTTTGCGTTCGCGTTCCTCGCACCTTCACCCGTTGGCGACGTATTTCGGCGCGTGAAGTAACATCTGAAGGTGAACGCCGGGGATTGGCGTCATTAGCGCGGTGACACAAGGCCGCGCATGCGCCCTACAGAGCGCGCGAAAGGAGAGAAACTTCGTCATCTCGAAGATTCCGGCGGTCATGGCCCTTAGGCAGCGGCGGCGCGGCGTGCACGATTCGTTTCGGAAAACAAAAAGCAATAAGTAACGAACAAACCTGGCAGGTCTGACCCAGATGCACCGACAGCGGTAAACAAGGTGCCCCGGGTGATGACTGTGGTATCCATCGCTCGTATATACACGCGCAGCAAAAAACGAGGCGCGCGAAGGCCTTGAGAGCGCGTACAAAGAAAGCGCCCCGCTCCAATCTTTCCTGTTTTTTATATTTTTGTTCCTAGAAAACCCGTTAGATCGAGCTACTCTCCGCACGACCTTTTTGCTCTCTGTCTCATCGTATCGACGACTTGACGGCTCTCCCGCCTTCCTCCGATGCTCGGTAGCATGCGCTATAACGTCGACATAAACACAGGCGCAAACTTGTTCACTCGCAAACATTGCCAAATGTGAAACGGCAGCTTCAAGTGACGCAAACTAACACATGCGTGAGTGGGAGCTGTACGATGTAAGAATGGATGGCTAGGCGTGTTGTTGCCAGAGGGCCTACACTTGGCGGCCGACCCTCGGACACGAAAAACACTTACGCTTGCGTGGACGCACGCACACTCACAAATACATATACATGCACAAACGTCTCGGCTACCGCCTGCCGCAAAGTCAGTTCGCAGATAGTTGCACACCGTCCCTGTCTCTCTAGATTCCCTTCGTACGGACAAAGGCAAGATGCACTGGTAAGACGCTTAGGTTTCAATCTTACTTTAACTTTTTCACTACATCACAAGCAACAACTGCTGCTACACTCCTACTGCTACTACTACTTCTACTACTACCACTACTACTACTACTGCTACAATTACTGCTGCCGCTGGTGCTACTACTACTACTACTACTACTACTACTACTACTACTACTGCTGCTGCTGCTGCTGCCACTGCTGCTACTACTACTACGACTACAACTACTGCTGCCGGTTCTGCTGCTGCTGCTACTACTACTACTACTACTACTACTACTACTACTACTACTACTACTACTACTACTACTACTACTACTACGGAAACACGCGCAGGATTGTTCAGCGATTTCATAATTCAGAATAGGATGCGATATGCTCGTTCATAATTCCACAACAGACTACGAAGCCATGCATGAACATAGAGGCTCAAAGAGGTCGACATTACGAAACATTTACATTTGCGGAGAGGCCGTGGGAGTTGCACCAAACGTGAATGCGGGCACGCGCACAACAATTCACTTACGCGATTGCAGTGCGCGGCGCACATCGCTTCGGAGCATGCATTGCGCCCTTGGGCGTCTTCGCCGCAAGACACGCGTGCCTAGGTCGACGCGTGCAGTGTAGGGAGGGAACATGTGCGAAGCCGCGCCGATTGACCGTGGCCGCTTCTCGTGAGCCAATTGGCGGGAACTGATTCGTATCGGTCGCGTTGACGGAAATGCTCCCCGTAGAATTTCCTATTCACCGACCAAATTCGTTGCGCATTTAGTTCGTAAGTGAACTTTGTGATTGGCCAGCGAGATTCCTTGGTAGCGTATACACTCTAAGGTAAACGGGAGTGTTTGAGGCGTCTTTCTGCCACACAAGAATAATCGCCATAAGTCTTGCTTGCCATAAGTTTCCTTTCTCGAAAACTTTGCACTCGCTGCTTTCCTATCAGAAGTGCTGTGTTACGCTGATTGCCGCACGCCGTTCGCCATCGGGAAGTACAGGGCGCGCAGCGATACCGCAAGAAAAGCAGTGGAGATATATAGATGACGATTATCGCTGTGTGGCAAGAATATGCCCCAAGTACACCTTTATTGTTTTTGAGTTCATGCCCAGCAGCACGATTAGCTGAAAGGTTCTCTTGCGAATATCTTTAGCGTAAGAGAATATTTCAACCAATCCTGGTGCAGGACATATCATTAGCGAAGCCCGCAGGCCGGTTACCAAAAGTACTTAGAGAGAGTAGTTTCTTAAATTAGGACTACAATTTTCAGAAGAATAAATCTAGCGATACGACTGTCCAGCTACCACGAAAGCGACGAGCTCTATATATACAGTGATTTGTCAAATAGCATTGCTCGCGTATTCGCGCGTACTTGCGTCGTCGGGCTTTATCTTATTCAGTTCACAAGTAATGTTAAATTTATTTTATACACGCACAGAGGCTGCGAGCGGGAGCATGCATCAATCCTACGCAGATGAAGGCCTCGCGCTAACGATTCAGACGAGCGGTGCTCAAGAAAAGGTCGTTACAGGAAACGATCGCACACCGCTTTTGTGTTCCGAACGCTTAGAACAAAGGCAGCGCTCCGTAGCAAGATTGCGCGCTCCGGGCTGTCTCGATGCGGAGAAGAGAAAATCGGGAGCGCGGCTTTCAGTGACAGTGTTTTTCCTTTATGGCCTCAAAACGGCGGACTTTATATGTATGCATGTTCAAAGACAGCCGCCTGCCCCTGGCCTGTGATCTCTCGTCTCTGATTTCGCTGCAGCAAAGCAGATTAGCGGAGACGACAACGCAGCGCCGAGGGCACAGCAGCGCTTCTTGCTCGCCTGATCAATGGCAGCGTGATCGCGCTTAAGGGCAGGCATACACGGCTTACGCGTTGTCACATTCAAGATTTATTGACAACGCGCAGATTACGGCGTTGAAGGCCACAGTGGCAAGAAAGCTGGAAGCACACGGCTTCACGGGGCTAGGGGGCCTCTTCCAGGCTACAGAAGCAATGAATATAACCGCAGGGTACAACAAGTGCAACGAAGGGCCAGCTTTGTTTACTAGATCAGATATTAGTGCTATATATATATATATAGCACTAATATCAAAGAAAAACGAGCCCTTAGAGTCCTCTTATTTCGTTCAAATAACACGTTGTCACATACAGATATACACATGCGCAAAAGGGTCATCAATGAATGTAGATGTATTTATGTGCAGAGAAATTGCATGCATATATATATATATATATATATGCATGCAATTTCTCTGCACATAAATACATCTACATTCATTGATGACCCTTTTGCGCATGTGTATATCTGTATGTGACAACGTGTTATTTGAACGAAATAAGAGGACTCTAAGGGCTCGTTTTTCTTTGTTAGACAGAACCCTAATGAAAACCAAGAGACAATGAGCCGAAGGAAGGTATAATGTCCTTCGTTTCATTGTCTGTTGGTTTGCATGAAGGTCGTACGCATTATGTGAGCGTTTATGTGATCGTTGTATATACTACAGTCATCACCCGAGATTTGGAGTATACTCGAGTAGTTATAGAAGTGTGTTTATTAGTGATAAGGTTTGCAGTTTCGGTTGCAATACTTATGACCGGATTTCAGTTCTACCACTACTCTAGCAATGAGCCAAACTCTTAGTAAAGAGCACTGATTAGCATATGCATTATACGCGGAGATGCTCGTAGACTAATTCGAAGTACAGATGAAGAAAACTGCTCGGCTTATCATCATCACGGCATTTCTCTTTATGGACGTGTCAGAGCAACGAAAGAAAGAAGCCTTGCCGGCTTACCTAGTGATCTGGCATCGCAGGAGACATAAGTGAAATTGCGAAATTTTTTGGTGAGCTCACCTCGTCAGAGTAACGTCATTCACGGGATAATGCAGGCCTTCTCGTCCATGTAACGTGAGCGTCAGCCCTAGCAGCCTTATATCTCGGCAAGATACTACTACGCTTTTATAAATTCACAGTAACATTAAACCATTCCAAAAGTGCGGAGAGGGAACAAATGGAAGGAAAATATTCGTCTCAGATGTCTGCTGCTGAGTAAACCAAGAGGCGTCGTTTTTAGCAGAAGTTTGCACAAAGTAGAAGTTTGCACTAGTCGAGACATAATTTACGCGGAAACAGCGCGAAAAAAACGAGGACTAAGGAATAATAACGAGGCATTTTACGAAACATATCCTCATATAACTCACAATGTAAAAAAAAAACTTCTGCGTTGCTCACAATACAAGTGCTTACAACTGCGTATAAATTTCGTGCTGCTACAGCCAAAAGGAAATCTAAAAAAGTGCTCAGAAGGAATGACAGTGAGTCAAGTGATAGGGTAAAAAACGAATGTATTTTCCCCATTATAAATTACGTCCTGAATTCACGAAAAGAGCGAAAATGCGGATGCCCAGTTTGGAATAAAACTCTCGTGTCACGCAGCATCTGGCAAACCTCCAGAAGAGTCCTCATTTCTTTATCCTCTTTTTTCTCTAGCTAGTTGAATAACGCGCAAGGTCGATGCTGAATCTCGAAGCCTCCAGTACGCACCTGTCGCACGCGCGAAGAAGCGCGTACACTCTGCGTTACGCGGCAGGAGCCATCGCCATCAGAAAAACCAAACAGCCTTGCCTGTCATAACCCACCGTGCGACGTCGACGACGTCGGTATTGCCTTAGCGCTCACACCCTTCTTTAGACGTAGGCTGGGAGAGAGGGAAGGTGCCACGCAGACGAAAAGCCGCGGCGGGGGCGGAGGGTGTGGGGGTGTCGGATGTACGAAATTGACGAGACGCGGCGCTCGCGCTGCTAAGCTTGGTGGTGCCGCCTATATATCGCGTCTTCTTCTCTCGGTGACGTTTCAGACAGCAGCCGAAGCAGCACTGGACGACATGCGGCAACAGCAGGACATGTGGCAGGGTGTCAACGGGACGGAGGCCGTGAGCGATTACTCGGCACTCTCCTGGTTCAAGCCCGACGAGCGGATCCGGGAGTGGCCGCTCATGGGCAGCCCCGCGGCCGTGACCAGCGTCCTGGCCCTGTACCTGATGGGCTGCGTCGTCGTGGGGCCGCGGCTCATGAGGGACTGCAAGGCCTTCTCCATGCGGCCCATAATGATCGCGTACAACGTCGCCATGGTGGCACTCAGCGTGTTCTTCGCCTACCTGACCGTGACTCTGGCGTACTTCAAGAGCGGCTACAGCCTGGTCTGCCAGGCCAACGACTCCAAGACGAACCCGTTCCGCGAGGTGATCTTCTACTACGGCTGGTGGTACGTGATGCTCAAGGTGGGCGAGCTCCTGGACACGGTGTTCTTCGTGCTGCGCAAGAAGAACGACCACATCAGCTTTCTGCACGTTCTGCACCACACGCTGGCCCTCATCACCGTGTGGCTGGACGTGAACCTGGCCATCATGGGACAGGTGGCCCTCTTCCCGCTGCTCAACTGCTCGGTGCACGTGGTCATGTACTCGTACTACGCGCTGGCCGCGCTGCCGCCGTCGCTCAGGCCAAACCTGTGGTGGAAGCGCTATGTGACCATATTCCAGATCGCGCAGTTCTTCGTGCTCACGGTGCACAGCCTGGTGCCGGTCTTCAAGGACTGCGACTTTCCGCGGGCCTTCGCGGTCTTCATGGCCCTGGAGGCGGCGCTCTTCTTCTACCTCTTCAGCGACTTCTACGTGAAGCACTACGGATCCCCGATGAAAGCCGACTCCAGTGCGAAACTTAAGGGCCAATAGTGATGCGTGTCCCCTGAAACTGTATTTAACCTTTTTTTGTTCCTCGCGCGCTCGGACACTCGAAGCCGCAGAGGTGTTGTGCGTCAAAACTACGAGCCGTCTGTTTGTGTGCAAGATTTTTCGCGCCTGTTCTCGTGTATGTGGCCGCTGCTGCCGGCGGACGCATTGTAATCGTCCGAAGACTGAACACTTGCCGGAGAGAAATATTGCGGAATATTTCGCAATTTTGCGGGATTACGTACGGCACTGTTCACTTGGTTTACGTTCACGTTACTGATTGAGAGTGAGAGTTTTACTTGGGATATATGTCGGTTGCATTAGCACATTGCGTATGTTGGTGTGCAAGTCTATTTCCCCCCTAAAGATCACACAAATTTACCCACAGTGTTTATAAACCATCGTTGCAAACGGTGCCAACCCGACCATGCACCACCTTACGCGAATATCTGAGACATTCAGCTACTTGAATTTAAAATGTTAACCTAAAGCAAAATTGATACGGGTTTTCTTTCGTAAGCGATGTTTGCCATTGTCTCGCTAGTTTTGCTAAATATACGTCAGCCATCAAGACAGGCTAAAATTTTCGATACCAGCGTAAGGCGTTTTCAATAATTAGGACCTTGCTGCAGTTTCGCGGAAGTTTGTCTCACATTTTCGCAGCGTTCGCCTTTACCTTATTTTTTTTCTTTGGGAATAGAACAACAGTTGAGACGGAAAACATACAATCAGCTTCTGATTGCTTTGTTCCTTCTCGAAATAGTCTTAACTGGTACGAGGCGCAAATATTTCTAGAGTAGAAGAACTGAGTGCGTGAGCCGTATCACATATGCATCGAGTACGCAGTAATATGACCGCATGACAAGCGAAGGTGCGCGAAGTATTCTGATGACCGGGATGTATGGGCTAGTTTTACTGTAGAAGTGTGTTTTCTACCTCGCAGTTATGTACCTAGGGCCGAAATCACAAAGCCTGTTGTTCTCAAGTGCTCTTTCCCATCGGCCTTTGTTCCCACTGGCATCTCCCACTGTTATTTCCCGTTAAGAAAAAAAAAAAAAACTCCCGTCCAGTAATTGTTCGCGCGAGAAAATTCTAGCCAATGATAATTCATAGCACATAAAATTAACGAAGCAGGGCAGCCATTGGCAAAGATTGTTTCCGATTGAAATAATTCGTGTATTAAGTCCAAGATATGTGCTAGTTTATAGCGTGCGCGTTGACTGAACTGAGCGCAGTGAGCCGCGTCACATGAAAGGCGTCGTGTCTGTAGTCATGGCCGCTTGGCGAATGAAGGTGTTTACTCTTTTTTTTTTAAGGTTTAAGTGAGCCTTAAGTCCGCTGAAGCTGTTCCGATGGATCAACGGATTTGCCAGGTACATTAAAAAAGTCGAATGTTCCACCTGTGTACATACATAGACTCTGTATAACATTACGTATCTCGATAAAGTATACTTGTTAAATGTATGTGATCACGGTTTATGTCCGCTATGGTTGAATGCGTATGTTGTGAGAATTTTAATTCCAGTGTGCCGCTACTCGCGTAGCTTAGAGCGATGCCACGGCATTCATCTCTAAAGCTTCTGGCGTTTCCTAAATGACGCAGCGAATAAATTCTCGCACTGCACTCACCCGAGACCCGTATTAACGTTGATGAGAGCCATTTGTAAAGACACGGTATTCATATTGATACTGATAAATAAAGTTTTACATGTTCTGTTAAGAACGACCCGGATCACATATCTCAAATTTGAAGTATATGTTGCAGAAACTTAAAGTTTCAAGGCGATCGACTGCTAACCAGAGTTGTGCGACTAACCGGTTGATCCTAATGAGCAGTCGACTGATAACGTCAACTACACCTCGTCAGAGTAAAGTGAACGTTTGCCTATTTCGGGACGTAATAAAAGTGCAAAATATCTTCTACATGTTCTTAAATTTCCTTCTGTAAGTCAACTGCGTGTTGAGAATTGGGGTGTTGGCTTGATCAATTTGTTCTTATGGATTTGTATTGTATCAGAAGGCCTCGTGCTTTTAAATGTGGGTTTGATTTTATGCCATTCTTTCTTTCACAAACTTGGAATTTTTAAACCCGTAGAATAGAGTAGGGTAGATAGCTTTAACTCAGGTACAAGTTAGTGATGTTGAGTCAAATGTGTAAGATCTTGAAGTTTTCGTTTCTTCCTCTCTTTTTTGCCATACTTTCTAGAAACATTTCGTGATGATAATTTGAAAGCTGGTTATGTCTAATAGTAATGTTGTTTAAGCCCCATTGATCTGTTCATATCATCAGGACGTTCACGTCTGATGTAAGAGCTTGAACTATCATTATGTTAGAGAACGCCTGTTATTGATAGAGACCTCCGCCGTGTTGTTTGTGCAATTGAACAAAGCAAAACTTCCTGAATAAATACAGATTTTTCATAAATACCACGCCTCTTGCTTTTGCCCGTTTAATTACTGCGCTTAAGACATGCGAACTTACGGTACACATCCTTCTGCTGCGAGTAATCGATGCATTAACAACATAAAATAAAATATTTTATCTAGCTTTCCTTTTTTTTTTTGTTTCTACTCCCGTAGAAGCAGGGTTACGTGGATTCATTTTCCTAATATTATGACGTCATCAGACCGCTTTCTCCCAGAATGATCCGCTCCAACAAGGATGGATCCAAACTTCGTACAAATAGCTTTCGCGTAATTATGATTTCATTGCTTGAGAGGAATAACGTCTCAAATAACACTGCGTCAAATTCAAGCTGTATTTGTCAGTATTTTTTAATTGACTAATATTTTGTAATCGGTTGATTATCTTATTTTTTTATAACCATTTTTTTTTCGCTTTCGACGATCACCGGACCTATGTGCACGTTTTCATGCTCACATTATAAGTCTGCCCGAACGTTTCGTTACATTGTTTTTATTTTGACAGGTACGTCTAAGTGATGCACTGTTCTTTTATTATCTTTTATTTTCGTCCTTTCCGCAGTTGTATTATGCACCTTAATGCTATGGCGCGAGAGTATGTGCGAAATAGCATTTTACTTATGTGGCTCCAGCCTAATTCCTGAAAAGAAAAAAAATTGAGGACGCTTGAGCTTCGCCTCAAAAGTAGAACGCGATCGCCTTCTAAATCGCTAGCCTGATTTCGTTTCCCGATGGACACCTCAACCGCACCGCAAAGGAATGGAACGTCTGTGCTAGTTACATTGGCCGTTTAAAACAATCCTAGAATACCTACTGCAAGTACATTTGCGAAGTGCCCACTACGCCATAATTCTTCCTTTTTGCGAATTGGCGTAGTACCCACTAGGCGTCCGTAAGGCAACGCAACTGCTCACTTCGTTTATGCTTTCGCTGATGTTTACGCTTTATGGTTTTCCTTTTGCTACGTAGTTGCACACTGTTGATGCTGTGGCTGCTGCTGATGACGATGATTAAACACGCCTGAGTACTTTGTAATGGATGGGCCTTTAAGCCACCCACTCGTTGCGCAATTCACGTGTTTTTCAAGCCCGGTGCGATTGTACGCGTCTACCACGCAACGTTACACGAGTTAGAGGCGCTCCTCGCGCAACACAGCATTGGTATGGGGTTTCCTTCGTGACCATTTCCAGCAATGGCACGGCTCGGTGGTAGAACACCTGCTCGCCACGCAGAAGGTATGTGTTCTATTCTCACTCGAACCGAACATTTTTATTATTTGCGTCTACCTCGAATTTTTGCTCACGGAAAGCGCCAATTTTTCGCTCACAATCAACGACGCCGCCGCCGACGCCTACACCGGACTTGCTGGGAAACGACCTCTTTAGCGCTGTCGCGTTAAAATGAAACAGAAAACAGTTTATATGCAGTGTTGTCGGCGTGAGGCAAACCATGCTGGTGAACAAAAATGACGGAGCTGCAAAAGTATAGCAAAATATGTAACAGGAAAAAGAAAACGTTCTAAAAGCATTAGAGAGTGGCGCCTAATGCAGCTATTGGTCACTAGTAAATATTACAGCAGGAACTAAACTACGTATGTTTTTATTCCACGACCCTAGCGTTCTTCTTTTTGACAGAAATATTTAGTAAAAAAGAACGCCTCTCTGGAGTGCCGATCCCCAAATAAAAAATGTTTGTTCGCTTTCTACGATTACCATGACAGCGTAAGGTGTTATGCACTGATAACAACGGTCAATTTTGGTGGCTTAGTTGTCCGGCGCCGCTTTTTCTACCTGTTTCGTTCTACCTATTTCGTAATCAGCAAAAAATGAGCACATTGTCCTCTGAGGTGACCAGAGACGAACATACCGTGTTTCAGGAAAATTCTTCGAGTCAATGTAGCCAAAATGGAAAAAGTTCGCTTTGAAATACCTGACAACCTGCACAGGCATTTCAACGCGAAATTTTAAAGTGAAATTTTCACCTTCCTTTTCTCCTAAAATAATAAACCTATTGTCGTCAAATTCGCTACATTAGAGTTCTCAGAGTAAGAAATACGAACCTAAACCGATTCGTTGTTTCACGTTAGTGTCACTTTGAAGTAGTATACATCAGCAAAATGGTGTACGAGGTGAGCGGCTGCGCAAAAGACAGATGTAACCATTGCGAAATATAGGCTCTATTGTAGCCTGCAGATTTGAACAATACGTAATGATTGATTTGTCTAATAAATCAATGTAAACTAAAGAAAGTCTACCACATTCTTGCATTCACTAAAGACGACTCGAAGGCGAGGCCATACTTTTTCCGACGCCGAGGTACATCGACGGTCAATTTGCGCGTTTATTAGGGCCCTTTAAGGCTTGTTCACCGTAACAACGAAAATGTCAATGGGACACCAACCCCCTCTGAATTCTTCACCATGGACAAACGACCTTTGGTCGATTACTTGAGTGAGGTTGGAAGCGAGCGAAGCTGTCTAGCAATTCTAACCCGAGACAATGTGTTTCGGTCACGTGTGTGTCACCTAGGCTACACATCGTCATCCCATCGGCTAGCAGATCCCAACCTGGAGTACGCAAAGGCCAATGGGTATGCTTGGATCACATACCCTCTGGCGAACCGTTTCCAATGAACCAATTTGAAACCACCACCCGGCCAGAGTCGTGCACTGTGCGTTGGTCTCGCGGTCACAGCTCTGGTTATGTGTTTAAGGGTCAGAATGCTACATGTATCTCAGTGACATTTACAGCAAAACTATCGCGCACAGTGAGAGAGAGAGAGAGAAAAAAAAGGTCTCGAACCCAGGCCTTTTGCGTTACAAGAAAGTGGTCTACCACAGAGCCACGCCAGTTTTTTTCTTTTGTTTCCTATAGTTTTCTATTTCACGTCAGGGACATACAGAAACAAAAAAAAATACAAAAAAGCACTCGTGTAATGCTCGAACCTTTTTCGGAGAAAGAAACTATACAAGCGTCATGTATGACGTAGAAACGCGTTAACAAATGCAAAATGGCGTGGCACCAGAGTGGAATCGCGCCAGGCGTCGCACCAGGCGAATCGCGCAACGAGTGAGTGATTTAAAGCGTCCCGTTTATTACAAAGGGCCAGGGTGTCGGAACAAATGCAAAATGGCGTGGCACCAGAGTGGAATCGCGCCAGGCGTCGCACCAGGCGAATCGCGCAACGAGTGAGTGATTTAAAGCGTCCCGTTTATTACAAAGGGCCAGGGTGTCGGAACGAAATGTTTTTCATTTCGGTTTTAGTTTCGTTCCACCACAAAAAGTTCCGTTTCGTTTCTGTTCCGGAACGAAAAAAAAAAACGTTCCGTAACGGTTCGTAACGGTTTTTTTCTTTTGTATGAAAAAAAAGTATCAAAAAGGTAAGGCAATCATAAAAAACTTTGGATTTGTGATGTAGTTACTTACCCTCCTCTTAAGAAAGTGGGACAAGGGTAAAACACGTTCTTCATAGGAGCGGAAGTAACTGTACCACGTATTCCTACCAACTAGCACAAACGAATATTCATTTCAAAGTCATAGTATTTATTTTCTCACAAGACAAATACGAATTTTTTTTAGTTGGCTTAATGCTTTGTGTCAAGGAAGTGAGCACGATCTCAGAAGCAGCACGTCATTGAGTGTACTCTATGATGTGCTAGACCGCTGTTCTGATAAAAAAAATTTCACCATCTCCCACTAAAGGGAACCATGTGGGGATGCGAAGGAGCGCATGGGTCGACTTAAAAGTTCCGTTCATCACGGGCACCTTGCCCGATGTTAACGCGTCCTTGCATGTGGAGCACGCCATGAATTCACTGTAGTTGCTGTTACTCGTCCCGAACTCTTGTTGGAGCACGCCACGCGGGTTCATCGCGCGTCTTGCAGAATCTCGTTCCCCGACGTCATCACGTGATTGCTGAGATAGTGTAAGGGGGAGAGGCCACACCGTCTTACCCAACCCCTTACACAGGCCCAAACGCGCTAGCGCGTGCCAGCACACGTGGTTTTGTCTGCGTTACGCCAAGCTAGGACAGCATACGGCAGCCAGGGCCCCTAAAGTGCTATGCACGTATCATCATCAAGGCGGTCAAAAAACAAGACGAAAAAGACTTCTCCTTGGCGCGAGCGCACGCTCAATATGTTACAGATGGCTATGATAGGTTTTAGAAAGCGGACGGTCGCCAATGGAACTACGTACAAAGCCCAGCGCAAAAGCTGCTTCGCATCTAAAAGAGCAGTCAGAGCAAAAGCTAGAAGAGCGGACTTTGTAGGGCCCGTTGTTATCTCTTGGGGCAACTAATAGAAGTAAACTTGCAAGGTACCCACTACGTCATAAATCGTCGTAATTTTTCTGAAGTAGCGAAGTTCCCACTATGCCATTTTTCGTCATTCTTCGGAGAATCGCGGTACCCGCTACATATCTGTAAGGCATTATCTGCACTTTGTGCTGTGGCTGATAATGAAGAATTATGGCTGAGCGCTTTGCAGTGGGTGGGAAGGAGTGTAGCAAAATGGGCGCCTCCATTCCATTCCAATTCCATTCCGGTGAATTAGAACTTGCCGCAATTCCATTCCTTTCAATTCCTCCGAATGAAAAAAATTTAGACCATTGGCACTCAGGGAATGGCCTGCCAGTCCGATTCCATTCCTGTAATTCCTCAACGTAGGAGGCATCTTGATAGCTTTATCAAGTTAAGAATGAACGCCCCATAAAGCTGATGTCATCAGATGCATTAAGAACTGCAAAAGTACGCAAAACAGGTTACCAAGGTCGACGAATAGTAGCTTGATGACATATCTCGTGAAGTACAACCACCCTACTAATTCCCATAGGGGCAGTTCTCCCGCTACCTATAGTATTTGCGTGGTCAACATGTTTGAACGAATGGCGGTGTTTCAGTATTGTTTAAGCTTAAATCTGTTATGCTAAGATGACGACATAGGGTATTTTTATGCTGACAAAAGCACCTTTGCATCGCATACGGAACACTGGGCCGCACTGCCCGTCAGCACTCACGCTTGTCAAGCGCGCCTCGCAAGCACGGATGGAGTGAGGAGAACTTTCTGTGTTCGCCTGTGCGCAGGTATGCAATGCCTTCCTTGTCGCAAAGGTTATTTACGTGTGTCTGGTACTAAACTGCTCGTGAGATAAAGACCAGGCTGTGCATAGAGTATTCGCCACTTTCGGGTGGGGGTATCAATGGGAACCAACGCGCAGGGGTAATTTGTTTCTCCCTTCAGTATCTGCTGGGATAATGCATTTGTTTGTACACTAACTTATGCCTCTGTTTGTAGTAGGTGCGTTGCTTATAAATGTACCGTGCTTGTAATCAGCCAAGCCATTTTAAAAATACTGCTTTAGTGTTAATTTGCGAGGCTATGACTTACTAACGTTTGAAGTTTGAAAAACAGCACGTAGACGAAAACGTCCTCTATTTTCCGAAAAAGGCGCTTAATTCCATTCCCATTCCATTCCGGGGTCGCGAAAATGTGGAATCATTCCGGAGTCATTCCAATTCAGGAGTGGCAACTCCGCAACACTGGTGGGAAGCATTAAACCACACACTTTTTGCGCTATTAGCATTGTGTGACGACTGGTTGTTATTTTACTCTTCTGCCACGCTATATTACATATAATAACGCGATTCCTTGCCCTACATGACGCCTGTATAGAGTATTTCTGCGATGGAGTTATAAGCACCAGCATGACACTGTGGTGGAAGACCCGACTACCATGCAGAGGGCGCGGATCCTAGAAATTTGTTTCTCATTTAATTTTTTCTTATATCACGCGATAGCGGTCACGTACACCGGCGGCTGCGGACACCTATGGAGCCAAAATCGGCTGTTGTGATCTCATAACAGCTTTCGCTGTAACTAACTTCAGCGCCGACAATGCCCTCTCCGCTTTGGCCTGCTTGACAGGCGCGCAAAAGTCCACTTGCGTTAATATGAACATCTCTGGTTGCCACTGTTCTCGTTTTTCGCACAATTTCAACATATCTTTGTTCTGGAATTCCTGTCTGAGGTACGCGCTAATACTATGCCCTGAGATATGCTTACATTGCATGAGCTCAGTTCCGGATTGCGAAATTTTCTCGTGAACCGAAAAACGATTGAAAAAATTTCGGTTTCACTCCGGAACGAAATAATAAATAAAGTTTCGGTTACGTTTTCGTTCCGGTCAAAAATATCGTTTTTTTTTCGTTTTTCGTTTTCGGTTTTCGTTCCGTTCCGACACTCTGCAAAGGGCTCGGCCGCAATTCTTCATCATCCTCGTCATAATTCACCACAGCAATGACGAAGTTTACTGGTAGGTAGGTGCGCGTATTGCCTTAGAAAAGCGTAGTGGGTGCTTCGCTACTTCGCAGAATGTCGGTATTTATTGCGTAGTGGGTACCTCGCAATTGTACTTGCAGTAGGCGCCTGAAGAGACTTTGCAGCGGCCTCCATGAAGACCGCTCCACTTTAATTCGAGTGAGAATCGAGCCCAGGCCGTCTGCGTGGCAAGCAGGTGTTTCACCAAAGCGCTATGATATACCTTGAAACTGCGTCGGAAAGAAACACTATATGAATGTCATGTAGTGGAAGGAGTCTCCTTAACGCTCTAATATTGCGCGGCAGAAGCGTAGAATCGCGCCGTATGTCAAAACATGCGAATTGCGCAACGAGTGGGTGTTTTAGAGGCCCACCCATTACAAAGCGCTCAGACATATCTAATCATCATCAGCTGCAAAAGCACCAACAAAGTGAGCATCTGCGTAGGTTCGCTTGTTGCCTTACGAACGCGTAGTGGGCCCTTCGCTGATTCGCAAAATGAATAATTATGCCGCAGTGGGCACTTAACAACTGTAACTGCAGTAGGCATTCTAAGATAGTCTGAAACGGTCAATGTTACACGAACAGTCATTCATTTTCTCACGGCACGGTTGCGGTATCCATCGAGAAGCGAAGCTAGGCTCGCGATTGAGAAAGCGATGCGAACGGGCCGTGATTACGCTATCGTGTTCTACTCTTGAAGGCGAAGCTCAAGCGTCCTCCAAGTTTTTTTTTCTTATTTCGTGCGATAGCGGCTACGGACACCGGTGGCGGCGGCCAACTACAGCGCCAAAAACGGCTGTTGTTGTGATCTCACAGCAGCTTTTGCTGTAAAAAAATTGCGTGACGCGAAAGCCATCTAGCATACATCGGAGAAACCGCCAAGGCACGTAGCGGTTACGCCGTATTACTACGGGACATCTCACAATGTAAAAAAAAGGCAAAACGATCAAAAGAATTAGTGTTGTTCTTTTTTTTTCTAGCAGTAGCAGCAGCGCCTTGGAAACGATTTGGCCTCTGTCATCGTGACTATACGGTGACAAGAGGCCAAAGGAGCGTGAGGAAACCATGCAAAACCGCATTTGTTCTCCGAACTATCGCAATGTCGTTTACAGGAACTGCCTCGCTTGCGATAAGAAGTTTATCGGACAGACAGGTAGATGCCTCAGTGATTGAGAACAAAAAAAAGCTAAAGAAATGTTTAAGACGTACGTGGTGGGCGGCTTCCCGTTCAATGTAAATCATTAGGGTGTTAGGCATTCTTCGGTGCACGCACTTATACAGTATCGTGCTTGACAAACTTTCAAGAGAAGCCCTGAGGCTGAAAATATTTCGAGATTATGGCCTCTGAGTGCATAAGCCCCACATTTGTGAACCTTTCTGATAAGAAACCTGTTTCCCTTACGAAGTCCTCATATTGCGCATATCTGATAAGTTTGCGCGAGCGTGCAGCATTGCGTTCAGGGAAAGAATTAGATTGCTCATCGTGTGTCGTGTCGTCCTTCTTTTGTCGACGTTCGCCGTGCACTAGTGAAAACCAGCAGATAATGAAGCCTTGGCTTCATTATCTGCTGGTTTTCATTAAGGTTGCGTTAAACACGGAAACGAGCCGTTAAAATTCCGTTCTTTCATTCTGTGCACTAATTCAGCTTGAAGTGTACAAAACTCGACACATAGGAAGTTTATCTTTATTTTGCGCGGGCATAAGTAAAGCAGGAGAGGGGGGAGGCATTAAAAAACCTTGAAACGTCAGTGGCTTCAGTTTGATCACAGAGATGGGACACCTTCTTTAATTTATATCACACGCTATATGGTGACGGCAGCGAATGACTATCCACCTATGGATGACCATCGCGGAGCCTTTCCTTGCGAGTTGTCGTCGGTTACATTTGCCTACAAGTAAACAGGCACGACGGGTGGTGGTCACCGGTCACTTCTAACGTCATCACAAGAACACCGCGCTGTTCTTGCCGCGAGTAAGGCTGTAAACACTCGCGTATCTTCTTACGACACCCCCGTCCCGTTTGAGAGACAGTTGGACGTTTCGAACAACGCAATAGCTATAGAGGAAAGGTGATCGTTGTGACACGGTGCCGCTTTTGGAGTATCGTAACTGCACGCAACATTTGTTTACGGCCCGCACGTCACAGTATACGTATGTACGAACGTTGCGCTGGAACTAGAAGAAGCTACTGTGCTCAGCAGGAAGGATTCAGTCAACGTTCACGCGACATCTAAACGTTGGGGAAAACAACCGTTGCACCCATCCTGACAGCTCTGACACGTACTGGCGAAGCAAAACACTCTGAAGATGCTTGAGCGTTACTCCTCGCGCCCATACGGTGACATAGAAAGCATGTGCACCCGTGAGCAAAAGTATACGGACCGCGGAAGCGCAAGCCGAAATCGCAATCTACGCCGTCTAGTCGCAAGCCGTCTGCTGTCGAGAACATCGCTTTGACGGAATAGCTGTCGAGAGTATTACTCCGGCGGAATTTGTCAGAGAAATGCTCTCGACAGCAGACGGCTCGCCACTGGACGGCGCAGACGGCAAAGGTATACGGACGGCAATGACCCGTATACTTTTGCTCGCAGGTGTACCTCCAACGCATGGTACGTACACTACCAATGCTCATTCAGTCAATGACTACCGTACTCAATCAGCATTGGCTGCTATTTATGCAGTTGCGACTTTTGATCACAATGACGTTCATCGAATCACTGGGGGTTCGCGAGCAGTGACTGATATTTGAACTGTGATAAGCTCGGTCGATCACCTGTGGTAATGATTCCCCCTTCGCCGTGACGTAACATTACGCAAGATGTCTCGCGTTAGTGACGAGTTTCCTGTTAGTTAGTTCCTCTTAGTTAACGCGATAGCTACGTTGGACATCCGAAAAGACGCTCGCAGAGGGTACGCAGTTCCTTCCACCACGTTGGTTTTGGTTGGTTCAGCGAATGTGCGGCGAGTGACAGCGACATACCACAAAACGATCTGGCTCTGCGCAATTTCGGCAACTCAGTCTTAGAGGAAACGCATCACTACTATTTATTACTTCGTAAACGGTTCAATTTATTGCGGAGGCTCAGAATATAACAGTCAGAACAAACGGCAAGGTTTCGTCACTTTGAACAAAGCGTTGCTGCGTTATTAGAAGACCCCATATTACATCGGCGCATTCAAACAACCAGTCGTCCTTCCAAACGCGTGCCACATTTCTTTCAGCTATCCAAAGCGACCTTCACAGAGCGCCCCAAGTCGTCAACGTGTCTCCGCCCTTATCTCTGCCCTAGATTACGCGTATATAAAGTAAAGAAAGATAAAGAGAGAGAGAGAGAGAAAGTTGTGCGAGATACGGTCATAGATATGTCCTGATATTTCACTCATCTCGCGCAGGTATACGCTCGTTCTCTTGCACAATCCCGTGCTTCATGCCGTTCTTCAAGCACGTGCTTGTTTTCACGTGAGCTGTGATTGTACAGGGTCGTCAACACCTAATTAGTATTCAAGACCTCACAGAAGCTGATGTTTAATACATATTTTCGAAAACTTCTGTTTATCGGCACCACGATTAGACGTCATGTAGCGGACATTTTCCTCGTGAAGTATAGAATCGACGCTCTAGTTTTACGACGTTTGGTTTGAATACTAATGGGGTGTTCACCTTAAATGTGGTCGACCCTGTGCATGACCCCCCCCCTTTTTTTTTTCTTTTCTACTTCTTCGGAGCTGAAACTTTCCCCGGCAAAACGGAGCAATCGCGGTAAATATAGGAGCGCACCAGAAATCAGGAGCCGCTTCGAACCCGTGGACCTTTGCTTGAAACAATCGGCGAAACGCCTTGCATATGCCTTGTTATTTCTTTTTTTTCTCTCTCTCGCTCACACACACATACACACGCACGCACACGCACGACATACGCACACACACATACATACACACATACACACACATACACACACACACACGTTCTCTATCTCGAAATTTGAAGGTGAAAATTCACCCTAACCTCTCCCTCTCCACAAGTTCTGTACTACTCTCCTCACTACGTTGAATAACAAACGGATCGTCCGGGCGCCTTGCACGTCGCCTATCAATTACGCTTATCAGGCGTTCATATCTCCGCAGGGCCGCGGGCAGCGACAAAGCCGATCGGCGACCCCTTTGCCTTGACTCATTTCCGCTCTCCCGGAAACCGTATTGGATTGCACGGCGCGCCTCTGTACCGCGAAATGGAGGACGCTTTCGCTTTCTTTTTCTTCGAATGACGACCTTATCTGGACACACTCCGGTGCATATATAAATACATCACGCGTCTGTTGCAGCGAGGAATTTTGCGGTCGCTATGACGATAAGATAGCCATCGGAACACCTTTGATGCGTGGGTGTTCCCATTGTGCGTGCGGTAAAAGCGAAGACGGCGCGAGACCACGAAAATTTGTCGCGGTATGCGCATTCCATAGTGTAGGAGGATACTTCAAGCCCCTTTGTCTTTTTAAATATTCGGCTGGTCTGATATGGGTTTGTTGCTTTGTTTCTTTGTTTGTTTTTTAAGGATCACTTTAACCGGTAAGCTAAATTTTTTATATATCTATCGAGCGTCATCTTCAATATAGCATTTTGTGGCGACATCCTACAGAAGCCATCAAAATGCGTCCGTGTGGTGCGGAAACTCGGTTTAACTGATGTGCTGCACATGGTATTGTTATTGTTGTTGCGTCTTAGAGCGCAGCTGTTTGGCGCCCGTTTCTGCGTTGAGCGGCGTCGCCGTTGGCGACGATATAACTGATAGACATGAAAAAAATAAAATGAGAAAAAAGAAATACCCGTGATAGAATGGGATTTGAAACCAGGCCCTCCAGTCGAGTATTTTACCACAGAGCCACGCTGGTTTCTTTTTTTTATAATTACCGGTAATTACAAGCACGCACACATCTGCCGTCGTTTCAAGCACCAGCGTGGCTCTGCCAATCACTGCGATTGGCAGAGACAGGCTGGTGCTTGAAACTCATTTGCAAAAAGACCCCACACAGGCGTCATGTCAGGCAAGGAATCGCGTTAATTTATATAATATAGCTGACAGAAGAGTAAAATAACAACCAGGCATCACGCAATGCTCCTTGCGCTACGACTGTGCGGTTTAAAGCTTCCCACCCACTGCAAAGTGTTCAGCCATAATTCTTCTTCGTCGTCAGCCACAACATCAACAAAGTGCACATAATACCTTACAGATGTGTAGCGGGTACCTCGCTTATACGCAGACTGACGAACAATGTAGTAGTGGCCCTTACAAAAATGCCTTATATGGTGCTTTCCTTCTTCACAAAAAGAAACGCCAAGCCTGCACGGAAAGCGCAGCACAGTCACAGAGCGGCATTTCTAGAGCCCGCTGTAAACTCTCTTGTGGCTACTAATACAAGTACACTAGCAACGTACCCACTATGCCACAAATCATAATTTTTGTGAAGTTGGGAAGCACCCACCACGACATTATACGTCAATCTGCGGAGAAGCGAGGTACCATCTGTAAGGCATTATGTGCACTTTGTTGATGCGACGGTTGATGACGATGAAGAATTATGGCTGAGCCCTTTTTAATGGGTTGGAAGCCTTAAACGACCCACTAGTTACGTAATTCGCATTGTGTGACGGCCGGTCGTTATTTAACTCTCCCACCACGCTTTACAACATACATTAACGTGAGAAAGAGAGAGACGGGGAATTAATTTTATTGAGACCCTGAGGAAATGGATCATGGGAGCCTTATGGGCTTCCTTGGCAACCAATAGAAGTGCGCTTGCGAGGAACCCACTACGCTATAAATAATAATTTTTGTGAAGTAGGGAAGTAGGGATGCAATTTTTTGTCAATCTGCGGAGAACCGTGGTACCCGCTAAACACCTGTAAGGCATTATGTGCACTTTGTTGATGCTGTGGCTGATGACGATAAAGAATTATGTCACAGTCATTTGTAATGGGTTGGAAGCATTCAAGCATAAGCGTGCGACTCCAAGCACCAACGAAAAAAAGAAGAAGAAGAAGCTTTTATGTAGATTTAAGTAAGTGCGCGAAAGGTCCCAGCAAGAAATTTTATTCGGTATTTTTCTTAGCGTCAATTGGTTACCTGCATCTCCTAATAACTTCATTGGGAATGTCGAGCGCATACAAGTGGCAAATAATGGCAAAATTACGAACTAATATAAGTCCTACGTCAGCCGTCATCTGACAATGCACCCGAGCGCGCCAATCCAGCAGACACTGGCGGAACCCTTGCTATAATTATCTCACACAAATGACGACCAAATACTGATGCTGGAGAAACAATGCCAGGATTTTGGCGGTGTCATGGCGGAAGACCTGCTCGGAATATTAAAATGCAACTAAGCATAAACGCGTTCTGGAATGGTACGCTGAGTACATCCGCATCCATCCGCAGCCAGTGACGCAAAGCCCAGTGAGGCGCGAAACAGTTTCTCGCGATGTGAAACAACTGAATCGACGTGTTTATGATCAAGACGATTCAAGGATATGACGGAGTTTTTCGGCAATTTCACGCTCGTCTTCAGGGTGTAAACTGTTCAACGCCCACGGGGAAACGCGTTCATAGAGCTGTAATAAAGAGCTGTAATGATAAAGCTATAATAACGCGTACAGTGACGTAAGAAAATGGAAGTTCATTCGCCGCGATAGATTGCATGGAAAATCGCATGAGGACACCATTGGCGGAATCCACAATATATTTTGTTCCAATGTACTATTTTAATCGTCACCGGTCTTCGCTATGGTATGTCTAGCAACGCGATTGGCTGGAATTTCCTTGTACAAACAATTCTACAGCGCAAGATGTTTTTTGCGAACATGCCGGAAGAGGTAGCGATTGTTCTTGTCACTTCTTTCTATGTGCCTCGTCTCGTTTTCTGCGCTGCCCCGCCACGGTGGTCCAGTGGTTATGGCGCTCGACTGCTGACCCGAAGGTTGCGAGATCGAATCCCGGCCGCGGCGGCTGCATTTTCAACGGAGGCGGAAATGCTTGAGAGCCGTGTTCTTAGATTTAGGTGCACGTTAAAGAACCCCAGGTGGTCGCGATTTCCGGAGCCCCCCACTACGGCGTCCCTCATAGTCATATTGTGGTTTTGGGACGTTAAACCCCAGATATTATTATTGTCGTTTTCTGCGCTGTTATCTGGGATGGAGATAGGCAAGACACGCGCTTCGTATATAACGGCTGTGAAGAAGTTCGAAACTTGGAGAACGCTTAAGCTTCGCCATTAAGAGTGCAACGCGATAGCCTTATCAGGCCCCATTCGCACAGCCTACCCTCTCGCTTGCCATGCATGCTTCGCGTCATGGTGGACACCTCAACCATGCTGCGAGAGATGGAACCTCTGTCACTGGCCATTTTAAGCCCTCCTAGGGCGCCTACTGCAATTGCAGTTGCAAAGTACCAACTACGCGTCTCTAAGGCACTACGCGCACCTACGTAGTTGCACATTTTATTGATGCTGTGACTGATGATGGTGAATTATATGTTCAACAGCTTTGTAGTGTGTAGGCAGCTTTTAACCACCGAATCGTTGCGCAATTCACAGGAGCGACGCCCGGTGCAATTACACGCTTCTGCCACTCAATATTACAGCGGTTAACGTGACTCCACAGCTGACATGACGACCGCATAGGGTCTTTTTCCGAAGCAGATTTAATTACTAGCATGGATCTGTGTTAGAACACTCGACTGCCACGCAGTAGACCTGGGTTCGATCCCGGCTCGAGCAAAAATATTTATTATACACTTCGCATCCATCGTGATTCTTCGATCACGGACAACGCCGATTTTTTCGCTCACAACCAATTTTTTTGTGACACGGCCTCATTAACGCTATCGCGTTAGAAGCTGGTACTTATAAAATATTCGCGGAGCCCCTTATAAGCCCTCGAACTCTCAGCACTTGAAGACGATTGCGCAAGTGTGTTTAGTGTGAGTTTACGCAAACCTAGCGCAGATCTTGCACATGCGGCCTGAACGTGCCGAAACATCAGTCACATGCGGCCTGAACGTGCCGAAACATCAGCCCCAAGACCTTGTCATGTAAATCATGCCGTACATGACATTCATATCATGATTTGCAAGTTACGACCGGTCAATTTATGTTCGTCACGATATGTCACGATATACCAATTTTGGTATATATCAAATTAACGAAACGACCGCAACAGCACCAAGACGATGACATGTAAGCCATACCGTTCATGACATCCATGTCATGATTTTGATGTTATGATATGTCATTTATGTTCGTCATACAGTCATGTCGTGCCACACCAATTTTCGTATACATGACATTAACGAAACGGTCACGAGATTACAAGTCTTAGGCGGCTAGATAGATAGATAGATAGATAGATAGATAGATAGATAGATAGATAGATAGATAGATAGATAGATAGATAGATAGATAGATAGATAGATAGATAGATAGATAGATAGATAGATAGATAGATAGATAGATAGACAGACAGACAGACAGACAGACAGACAGACAGACAGACAGACAGACAGATAGATAGATAGATAGATAGATAGATAGATAGATAGATAGATAGATAGATAGATAGATAGATAGATAGATAGATAGATAGATAGATAGATAGATAGATAGATAGATAGATAGATAGATAGATAGATAGATAGATAGATAGATAGATAGATAGATAAAAACGATTTTTTTTCGTATTAGTAAATTACTCTTTCGCAATGCCAAAATCACCACGCTTGCCGCCAGAAGACGCTTGGTAAGCGAGAAAACGCGCAAAAAGAAAGCGCGGGCGGCGATGCCATCTTGATATTCCCGGACCAATCACCATGACGTCATAGATTTTGACCGCGTCTATCAAGGCTTACGTCGTTCCTAATCAGTAAAAATGAAGTGCACCGTCTTCTGAGGGGCCCACAGACTTAACATACCGAGTTTCAGAAAATTTCGTTGAGCCAATGTCACCAAAATACGGAAATACACTTTGAAATCCGTGACGTTACGCGCGGAGATTTCGTCGCGAAATTTAAAAATGATATTTCGTCCTTGGATTTTCTCCTCTATTAATAAACCTATGATGGTGAAATAAACGTGATTAGAGTTCTCAGAGTACAATTTGTCAAGCTAAACTAATTCATTGATTCACTTGAGTGTCCAGTTAAAAAAATTGGGGGACGTTTAAGCTTCGCCTTTAAGAGTTGACCGCGATAGGGATAACCTGCCCCTAGTGCTTACTTCGACCGCTACTGGGTGTAACACAATGCGCGCACTAAGGAATGTGCCTTTGTGTAATGGGTAGCGTGCTGTAAAGCAGTTATGCGCCAGAAACGTTTTCGAAGTTGAGATGCACCCACTACGTGGTCTTAAGGGAACACGCGAAGTAATGTGTGTGCCTTCTGTAATGGGTGGCTAGCTTTAAACCACCAAGTCGTTATGATATCTACATGGTGTGACGCCCGATGACAACGTACGCTTGTACCACGCATAATTACTGCGATATTACATCTCGTACCGTGACACCTGTATACAAGACGAGTATGTTTGTGAAGCATGAAAGTTACTTTCATTGCAGTCCCAAGCAGAGGCGTGGCCGGGGAACGGTTGTGTTTTTGATGTTCTCCGCTACAAAGGATCAATCGACTTCAAGCCGAGGTACTGCCCAGGTTTCTACAAGCAGTGATGACTACCGTATCGTCCTGCTCCGTCTTCCTACTGGTAAGCTCGTCGCTGACTCCGTTTTCCTGCATGCAGACCTCGCGGTGCGACAGCCACGCGAGCTTCGGAGAGCTATTTGTCGATATGGATGGATGCTATGAGCGACGCTTGCGCTAAACCGCCACCTCACGGTGTGTTAAAGTATAGACGAAATTAAACTTGTGGTATGCACAGTTTATGGAAAACTCGCATGTTAGACAGGCATGCGGAACCCATGGTATCATCGCGGTTGCATTTCATTCAAATGGCTCTTCAGCTAAAATACTTTTATCAACAATTAGAGTTTCAACCGGACTGGTATCCACTCTTCATGAAATGTATAGCTTTAATACCCTTTTAGGACTTCTGTGTAACGCTTGTACGCTGGTAGAGGCCGCATTGAGTATTTTGTTCGCTATGTATGCTAATTACACACATTTGTAATAAATACCATGAAATAAAAAGAATGCAATGGCGTGGCTCTGTGGTAGAACACCTGCCTGCTACGCAGAAGTCCTGGGGTCGATTCTCACTCGAATCGAATATTTTTATTATTTATTTTATTTGCAGCTTTCTCCATTTGTCGTTCACGGACAAGATGATGATTTTTCGCTTACAACCAACGACGCCGACACCGACACCGACACCGGAATTTCCGCGAAACGAGCTCTCTAACGCTATCGCGTTAAAACGAGCAGGTTGACTCAGAGTAGACGCGCATAGAGGTATACAGATATTCGAGAACAACATGAAGACTTACGAATAAGTGCAAAGGTCAATGCCACAGTGTGTTCAACGCAGACCTATTTCACAAAAATAAACGCTAAAGGAGTGTCATTAGAGTGTATCACTAACAACTTTCATGAGCTAAAAGCCTGTGTAGGGCAACCGCACTTGCTCGCAAACAACCGCGCCCGCATGCATCCTGTTGACTTCAGTTCACTGCATGTAAAAATAAAAGCTCCGGGGGCGCAGTTTAGCTGCAAGTTCCGTTCTTACAGCGTCAATTCACCCGAACAGCCATGAAAGAGATCGTTAAACCTAATAATGACGTATTCGTCCTCTCAAAAAAGACCCAAACTTTCTGTTCCTCCGCCGGGGCGTAAACAATCCGGAGGGTACAAACGAGAGGATGCCGCAGTTGTTGAGAAAATCGAGATATGAGTTAGCACCCGCGAAAACCACCTCCCACTGCAGGTAATTGTGTGTACTGAAAAACAACAACAGGGCCGGCTAATTTCTTCGAAAAGGCACCACCGTTTCACGAGCGTCATCGGCCACGTCAACTGCACGCGTCGTTAGATTCAACGCCAGCCAATAGCGAATATTTCTGCTTTCCTGGCAGACACGCCCATGTGTTAGCAGTTGTTGGCTTTCCAATTCAGTTCTCTTTGCCTAATTACATCGCAAAGTCAAGAGGGCGTCAACCTTTGTCTCTTTGTGTCTCACTTCAAGCATCTCGGTGCCAGTGAATAGCATGTCCCTAAAAATAAGACAGAAATTGCTGCCGTAGCCTTGAGCTCTTCTCGCGAAAAAAACGTGTTCTTTTGGTCCAGAACATTAATTTTTTCCCGTTCTTCCCCCTGTAAAGAAATAACCGCTTTCAGAATTTCTTACTTGTAATGTGCAATTATTGTCACTTTAATGTCGCATTATCGTTGTGTGTAATTTCGTTGTCCCTTTAAAAGTAGACCAAGCGGTCAGCAGAGTTACAACTATGCGCTAAACGCGGTATTCATGCACTAGACATGGGTATAACTAAAATATTTCACAACAAAGTTTTCCCCTAGAAAAATTAGTAGAAAAACCTTTGTCCCTAATACCTCATCATCAGCGGAGCTTCAGCCCTCAGAAACAGAGATCAAATTTTCAGAGCGAATTGGGCACTTTCTATGTGACGATTTCTTTGCTAGCCTTTGCGAACGTCAGTGACCGTCGTTTGGGAATAGCTCAACGCAAGGCAGTACAATTATGGCAAATGGGTCCACCTTATTATCTTTCGCGTGTACCCCTGCAATATTTGCGGTAGGCCGGCTGCGTACTCTGCGGAAGTAAAGCAGATTAAATAACTCATAGTGCCGAACAGGGTCGTAGCCAGAAATTTTTTTTCGGGGGCGGGGGGTGGGGGGGTGGAAGGGAGTATCGCCATATTCTTTGTTTGTTCGTGGGCATAGGTCAACAAAAAATGGAGAGCTCACTCAGACTCACACATGAAATATATTTCGCCCTTAGAGCTCACTCGGACTCACACTCACGAAAATTTTCCTCAACCGGACTCACTCGGACTCAGACTCACTGAAATTTTTCGCAGCGGACTTACTCGGACTCAAACTTACCAAATTATTACTCACTCGGACTAACTGAGACTCACAGCTCTATCTGAGTCGAGTGAGTCTGAGTGAGTCGACTCATGAGTCTGTCAGCGTATAATTGGCTTTTCCAACCATGATGTCAATGCTCCTTAACACCAATATCTTGCATAATTGGTGGTCAACACTGCGCCTTTTGATCTGGTACCTTCAAATATGAGTTATCAGTGGTTGAAATCCTATAAGGACATTTTTATTGAAAGAGATGACTCACATGAGATATTTTTATCATGAACTTCCTGTGAAAGAGTTTGTGGGGCAAGTCACGGCACCCCCCCCCCTGTAACTCACGCCTCTGATCAATAAATACTGAGCTGGCGCATCAACTCTGGGACATTGAAGTACTTGTGAGTCGACGGGAGTATAAACGTGAGCCGACATAAGGCAGACAGTAATGCTGAAGTGGTGTAGATAGAACGATAGGTCGGCGAAAAGGCGTGGAGCTCGCTCAAACTCACTCAAGAAATATATTTTGCGCCTAGGGCTCACTCGGACTCAGACTCACCAAAGTTTTCCTCAACCGTACTCACTCGGGCTCAAGCTCATCAAAATATTACTCACTCGGACTCACTCAGACTCACTGCTAGATCTGAGTCTGGGTGAACCTGAGTGAGTCGACTCATGAGTGAGTTAGCTGACCTATCATCGTGGGTGCTTCTGTATGTGTGCGTGTATTAGTGATGCAGAACTATCGATGGTACTATCGATACTATCGATAGCTGAGTCACTATCGAACTATCGATGGTGAAATATGCTATCGATAGCGCTATCGATAGTAAGTACTATCGATAGTATAAAATCAACAGCGCGAACTCATTGCAGAATAAACTTGGTTCCCCGCGCGCGTGGTACATAGGGCAAGAAAGTTGACACGCTTGTGTTCTTCACCAGAGTGGTTCGCTGACACATGATCATAAAGTCAAACTATTCAGCTGTAGCAGAAAGGAAGCCCTTACATGGGGTGGAACTGTGCGGCTTCAGATTTATATTGCATTTTATGATTTCAAAATAAAAATATTACCAAGAACTAAGTTTGTTAATTGTAAGATGTAACTGGTTGCTTTTAAATATGAATTTATTGATGGGCATATGCCGCCATTTTCACTGCGCAAATAGTTTCTCTGGCCAAAAATTTGCTCATAAATTAAGCGAAGCTGATAGTAGGCTATCGCGAATATTTTGGCAATTTGGCCTGCCAGCAACAGCATCGTTATTAGCACCACTATGGAAAGTTTGTCACGTGGTTGTGACAGTGAAGAATGCCGCAGCAAGACTGGGAAATACGAAGCTCTTTATTTGGTCGAACTTGCGCCCAGAAAATCAAAACTCAAAATACAAGCGATGCACGCTGCGCATTGATAGCGGCGAGAACAGTAGCCGGCCGTCGAGTAATCTGATAATCGGTGGAACACTTCGTCTTTTATACATCAGCCATCAAACCTTCCAGGGTTATCGCTGGTGCTCGAGTAAGCTCTCGAATAAACCTGAATATTCGCTTCCGGCGCGTAATCTTAACAAAATGATCGCGAACAATCGCAAAGCTTCTCAAACATTGCGGCGCGGTCTGCGTCAAACGCTGCTAACAGTCTGTGGGTGAAACCCGAATACATCAAAACAAAGCAATAAACACGCGTGGCAGTAATATCGCTAGTAATATTATCGATGGTACCGATTCGACTATCGATAGTTTGTCGATAGTAGTACTATCGATAGTTTGTTTACACTATCGATAGTTTCAAAGAAACTATCGATGCTATCGATAGTCAATTTACCGATAGTTCTGCATCACTAGCGTGTATACATACACAGGAAAAATTGAAAAAGATGGAGGCGTATGAACCCCCCCCCCCCCCCAATATATTTACTGCAACAAACATATGTCTTCAAGCGCTTTCTTAAAGTGTAGCTTTCTTTCTCCGACGCTCATGGGATTGGTGCAATTGATCGGCCAGTTTCTCGCCAAACAGCGTGCGCTGCGTCCAGGAACCAAGATACAGTGTGGCCAGTGCTTGTGTGTGTAACTTGCGTCTTGTGGTATACGGCTATCGCGCGGCGACGTATTCGCCATGCAATAAAACTAGCACTCGAAGGTTTCGGGATCGAATCCCGGCAGCGGCGGCCACATTTTCGATGGAGGCGGAAAAGCTTGAGACCCGTGTTCTTAGATATCGGTGCACTCCAGGTGGTCGAAATTTCCGGAGCCCTCCACTACGGCGTCCCTCATAATCATGTCGCGGTTTTGAAACGTTAAACCCCAAGAATTATATAAAAAAACTAGCACTTACGTGTGCGTTACGGCGAAGCCGACTCAAGCAAAACTTTCACGAGGAGACAAGAACCTAAAAAAATGGATAAAACTACATGCTTCACATGTGTGCTGCATATGTACCATTTAATTAGAACGCTTCAGCCATTGTTGCAGGTTTTGAACAAGCGAGTAGGATCGGGCGTACTTTCTTATCGGTGACGTGAGTACCGAATGATATTCTTTGCTATGTTTCCAGACCACCCTGTCAAGCGCCGGTGCGAGTTGTCCGAAAACCTTGAGAAAAATAAATATATGCATAAAAGGAGTGCAATGCATTGAGCTAAGGGTTGTGCATGATAGAGTGGACATTAAGGTATGTCATAAAATTAAAACTGTAAAAATAAGAATGAAAAAAAAAATATTACTAGTGGGAATATAAAAGAGATGGAATAGTTTAAGCAAAGGCTTGTATATGAAAAAGTGACAATTAAGGTACGTCATAAAAATGAAATTATAAAAATAAAATATAAAATATATTTAGTGAAAAATTAGTATAAACAGCAATAAGTATAAACACTTCGGCAAACTGGTACGAAATTGATGGTTGTGCTGCAAGTGAAGCCAAAAGCCTTACTAAGGCAAGGCTTTTGGCTTTTTACGGCTCTTTGGCTTCCTACATTCTAAGGCAAAAGCCTTGCGTGCCTCATCCAACGAGAAAAGTGTCCGTCTACGTAGGCGTCGACACGAACGCTGTAAAAAGTCACGTGCTCAGAGATTACTGCTTGATGACGTCGCCATGTGATGTCACCATGACGTCACATATAGCAAGAATCTGTGACGTTATTGAGGCGTCATAGTGACGTAATAATGACGTCATCACACGAAATCAACGCGTGGTCAAAAGTGTACCGATCCCAGGAGCAATGCAACACGAGGTGAGGTGCCAAAAGCTTGCCGTGTTTCCGATCCCGGAGGCAATGCAAAACTACTTTAGGTGCAGCAAGCTTTCGGGGGGAGGGGGGCAAGGATAAATAGGTCGACTGAGAAGAAAAGGAAGGCAGCTCACAGCTAATCACAAGTTTAGCAACACAGTCAGTGCGAGTGTTACTCTCAGATCCCTAAGACTTGCACTGAGGTCGCTTTACTTTTTTTGTGCGTTCCGATTTCCCGTCTGGTCTAATTTTATTTTGTCTGCGTCGTAACCATAGGCTTCCCTCAGGCTCACTCAGACTCAGATCGAGCCGTGAGTGTGAGTCAGAGTGAGTCAGAGTGAGTCAGAGTGAGTCCGAGTGAGCAATATTTTGGTGAATTTGAGTCCGAGTGAGTCCGGTTGAGGAGAGTTTTGGTGAGTCTGGGTCCCAGTGACCCCTAAGGGTAAAATACATTTCATGAGTGAGTCTGAGTGAGCTCCACACTTTCTGCCGACCTGTGGTCGTAACAGTGTGTCGACGATAATCATTACGGCAAGGTTATTACGGCGATGGCGGTGATATTATTCAAAGTCATGAAGACAGCTGCGATATCATTATGTCAGCGAGTAAAACTGTACGCAACTTCTGTTTTGCCGAGATCGGTATGTCAATAAAAACGCGACAACAATATAAGTCATCATGACATCAACTCTTCCTGTTGGCGTATTCGGCCCGGATAATTACCGCGCGCGTGTATACTTTGTAGGCGTCACGAGCATACCATCCCTTCCTCCATGCGTCTTCCGCGAATCGACGAAAATCCCCGGATAACCCAGAGGCATGCCCATAAGGCACACGTCAGTCCACTTTTTCCTCGACATTTTTTTTCTTATAAATATAGGCTAAGAATAATCTTTTCGGGAGCTGTAGACGTAGGGCCCACGCCTCAGCCTCGGAATGTTTGCGCGCGAGTAAATTATTCGAACTCCGAAGCGGCTCAGCGTATGCCAGAAAAACGTCAGCGATCGTTGTTTCGTGCGTAGAAAAACACTTTCCTTTTTTTGTTTGTTCTTTAAACGGGCAGGGCGTTCGGTTTAATGATCACTCGCTCAAATGTCTCTGGGCTTTAGTTTTTCCTGCGAGGAAAGCTGCGTCCTCTCTTGATCTGCCAGCTTCCGCATATCGCGAAAGATTTGCTGCGCCGCGAAAACGTTGACGCCCAGTGTGTATACGCCATTTCCTGCACTTATGGGCGTTCGGAGCGAGGAGCGCCCCCCAGCTGGTCTCGGGAAAAGTGCCACCTCCGGGTTTGTGCATTTAGTAAGCGTTCGTCGCGCACAGCCGTAATAGGCAGGAAGGATCGACCTAGTAGCTGGCGGATCGCTTGCGTCATTCGAGTGACCCGTGAATGTGTCTATCGTGCGGACACTAGCTTCGTCTATATATATATATATATATATATATATATATATATATATATATTACACACGCACCCGACAAAGTCGAGGACGCGTAGTTGCGCATGGGGGTCGAAATATCGATGATGTGGCCTGCCAGGACAAGGTAGGATCGGTGCGAATCGCCTCGGCTCAAGGGGTGATCCTGTCTGAATGGCCGACACTTAGGCATGTTGGTTCATGATCCAAAAGTGTTAAACTGCGCAAACAGGACAACGGCTAAAGGAAGAGTCGACGACAAACCCTTTTGGGTAAACCAGTCCCATGTTGTCGAAATCAGGCATTACTAAGGCGTCGGCCTTATATGCCTAATAAGGTGAAAAATTCGGCGTGATCACGAAACGGTACAACAAATAGCACAAACCAAGAACTGATGCAAACAGATTGATTGATTGATTGATTGATTGATTGATTGATTGATTGATTGATTGATTGATTGATTGATTGATTGATTGATTGATTGATTGATTGATTGATTGATTGATTGATTGATTGAAATAACTTTAATGAGGTACTGCGGGACGCACCCTATCGCGCAGTGGGCGACTCCATGCACACCATCTTTTATGGACATGTCAGGTGTAACAATCGGATCGCTTCCGTCTACCGGTCTCCGCTACAGCGACACGACCGGCTATGACCACTGGATGCATGATAAGAGATTCCACAAGACACTGCTTTTCACACACACACACACACACACACACACACACACACACACACACACACACACACACACACACACACACACACACACACACACACACACACACACACACACACACACAAGCGTGAGCTCGAGGCCGCTCGCGTGTAAAAAAAAAAAACAGCGCCGTTCTTAGAAGGTTTTTGCCTTCAAGTAGTAATTTTTTATGTTGTGAGCGCATTACAGACGGAGTCGCAGTTTTGTTGCCCAATCACAGCTGACAAGATCGTCTTTTTGACGTTGTATTCGATAGTAAGCCCATGTTGAGAACGAAATGGGTGGTAGTCGAAGAACGCGTAATGCTCAAGACAGATGGGCCTCCGCAGCGCTCGGCAACAATGCATACTCTGAAGAATATCTCTCAGAGCACGTGGTGGTGCAGAACCGTGGAGTGGATGTGCAATAAGCCATAAGCGTTAGCAGGCAGAAAGTGTCGTGTACAAGGATTCAAAAGAGTATCACATCAAACTATTACAGTCTTACTGCGTGTAATACTATACATTGCCACTAAGACGACACACTCACTTTGGGCAAAACTGCAGTTCACTTATTTCTTTCTTCACCTATTCCTCCACGACGAACACGATTCCAATTAACGCTACTACTGACGGAGAGTGTGTAGTGCAAATACATGAAAATGATCTAGCTGTGCCTAACTTACTTATGCAGCTGTGTGTGTATTCAACGAAACAGTTTCGTTCTCTACACACATACATAAGCATATAAATATACATATAGTATTATATGACGTAACGCAATAAACAGTTCGTGAGTCGATGTGTACTCTTACTCCATTCTCTTTTCCTCGTGTTTTATTTTGAACTGATCAATTGGGAACAACGGTCAAAGTGTGCAGTAAAACTCACGTAGTTAACTAACGCTTGAAGAAAATGAGGACGGAGGAAACGAGAATTCGCTGCTAAGTGGTAGCCAAACCCGAGACCTCCGTACGACGCACTTTGTTAAGTTCCCTCACTTCGCTAAGACTGGTTTTGCTAGCTAAAGGCGTTAGTGGACACAATGAAATACGACAGCGCGAGAGAAGCTACACAACAGAATGCAGACGAGTGCTTAAGTGCTAGTTTCTGAAAGCCAGCCAGGGAAAACTTCGTGAACAACAACATAACTTGTTTCCAATTAAACGAACAGACGGCGCATGCGCTAAATCACCGATGTCCGCCCTCGATAGCTGCCGCTTGACAGCATTACGTATATATTTTTAGCAAGTGCGCTCAACTGGAAGTCAACAACATGCCATTCTCATAGTTAAAGATGTTGCTTATCTCTTTCTTTTACATATAGTGTCATCGTCGTCGTCGTCGTCGTCGTCGTCGTTGTTGTTGTTGTTGTTGTTGTTGTTGTTGTTGTCGTTGTTGTTGTTGTTGTTGTTGTTGTTGTTGTTTTTCCCAAACAATCGCAGTGAATCATTCGACATGAGCGCGCGCCTCCATTTTTATGACGCGTCGTTTACGGCAGTGTTGCTTTAAGGTCGCTGCGAGCATCATTAAGTCGACGAAGCATTGATTCAAGAGGCCGTGTCGAACATCGCTTTCGCCGTTTTCGTTAAAAACTACAGTCGTTGCACGCGACACACACGCACACACACGCACACACAAACGCACACACACACACACACGCGCGCGCGCACACATACTCACACGCATACTCACACACACACACACACACACACACACACACACACACACACACACACACACACACACACACACGCGCGCGCGCGCGCGCGCGCGCGCGCGCGCGTGCGTACACACAGCTGCCTGCAGTGATATTACAACTGCAACGTTCACGACGAAGTGTCCCTTTGCCACTGGCCTCAATGATCGAAATCCACACAAACGTGCACGGTGCACTGCACGAGGTCATTCGAGGAAAACAATGAACTTAGATAAAATCGCGCAGCGACGTACAATTAGGTTGTCCTCAATAAAGTCGCTAGGTCAGAGTGTTCTGCCTGCAGCTTTAAAAAAGAAAGATAGGATAAAAAGCAAGCAATGCAAAGGCCACCGAGTCGACGGGTATTAGGGGTAAGGCTACTGGATTTATAACTCGTTTCTGTCCTTCAACACGCCGGAGTACTCGCACATACAACGACGTCGCAGCTTTCTTTTTTTCTCTCCCAGCATCCCGCCATTTTGAAAAAGAAAAAGAAAGTTAGTACAGTGAAGTAAACACGCTGCAACTAGCCATGGGAATTGTACATACGGCCTTGAAGGCAACGCAAGGACGCTAAGGATATAGTTTGTTATAGGTCACCACCGCAAACGTGTATACAGTCGTCGCCGCGTAGCCCCGCCACGGTGGTCTAGTGGTTATGGCGCTCGACTGCTGACCCGAAGGTCGCGGGATCGAATCCCGGCCGCGGCGGCTGCATTTTCGATGGAGGCGAAAATGTTTGAGGCCCGTGTACTTAGATTTAGGTGCACGTTAAAGAACCCCAGGTGGTCGAAATTTCCGGAGCCCTCCACTACGGCGTCTCTCATAATCATATCGTGGTTTTGGGACGTTAAACCCCAGATATTATTATTATTATTAGTCGTCGCCGCGTATGCAAGCGGCGGCGAGACTGTGATGCAAGTTGTGTACGAGTCGAATTCGTTTTGATAAGAACGCGTGAGTGAAAGAACAAAAAAAAAGGATGTTTTTGTAAAATCCGCTGTCGTTATGTATTCGGGTGAAAGCAAAGTGCGCGCGCATTCTTGTAACCATCAACGTCGCAAGACGTTACCTCTTTAAAAAAAAGTAAAGAAACACGTAATGTATATACGTTTTAAAAAAACAGGCAAAACGAACTACGAAAAGTGTGCTGTAAAAACTAAGGAGCGAGTTATATATCCGTTTCTGGCTCTCAAGGTGTTTACTCACAGTGTACCGCACAGTGCACCGCAGCGATGGCTACATGGTTGAGCGTCCGCTTCCAATGCGGGGGAGGTACCGGGTTCGATTCCCAGTGCCGACCGGGAACCCACCGGTTTTTTCCAAAGGGGTAGAGAAGTACACCTACTTGGCGCTCGGTTGTTAAAGGGTACTCATCTCGAAAGGTGGCCCCATAGGGTTCTGCAAAGACCCCTTAACCCACCACAGCCCTGGTGAAATAATCGAGCATCCGCCGCTGCTGTGGGAGGCAGAGAATTGCTGCCGCTGGGTACCTACCGGTAAAATAGGGACAAGTGCACTTCCGGCCTGGTGCTCGGCAGAGCGAAGTTCATAGTCGCTTGGGAGGGCACCCACACTGTGGAAAATTGGCGGCGTGGGGCCGCCGGGCCTAAAATTAGGATCATCGTCTTTTTTCAGGCTGATATTTAAATAAATAAATCAATAAATGAAAATACTCTACACTTTTGAATAAAGACAGAAATGGTTTTAATTAAAATCTTTCTTTTTCTTTTTTTTTTGCCTGCCTAAACACGAATACGGTGTTCTCTCTCATATTGCTGATGACCGTACGCGTCACTTTCACATAAGGAGTGCAGAAGCACTAAATGTACTACTTATGTATGTGTTGTAATTATCTTAACACACCGCTTCTCTCACGCCGCTGTTCACTCGACAACTTCGCCCGCGCGAAGTCGCTACGGGGACGTCTCAGACCGCACATACACTCGGTTTTCTGTTCACGTTTGTTCATAGCTCCTAATCGATGTCGTGCAAGCATAATAGGAACTGCAAAGGGCCAAAGTGAACAGAGTTGTGCGCATAGCATTTCATTAACCACTTTAGAAGCGGTTCGCTTCACTAAGATTCCAGCGCGCGCGTTGGATCTGCGCATGCTCCTACCAAAAACATCGAAAAACGTATACCCCCAAAAAAACACACGTATGGATGTGTTTTTGTATTGTAATCGTCTCTCTCGCCAAATAAATGTTTTTTCAATGTCGAAAAGCAAGCATGCGCAGATCCAACGCGCAGATCCTGCCATGTGCTCCAGTTTAACGCTGTGCACCCACGGGCATCCTTGGAAGATGCCGAGGCTTCGGAACGAATTGGGAGGGAGGTGATAGCGGTTCGCAGAAAGGAGCAAGAAATAAAAGGAAAAAAATACACACACAAAAAAAAGAAAGAAAACGTCCACGGATGCTTCCTCCGAGAGGGGAAGGTGTCTTCCCTGGGGCAGAACGCGTCCGTGTGCACTCGCAAAGTGAATCTGTCTCAGGAGGAAATTCCGCGCATGTGCTACCGCATCTACATCCGTATAGGGCGGCAAAACCGCGTCGAGGAACGTTTATTTCCGACGCGTTTCCGGGCAAGGCCGCCTCTTCTGCCGTTTACGTATGCCATGTCGACTTTTACCACCCACGCGAGAAAAGTGCCGTCTCTTTTTTTGTTGTTGTTGTCACTCGCCGCCTACATACCCGCCCCGGCGGATGTTGCACTGAGCCAGTAATAACACTAAGCCATTAAACGTAATGACATCATCATCATCGTAATCATTATAATGATTAGTCTATTTTGAACTCACTACAGGACGATGGTCTCTCCCGATCACCTGCGTACGCCTTTGTCCCGTGCGTGGTGAGGTCATTTTACGGCCGCAAACTTCCTAATTTGATAATACCACGTAAATGTCTTCATAATGCCTCCGGCCCTGAGGGTAATTCAAATAAATGAATAAAATAAATAAATAAATAAATAAATAAATAAATAAATAAATAAATACCAGAGTACGCTTCCATTCCATTCGTACCCATATTGACACCTTAATAGGCCACCGGCTATCTGTCCTACTGCTGATCCGAAGGTCGCGAGATCGAATCCCGGCCGCGGCGGCCGCATTTCCATGGAGCCAAAATTCTAGAGGCTCGTGTGCTCAGATTGAGGTGCCCGTTAAAGAACCCTGGGTGGTCGGAAGTTCGGGAGCCCTCCACAACGGCGTCTCTCATAATGATATCGTTGTTTAGGGACGTAAAACGCCGACAATTACATTAATATTATATTATCAGTCCTGCGCACTACGTAGCCTGCCCAGCTCTATTTTCCCCCTCTTAATATCAACTAGAACATCGCCTATGCCTGCTTGCTCTCTAATCCGATATGCTGCTTTCCTGTCTCTTGAATGTTGCACCTATCATTTTCCGTTCTGTCACACATCGCGTAGCCCTCAACATCTCATGTTTCCTTCCTATCCTCCGTGGTTCTGCCCCATGTATTAGCCCCGGCAGGATTCAATGATTGTACACTTTTAGGTTTAAGGACAGCGGTACATTTCCGGTCATGACTTGGCAATGCCTGCCGTACGCGCTCTAGCCCATTTTTATTGTTCGCTGAATTTCAGTTTCATGAGCAGGGTCTCCCGTTAATATAGTTTACTTTGATAAATACAGTCTTGAAAGGCTTCTCGTCAATCGTTAGTGACTATGTATTTACAATTATGCATAGCCCGACAATCTTAATTACAACCACGTAAGAATAAGACACAGACAGCAAAGCCATAGACGAAGCATACGGACAATTAATGGATGCGTTTATTTCAAGCTTAGAAACAATGAGACAGAAAGACATGAACGTGGACGGAAAGATAACATCTAAAATATATCATCATGACAGACCTATTCTTACAGGATTATTAAGTTGAAATAGCGCATATTAGCCCTGTACTCATGTTATACCATGCCTCACGTATATTGAATATGACATTTTCTTCGGGCATTTTGTTTGTTGGGCCGTTAAGACGACATGAACGACAACTAATAAAGACCGTAGAGACCGTAAAGAGAGACACAAATATAGCCAGCTTTTTGTTCGACGATTGCCCTTAAGCACAGCTTACTTTTTTTTTTCTTTTTTTTTATCGCCACAAATGTACATGGTTCCTTTCAGATGCAGTCCTCTGCTCCGACGCGTGTTTAAAAAATTCGCAGCGCTCAGCTAAGAATAAAGCCACAGCAATGCAACAAAGCTCTTTGGTAAGCGCGCTACCTAATGCATTTAACTACGTCGGGGTGTGACTAACAGAGACAGTTTTAGCGCGCAAGTTGCCAGCATCATTCACTATTATAGAACAGCAAGCTACAAACGGCTTTCCACGTGCCACAGCGACTATCAAACGTCCACATGTCTTTGCCGAAGCTGTTGTCACTCGTATTTCACGGCGAATGCCTGTTTCTAATTTTTCACCATGCATGCGCCTAAAGGTAACACCCTTCCAACTGCGCCCTCAAGAAGATAAAGTCAAGCGACGTGAAGAACGGCCTGAAAAAAGGTTCACTTTTACAGTGCGATAAGCTACATTCGTACAAGTGCGGTATACACGACGAGAATGTCGCCGAGTACGGTGAAACAAGTTACGCGTAAGAAGGCGCGCTGTTCTCTTCGCTATCGCCTTGGCCCCCCGCCGCGGAGAAGACTCGATCAAAGTAAAAGCCTTTCTCATTTGCCTACTTTTTTTTTATTGAACAGCTGCGAGCGAACGAGTGCTTGTAATATGTTCGCACTACCGGTCTATTTGCGTGCTGGAGACACAATGTATCGGCGGGGACATTACGAGGAAAAGTTTACATCTGTATTTCCTGTATATAGCAGAAAGCACGAAAGGAAAAAAAATTGTCATCAACGCACGCTTTGTACCACAAAGCTACGAGGAAATCCGCACGGATTTCTCAGAAAGAAAATAGTCCTATAGTTGAAGGTCCTGATTCGGGTTTCTAACCCAAGACCAACACTTTTCCGGAACGGTCACTGGTAGAGCGACCGAAGGCTTTCGCGAGCAACTGTGTCACTGACGTTCCATACATCGTTTCAATTTTCTGATAATCATCAGACTTTTCCGCACCTGTTGGCGTATCGCATTAGCCGTTACTATTCTTTCTAAGTAATGAGTTCACGCGTGAAGAAATTGCGGCAGAAGTGAACGCAGCACTGCAAAGCGTATAATTTAGGCGTTACAGGTCAGCGCTGAGTAGTGGCTGTCGAGATGGTCGATAAACGAACGCGACGGTACGAAGTGTTGGTTTCAATTAATCGCCGCGTTATCACCGTTTGATCATCGCGGCTGTAGGCTTGTTTTTTGTCGCAGCCTCATATAGCCCGACTCGGCCTACTTATTCATGGTAAGGAGCTATGCCAAGAGAACAGCTACGACTCCATGGCGGCACAGCTTTTTAATCTTGGGGTGTATCAAGTCTCATAAATACCGACTTTTGCGGTGAGAATAATTACCTTACGTTAACTTCGCTGGGAATAACCAACTTACATTCTTACCCCTTGCATTTTTTGTCGTTATTTTTGACATTCACCTCTGCTCCTCAGTGTACAACGCAGGCTGGAGTCCTGACCGCAGCTCCTGACCGTCGTTTAGCAGAGTGAAAAAAAAAAAGAAAAGAAACACGCGCACACAAATAGCAATGATAATAGCAATCATGTTGCACCACCCATTGGATGGACGCTAAGAGTACCGCAGGTGGTCGCATTTAATTCGCAGACCAAGACTACACGGCGCCTCTATAGTGGCGCGTAAACTGGTTTAGGGTATTTTAAGCCTAACATTCACCATCTTCTCCTGCAGTCTCGTCACAGCCTACCGATGTGGTTATCTGTGTGAAACATTTCATCGTCCACTGACGCGCATATGTTTACTCAGACGTGCCACCTCTTCGTATCAATGCAAGATTTTAGCGCTAAATATGGCACTCGATCGCTCCTCTACTTCAACCTACACTCTATAATCAGGTGCTGGTTAAATGCTGGCTACATCCAGGAAACCAGACGAAAAATGTCCGGTTTCCTGGCTATATCTAGCGCTTTATGCGGGACCTGGTTAAGAGCGTATTGTGAGAGTGAAATGCACTTGTAATTCGATTCCGTTGTTTTTCTCATCTCGTGTTTCTTCCGTACGTTCATCTCACTTACTCAATTTTTCAATTTTTTCCCCTTTCAGGGATGAAATCTAGAGTATGATGAAAAAATCATCTTATTGATGATGATCATGACACCGTATATCAAACACCTACATCAAGAAACGGAGACGTTCGGATGACTGTGAACATGTATCTCTCACGGGAGCCGGAGAATGCTTTTTTTTTTTTTTTCAAACTCTTATTTCTGCGGCAGATATATACTGCGCCGCTTTCACAAAATGGGTCAAAGCAGAATGACTCTTGCGCGAACATCTTTAAGGCCGGTCACACCCCGCGGCTGCTGCGGCGGCACGAGATCGGCTCATCGCGAGCCTATAGAAACTCAAGAAAAGACAAAAAGGTTGGTAGATTCTTAAGAGACACGAAGAGATGAAAGGAACGAGACGACGGACGAAAGCTAATTGCGAATGTAAGCGGCGTGGCGTAAGACGGCGCGGAGTCGTATCCATGTTCCGCAGGCGTCGTGCCAAGAAAGAAAAAGGAACGAAAGAAACGTACGAAGGGTGTGTGGACCCCATTCGTAACAATATAGCCGCCGACACAGAATGAGCGGCGCGTAAGGAGACGGGAGCAGCATTGACACGAATGATGCAACCCTTGTCATTCACGGCAAGAGGAGTCGTGGTTCAATCGCTCGCATGCAGCTGCGGTCGTTGCTTGTGAATAGTCCCGGTATCGTAACGCGGCTTGACGTGAGCAGTATAGTGAGTCGTTTGTCAGCGGTCCCGAATGATCGATCGATGGAAAATTAAGGGGAACTTCAGTAAACGGGAACTCTCCAAGATATGCGTGGTGATGTGCGGTGATCGGCGCGGAGTTTGAGTTGTTATTAGAGTTTGATTAAAGACGATATACAAGTCTATACATCTACGTGTTATCGTCTCGTCAACATTCCGTGCATGAATCGCCCTTTATTTTCCTTTTTTGCAAGCGTAACCATGTGTTGAGTCTTCACTGCATTTTATCTGTGTGGGTGTTGGGTACAATTTGGGTCCGATTGGGTTCTCTAGTTTGACACAGAATTTCTCGACCAACTCGATAATAAAGGCGTTCTTGAATGCTTATTAAACGATCATTCGATATGTTATCGCCGGCTTCCTCAGTCCACAAGGCCGTAATCGTAAGCAGCGCGCGTCACCCCGGTGATATTGTTCTAGGTAAAAACCTCGTTGTTATATACGAAGCGGGTGAGATTGCACAGAAACACAAATATAACCGTCCAAGTACTGCGTACACGCGGTTAACCGGGAAAGCTGAAACGCGCGGCCCCGGTGTTAATCACTGGTTTAATCCCGATGGTTCATTAGTGCCTTTCTCAATTATTGCTTAGGCCTGTCCAGAAAAAGTCACAGTTTCGCCGCAAGGGCGAAGCAATGAATGCGATAGCAACAAATTAGAATGTCACACGAAGAACGGCAAGCAGCTCGATACTTGCAGCGCGCCGCTCAAGCGCAAAGGACTCATGAAAAGGATGCACGCAGGACAACCGCGAACTAACAAAGGCCTCCGCTCGGCACGTGCAGCGCGCTGGTCAAACACAAGCGAGGACGCTCGAAAAGAACGCACAGGTATACACAGGACGAGCGCGAACTAGCAACTGCCGCAGTTGTTACTTCGTGTTTGACCAGCGCGCTACAACCCAACGCTCTTAGGTATTTTCATTTCTTGAAAACTGCGGCGCGTGGAATGACCCCTCCGCGTCTCCTGCCGTGCGGTGGCGTTCGACGCATTGTTTACCCGGTGTTCCACATCGCGAGTGGGTACAGAAATGGACCACTTTTTAGTGCGCGTCTCAATGGCAGTTTTCAAATTGAACCAAAATCTAGGAGCGGTGCTTTAAAGCGTGCCCTTCGTGCAATCGCGCGCCTGATACTACATACGCTGAAGCTCCTCCGAGCTCTGCGTACCGCCAGCGTTAAATAATGCATATAAATAGCTCGCCGTTAGTATTTTAAACAACCGGTGGCGCGTGGCCAAGCTCTTTAAAGCAGCGCGCTGGGGAGCTAGGGGTCTCAGGTACGAATCCCGTTGGCGCGCGTCGCAATTTTTTCTTCTGGTTTGTCTTCTTTTTGGCTTTTATTTATATATACATACCTATACATATACGGGACATGACGGCAGCGGCGACGGCAAAAACCCGCCGACAGTGTCCATATAATTGCTAGCGCAATAATACTAATAATTTGCGATTGCCGCCCGTGTGTTTCCCACTTCATTTCTAGTGGACCAGTGGTGAGTGGTCAGCTTTTCCCACATTTTTGTGGCACATAAGCGCTACAGAGTTTTCGCGCGCATATGACGGATGAATTTAGCTTTTGCATGTAACCACATGCAGATTCGCTGTAAAAGCATATTTTTTGTCGCATCTTAAAGCAATATAAACTTAATGCAACACATGGATCATGCACATATTGAACAAGGCGACAACTGGATTGATCGCAAAGAGTAAGATGTAAATGAAGACTCAGAGTACAAAGTAGCCCCGAGACAGTCAAATGTATGCATTTAAAACATTTGAGGTGTGCGGCAGCGACGCGTTCAAATGGGTTTTTGCGGGATGTACTGGGAAAACCTCAGTTGGTATAACGAAACCGACTGCGTTCAGTGATTGCGCACGAAAAATAACAGAACATAAACTGCAAGGTCTGCTCAATAGCAACTATCAAATTGTTGAGCATGGCGCCAGCCGCAAGGTCGCGACGAAAATATCTAACTACTCTGTAGGAATTACGCAAATGTCCTGCTTATCGACAGCTGGGTGCGCTTAAAAAAACGGCGCTTTAATTATCAAAAGAAAAAAAAATTCTCAGCACGTAACCACAAGTGGTGTAACCTGTTTACCGGCAATTTCGGTGGAATTCCCCTTTTACCAGAATTACGTTACTTTTACCATTTCTCGCGCATTCCGTTCTGTAACTGTTCTCTTTACCACAAACAAGCAGTAGCAGACTTGGGCCACTCCTATAGGCGTGGCCTATTCGAAACCACGTAAAACGCAGGAATGCTTTAATGAGACGGTAGTTGGACCGACGTGAAAGGAATGTGTTGCACATAAAAGGCCAGTATAAGTTCTGGTGATTTCAAGAACAAAGATTTCGATCAGGGGCCTGAAAAGTCTATACAAAAGTCCATACAAAACGTTGAGTTTCGAAGCGCATTTGTAACATAGTCCAACTTATTACAGAGTTTTCATGGTTTTAGTATTTGTTAATGTCCCGCTTTCTTATTCTACAACCACTTAATTTGCATTATCTTTCATTTTTTCTATCCCCCTATGTTAATTTTTATTAATTAGCCTACATTTCACCTGTTCGCATTCCACTGGTGCTTCGTACCTAGTAAGAACTTCTTGTTTACGATGATTTGCTATATTACAATCTTGTTCGTTGATGCAAATCACTTCTATGACGTCACTTCTATGTTGCCAATAGTCTGTTAACTAGTGCATTGTTAATTACTCATAGCAGGCCAACCTGACACTTTTGTAACTACAGAACCTCCTTTCGTGCTAATCGTGAATATAAACGAAAAAAAAAATGAAGTTGACTCACGAACTGTACCGTAGAAAATGGAAATTCGGCGTGCCGAAAAGGACGCAAGTGAAAAAAAAAATGGCGTCTAAGTTCTCCGCTTTCTTGCGCATGCTGCGTGTCTCTAAGCCGAACTGTTCTCGTTTTTGTTTTGTTTTTTGTTTTTTCATGAAAAATTTTCCTTACAAAACAGCTCCACTTTCTATCCTGCTAAAGAAACTTCCCAAATCCGTAACGTTGCGCGAATAACAGATGTTGCAGTTCAGTAATCTGTATACGTGTTGTAACATAAAGCGGAGAAACTTGGCGTACAGGCTTACGACCTACGTAGTAGTCTTGCCGTGTTGACGAGCACTTGGCTAAATTCATATTCGCTATCTGATGATATATTTACGAGCGGGGGTGTACATTACAGCAATTTTTCACCTCCTTGGATGCATTATTAGGTGCCGCTAAAATTCGTATGCTTGTAATGCAGGCGAAAATTTCGTTCCACCTTTAACGACCTTTTCACAATCACTGCGTATTCGAACGATATTTTATATTTTAGTGGCATGAACAACGAGTGACACTCTTGTTCTCTTCCAGGCACTTCCGGTCGAGCACCTACTTCCGGTTTTTCAAATATCTAGAAATTCTGTTTAAAAAAATAAAAACTGGTACGAAATTGATGATTGTAGTTCAAGTTAAGAGCTATATTGGATGCATATGACATCGGAGCATACGTTTACTTAAGATAGGGACCAAATAACTCTCAGGATAACTAATAAAATTAATTGAATGAGTCAATGAAAGAGAAGACGGTTTTCTTGTGAGCGGCTGTGATCGTTCCGGTACCTGGCGAAACGGATCTCAACCAAGCGCTTCTCTCTACGTGGCCTCTGAGATCAGCTTCGGCAGTGCAACGAAACAAAAATTTAACCCAAGGAATACACCAGAGCACACGAACGCCGAGGTGTGAGTGCCCCTACTAGATGTCTAAGTCAAGAACAAGGGCCGTCTCCATTTTTTTTTTACTTGTATTGTAGCCGCTCTCAAGGAAGCCTCAAGGAAATTAGGATAACTTTAAAGTACCCCAGAGAGCAATTTTTTTTTGTTTGTGACTTTTTTACTGTAGTTTGTAACTTTGCGTCTGGTAATACCGAAATTGAATCATAAATGTTCTAACGTGTCGTATATTTAATGCTAGCGCAGTTAATTGTGACCAATTTTAGCGTCACTTCGAAACGTCCGCCTAAAATCATAAGAGACTAGCGGCCCACCGCGGGGGAACGCGTCAGAATACGTGCGCTCAAGGTTTCGTAACGTTGAAAGCGCAGTTTTCAAATCGGGGCCCCTCGTGCGGTAGAGAATCAAACGCTGTGGGTGCTTCGGTATGAGTTAAGCCTGTTGAGCCTTCACTAGAGTGTCGAGAGCGTGTCCCCTCAGGAAAAAAAAAAAGAAGCATTGCTTGAGTGAGCAGCCAGAACCACCTTTGAGAGCAGCCCGACAACAGAGTTAGAGGGGCGAGGAACATGGATGGATGGATGCTATGAGCGTCCCCTTTATAACGGGGCGGTGACAATTGTGCTACCAGGCTCGAAAAAAAAAAAAAAAAAACCTTTACTTTTTTTTTTAGCGTTGGCCTAGTGTCTTTACTTCAATTAAAACTATTTTACTGCAGAAGAAAAAAAAAACCTTAAGTTTTCAGCTCCGTTCTGTGCCCTTTACGGCAGAATGTCCTTATTTTTTTTCCCACAAGAGCCCTCGTCGGGCGCCAGTCGTGGTATTGTGTGCACCCCGTAAATCTTCTCTGACGTCGACAATACTTTCTTTACTCGTGGAACGTCGCGCGGGGCCCCGAGCTACGTCATACCAGTGGCGATGTCGCGAGGTGCGACCAATTCAGATGAGGACTCACGCTTACTTTAAAATTAAATTAAAATAACTCAAAGGCAACGTTCGCCACTGATAATCGGCCAGAAGTGTCCACGTATACAGGACAATCAAACAGCACACATACCTTGAACAGGCCCGGCCCCGAAATTTTTACGACACGTGGTGTTTTATCGAAAATAAATGATAAAAATAGGCGTTTTTCTCAAATAGTCAAGGCTTTCAGCAAGTGGGCCCCTCCCGAAGAAAATTCCTGGCTACGGGCCGGATCTTAAAGATTCCATTTTGGTGCCAGAGGTCCTTTAATGGTGCACACTACACAAACCCTCTTAATTATTTTTTTCAGTATTCGCTTTATAAATGAGTCTTTTGCTAGCTTTAAAACCGAGCTGCGTAAGCAGATTGTTATTCTTAAACTGAGCGGCAAAGGGTATAGACGCAAGGACGCCTGGCAAAAAAAGAAAAAAAATATGCCTTTTCTATTCGCTGCGTCACGGATAGTGCCTACGGAAAACCTGACTAGAAAAGTGTGTTTTGTGGACAGCGTGACGCTCACTCGCTGACGCGGCTTCGAACTGCTGCTACTTTTGTTTATGATAAGTAAATACTATAGAAGCATAAGAAAGTGGAAGGCGCAAGGAACTTGGCACGCCCGCCGTAGCCGAAAGAAACAGTAAGATCCAAGAAGGTATACGACATCGTCTGCACAGTGGTTACCAGTTCTTTCACGTTTTTCATTTTTTTTTTTCGTCGCGCCAATGCTTGTGCGTTACTATCCTCTTGCACAACGGTTCCAGCGAAGCTGACACCACGAAACCCGCGCAGCGCCTGACGCTGAAGATTGGTGTGGATGCCTCAGCGTTTGTTAACTTTCTTTACGCGCATACGTAGCGGCAGTCGCGCTTTTAGGTCAGCAGTTCCTTTACGTTATCGCTATGGCTTTCGGAAGGCGACACCGCGGTGTTGGTTTAGTTACGGCAGAGTGCCTTGGGTTGCGGTGACGGAGAAGACGGCCTTCCTCTTTACTTCTCTTTGTTATGCAGTCCTTGATTATGCGCGATATGACCTTATAAGTGGCCTTTAGAACCCTGAGCCACGTGCCGATTCAGGGGATGAGCTGACGGCATTGAGTTGGTCGTGCTAACGACGCTTATCCCTGAAACGTTGAGGAACGCTGCGCAGCGCGTGTACATCTCGAGGAGCTTGTCTGTCACGGAGGACGTAAGTGAACCCGGAAAGTCGCACCGCGTGCTCTAGCCAGACGAGCGTAAAAGACGGCCAGTGCAACTGACTTGACTTATTTGGAGGAAAGTATACAAGAAGAGGGTACGCAGTGAAAGATAAGATTTAGTTACAAGCAGCTACTTGTCTGAGCTGTCAACGCGTTTGCAAACGGCGTCGGGTGGTGCTTTCGATTTCTGTTCTTTTCTCAGAAAATTGCTATATAACATCAGAATGTTCACAGTGCAGACCCGTAGAAGGAGACCATCTCTCAAAGGTGCTGGGATATAATACATTTGTGGCGTTATCCACGATATGATTATGAGGCACGCCGCAGTGGAGGGCTCCGGACATTTAGACCATCTCGTGTTCTTTACCGTGCTCTGACGTCGCACAGTACACGGGACTCTAGCATTTCACCTCCCTCGAAATGCTACCGCCGCGGTCGTGATCGAACCCGAGGCTTTCGGGTCAGCAGCCGAGCACCGTAACCGCTATACCACCGCGGCGGGCAGATTGTTTAACGGGAGAGATAGCAAGATAATTTTGTAGCAGACAAGCGAGGTGGATATTTGTTGCCGTCCCGTTTCAAAGGGGATACCGGTAACGATCATCAGCATCGTCATCATCATGTTTTGGGTGTAAGAAATAAGCTCCTCATGAGACGTCACCTGAGCAAGGGGAGGGCGTTCTTTGAGGGAGTGGTCCAGTTCGACCACAGCTGCTGTGCAGGTAATGACGTCTTCGCCGCGCTTTTGGAGTTGATTGGTCATAACGTTACGCGTTTTCGTTCAGACGTCTGATGAAGGGAAAAGAAAGTTTAAGAAACGTATACGCTACCGGCGCGAGCCGAACTCACCATCTCTGGGTCTCGCGAGCGAGGGTTGCAACTTCCGTACGCTTCAGGTCGATAGTACTCGTTATACACTCTAAATCAAATCCTGGCTAGACTCCACGCATGCAAGCAGGAAATCCAGTCAAATTTTGGCCGCCGATAGACCGTTCGTTAGGCGGCTCCATATGCGGCGCCAAGAGCAAGCGGCCCATTTCTACGGGGCCCCCTGAATAGGCGTGACGCAAGATAGGCAGGAATTTAAGTCAAATTTTTCCTGGCTACGTACGGCCTACACTTACGCGTGACGACAACGTTGCGGCGTCGGGAGTCGGTATTTCCTGTCTATGGGCGGCCTGTGGTTATGCGGCCCAAAAGCGGTCGCGGAAGAAAAATGAAATTACTCGGCCATATTAACGCTTCGTGATCTGCAATTTAACCAGGGATCAATGTGACGTATTAGAAGACAATTGATAATTCATTAACACACATACATGACACAAACACACTTTGAATACACACAAGCGGATTCGAACCTGGTACGCACGCATTGAAAGCGGACACGGTAACCACTACACCACAGCGCCACCACGTTAGAGTGGAAATTTCACGGGGGTATATATCTACCAATCGCTCTGAGGTCCTTGCTTTGCCTTTTGGCGCTGCTGTTGTGCATTCGTGTTGTGTTACCATTTTCATTCGGTGAATATATAAGTTCCGGAGCCGGCAGAGCGTCATGAAAGCTGCTACATTTCGGTTGTGACTGAATTCTTCCGCTCGTAGTTGCCGCAGGAAAATAACATGACCTTCAGCGCGGATACCAAGCATCGTGCATACATTAATGTGTATGTAGTGAATGCACGGGGTGAGAAACACTCTTTACTCCTACCGCGCGCTACACGCCGTGCGTTCTGTGCGGTTCAAAGACCACCCAATCTGCCAGCGTTACAGAGGCATTTCAGCGTGCCTACAATAAAGCGTATGTATTTTTTTTTGCAAGCTCACTGACGTACAATTTGTTCCATTCCGCCGCGAGCTCTATACGCGTCGTGAGCGTTTTGAAGCACATTCGAAGCAGCGCATCTCAATGCTCACGCCACATTGATGAACACGCATACATTAATGAACAATGTACGCGTGTAATGCGCGGGCACAGCTCGCGTTATTCAGGCGAAAGCTGCGCACGTCATCTGACAGCGCTTATCCTGAAAGGTTTGAAAAGCACATTTGAAGACAGCATTTATCCCTACACGTTTCGTTGAACGAGTACATAACTGCGGCTAAGTACCAGTTTGACCGTCAGAGCCGAAGCTCTGACGACCTTCATCCCACTTTCTCAGGTTCAGTTGGAGGCCGTTTCAACCACCGTTTTGCCCTTGCCTACGTGTATTTGTCACTGGCACATTACCTTGTTCTCGAATATTGATCAGTTGTATACAGCACGGTCGCAGACTAGGCACTCTTATGTTAAGAAACGTTCAGTCATCGGCTTTCATATGAAATTTCCAGTAAATATCAGAGGCAATGTGCACCATAAGACCACACACATTGTTTACAAACATTTCTCTTAAATAAAAAGAAGCTCTACTGAAAAGGTATCTGAGCCTTTCGGCATTTCTGATTGCTCACCTTGTGCCTATATGCCTATATATACTCGTGAAAATAATTTGTTTATGTGCAGGAGTGCTTGAGCAACTCTCATGGAGTTGAAAGATTGGCTCCACTAAAATACTTAAGTGCACATGCAGAGTACTGAAAGGAATTAGCACATCTGCAACTGTCGGCCTCACTTTCCTGGAATTTACTTATACAATCGATTTTTTTTTTCGGTTACACTCCAATAGACAACATTACTCACTACAGCTTCCGGCGTATGTTCAACCAGTGCACTGTCTCCACTTCCCTGTCAATTTTATCATTTTCCGAGCATTGTAGCACAAGATTTCTTGAATTGATTTGATTGACTATAAGCAGTGTACCATTAAATGAAATGTTTGTGCTGTATGCACTGCTTCTGTTCTTCAGTTTGCTTGCATGACATATTCATGTACTTCAATGAACACGTACAACAAACAATTTTATCGCAGTTTATTAAAACTCGAACAGTAAGAATCGTCACATTAACACAAAGACATGCACTTGCACGTACGGAGTCCCTTTCTGCACAGTGTACAAACTGAACAAGATCACATGTAGTATGACTTGTGCGCTATTATTCACGGGAGCAGAGCCATATCACAGCAGTTCCCTAGAAAATGTCATGGCACTTAGTGGCATTCATTTTGAAACATAAGCAAAATACAAACACTTTAAGGCACAGAATCTTGCCATGCGCCAACACCAGAGTACTATGACTTGAGCACTATTATTCACAACAGTAGGACTGTCACAGCTTTTCCTTGAAAATATCACATCACTTCGTGACACACATTTTGTAATTGCCTCATAAGGGCGTAATAAAAACACCTGAAGGCACAGAAAGCTTGCCGTGTGCCCATACTGAAAGACCAAGAGAATTAATAAACTCACCACTATCAAGACATGTGACTAAGGCAAAACTAGGTGCTGTGTCAACAAAACACTTATTCTGTTTATTCAACATCACACCTCTTGAAACTAAGGAAGGTAGTCTTCTAGAAAAGGCACGAGATCCAGCTGGCATCTTTTTACTATGGGTATACATGCCTAGAGGGGCCTAAGGTGCAAATTAGTGGCAACCTTACTTTCGAACATATCTTTTCGACCTGATAGCGCGACGAAGAAAGACTAGAAAAGTTGTGCTCCCAACATACACCCTAAAGCAGAACTGATGAAGCACTCTTTTTGAATCTTGTGCCTTCAACGAACGCATCAAGATTTCAAAACCTTAGAAAAAAATATATGTACTTCAGAGCATGATGACAAACTTCTTATTCAACAGGTGTTTTACAGACAAGACTCAGTTATGTTTCTAGATGCAAAATTGTATCAGTCGGCATAAAAAAAGACAAGGAAACAAAAGGCCACACAGGGCCACGACACAATGTTTTAGCACTCTTTTTCAGCTCACTCAGTTGTCCCATAAGCTAATACTCGTTGTTAGCAAGTTATAAGGTGGGCCAGAGCGAGCATCAAAATATATTAACTCTGCTCCCTCATGCAAGTTTTTTGTGTCTTAACACGACTTGGTGTATTCTGTTAAATGAAAAAAAATGGTCATCAAATCATATTACGTTAAAATATTTAGGGTACTCTGAACCATTCCAGTACCTTTATACAATTTTGGAATCTAGGACACTTATTCACAACTGCAAATAAATAACAGAAGATGTCAGTGCCTATCTAATTCTTAACATAAATTGTATGTCGAGCTTGTCATACAAAAAGCCTTAGGCATAGCTCACACGACAGAGGGCAAAAGAGTGACGCATACACAGTGTAGCATGCGTGTAGCCTGCATCACTCTTTTGTCCTGCGTCATTTGCACAACATCTGAAAGCTAATTGAATGCTAGTTATGCCCTCTCGTAAGAATGCTGTCCTCCAATAAAGAAATAATATTCTTAAAATCAAACACTGCCTTGTGTAACACAGCACTAGAATGTACTAGAATAGGGGAGTGGTCCGAACGGCCGCATTACAGAAAGTGAAGCCCAAACCGGGTCAATCCACTTGTGGTGCTGCAATCAGCAGTGTGCAACTCTTAAACAACGACGTATTGCAGACTACCGAGCGCAATGCCACAAGCGGATGGACCCTGTTTCGGCTTCATTTTTAGAAGCTCGTTCCAACCACTACCCTGTTCTAGTACACTCTAAAAGCACCTTGATAGTGAACACTGAAAATGTAACAAGTCGCGCATCCAGCTACACTTTAACTGACGCAAAATGTGCAGAAGCTTGCTGTTTGCCCAGCACAGGGGAAACTTGTCCGCCTTGACCACAACACTCTGAAGCAGTCCTAGAGTTTGTCCAAATGCCGAGGGGTAGCTCAATGCGTCATCTGTTTTGGCAACTGCGGTTGACCTCGTGGAAGCCACAAGTGTCTCAGTACAAGTACTAGACCTTGCATCAGTTGTCAAGGTAGCTGCAGATTGTAGAGAGGTGAATTCCGTATCAGGTGTTTCACATGGTCCTTGCAAGCTTTGATCTGTGCCTGTCATTTGATGAACGGCATCTCCTGCGTGGTTAAAGATCAGTAAGAACAGCCTGCACTGCTGAATGTACCAGTAAAAAATGTGAACATCAAAACCGATTCACAAACAGTGTACAGTACTCACGAATTCTAACACGAAATCAATTTTTTTAGTATAATGAGTGGTATGCGCAATTTCTCAAGATAACCACGTCCTGTCTCGACGAATCTGGTCTCTAAGGATAACATGGGCTCTGATCAACGCATTCGAGTCGAAATTACGCCCAAATGACCTGCAGTGAAAGACAGTGGAAACAAAAATGTGTGCGTTACTTAGCCCTAATTGTCCTGTTTCAATCTGTGAGTACTCTACATGAGAGACAAGCTTGAATTTATATTACTCACTGCAAGCCCTACACATACACATGTCTATTAGTGAACATTTTTAGAGCTATAGATGATCTGCATTAACTACACGTGAGAAAGAGTAGGTGAAGAAGCTAGTATGGAACATGACGCTTTTATTGTTCAACCAAATGCCTTAAGACGACATAAAGGAGCAGGTTGATTGTAGCAATTCCTGCATGCTTGATCTGTTGTCATAAATAACCAGCACTTATAGTTGTCTCGTTCGTGCTGTCATAAATGCACTTTCTAGATACCCTGGTCTTGATCCTTAGCGCTATGACACTTCTCACGTTTTGAAAGAACTAACTGCGTTCATGAAATCAAGTATCAGCAGTGCGCTGGCGACAAATTGACAACCCAGAGATGCTGCAGTAATTTATGATATCACGCCATTTTTACAAATTTGTATTGGCACCCACCGGTATGCAATGCTGTGAAGCAGGCATTACGAAGCTGCTGGTGCTGGCCCCTCCAGTGGCAGTACACTCGTATTGTTGAGCAACACCTGCACAGTGACAAATGCATTTGCATCTCAGTGACTCAGTGCTTCCTGAAACTGTGGTAACTGTGGTAACTGTAAATCATACAATAGGTAATTTTAGACAACCTGGTTAAAACATGCATTTATGAGCTATTCAAACAGGCATTATTATAAATGGCCGAGACCTCTCTCATGCTAACGAGATATACTCTGTGATAAGTAAGAGCTGAGCGAGAAGAATAGAATTTAGGTTAGGTTAGTTGGTTCATAATAAAGAAATTCACACTGCAGAACTTCTCGAGTGCAGTGCTCACAAACTAAGACAGCCAACAAAAAAAATCAGTTTTCGTTAAAGAAAACAGGCACAGCAGCAGTCAGCTGCAGGCCCTTAGCCAGGGGGGGGGGGGTGTGAGGGGGCCTAGGGGCCCGGCCCCCCCGAAATTTTCGTGAAGTATGTGTTTTTACCAAAAATAAATAATAAAAATCTGTGTTTTCCTCAAAAAGTCAAGGCTTTCAGCAAGTGCCCCTCCCCCCCCCCCCGAAAAAAATTCCTGGCTACGGGCCTGGTCAGCTGTATGTTCCTACTCTGCCAGCTCAATGGCTTGATGCATCACATCATAAGGGGGGGGGGGTGCCTAGTTCCCCCTCCCTCAAAATTTTGTAGGAGGGGGTGTTTTACTCAAAATACATAATGAAAATAGCTACTTTTCTCATACAGTCAAGGCCTTCAGGAAATGCCCCCCCCCCCCCCGGCATGCCACAATTAGGTCACGAAACAAATGCAAGCCATGAACTGAGTAAACTGAAAACAAACTTGTCACAATGTATGTACACATGATAAGATGACTGGCTGTTAAGTATTGTATTCCGAGAAAAAGCGCATCTACGATGGGATATAACGAAGATGACACACAAAGCATGTAAATTTGGGAGTAGTTACTGCTGCGCTTAATGTTCTGCCGCCAGTACAACACGGTCATATGTATACACATAGCTGGCGATGTGTGCCCCCCTCCTCCCCTCTCTCTTTGTTTTTTTTTTTTTTTTTGTCCACTCTGAAAATTGCATCCTGCACATGCATTAGCAGATATCACGGCAGCATCAGAGAGACAAAAAAGCCCACTTACCAATTCGAACATGTTGTACTGAACTGTGGCCGCAGTACGCACACCAACCGGCCTGGTATGCTGCGGCAGGCTCATTGTTCACAGCGCGGCAAAATCCGTCGCACTCACATTGCGGTGTGTTACATTGCCCTCGACACACACCGTTCATATCCGTTGATGAAAACATATTAGACAGCGGCAGGCGCACAGCGCGCAGTCGACGCAGTTGAGCGCTTTCCAAGTAGCTACGTTGACGAACAGGTGAAAGTTATCGTTACCGAACTCCGGCCAGCCCGTCTCGTGATGGCGCGGCCGCGCGGCTAACACGAAACTTATCAGCTTCCCCTGTTCTCGCCTCTTCTTTTTTTTTTTTTTCCATCACGCGCGCGCCCCGGGGATCATGTGATCATGTGCGCGGTGCGCGCGTCTCAATTTTTCTTCCCTTTTTTTTCGTTCGCGCGCATGGCGCATGCGTGGTGCAGTAGTTTTCGACGCTTCGCCGGCGTCGCCGCGTCCTGTCGTTTCTCTCTCGCGCGCATCGGCCTGTGGGGCCGTATACGGAGTTCGGCCGCTTAACAGCAAGGCCGCGTAAAGAGAGTAACGTATATTTCTCTTCGCCGGGCTGTCCATAGCCGTGATGATAAACAGTACGTAGAAGGATGCCGCCTATATCGAGGCTATTATCCAGGACCGTACTGAGAGTGTACCTTCTGTGCTGACTTCACTAAACTGCCGCCACAACCGTCTACTCTTTGGTGGAGAACGTTATGAGAAAGGGAGAGACTAGATGAGAGATAACAGCCGGGAACTACGTTTACAATAACTACATGGTAATACGTCGACTCGGCTTGAGGGGCCGAGAACTGGACATCAGGCATAGTGATTGTCAAAAGTTTAGATACAACGGCACACAAGAAAACACTGCCTGCCGCAACTTCGGCAGGCAGCTTTGAATTTAGATTTCCGGCCTGTTCTAAAACGAACTAGCAATATTTACTGTGCAGTTATACCAAACACGGTCACAGATTGCCGGGAAATTCAAAGTTCTTTCTCAGACGACAATTTTCAGCCCTGACCGGAACTGTCGACAGTGAGATAATATATGATGTACGTCGTGGCGAACGGAACACACACAGTCCTTCCTGCGCCGCGGTCATCGGTCTGATGTACCAAGACAACGCGGCGACAAAGACAACTTTCATCGGTTCGCACACACGCCACGCAAACGTCATTCCAGTAACACCGCAGAGACATTAGCGGTGTTTGTGAGAACGTCCTTCTAAGAAAGAAGCGGCGACACCCGTCCAAGAGGACACGACTGTCAAGGGTACCGGATTTAACTGGTCGGCCGAATGTGAAAAGGATCTGAGGGGAAAAAAAAACACAGCAATAAAATAAAATAAAAGGGAAAGGGAGAAAAGTTTATTTATAGGAAACGTAGAGAGGATGGCCTGAGAAGCTTTGCCGGCTGCTCCAGAACTGCCGTAAAGGGTTTAGGCAGAGACATAGAAAGAAAGAGGGAATAATATGGTGGCTACGCATCATACGTTCTGTTTTCACCCTAACCATTCCAAGCCCTGATATGAATCAATGTTCTTTCAGCTTCGTGCAATTACTAAGTATCGCGTAATGAATGATGCCTTTTTCTAAATATTTCTTTTTCTTCAAAGCGGGGATGAACTCGTTTCCTGCAGATCCTGTTTATTGGATCTACGTACCTGCGCACTGCCCGTACAAAAATAGTGTATCTTTGCATTGCAAGTGCTACTGCAGCTGCTGCTATACACAGGCCATTTTATCCCTATGGTTGCTAAAATACTGAAACCTCGAAACCTGAGAGTTCTTCCTTCCATCGAGGAACTTCCTCACGCAGCAGCAGCAGCAGCAGCAGCGACCTCTGCACCGCGGGGAGTCCGCGCTTCAGTCGAGTCGAAGGCCGCGCCGAATGTCACGACGTCATGTATTGACGACGTGCTTCGGTCACGAGCGCGGGGTCCACCTTCGTAGACGCGCGAAAATGTGCATCGCGCAAAGACCATCCTTCGACGGCAGCGGAGAGGTGATCCATCGACGTCGCGCCCAACAAATCTCTCTCTCTCTCTCTCTCTCTCCTTTCTATCTGTGTGAAGGGAAGTCCCAGTGACCCTGACAAACGCATCTCCGAACACCTTGCCCACGCTGCACGACTCCTCCATCGCATCGGGGCGTCTTTCAAACGATGTCGTCATCAACACGCAGGTATACGAGTGCACGCTTCGTCACGGCCAAGGAGGATACCGGCGGCGGCCAATCAGAAGCGGTTGAGAGCGAAGTTGCGTAACCCTGTTGTGTATAGTGCTGGAATTTGGGACCGAGCGATAGCTGCGCCGTCGACGTCGGTTATGGGCTCTTAAATGGAAGAAAAGCAACTCCGATTGTGCAGGTCTCTTGGAAGACAGGTGGGTGACGGAACCCGTGGCGAGGGGATGCCACTTTCGACAAAAGCTTGTTTACGACAGCAAGCCCAAAGTGAGAGTTAATTCCTGAGTAGCTGTTGCCTTGAATTGCTTTTAAGAGGAAGATGCCAAAGGGCAAAATATTCTGAAAGCGAGTTTAACAATACGCAAGAAAACAACAACGCAGAGGTCGTACCAAGGCCCGTGCAGGTTCTGAGGGGCATCCTGTGAACACTAGTGAGAAAAAACAAAGAAATTCACGTAACACTTAAGGCTGAATACGACGCCGGAAGCCATTAGGTATGCCACAAACTTGGAAGAATGCCAACATATCTTAATGCATAAAAATAGAGACGTCAAAGGGACGTCAAAGTGAAACACTAAAGAGGTTTAGACTTAGAAATCTATTGTCGTTACTTCTGCCGTCGCGTGTTCATTATTAGAAGGGAAAACGAAGGTCAGGTTCGCTTTTGAATTCCACGCCGAAACCACAACACGTGAATGCCACTGTGAGCGTGACGTCACGGATTTCAATCTCTTTTGCATTTGGAACGCACTGGCGCAATAAAATTCCCTCAAACTTGTTCTGTGACATCTGTGGCTCATTTAGGGCACAATGTCATTCAGTTTTACCGATAAGGAGTTACGTAAGCCCTAGCAGACGCTGTCAAAACCTATGAAGTCACGGCGAGTTGATGCAAGAACTTCTAGGTGGCGGTACCACCTGTATACATTTTTCGCGCGTTTTCTCGCTTACAAATCGTTTTTTTTTTCGGCAAAGAATGGTGCTTTCGGTATCGCTGTAAGGTAATTTACGCATAATAACAAAGTAAACGTTTTCCTCTTTATTTCCCATTTAAGAAATCGAAGAATAACAGGCAACTTTGCCTGCTCTAGGCATTATTGCTCTAACCTCGTTGCTCAACCCTTGCTCTAACCGATAAAGTTAGAGCAAGGGTTGTCATTAGTCAACTCACAGAACAAGCTGAGCTTGGGAAGTGATATCCAACAATTGATTACAATTGTGTAATCAATGGAGTTTTTCAGTACTTGAAGGAGAAGATCCCCATTATCCCCACTAGCCATTCGTGTAGCCTGATAACCATGACCAAGTGTGCCCGTGAGGCATTTTAACACCACGAAAGGAGAGATTGTTCTTGCATTTTTCTTGATGGTCTAGCAGTGAATCACGTGAAATCGCAGGAAATTTTATTTTGGCTTTAGAAAAGCGTTCAAGGCATCTCCGGTGCGCCCTCTCTTTGTGAGGGGGCGATCGTGTAGTCTAGGAAATGACGTGGAGGCCATAAATTATGTAAAATTTCCCTAACCCTGCCAGCCAGCCATCACTTAGGCCGACATGGAGACGCGACAGCACTTTTCACACAAGGCTTGCCAACGCCAGCTGTACACAACCGCTATAGCCTAATATCGGGTACCTAAGGGAGGGCACATAACCAAGGTTAACCCTTGCCGCCAGGAACATTGGAAGTAACTGGAAGTTACTTCAAATGTTCCAAGGGTGTTTTAAAGAAACTTCACGCACGTATGACCGACAATCATGCGGGTGCATTTCGGCCGCCTAGCCAGCTGATCAGTGACCATCGCCAGAAGACCATTGCACGTACGGCTACGCTGCCGACCACCGACAAAGTGACATTCGTCATTAACCATTTTCACAGCTGCTTCTCTGTTCAATAAAGCAATGCCGATGGAACTGACTGAAACAAGTCGGCGCGGGAGTCGCGTCGTTGTGTCCGTAGAGTTGGCTTCGCCGCGGTGAAATGGAACATTTGACGTCATTTTGCACCACGTGACTACGCTCGCCGAGTAGCGGTGCGAGCGGCGCAAGGAAAAGGTATGCGCAACTCTGCTACCTGCGGTGGTAGCATATACCGGGACACTTGGGGGGTCCTGTGTCCTTACTGAAAGACTACGAAGATGTGGAGGGCTGTCAAACTGGAAGCGCACTTCCTATCTATGCTACTAGGGTGCCTCGACGCTCCTCCTCCCCGGCGTATCGAGGCACCCTAGGTCGCACCAAGGTGATTTAAAGAACGCACGAGTGTCTTTGTGTTGCGGGTTTTTCTAGGGGAGCCTCGAACTCTTGGCAAATACTATTTGGGACCATTTCATCAACACTCCTCTCGATGAACTATTTTCTTCGGAAACAAAGATGTCCTATTTTATCAAAAGGACTTCTAACGTCATTCGTTGTCACACGGAAATTCGTGGTACCCGATATTGACATCCTTTATTGTCGTTCAAGGACACCGTGAAACGCAGCGGCTCCTGGGCATGACGCGATGCAACATCTTGAGCACGCCACAACCCTGTTTTTTGTCTCTTTTTAAAGACGGTAGTCTTTCTTGGGATACTTAAACGGAGAAATTTTGGTCTGTCTTTCTGTCTGTCTTTCTGTTTGTCGGCACGTCAGTCGATTCAGCCACTCGGCCGAAGTTGAACCACTTGCCCAAGGGCCAGTCATCTTGAACGGCTGACTAGGTTCATACTTGTGTACATTGTCGATCAAAAAGCAAACATTACGCATATCTGAGGCGCAACATCACTAGGTAAGTATTAGGTGGTGTGCTCCTTACATAGAAAATGCATACATACGTAATTCTAAAGACCCTAGTTTCTTAAGCTGCGCTGAAAATGCGACTGAGCTGAAACTTGCCTTCCTCCGTGCCCTCTGCACGAGCTCATTGTGGTGTTTCGGTTTCGGTTCTGTATTGCACTGTACGAATGCCGTGGGGCGCCGCTCTGGCATTCCTGTTTTACCCAGGCGACGTGCAAATAAAAGAGTGTGTGGAGAGTACTCGTTGAGTGCGGACGTTTCTTCTGCTTCAGCGCTTCGCGCGAAACCGCGTGTTCGGGCTGGCTGGCGTCCCCGCCGGTCGCGTTAATCACCGCCGGTCTTCGCCTGCTGCAGCGCCGGGACTACCAGCCCGCAACACAGCACTCATGTTTCCCGACGTATTGCCAGATGGCATCCATATCTCACGCAGCGCCTCCTCTATCGTCTTTAGACGACATTTGCAGCGAAGCACGAAGATACGCGGCCAATTCTTGTTCTAAATGCGCACGGCTGTATGTTTACTAGCGCCAACACGGACAGAACTGTCAACACAGCGTTCACGCTTGTGCCCGCGTGTTTCAGCGCGACGCAACAGGCCGCACTTATTTTCTTTTTTTGTATCGAGCGGCCGTCGTGTAATAAATAGCCCCATCGAGGACAGGATGCAAAGCTGACATGGCGGATTGTACACATCAAGAATATTTAGGCCTGGCGTAAATTTGATGCCAACGTCACGGCGGTCGCGGGATGCGGCTGCTGTGCCCATTCCAGACGCTGACGAACGCTAGGAGGAAACTGAAAGACGCCATGCCGATGTCTCCCTAAAAGAACGTCCTAAAGCTGCAACCCACAGCACAGCTCTACGCTTAACGTATCGCTTAGACCAGAGGTCGGCAAGCTTTTGAGGCGGAAGGCCGAGTTGCATAGAGCCGACACGGCAGGTGCCGCACGGCAAAAACGGTGGACGAGGTGGATGGGAAAGGGGGCTTTGCAGGCAATGAGAAAAAAAATTCCGCGAATTGAAAATAATGTCCGAAACAGGAGTAGAAATCATATTTTCAGCATGCATGTCACACGGTTGCAATTTACATTTATAGGTGAGAAGCAAAAACAAAAGAAAATCTTTTCAATGGGACTTTTAGTGCTGAACATTATTGGCCAACTCACAAATCTCTACATCAAGGCTGCTCACCGACAGACGCAGACGTTCGTCGACGTGTTGATCGGTTAGCCGGGAACGCAAGTTTAATTTGATGAACTTCATCATCGAGAAAGCCTCTTCGAAGACGTGTGTACTGCCGAACACTGTTATCATGGCTGCTGCTAGTTTCTTCAAAGTAGAAAACTTTAAAGCCAGCGTAAAGCAGCACAGTGTTTTTCGCATCATATGCGTTTTTGAGCTTATCGCCTGTTTGCAAGTCAGCCAGCTCTGACAGGTACATATTCCCCCCTTAAGAGGATCGGATGCTACTCGAATGTTTTTTGAAAATCGGAGAACTTTAAATTCCGTCTTTAAACCCCGTAATGTTTAACATCGTTGCTCCCACAAATCTTTTGCAGCAAGGGACGTGACAAAGATTAGACTCACTAGCCGGAAAAGGTTGAGTTTTCAGCTCAAAAGCCTTAACGTCTGCGAGCATGCCGGACACGCGTTTTTTTCTTTTTCTCGGATGAACGTCCTTCCCTGACTTCCACAAAGCATCTTCCCCATTTTTTTATTGGACCTGTGCAAAGAAAACAAGTGAAAACATTATCTGGCTAAATGTGAAGATGGGGCACAATTACAACTGGAAGCGATCTTCTTTGTTTTCTTCTAACCCCATTTGAGGACAACAATGCTGTGTCGGCCTTCAGATAGGAAGTGAAAAGGCGAGGGCTGGGTTGTTCTGACGTTGTGCTGGGGGCCGCACAATACTGCCCGCGGGCGGCAGGTTGCCGACCCCTGGCTTAGACAACTCCAAGGAGGTTTACTTAACCTCCTTGCACCGCTCCCAAAGGCCATTGTGCGTGGATTTTGCATCTTTAAGGAAAGCCTTAGATGCCTCATCAAACGCGAAAATTTACCGTCGGAGGTGTCGGCGGCGTCGACACGAGTGATGCAAAAATCACCATCACTTTATGGCGTCACCATATGACGTCATCATGACGTCATATATCGCAAAAATTTGTGACGTCGCTTGATGACGTCGTCCCATGACATCGTCGCTTTGCACTGCCTCCGTGATCGGCCCACCAATCACGGAGGCAGTGCAAAACCATGTGAGGTGTACAAAACTTGCAATGTCTCCGATACCGGAGGCAATGCAAAGCTACGTTAGTTCCAGAAAGCTTTCTGATGAGGGCGAGGAAGGAACAATACATTGATTGGAGAAAAAATTACACCATCTCCCGCTAAAGGGGACCATGAGGCGATGCGAAGCCGGAGCACTTGCACGATCGCGTTCCGTTGGCGATCGTTGGGCATGCTACCGACCTCGCGTCGTGGAACGCGAAGAGGGACGCTACGCGCGTCGTATCTTCCATCTAGCCTGGCCGTTAATTCTCACAGGGCGAGCGGGGAACGCGGTCGACAGGCGGGCGAGAGGGGGGCAGCGTAGGAGAGGAGAGAGAAGGGGAGGGGACGCGCATGCGCTCGAGCTTACCGCGGCGTTGCGCAGGAGAGAATTTCGGCATGTCTAGCCCGCGTTTCAGAGGAAGAGTGGAAAGGGGGAGGGGAGAGGGGTATGGGAGAGGGGGAGGGGAGAGGGTGACTGGAGAGGGTATGCGCATGCGCAGTAAGGGTGGTCACGCCGCACACCACCACCACCACTACCACCACCACCACCACCACCGGATTGAGCTCCGCCTTAAGATACTTCGCATCTAAAAATAAGATGACCTTCGCCTTCGAGTTCTCTTAAGAAATGCGGCCCTGTGAGTTTTCCATTCATTCATTGCTATGGCTATCAGTGATGATAGCTATGACTATCAGTGCTTCTTTTGGTAGATCCTGTTTGGGGACGAATTCGTCGCATACATTCAAAATGAACCACTCCAAGCATTTTCTTTATCTTGAAGTTACCTGCTTAGAAGATAAAAGTGAAACTTAATTTTTCTTTTTTGCAGTATACTTTATTGCGCAGCTTAAATGTAAGCATGCCTTGGATAGGCAGAACTCTGAAATGTAACAAGATCTAGCACGGAGGCTTTCCAGGATCACTTAAGCTAGGTGTATCCTTTCACAGTTGGCTCCATCGACAGTTCGAGTGGGGTTTTGCCTGACCGCTGTGCTTCATTTTAGAGGCAGCCTTAGCTGGCCCGTATAACGAAATATCAATATGGCGCATATGTGCGAACTATAAGCAGCACCACGCGTGTCATCCACATGCTCCAGTGCACAGGTAGTAGCACTTACCAAGTGATATAAGTGTACGCGTGTAACGGCGTGCTAAGTGTCACTTTGAAGGCCCGGGCTGTTGCCTCATGTCATCTCATGTCGTCGCTTGGCGTCACGCAGGCAAAATATTCTATAGCATAGCCATGTGTAGCATATCCATGTATAGTAGAGTATAAGCAAGGGGGCGGAAAAGTAAGGTGAGGAGAAGGGGAGAGGGTAAACCATAGCCATGTGTAGTATAGTATAGCAAGGGGTTGGGAAAGGAAAGTGAGGGGGAGAGATGCCAGAGTGAGGAGAAGGGAGAGGCTAAAAAGCATACCGTGCATAGTATAGTAATGGGTGGAAAAGGAAAGTGATGTTGAGGAGCAGGAATATGAGGGGGAGCGTAAAGTATAGCACAGCCGTGTATAGTATAGCTAAGGGGTTGGAAAGGGAAGTGAGGGTGAGGAGGAGGGAAGAGGGCGCCACTGCATCACAAATGAAGGTGTCCTTTCCAGCTATGGACGACGACTACGCTGCACGTTTGGAAAACCAGTGCGCTTGCCCATGAACGCCAGCATCGCTGAAGGGCAAGCGAATCACTGCTCCGCACTTCCTACAGCTTTCACGATGAGTGCAACTGCATAAAGTCTTTTTCATTGGGCGATCCAGAGCGGCCGCCCAAATCCTGGAGTGACCACTCGGATTGCACCAAACCGAATCTGCCAATAAAACACGGGAATGCTCCGACGTGAGACCACGCCGGAAGTTCCTGCTGCACAAGTTACGTAAAGCGGGGAATACTGCGCGTATTCTCCGGTGCCGACGAAACAGCCGAAGACGCGCCAGCAGGTGGTGATTCGGCGCGATTGTCCACGCTGAACTCGGAAGAGTCCATGCTCAGAAATGTCGACTTCGAAGCGTTCGGCTCACGGCGTGCCGTCGACAAGACTCGCCGCGGCTCCGGAATTGCGGTTGTTGTAGCGCCGCTGGCAATGCTGTCGGTGGTCGGTGGCGGCTCGGCAGTTCCCGGTTTTCCTGGCGACTGAGAACTGGTATCCGTGGTCGAGATCCCGCACCGCTGCACCCTGTCCGTCGTGTTCTCTAGTGACAGAGGTGCGTCAGCGGCGACGGCGAAGGTCACCAGGGGAGGGCACGGAAATACCTCAGAATCGGAGGCAAGCCTAACGACTTCGGGGACCGGTGTCACCTCGGAAGGCACCTGCGACGTCGTCATCGTCCCGACGTTGTCCTCCTCCAGACCGGTCACCTCAGCGACCACCTTGACTTCTACCTTGGAGACTTTCCTAGAGGTGTGGCCTGTTGCGCGGCCACCTCACGAACGACCTTAATTTCCGCCTTCGTAACACTCTTGGAAGTCTCACCTGTTGCGGCCCCCTCAGGAACCACCTCAGATTGCGCCTTCGAGGCCCTCCTGAAGACTGACCTGTTGCTGATACCTCTGGGACGACCTTGACATCCGCTCGAAATCTGATCGGAAGATGAAACTGGAAAGACGGGCTTTTTTCGAAAGCTGATGCCGTCGGACACTAGTCTTGGAGCCGAGGGGCGCAGTCGCTCATCCTCCGATATCCTCAATTGCTCGACACTTGGTACTGCCGTCCGCAGTAGTCGCGGATGGATTGCTGCTGACGCTTACACTGAGACTCTGCCGCCTCACTCTACGGCTGCCCCGCCCGGGTGAGTCCTGGCCGCTTCTGGTATCAGACAGCACAGTCGCCAGCCGACAGTCACCTTTCCGGCTGGGCTTGTAGACAATAAGGGAGTCTTTGTCCCGTCGGACTCTTTATGCCATCGAGCGAAACGGCTACCGTTTGCTGGTTCCGGCTCTGGAACTCTTGCCAAGAGGCGACGTGGACATGTTGCCGATGGCTAACAAGAAAGAGGGTACGGTGTGCGTATGGACCAAAGTACAGAGATGTCCGTTCCAAAGCAAGCCCTGTTCTTCTGGTCAGAACGCCCGTGCAGTCGCGAACAGAGCATGCAGTTGTGATGATAATGATTATCATAGGCGTGCGCACGGGGGGGGGGGGGGGCAGGGGGGGCGCAAAATCTGCTTCATACATTGACCCCTCTAGTCACCTAAGAGGCGGGCGCAAAATCTGCCTCGTACATTGAATTAGTAGGAGGGGGGGGTAGCTGCGACGAACCTTCGCCCCCACTGATGGGGAACCCTGCGCACGCCTATGATGATGATTATGATGCTCCTACAGCATAGCACCTATTCACTTTGAGGGTAAGCCAGTGCTTGGGTGGTCAAAGTTGAGTCCTGCAAGTCGGCCTGTAGGGCACCTCGTTCCTCTGTCGTGATTGCAGGTGAAAACATAACCGAAAAATGAAACTACGAAAGCAAGAACCAGAAAAAAGCACCCTTATTTTATTATTCAAGTATAAACACATGATAAGATAGGCTATGACAAAGCCGGCTGTACCAAAATGAAGTCGTTACTGAACTGCAAAAGAAAACGAAAAGAAAAAAGCTCACAGTTTCGCCGCAAGTGCGAAGCAATGAATGTGATAGCAACAAACCGGAATCTTTTATGAAGTAAGGCTAGCATTTAACTCACTTAGAATATGACCCAGCGTAACTCTACAAAACGCTGGGGTGCTGTCTGTCGCTTGAGCGCGAAGTAAGCGGAGAGGGCACAGCACGTACAAAGGCATAAACCGTCTGCTGATCTCTGTCGAGATAGCGCGCGCGGCCAGGTCCTTTAATAGAAGTTCGCAGTTGCTGCACAAGCGGCGCAGCCCCCGACACACACGCGGCACCACTTCATACTCCGTGCGACGGAGCTGGCCGACGCGTTTCATCTCTGCTTGAACCGCACCACTCGGCAGCCCCCGCGCGCTTTCACTCGCACATAGAACGTACGACGCGTCGTATGCACTGACACACGACGTCAGTGACACGTAACACGACGGCGACGGTAAAAATGGGATTTTTACCGGCGTGCCCATGACGTAATCACTGACGTCGTGTTACGTCGCCGAAGTGGGCGTTGGCACGACAGTGGACTACGCGCATACCCCTCCTGGCTGTCGAGAAGGGTAGGAAGGCCGAGCGAGAAACCTAAACTAGCCGAGGCGAGTGTTCCTATACCCTGTAACTTGCTTATTACTGCACTTATTCGTAAAATTCTTGCTGCAGCATGTTCACACCGCACAACTGCGCAGTTATAGCTTCATAACATATTTTGGACCGCGGGGTTGTTTACTGGCCTTTTAAGAACGAGGCACATATATCTGAATTCATGGCTCCATAGAAGCAAAAATTATTCTTCAATCAATCAATCAATCAATCAATCAATCAATCAATCAATCAATCAATCAATCAATCAATCAATCAATCAATCAATCAATCAATCAATCAATCAATCAATCAATCAATCAATCAATCAATAAATAAATAAGTTTATTATCATGATATAAAAGGATGTTACAGGGAGTAAAATATACTGCAATAACGTCGAAGTCTGGGTCAGTTGGTACATGACGCTGAGGCAAAAACCAGTCAAAAAGACGCCGGACAAGGGGAAGAAGTGACACACACAACGACTGACACACACAATGCCCAGTCGTTGTGTGTGTCACTTCTTCCCCTTGTCCGGCGTCTTTTTGACTGGTTTTTGCCTCAGAGTAAAATATACGGACGAGGGTCCCAAAGTACACGACTGCGGGGCGAAAGAAGTTGCCAAGACTCAGCGACAACCGACTCCTACGAAGACGAAAATGTTTGTTAACTGTATTGCATATCCCAAAAGCTTCATACACAAGTATGTCGAGATACCGTTATGCCACTCTTCCTTGCAATGATCAGCATTGATACTTCTGATGTATGACTACTGTACGTATGCACAAGTACTGAAATCTACACCCGAATTTGCACGAGAAATCTACACCCGAAAGCAAAAACTTACAGAACACGAAATTTTACAAAAACCCATATTCCCGCTTTGTCTGAGAACGTAGCCTCCGACCAAATGTGCCAGCCTATAGTAGTTATTGCAACCTACTCAGTTATCCGCTAGACTGGAAGCGTCATTTAATAACAGAGCAGAAATTGGTTTATTTATTGTTTATTTATTATTTCTAATAACAGATCAATGGTTTATTTGTTTGTCTGTCTGTCTGTCTGTCTGTCTGTCTGTCTGTCTGTCTGTCTATTGTCTGTCTGTCTGTCTGTCTGTCTGTCTGTCTGTCTGTCTGTCTGTCTGTCTATTGTCTGTCTGTCTGTCTATTGTCTGTCTGTCTGTCTTTCTGTCTGTGTGTCTGTCTGTCTGTCTGTCTGTCTGTCTGTCTGTCTGTCTGTCTGTCTGTCTGTCTGTCTGTCTGTCTGTCTATTGTCTGTCTGTCTGTCTGTCTGTCTGTCTGTCTGTCTGTCTGTCTGTCTGTCTGTCGGTATGTCTGTCTGTCTGTCTGTCTGTCTGTCTGTCTGTCTGTCTATGTCTGTCTGTCTGTCTGTCTGTCTGTCTGCTGTCTGTCTGTCTGTCTGTCTGTCTGTCTATTGTCTGTCTGTCTGTCTGTCTGTCTGTCTGTCTGTCTGTCTGTCTATTGTCTGTCTGTCTGTCTGTCTGTCTGTCTGTCTGTCTGTCTGTCTGTCTGTCTGTCTGTCTGTCTATTGTCTGTCTGTCTGTCTGTCTGTCTGTCTATTGTCTGTCTGTCTGTCTATTGTCTGTCTGTCTGTCTGTCTGTCTGTCTGTTGTCTGTCTGTCTGTCTATTGTCTGTCTGTCTGTCTGTCTGTCTGTCTTCTTAGTCACTCTCTAAGTTTCCTTTCGAGAGGGTTGAAGAAATTGTTTAAGTTATAGTGCGTTCTGTTCTTTAAGCTTACCACACTACACCACTGAAACTCAATACACTTTACCGTACTTGACATGCCGTGTTATCAGTAAAATAGCTAGGATGTCATGACTGACAGATGTTCCAGGAACGCCAAAGTCAACAAAACTAGGGAAGCTCATGGCACACGATGGTTGTTGTACGTGGCAGCTGCCAGGGCCGTACCCAGGAATTTTTTTTCGGGGGGTGTTTTTGTGTAGAACGGCTAACTTTGGCGATTGGTGGTCGCTGTAGGGTTAATTTAGTGTCACCCGAAAAGTTAAAGCATGAAGAAATTTCGGGGGGTGTCAGAACCCCCTCAACCCCCTCCCCTTAGTTACGGCCCTGGCAGCTGCACTACATGTTCTTTCCTTCGCAGCAGCAAGAAATTGCGAACATGGCGGATGACAAAGAGTAGGAAGAATGACGTAACTGTTTAACACGAAAAGCAAGAAAGACGAGTTTCCATTCACTGACATGATAAAAGAAAGACACAAGACATCGCGCATAAGTAAAAAGCTAAGCGCAAGCTTATATAATCGACACCCCCATAGATGAGTAAAAGTCCTTCATAACGCCTTTTATTTGCAGTCTGTAAGGCGAAATTTCGTCAGTGCGACTTAAAAAATGCAATTTTGCTGTTCAGGATGTGTGGAGGTTCGTATTTTCGAGCATTTATATTTACGTAAGTTTCTGTCTTTGTTCGTTCGTGTGTGGATCGGGAGGGGGGGGGGGCTGGAGAAGGGGGGAAATTTTTTTTCTGAATTTGCCTCCTGAGCCGACGAACGGAGAGAAAAGGCGATTTCGCAGGTGCTCCTCAAAGGTAAGTTTCAACGTTCAAGTGCTGCCACCTGACGGTTCTTATAAGAGCCTCCCGCACCTCTCTCAGCTTTATGCCGCGAGATGCCGTTACGTCTCAATCAAGTCATTTTTCCAGCGATCTTCGCTCCAACCTCCCCTCAATGAAATTCTATTTCCTCGTCTTCCTCCTCCTCCTGCTAGCCTCCTGTCATATTGGTTAACACACAATTTTCTATGGAAAAAAAAAATATATATATATATAATGTTACTGATGCTCAAGTTAAAATGCCACAGCTTTCAAAGAGGCCCCAGAAAGTAAATACACGAACGGCTACTGCCTCTCGTAGTTGTATTCTTAACCATCTCTGCTCCAAAATAATTCTGTTCAATGGAAGCAACTGGGTTTTACGATTTGAGATGCGCATGATCATGGTACTCCAAAAAAAACGAACAATGTCGGTGCTCCCATGATTCAATCAAAATTAATTAGTGAATGAATGAATGAACGAATAAATGTATTAATGAATTATTTAATAATATTTCTAATAATATTAATTTATTACTTAAAACATTATGGCAGCTTCGCAATAGAGGTGCCAAGCCTGAAGGAAGAGAGCAGCTGCGTGCACGTCCTTGTTTTTCTTTATTTTTTTCTTTCTTTCGATTTCTTTCCTTCTCTCCCTACCTATTTCTTTCTCTTTCTCTCTATTTCTATCGCTATTTCTATCTCTATTTCTCTTTCTTCCCTTTATTTCTCTCTCTCTTTCTTTGTTTCTCTTTATTTCTCTCTTTCTTTCTCTTTCTGTCTCGCTCGCTGTTTTTTTCTGTCTCTTTTTCTTGTCTGTTTCTTTCTCTGTATTTTTCGTTCTTTTTACTTTTTATATCTTTATCCCCTTTATTTCTCTATATTTTTCACTTTCCCTTTCTTTCTATCGCTTTTTTCTGTCTCTCTCTCTCTTTCCATCTTTCTTTCTCTCTCTCTTTTCGATTTCTCTTTCTTTCTATCTCCCTCTCTCCTTCACGTCTTTCACGTGCTCCACTTCGCCGAGCAGAGTTTTCGTTTAACGCTGGCACCTGCCGTACTCGGTAGTGGGGCTTGCCCAATTCCTGTGGCAGCATACCCACCTGTGGAGTTTTGCCGGCTTCGATGTTAAAATTATTTCGATAGCATAAAACAGCACCGAATGGCCAGAATTCAAATTTTCCATAGAAAACTAAAAATAAATTTACTACTTCTGCGGGGCGAAAGCAGCTGCCTCAGCGAATTGGGAAAACCGTGCATGCGCTTCTGTAAATTCTTCGTTCACACGAGGCCTCACTTTCTAGAGTCTACCAGGTTGGCAGCATGTGTAGAGCAGATGCTAAATATGAGTCATAGCGGAACACCAACCTTTTTTTTTGCTACCATGTGTTTGCTGACTGACCTAGAATATCGATTACTTCGATCGGGATCACCAGGACTGAAAGGATTAAAAAATCACGCCATATCCACGAAGTGAATGATGATGAGTGGGCGAAGCTCCGGAGATAATCTGGTAAACCGTCAATCCCTGTAAATTTGCCCACTCGACCATCATACAAACCCCTGAGACACAAACGCGGGGGTCCTCATATATGACGTTAAGCGCAGGGGAACGTTTGTTGTCGGCGTTGCCGTTTTGCCTTTCGAGGGCGAGAGCGCGTTCACGATCGTTTTCATCCACAGCAGAAAAAGAATGTGTGGTCTGGAACGCGCTTCTACTTCATGGACATCAGCGTCATCGTCATCGTTATCACGTGTAGTGGGTACATTCCACTATACTGGAACGCGCTTATTATTCATGGTCATCAGTCGTCATCGTCGTCTTTATCACATGGAGTGGATACATCCCACTATGTGTGGCTAACTACTACTACATACTACAAAGGAGGGACAGGCCCACACCCTGAGGAGCTTCGCCCCTAAAATGCTCGAATATACGAAGATTTCGAATACGAATACAACTTGTTATTCGGGTTGTATTCGATTCCGAAATTCTCATATATTTCTCTGCGACCTAAAGGTACGAGATTAAAGTGAAATTAAAGTGTCAGTGCTGATACAGGGTAAAAAAATATATATCTGCGAGGTCGTTGCAAGGATGTACGTGGTTAATCCATATATATTCTAATATTTCCGAGAATTGCGTTTAGCACCTGCTTTTTCTTTCTATTTTATTGAAACCATAGATTTAGTTGAGTAAAGATTGTTTTCCTAAGGCGACCTGCAACTTTCATATGTACCAACTTAATTTCAATATTTCTCAGTTGAACGTTGACATGACGTTGTTGTAGTGTAGTCGCAACTTTTATATTTCAGCTTTAATCCTGATTTCCCTTTCTGCGTTCAAGACTGTGAAATAAATTCCGGTGCTCCTCGTGCAAAGCACTTTTGTCGCTTCTGATCACCGAGGAATGTTATCGGTCTGGGTAATTAGAACTTGTAAAGTTGCAGTAGAACCTTGCGTCACAATTGATACTGAAGCGATAGAGTCCTACAGCGGCGTACGCCACGTACTCTGCCGAGTTTGTATCAGTCACTAGTGGTCAGCGTGAAATACTTATTTGTGCTTTTGGTTTGACCATACAAAGTGAGCTATTTGTTACAAACTGTCTGTATTTGTGTGAAAATGTGTGAAACGTCAATTGTACGTGTTGCCTATGCGTCGTTCCCTGTGCCGATCTATGTCCATGTCACTGAAGTCTGTTTTGTGATTATCGTAAACGTGTGTCTAGCATGAAAATGTTATGTTGAATTGTTATTGATGTTAATCGTCTAAGATATAATATTTTTTTCTGAACACAAAAGGCGTGCTTTTGACGACCTTTAGTACATAGAGCTCTAAATCAACTCCTTTTTTTTTCTAAACACAACATTACGTTTGAGCCTCCTCTTTTCGTTGTTACTCTTTTTTTCCAAACACAGGTTTCCTCACTTTCATGCGTTGTAATGTGTTCCATTAGTGGCGGCATGCCACTCTCTCATATTACAGAGTACCCATTGCTTTAAATCGTCTCCTTATATTTCAAACACAAAGTGTAAACGCGGTATTTTTTATGAGAAATTCGCGGGACGTCTTACCTCTCTCACATAATAAGGTACATCATTAACTTTTTTTATTTCTGTTGCAGGATGAAAGTCTCTCCCAATGAGCTCCAATTCAGCCTATCTTGTGCAAGCTGACTCCATTTTATCCCTACGAAGTCTAACTTCTTGTCGTTCGTAAGTGATCTTTCCCATTGGCCAGCAGGCTTCGCTAATGATATGCCCAGCGTCCCGTTTGGCTTGAAGTTCCTCTTACGAACAATTCCAGAGGAAAGATTGTTGTTGTTGTTGTTGTTGTTGTTGTTGTTGTTGTTGTTGTTGTTGTTGTTGTTGTTGTTGTTGTTGTTGTTGTTGTTGTTGTTGTTGTTGTTGTTGTTGTTGTCGTCGTCAATAAGGGCCCTGAACTTGCGACTATCGAAAATGTCACTTGAAGCTGGACCGAGATATATCATAATATAAGAAGCACGTATTTCATCAGAATGTCGCGGGTTCAATTCGTGGTTACGCAAACGTAATTAGATGTTGCTGAAATGCAAGAACACTCGTGTGCTTAGGTATATACAGGTGCACGTTAAGGAAATCCAGGTAGCCAAAATTAATCCCGAGTCCCCCGCTACGAGTGTCTTACAATCATATCGTGGTTTTGGCACGTGTAACCCTATTTTTGCAGCCTCCTTGAGAGGTATGATGCTTTAGTTAACACGATTCTTGTAATATAGTTGCTTGATAGTGTAGAGCAGGGGTCTCAAACACGTGACCCGCGGACCTTTTTTCTAGCGGCCCTGCTCGCACATGACTGTCTTCATCCCATATTACTTTTTTGTTTATTTTCTTAATAAGTATGTTTATGAGCCACACAGACATGCTTGGTCTAAAGCAGTTTTTTCGTGAGGTCACCATGTGTTGAAACATAACCGTGAAACAAAAACACTGTATTTCAGAATCGGCATCCAGATTTCAATCATTCTGCAGATTGGTATCGATATGTCGTTCGAATCCTGACGCCAAATCCCCTTTCAGAAATGACCCATATATGCCCCGTCTTACGTTAACAATTTTCGGGAAAGGCTGCCTTTAAATGGTAGCGTTAGCTTTCATTTTGTACAAACTACACCCCACCCCCCATCCACCCTCCTTCCTGCTTCTACACTCTTCACTGCCCGGGTCCTTGCGGGTCTAAATTTCGGGACCGTGGCCTGCCTGAGGTGAGTTCGAGACACCTGGTGTAGAGTGTACTATTGACGTCTGCGTGAGATTGCGTCTAGCGTTCGTATAAGTTATACTGACGCAAGTTATAAGTATTTAGTGTATAAGCGCCTCTATAACGCTTGCTTGTATTGGTTCAATAAACTTTCCTTTGTGGAACACCATAAGGTAGTCTAATTTCTTCAGAATGGTTGTTTTCTTATAGGGAAACTGGAAGTGCGAAATTTTCGTAATGAGAAAAAAAAGATAAGGAAAATGCTTCTTGTTGTTCTCATCAGGCCTTCAGTGCCACACTTAGAATGCTATACAAAATTTTGGGGCTGGGTTAGTATGTTTACGTTAATTATGAGAAAACAGCGCGTAAAACAGATAGCGCTTTGTTCCTCAGTAGGGGCGTAGCCAGGGGGGGTGGGTGGGGGGTTCAAACAACCCCCGAAATTTTTCAATTTTGCTTGCTTATATATACACGCACACATACAAACGCACGCACGAACATGCATAAAGCATGGTTGAACCCCACCCCCCACCCCGAAAAAAATTTCTGGCTACGCCTCTGTTCCTCAGAATGCTATGTACTGACTATGTACTGACTTCCACTTCTGTCATTGCGCGTGCGCTCATTGCAGGTGCCTCTCATGTGCGATAAAAACGCACATGGGTCGTGCAGTTAATCATTTCTCTCAGACAGGCCGGCCGACATTTCGACAAGTTAAGCTGTCGCTGTCGAAAGTGGCGCCTTCTCATCATTGGCGCGTTAAGCTCGAGGCCTCCGAGACATCAGCAATGCACACGCTCAGAGGCTGCAGTCAGATTTACGCAGTTTCGAGTAACGCCGCGAAGTGTCGCTAGGTTGCCGCGACGGTAGAGGATCCTTTCGATGCGAAGGACCCCAAAGTTGCGTTTTCTCTCTTCGCTTTTTACGGGTCCTTCTCGCTTTCATAGTCACATTCTGGGCCTCACAATGTGAGGCCCAGAATGTGGGCCATTCTGGGCCATTCACAATGACGTCTTACGGTAAAAATTTTCGTAGGAGCATATTTCAGCCAGTCACAATGCGGCGCATATCTTTAGTGCAGGCGGCCGAGCATCCTGAAAACGCGCTTACGAAAGAGAATTGTGAATTCGGCCCCTGGTTTGTAGGTCACGCATTCTTCTTGTCTGTTATCCACGCTGCGAATATAGCATTACTAAACATCATATCCCATAACTTTATTTCCTCACCGAGTTTGTACGTAAGGGGTGGGTACATAATATGCAGAAAAATTTGTTACCCCCATTTTCAAGAATATCAAAAAGTTGTTACATCTAGAGAAAGTCTTGATGAACGTGTGATGACAGCGACTTGGTGAGGAAGGACACTCCAGTTCTTCGACCCTCGGCGAAAAGAATGAGGCTGAAAACGTATGCGTGTGCGGACGTGGTTGTGTCACTTGTAGTGGACTGCCAATGCGTTGGCGCGTGAATGGTTAACGCATACACGACCAATGAGTGAACCAATGCGTGGGTACAGAGGATGACCAATCACCAACTAGCTCGGCCCCCATTTCTTGCCACCATACTTGTAGTCCCCGAACCTGGGCAGTACTGCGAAAAGTGAACTGCTCAATCTCGTCACAGCAGCCGATTATTTATGCTCACCACTGCAAAATAGTGCAAAAAGATTTAAAAACAGTTATAATAGTCTGCGCCTTTTACAGAAATTTCAAGATACCGGGTGTTTCTACGACCACTTCAAGTAACGCTTTGAAATAGGGTTTCCGACAACAACAAAAAAGAAATTTCTTCAAATATCAACTGCGCAGTTGCGTCACATCTAAATGAATGCTCAGAAAGGTCCAATCATTTAATTAACTAAGATTAACTGTTGAGCAAGTATTTTTATTAATCACTTTACGGTACGTACCGTGAACGACGAATGGCAGCAGGGAAGCAAGACAAGGCATATCCATGGACTTGAAATGGAATCTGAGGGCAGTCCGGACTTTCAAATAAGCGCAATGAAAAATGGGGTAAAAGTGTACTTTTGTTCGAGTTGCTTTTTTTTAGAGAAGACGCTGTTTCGAGCGGGACACCTTTACATATTGTAACGCATTTTGGGAATGAATATCTCACTCCAAAGTTTGTTCAATGTGGATGGCTACGTACAATTGTTTTTTTTTATTTACTAGTATGCCCTCAGGACCCAGAGGGTGTTACAGTGGGGATGGGTGCAATATGAGCATAAAATAAATAACAATAACAACGACAGTGAATCAGATACATACAATAGTTCGCAATAGTTCGAAATAAAATTGCTATTGCGTAGCGATTGGTGTAGTTCTAAATCCTGCGCTAAATGCAGCTATACACGACTGTGAAATTTGAGGAAGTGCGTAGCACGGGCACCCAGCGATTCCCGTTCGTAGATTTACCAGTGCCACTGCTTCGTTTACCAAACCGTCGATGACGTCAATGTTTGAGGTAAGCATGTGATGTTTCCCCGGCATGAGTAGAATCTTGTTAGGGAGATTCGCAAACTTGATGTGCGACATGCGCTCTACTTTTTGAAGCGCTTTGTCGACTTCCTGCTTGTTACGGCAATTGAGATACGTGTCATTTGCGGCGAGTTCCGTCACATTGTTACCCCTTCAGATGTAGCGGTGAAGGCGCCGGAGAAGCGCCGGTGGAATGAGCAGTCGCGCGCTTGGAGAGGCGGTGGCGCCCTCTCTTGCGCGGCGAGGGTGTCATCCGCATGTTTCCCAAGCGTTCTCAGCGATTTTAAGTTAATTATTGCGATTACTCCTTGGTTATTTCTGTCAATTGTATTATTTTATACCTTGCAATGTTTGTTTATTTTAACCCGGTTTTGAGCATTGCTAGCCTTGTTTTAGGCCTGTATTGACCACTTGATTTTGAGCGTGACCACGCCGCATGAGATCTACGGATGGACGAAAAGCCGGGCCCCTAGAGTGCCACGCACTTAAAGGGGCCCTGCAACACTTTTCGAGCATGCTCAAAAAGCGCTGCCGATCGGTAGTCGAGGCTCCCGAGAACACGCGAGCCAAATATTATAGCGATGCGCACGGCCTGGAATTTTCAATAAATTCTCAAAGTCAGCTGAAAATCGCTCCCTCTTCTCTCGACAAATGATGTATTAGTCCCCAAAATATGACGCGATTGTCGGCAGTTCCACCATTGGCTGATGTTATAATCACGATAACACCCTCATTATTACTTTCGTTGTTAATTTTGAGTTCAATAAGTAAATAATATGTATGTTTATATTATGTTATCGCGTTAAAAACACCGAACAAACATTAATATTAGCACTTCCGGTCTCACCGACAGCTCATCTGCTCGTAGTTGCGTGGTTCCGTTTTCTTCGCCATGCGCAGTGCCGAAAACGTGAATATTTCTGTGCTTTTGACCATCGCCGGTTGCCGTTGAGAGTGGCAGCCGTTCGAGTGTTGCCTCGTCAGCTGAGAACTGCATCGTCGGCACGTTCTCACGACCGACCGAGGCAGGGGCGCAGCGTGTCTCCGATAACAATGCTGGCGTCCGGTAATGGCGGCGCTTCGGGGTCGTCTGCCAGTGCCGTCTTACGAGGCGGTGTATCGGAGTATGGGCCGAAACCGATCTCAGCTGTCATTCGTTCCAAACGAGCGCGCAGGTTTGCTTCCATGGTTGGCAGAGCGATGAAAACACTACGGCGTTCGAGGTGCACACCCAACTTTACCAAACCGACGCGCAGTTTTCAAGCACGCGCGATACACAGTGCGATCGACTCCGCTCGACGAGAACGACGCAAGCCGACCGGAAGTGGCGGCACAGACCACGTGGTTGCGCCCAGACGTCAGAGAGAAAAAAATGAAGAAAAAAACTCCGCCGGCGCTCTTGGGCGGAGCCTCGCTCCTCTGCGCTCCCTCCGTCGACTCGCTGCCTAGCTTTCCGCGCGCTCGCGGCGTTGAGTTGAGGGAGAAAGCTGCGGAACGTGATCTCTATAATTTGGTAACACCACTTAGACTTGACGGATTCGAAAAATTTTTGCGGCATATGACTCGTGAAGAGTCATACGTCAATAATGAGACTATTCCAATATAACTAAGAAAGGTGTTGCAGGGCCCCTTTAAAGATAGCTTGCAGTTACACCATAAAGTGTTCTGAAACTGCGGACTTGAACAACGCTTGGTTCTTAGTGGTAGCAATAGATGGCGAAAGGCGATTCCGTTCTCTGTTTTGCATAAATATGGGCCTAAAATGATTAATTAAAAAGGTTATTTAGCTTGGGTTAGATAGTTAATTAATTAATTGCGCGATTTTTACCTTATTGTGGACGTTCGTCGCCAATGACAATGTACTTCTGATTACTTTCTTTTTTCCCGAGAAATGCTTCTTTAACATACTGTCCAAAGACTTCGTAGAAACATCGGGTAGTACCACGTAGTGCCCTTCTATTCGGTCTTCAGTTTTCAAGCCCTTTCCTTGAAGTCCTTCCTTCAATTCAGTTCTATCTTATCGGCTATAAAACCGAACCTTACACCGAATCGCCAAATTAGCGTTCGCGTTTCCAGTACACGAGTTCGCTCTGCATCGAAAAAGCTTCGACACATATTGTTTCGCGCACGAAAACGCCCTGGAGGCGAGAAAGAAAATTCAGAGCCCGTCCACTACTGGAAAGATGGAAGCAAGCGAAGCTGTGACTATCGTGGATCTGGTCCAATGAATACTGCCATAGTGAATATATATTACGGCTAAAGCTTTAAATGCCTCATCAAGCGTGAAAATTGACCAGCGAACCGCGTCGGCGTCCCCCGTCAGCGGCGTCAACACGTGTGACGCAAAGATCATCATCATATGACGATCACAGATCGCCCAAATTTGTGACGTCATCATGACTTCACTGCGACCTCGCATAACGTACCGTCAGGTGGTGACCTCATCACATGACATCATTTCTTGGTCAAATGTGGGCCGATCCCGGAGGCAGTGCAGAAAGCTTACAATGTCTCCGATCCTGGAGGCGTTGCAAAACCACGTTAGTTGCCGGAAGCTTTCGGATGGCGGTGTGGGAGGTTCAGTACATCGATTCAGAAGAAAAAGAAGAAGGAGATGGCTACCACAACAAGTACAGTTCATGTACAAGGTGTGGTGAGGAAGACGGGATGAAAGCTGCGTCTCCCCCACACAACATGGCAGCAAACATGACAGCGATGGGAAACACGTACAATCTGAAATGGGAATAATAACAGAACAACAATTTTATATTGGGAAGCATCTACATGAGTAAGGTGGATATTTGGGCAAGTTGGTAAATCTTCATCTTAACACAGCGCACACACACGAACACAGAAGAATGAGGAAACGACGACACGAGCGCTCGTGTCGTCGTTTCCTTATTCTTCTGTGTTCGTGTGTGTGCGCTGTGTTAAGATGCATCTACATGGTAAAACAAGCAATACACAGTAAACAATATTTCTATGCAAGTACATTGAGAACATACGGTAGGTTAGTAAATAATTTCAAATCATTTTTCTTCGTTACAACCTGCAACTGCAGCTCTTCGGTCAGCTCATATTTGTTTAGCATCTTTGGCAGGCTGCTTCACGGCATCTGAAAAACGTTGTTGGTATTTGGTCGTGGAACGTTCCAATGTTCGTGATGACCATGGTGGAGCGAGATGACGTACTGAACTGCAAGTTGGCAAATGCCCGCAGCGTTGTTTTACGCTTATGGATTTCTGTTGCATAGAAACGTGCGCCTTCTGCGACATTCGAAGAAGAACTTTGCGGCGCGCGGGCAAACACATGCTCTGCATGCACAAGCCATCGCCGGCGGTCGAGCTGAGTGGATCTATTAGAGATTATACGTTCACAGCCTTTTCTGGGCCGCCCTCTCCGTATACGGCGTTGTGCGTTTTCCTTTCGCCCAGAAGGACAGGTTTTCTGTAAAACACCGTGAGGAGAAAACGCCTATGACACGTGCAGTAAGCACAGCGGTGCTCTGCCGTTCTTCCAAGAATGCGGAGTTAATATCAGATTCGCGAAGACGGGGACTTCCCAAATACGAATGAACTCTACGTCTACTGGATCCTCCGTTGGTAAGACACGTTTACAAAATCAACTGCAAGGGCTGCGACAGTGTGGAGTGTCAAAGGCCGTGGATCTGCCGGCGCTCACAATATAGGAGAGGATAGTATTTAGTATTTTATTTGATATTCTCATTCTCGGATACATACGTAAGCGTGCGCAGGCTTCTCCATTGGGAGGGGGGGGGCAAGTTTTACCCCCCCCCCCGCCCCTCCGTTGTCCGAGAGAAAACGAGCTCCGCAATGAATGCGTGGCTCTGTGGTTGAACACGTGCTTGCCACGCCGAAGGCCTGGGTTCGATTCCACCTCGGGTGCATAATTCCATGGTAATTTTTCGGTCACGGACAATGATGATTTTTCGTTTACAACCAACGACGCCGACACCGGAATTTCTGTGACGCGGGCTCTTTAACGCTATCGCGTTAATAAAATGCAGGGAACGCCCAGAGTAATGAAATAAGTAAACAATTCCTTTCGCGAGCTGTACGCACAATTTTGCATTTCAAGAGAGCACATCAGAAGCAAGGGCACTCATCAAAATGACAACAGCTAAAATGTGACGCAAACATACTCAGGCACTTGTGATAGCCTCTGCGCTGCAATTTCGAGAAATACGGCAAGGTGCTTTATTTGGAAGGCAAGCGATATGGGTGACCCGTTGCGGTATAGACGCACAGTCGATGTAAAGGTACATTTTTTTTTTTTAGTTGACAGTGTTGGCTGAGAGCACACTTACGGTATTTATCGGTGTTCGCGTCTCGCAATCAGCCGCGTGTAAGTGCTCTTTCACTTTCCCTATTCACTTTATCTATTCTGTTCAATACTGTCAGCTGTATACTTACTTTCATTGTGATTCTTCAAACACTGCATTTGTACCATGACATGTCCTTGTGATATTTCTTTATGCTCCCCCCTCTCCCCTTACGTGATGCCTTGTATAGACCTTTAAGGGTTTAATAGATGATGATGCTGATGAACTATGCATGTACTGTCAATGTACATTTACCGTCACTGGTCGGCCTCTGAGGCCACAGCATGTCTGCAAACATTGGTGACTTGAACAGGCCCGTTATGCAAGGACTTTTAAGAAAACTCTAATGTTCGAAGAATGCACTGAATGCAGTAACACACACAAAAAAAGAACATTCTGCGACAGCATATTCCTGCACTGTTGTGTCTGTGTTCCCTTATACACATATTTCCCCCAATTAGTGCGCTTATTCTATTATACAGAGTTAGCTTTCATGCTGTTTCACTTCTGCGAGCAATTTCATGCGCACATTCCGAAGAGATCTAATGAAACCGCTAAACATGTTTACAGACGGTCTGCTCGATCTGGCCGAGCAATCCCATTAACCGCCGTCGGAACATGACTGACACATGCGCTGTTGAAACCGCTATTTTAACTGTTTATTTTCATGTCGTAACGTAAGATTTGGTTTTGTGGTGTTATGCGACGCGAATACATGACATTCAACCCGTGCGAGACTGAGTACCTGTCAAGGGAAAGTCGCTTGCGAAAACGACTGTGATCTTTTTATACCAAGCGTTTAATAGCCTCCGGGCCTGATTCAGTGAGATGATATCAGCTTGTCAGCCCGTTGAACCGAAATTTAAGCACACGTGTAGCGGGAACGAATACAACGTATTTATGCAGTATATGAAGGTACCCGGGAACAAGCTGCAGTCGAGTATTTTGTCACCGCTTATCGTTCATTGAATCTTTTAGCTTTTGCATCCCTAACTGGCGAGGTAGGATTTGATGGAAGCCACGGTGAGAAACGTCTGGTCCAATGTGACCAGATTTTAAAAACTTGCACCTGAATGAATTCTCGCGTTCCTCGAAATGTGTAAATGCCACCGCCGCAGTCATCGATTACCTTTGCACATATTCATTTTACACGTATGACTGTACATTTACACAGGGTAGTCGAAAGCGAGACCTTGAACAGCGCAGCAGGCAGCCACAGTCGCTTAGCAACCGCATATGATGAAAACGATTCATGGAGGTTGTACTAGTCCATCAACCGTAGCTTACAACGTACTCGCGCTTAATGGCTCAACAAACAAAGAGTCGAACCATCACTTGTCGTCGTCAGCACATTTATGGCCGCTGCAGAACGAAGGCTCTTCTCAACGATACAGTTACCCCGTCTTGAGTCAGCCTACATACTATGCCTCATGCTGTGTTTGCCAATTTCGTGATGTGATCACTCCACCGAACCATAAGCAAGCTTGGACTGCGCATCCTTTCCTATATATAGCCTCGCCACTGTTACTCATTTTTCCCACGGCTTATTTGTCCTACGCATTAATTTACTTACCCCACTACACTTAGTTTTGTTAATCTTCAATTGAAAATCAGCTGTTTAAGTTTAGTATTTCTTCTCATTCGTACTACCATCCTCCGGTCTATTAGCGTCATGCCTATCATTCATTCCATCACTCCTTGCATAGCCCAAAACTCAGCGGTGAGGGTCATCATCTAGAAAAGTGACAAGGGGCTATGTCTCAACTTTGGTGAAGCGACATTCAGTGCTCTAGCTACAGGGTAACGAGAAGACGCACGAAACAGTTGCCACGGTTATCAGTTTAAGCTTGACTTATTAGCAGGAATGAAACGTATGCATGGAAAAGACGTGTACACAGAAGTGTGAACTTTTCTTAAGGGCTCAAACGGCCTCCACTGAAGCGAAAAAAAAAGCAATTAAAAAAGTTTTCATCACCGTAGCGCGTTTAAATATTTTTGACAACACCACGTTTTGAAAGACCACGCGTTTCGTGCGCAGCAGAGGTATAAATGTGACAGCGAACTGTCAAGATGATGCAACGGCGGCCGTATGTACCCGTCATTATAACCGTGCCTCAGGTGACAACAGTGACGTCAATACGAAGTTCGAACCGGTTCCTTATTTTCTGCCTTAAGTATGTGTTCCTTGCGGGTGAAATTACAACGCTTGCGGGGGCAGAGTGTTGCCACATCATGCCGCGAAGTTCCGACGGCTGATTATGTCCACAGCGATGTCAGCCTTATCTGTCTAGCGCTTGCTTTTTTTTATCAATCCGTTTGTCGCTTGAGTTTAGGTCCATTAAGTGCAACATCAAATTTCCATTGAGCTTTTCGAGGCCTGTCAGCGCAAACTCGCTACCCCCTGCTACCATTGTCATTTTCAGCCTATTTTGTCATGTACACTGCTGGACGATGGCCTCTCCCAATGGCATGCATATGTAGGCAAAGTCACTCATGAGCCGACTCACTCACTCTCACTCAGACTCAGATCGAGCCGTGAGTCCGAGTGAGTCCGGGCGAGGAAAATTCTGGTGATTCTGCGCACGAGTGAGCCCTAAGCGCAAAATATATTTCGTGAGTGAGTCTGAGTCAGAGTTGTACGTAACGAGTTGCAAGTGATCGAATACTTGTATACATTTTCTTGTAATGTAATCGATTACTTTTTCGAAACTGTAACGTACCGGATAATTCAATTATACCTTCTTGTAACTGATTACCGGTAATCAATTACTATTTTTCCAAAATCAAGTTGAAACCAGTGTCCTATACGGCAGTTCTCGTCCCGAAAAATATGCGACCGCTCAGTAGGGACACCCCGTTTTGTCAGACGGGGGGGCCCTACAGAGCCCATTTTTTAACCTTGGCGTTACCTGCAATGCCTTACCCGAGCGCCAGCAACAGCGAAGCGTGACGCTTCATAGAGGACATGCACACTAGCACCGAAGCACTGCGCAACTACGAGCTGGTGTGCAAGGTGTTTCTACGTTATAATACCGCCCTTCCTTTCAGCGCATGCATTGTAGGAGTGTTCAGTGTAGCAGCTGACCTCTTCACGAGAAAACGTTACCTTGAAAAACAACTCCTGTTGAAAGTTAACAACGTGTAACACTATATCACAGAAGCCACAGCAAGCCTCTCAGCCATCACGCATGCAAGTCATCACGCATGCATCTACCATGCAAGCCACGGTAGTTCGTTGTTAGAGAAATCTTGTGTTATTGTGTTAGGGGGAAGAAAATGTTTCAAGGAAAGTAACGCAGAGGTAATCTATTACATTTCTGTAATTGCAGAGTTACTTTTCTGGGGCTGCAATTGACCACTGTAATGAATTACATTTTAAAGGAAGCTGTTGTAATTGTAATCGGTTACTTATTTTCTGCAAGGTGTGTAAGTGTCGTCTGAGTGAGCTGTACTTTTTTTACCGGCCTATGCCCAATGGTCTACAGTTTACGCTATTCGCAATGCCCATAGACTGTCGCGCCGCCAAGCGGAATTCAGGAGCGTCCTCTCGAGGAGGGTTAGTAGACGACAAAATGGCAGCACTACGCAGTCGCTCCCTTGTTCGGCTGTGCTAGCCTCAGTGTTAACGCGTTGGAAAGAAACGAACACTACGACTTTGCATGTTCCCTGCATCAGTGAACAAACCGGGCCCTCCGTGACACGAGAAATCTGATTCGTTCTTGCGAGACGCGAAGTTTTCGTGAAAATACGTGGCAACTCGCGCTTTCAATGCTAGCCCAGAGCGTACACATACTATCAGCTTCGTGAGGCTTTCTGTAGCCACGTAGGTTAGTTAAATGTTATCGTCTGACATATTCAGTTGAAGCTCACCCTGTTTTACTAGCATATAGCATTGGTCAGTGTTTCTTGTAGTGCATGAGTCCCATAACACTGTACGCGGGCGGTACAGTGGCGGCGCAGTGGTACAGCACGCGGGCGACACATTAAAATAGAACCTCTATCCTTTGTCAGCAAAGCGCTGTTACGAATCGTGCGAGCGACGTTTCAATCATTCGAGGACGCGTCTGCTCGACGTCTTTCGTGGAGCGAACGCTTTCCATCCACGCCGTCCTTCGCCAGTGTGTTGGTAGTGTTAGGTTTCATAGCCATCGCTGCGCCGCTTGTTTTTGTACGTTTGTTGATAGGTGGCAGCACACTGCAAGCGATTTGCTTGTTGACCGGTTTGAGAGCAAAATGTTCGCGCCCAGATGTCTCTCTAATTGTAAACGTGGTGACGCGGAGTGGTCGAAGTCGTTCGGCGGAGGAAATTCTTCAGATTGCTTTCAGCAGTGATGTTGAAGAAAACCATCTTGACGACGAGGATTTTTCACTGGACGTAGAAGGCTGTGAAAGCACCGAGTGTGACAGCGACGATGAACCACAACTGCTAACTCACGAGGAGCGAGTTGCACTTCACTTCACCCTCGTGCGTTAATGTTCTTGCACGCTCGTAAGTCACTTTGATTGTATTTAATGTATAATATCCTTGAGCGAGATCAAAATAAAAGCATAGTTCCTCTTGTGCATTGCATGTATCAGTTATTGTGGATATTATGGAGCGCCGCATGCCACCAACACGCTCGAGCTCGACCAGCGAAGCGAAATGGTTTGAGCGTTGGAACGTGCATTCACGGCCACAATCCACGCCTCTCGGCTATTCTTCGACGTTGCGAAAAGCATACGTATGCATTCTTTTCGATATTCATGTTTCGATCGTGCTGATCGAACCTGCAACATGCGAGTGAAGTGAATTGCACACGGCTAGAGTCTCAGCATGGCTGTGACACAAGCGCTGCTGAATGGTATGTGAAATGCTTGTGTTCCGTTGAAGACGTAACTCCGCGTTCCCGACTGCGCAAGTAATGACGACGGCGTATTATGTTTGCAAACCATCACCACGTTAAACGTGTGGTCCCGTGCAGCAGCGATGGCGCTACTCGCTGGCGGCCTACTACTGCCGCAAATCCGTCAGGCAGGCTCGATACGTACTATCACGGCCGCTCAATGAAAAACACACCGTGTGTTTTTCATCGAGCGGCCGTGGTACTATACCTCGGAGTGCCGTTCAGCGCATACGTCAATTCTAGATCATGCAGTTTTATGTAGCACGCACAGGATTTCGCGAAGCATCGTTATGCATGGTAACGGAGCTGAAATATAACCTTTTCCACCGCAGCAAATAATTAGGTGGCGAGTCCTTGCACTTTCCATGGTTTGGGAAAGTATTTTAGTCTCATATCCATTTCAGCGCAGCTCATGACTTCATCCGGTGAAAGTGGCACGGGCCGTACGTCCGCACGTCCTATCTGTTCCTATGCTAACAAACGGGTTGACCCTCCTCCTGGCGCCATCTTGAAAAGCACGGCGCGCCACCTATAGTTCGTGGGCATTGCGAATGTTGCACGAGCTGATACTATTTTATCCCTCCGAACTTCTTAATTTTGTAGCTCCATCGGACTCGCTACCGTCTTTGGCAGCAATTCAATTGCATAGGTACCTACCAATTCCGTTACTCTAACTGACCACCGGTTATCTGTCCTACGCATTGCGTGGCCGGTTCAGGTCCATTTCTTTCGCTTAATATCAACCATAGTAGTAACGGCTACCCCTCTTTGTTGCCTCCCTATCATGAGATGGAGTAAAAGTTTTTCTGGACAGCCTTGCATGCCCCCCCCCCCCTTTCTCTTTCCAGGGAAGGAGGAAGGAGAGGAGAAAAAAATAATTATTCGTCTTTTTTTTAGGAGTGTCCGTATGTGGTACGCGATATCGGTGTATGGTTTATTAGCCCCTAATAATCAAAGTTGTCTAGCTGTAGGCGAAATTACTTAGACTTGGTCGAGTGAGAATACCTAGCGTTAGTGTGCCCGAACCCCACTCAGGTGTCCTCAAGTCGTAAAGATATAATCTGTAAATAAGAAATTTGACCGCCACATTTTAGGACGCGTGCCGACGAAGTGTGTAGCAAATAGAAACATGTTTTTATTTACGGTTTCTGATTAGTATAAGTGATGTCAAATTGACATTTAGCGAAGGGTGATAACCTGGATGAGTATGTAAGCGGTATGAAAATGAAAGAAAAAAAAGTGATGTTTTGACCTCCCCCGGTGGGAGCGAAGCGACTGGGTGCGAGTATGCGTGGACCCCAACTCCCATCTCGAGCCGTCACCGATCATTGTTTGACCATACCTAGCTACATATGACCCATGAGTGAGTCATCAGTGTCATTTGGCTATGCCCCGTTTCGTGAGGAAATGGGAAAGCATTTCAAAAAAACGTCTTAAGATAAGATAAAAAATTTCGTAAGAGAATACTTCAGCCAATTACAAAGCGGGACATATCATTAGCGAAGCCGGATGACCAATGGAAAAACGCACTTACGAGAGTTTCGTGAATTCTTTTCTGCACATGCAGTAGCAGGATCACCTTCAAATGCAAGTGATGTGCCCGTTTATCCTGTTATATAGAGTTATATCCGGTCGGTCCGACCTTCTATCGACTCACTCAACTCTATACCTCGTACTTGAAACACGAATAGTTTCCCTTATTTCTTTTTTACAGCAGAGCTGTTATGGTCGACGTTTGCCGTGTGTCGCAGATAGAAAATTATCATCATCACGATCCGGCACGCGCTCTTTTCGTCCTCTTCTTCATCGCCTTCCTCTTCTGTTTCGCTGCCAGAACACGCGCGCCGATCTGTCCGGCCTGGCATGCAATAGCTCTGATGGGCGAGCGAACGAGTAAAGAGAGAGAGAAAGAAGGAGATAAAGAACTGTAGTAAATATCCAGGCTTCGAATGACAGAAAGTTGGGAGCAAAACAAGAGAGACAGCATAGCCGTGTATAGTATAGTATATAGCAAGGGGTGGGAAAGAGATAGATGAGAAGGTAAAAGCCTAGCCAAGCCAGGACCAGTTACGTAACCACCAGCTCTGCTGTGACACAGCGCGAATTAGTGCAAGCTGCGCTAATTTTTTTATTGTTATTTTACGTGAAACACTGCTGTCGTACAAGGCTGGCAAGTTTACACGCACGTAGCATTTGTGCCAAGGAAATCACTCTCAGTGTAGCGGTCATCTAATTAATTCAGTCAGTTTAAAAAAAAAAAAAAACATCGGTCGATAAGATACCCGCAAAACGATCTTTACTTATAGTTCCGTGCATCTTTTTCCGAGATCTCCATGACCGACAGCGCTTTGCATAAGCCCTCGCCAGATGCATACTCTCATAGAACCAGCACATACGTCACAACGGTGCCAGCAGGTACGCATGCCTAGCCGATTAACATTTCGGCTTCCTTGGGCGACACGTGGAAGCGGCGCGTCAAGCATCTTTTAAATGTATTTTCAAGGCAGCTCTAAGAGAACGTGATGCCTCAAGGCCGAACCACGGAGCGACAGCTCGCGCATGTTCCTCTTCATGCATACGTGTGTTCGTGTCCTCTCGTTTGCATACAAGGCGTGACTCACTTCTGAACACACACATCACTTTTTGTGAAAACATGGAGCGGCGATCAGCTATATTTTCCTCCTATACAAGGGCCCGCCGGTTGCGTCTGCTTTGTATGCCCGAGCGCGGTTGCGCGGGTCCCCTGATAAAGCTGCAAAAAAATAACAAAAACTAGACAACCACGCGCAGTATGTGCAGGGATTCCGCATGCGAACAAGCCTGGAATAAATTTAGCGCAACTTTTCTCTCGTGGTCTGTGAGGAGGAGGCGAATTAGTGCGGGAAAACGTCGACGGTAGAGATTCTAGCATGCAGGATGGCGGCTGCATACCATTGTATACATATGCGAATTCGTCGTGCTGACGTGGTAAGGACTCACCAACCTAAAGACAATGAGCGACGATTCACGATCGATGCATTCAACAAGTCGCCGTGGTGGTATAACTTAAGGTTAAACATTCTGCTGCGCGGTATAATATCTGCGAATAAAAAAAAAATATGTACCACAAGCAGTCTCACGATTAATATCAACGTTAATGCGATTAACATTGAAACAAATCCACAGCGTCACACTGTATTGCCTTGTATATATTCGACGTTTCGGTTTTGATTTCGCCGGCGAAATTAGTCGGATTTCGTCGCTTTGCAAAGATTACCAGCCGCCACTTTTTGGAGGTCGAGGAGGATGAAAGGAATAATTGATATAATAATAGTTGTTGGGGTTTAACGTCCCAAAACCACGATATAATTATGAGGGACGCCGTAGTGGAGGGCTCCGGAAATTTCAACCCCTGGGGGTTCTTAATCTGAGTACACGGACCTCGAGCGTTTCCGCCTCCATCGAAAATGCGGCCGCCGCGGCCGGGATTCGATCCCGCGACCTTCGGTTGAGCAGTCGAGCACCATAACCACTAGACCACCGTCCATGGCTGGTGAGGAAAGAAAGGCGGGAAGGTCAACCGGACGCGCGTCCACTTTTTGGAAATCTAAAAGCGGTGACGGGCTCATCGCAGGAAACTCCAATACTCCCTCCAATACTCCATATAAGGGAGTAAAATAGAGAGAGATGGAAAGTCACATTTCACAACACACGCATACAGTCAAGCGTTTCACAGGCGATCGCTCAGTGCTGTTGTCTATAGTACTGCAGGAGGGCTCGTGTGGCTTTCTTCTGGGCTGATGTGTTGCGAGACCATGGGCTCCCAAGATCTTTCCTTCAATAAAGGGCCGATCATCGAGTTGTTGTTGCTGTTGAATTAAATTGTTCGAGTCTCCTGAAGGCACACTGGAGAGTCCGGCGATCTTGTTCAAATTGGGGACAGTGGCACAAGAGATGATCAACAGTCTCTACACAGCTGCAGTAATTGCACATGGATGAACGCCACTTGATCGCGTCCGGGTTGTTTGCATGATCGCTTGCTGGTTTCAGTCGTCTAGAGCCTACTTACAACGTTCCGCGTGCATCTGCGCAGTTAGCTTTCTCCCGTCAGCTTTCACAAGTGAATCCGGCCACACGACTCTGCGCACGTGGCTGCGGCGTGTTTATTGTTTACTGCTGGTCCGCTGCGGGCGCCTTAACCTCTTCGAGCCCCCGGGAGAGGCCAGCCATGCAATTACAGCCGTAGTCACAGATCAAGGTTGCGCTACCCACGATTGGTACGCGCTCCCAAGCGTTTCCAAAAACGAGCGTTAACGTTTGGAGCAATTAGGCGAAGGTTTTTAATTATGTCCGGTTCGTCATAATGGGATGAACTTGGGCTGTGCTCCGAGGCTGCTGAGACGAGTTTGGCGATAATTGCGTAGGCGGATGTGGGCTAGCTTGACAACAATCTCACCGACTGCCTCCGAGTACCGTGTTTTCTTTCTGAGTGCCGGCCGATACAGTGCATGAGCTTGTCTACGAAGTATACGTGCTATCATGAATGACCCGTTTATTTGTTTATGGTCGCCTGAGATTCTTTATTTGTCGTGATGTGGTTGATGATGTTGGACGACAGGCAGTGTTTCCGGTAATTGTGCGCACGGTCACCTTGTCACGAGTGTTGTTGCGTTCATAGTGTTTGATGAACGAAGAAAGGCGAGGGGCCCGTTTTTCGTACGCACAACCACATGAACTAAATCGATAATAATGTCATGAAAATCATATGCGGCGTTACCTGCGGTATTTCTTTTGTTGAAATTTACTCACTATTTGATATAAGAAAATGGATTTGGACGAAAAAACAACGTGCCCCTGGTATGAACGGAACCCATATATAATGTTAATGGTGTTATAATGTCTTTAATTTATTTTTCTTCAATAGAGCACTGATATTTTGCGATGACCGCGTTCTTAAAATGAAACCTATACCTGACGAATTTGCTAAAAGATTTTTCCACGAATGGTGATAGAGTCTCTATCGAGAAACTAGAGAAGCATCATTGCAGATATAATTTGAATATTGATCGAAAAAAAAATATTAAAGGTTAACGGAGGTGTGCGAACTCACTACCTCCATACGTTCAGAGCTCGGGCAAGTGATCTTTACCGGCGGTCATCCTTTCGTGCCAGCACGAAACATGTTTTCATGTTTCCGTAATAATGCGTTCAAGAAGTGAAGCAATAAGCTTATCAATATTGCAGCCTCCCTAATATCTTTATCAAATGAGCACGTTGATCTCGAAATACTCGCAAAATTGGGACATAAGAAGAACTGAAGAGAACAGAACTGTCACGTAACCACAGTTGACGTTTGATGGGCACTAAGAAATATTCGGTTAAGTTTTATTAGCAAGTTGCACTATAGCCGAATATAGAAAAGGTCTATTATACCTCGACCGAAGGCTTTGTAAACCAGAAACGACGTCAGATAAACAAAAAAAGACAAATGGTGACGCCACCTTGAAGCACCAGTTGGATATGACGTCACGAAATTGTCAAAGCCGCTTCCTTCGATAAAATACGGAACTGTTTCGTCTGGGGAAAGAAAGATATTTATTTGATTGAACGTTGAATGAACCAAATAAGTTCAATTAATCAGGAATATTCCGAGAACTTGTTTCGCGCAGGAACATTCGAATCCGATGAAAAATTCGAAAATTCGGTACGTCGTGAGCACGCTAACTTTTCTACACCGTCAACACCGTGATTCAATCGCGCTAGTTCAGTAAAGAGAAGTTTGTGTTCGCTTTCTCCACTTGCAAATATAACCGTCTTTTCTTCGCCAAGCAAATACGAATGAAATTCTGGAAAATCGATTTACGAGCCTGAAATGGATTTAGGGCTTGAGAGTATAGTAAAAGCTGCCGAGCACAGTTAGAATGCAACAAATTAACCTATTAAGTTTCGAGAGGTTTCGCTGCGTGGAAACGTTTGAATAGGGTTAATTGGTTGAAAATGTGTTGCGCCGCCCTGACGCATACGGTTCGGCGGTTTTGGCGTGACAATTTCATTCAAAAGATGTCGTTCGGTGTCTTCTTTCTCTCCTGTACCAACCATCACTCCATTACCAAATGGATACAAATAATATTCGGAAAAATTGATTTACTGGTTTGTATAGGTTTAAGGCTTCTCCTCGGTATCCGGTTAGCACGTTTTTCGTGATGAAAACATGACTTAAAGGGTAATTATTGGTGCGTATTAATATCGTAAGCAATACCAGAGGGAACACTGAAATTGCCTTCAAAAAGACATAGCGGCTAAACGTAGTTGGCAAGCGCAAAAGTGTTTGCAACACTGAACGCTCAAGCGGTACGTAACATATCTCTCACAAATCAATATGTAATATTCATATCGTTACATTACGAGTAATCTTTACTTGAAATCGAACTCGATGTTTCCCTTCATATTGCTCACGACTGTACACTATAGAGCCTATGTTGCATGCGTATCAACTGAAGCGGTTTGCTGAGGTATTTGCTGTAACGCAATAAATTAGGATCATGAATGATCTTAGCGTGAAAACAGCGCGCAAAGACTGGACAACGGGATAAAGCAGTCACACACAGCGCGCGCTGATTTTGACACTGTAACAAATGGCTTAGCGATGAGCTTATAGTAGGGTAACACGCACTAAAAAAAAAAAGAGCACGTAAAGGATACAGTTTAACAGGAGCAGCGCTAACTTCAACTGGTTTATTGTTCCTGCGTAGTCGACGTAAATAACATTCCAAGGAGCACGTGTAAATACATAATAAACCTAACCCCATCTATGTGACGTCCATCACGAAATTAATTTCAGCAGGAGATAATTTTATTGATAGCTCACTGGCGCATCTTTCGGCGTTCAGAGATGCCACGAGTGCGGCTTCGTAATCTATTCTCTCCTTGTCGTCTTTTATCCGCTTCATAATCGTGCTTTTTTTTTTTAACTCAGGTGCGCATGTGCATTGGTTACAGTGGGTAGCTAAATTACATCGTTGGGTTATCCGTTGGCAGTTAAACTCGTGTTCTCTAAGCCTTGTGTTAACACATCTTGAAGTTTGCTTCATATATTTTTTTCCCGCATGTTAATGCCACACTGTACACAACTGTTACATCACACTGAACAAAGCTTGGTTTGTTACCTGTTTTACTTTTCTTTTCTTCTTTTTTATTTTTATTATAACACAAGCCGGCTGGCAGTAAGAGACGAAAGTGATCTTCTTTGTAAACCCTTACGGGTCCATGAACTATAAGTGGTAGGCATCTGCTTCCGTCAGTGGAAGATAATAGGGAGTTTTAGATTAGTGTACGCAAAGATAGCGTTCGTTGCGGTCTTCCGCTATTTCCGTCGCTTAACGGGGGACCGAAAGAGGATAGCGTACCACGCATGCGCATTGGCGGCAAGCGCTAACGCAAAGCTTTGCGTACGCTATTCTAAAACTGCATGATAGTGCACATTCGCGCTGTGCCCATCGGTCAGTTTGCGTGCCGTTAAGAGTGCATGAAACAAGGAAGTCGGCCATCGCAGCGCGTCTTGCGTGTCCGGTTCGACCGGCGCCCGTGAGTGACAGGGTCGTCCTCTACTTCTTCCGAAGGTCACAGAGGTCGCCAGGCTGCGCCGCCGCCACGCATCTTCGCTTTCTACGCACGCGACATTGACCGGTATTATACCGCTGCGTGTGGCGCGACCGCTTCGCGCGCAAGGTCGTGACCTTATCCGGAAAAGTCGGCTCCTATGTCACCCCCATGTCAGCAATGGCCGTGTTCAAGGTATAAAACGCTATCGCTCGCATACACAGACGCTGTCTCACACGCCTCTATAGCGATATCTGCTCACTACACGCTTTGAGGGCTCTTATATGGATCTGTACTCCGTTTCACACATCAGGCGCAACACTATGGAAGCTAGTGGGAATTGCAATAGATGCGTTCGAACCAAGAAATAGCTCAATGAATTTACCACCCGCAATGTGATAATTTTTTTTTCGTTTTTAGGGTGAGCAATAAATGAACACGCTTTGTGCCTAAATAAACAAACCCCGTTATTTATACGGTTGTCAAAAGGATGTTCTGGGCATTTGTTCTGGATCACTTAGCGTCTCTCTCTTTTAGTATCGTGGCCTCCGCGATCAGATCCGGCAGCGCGCAGGCGGAGCTAATCGCAGAGGCCAAGCACGGGGCGCGCGGACTTGCATTTCAGACCGAACTCCATGCACAGCTTCCACAGCGCTGCACCTCATGTATGGAAAGGGGTATAAGATGATGCTGTAAGCGCAGTGAAAATGGCCACGTAACCTACTTTTGCAACAAAGGGGTGAAGATATGACACTGGTGGCGTCAGCCCAACCATGTACGACATCTTTTCAGCGTTAGCCAACATGACAGAGGATCCCCACACTTACGCTATCACAAGAACGGATCACATTCGGGGTCGTTGCAAGCGTAAAAGTAGACGCTGATCTCCTTGTGAGAGTTCAAGCATTCGGCGAAAAGTTAACCGCAATTACAGACGTGAGATGTGTTTGCATCTCCCTATTACTCCTGTCAAAATAAGGTCGCAGCGTCCCCAACACGTGTAACGAAAGGAATCAATAAACCAAATCTGCTAAGTCGCCGTACGTGCCATAAGGACCCAACTCGAGAACTACGTTTCCGACCACCAGATATACAGTGTACACGTCACTGACGAAACTCGGAAACCAGAACGGGGATCTCTCTGTGTCACCTCTCAAAAGGGCTCGTCCCCAGATTATAACGCCACGGCTAAAGCGAAAAGCCTATACTCTAATAACGAGTGCTCTCAAAGTTAAAACAAAGTAAAACAGGGGATTCCTCGCCACCATATTTAGACATTTCTTCTGCATACTGTGACCGCACTTCATTCGCCACTTTTGTCCGCATATCTTGACAATGACAACAGAATTTCTCGGTACAACTAAGGTGAGTAGATGCAACGCGTACAAGCGAAGCAACCAGACGCGGAATTTTGTACGGAGGCATGAACTGCTTGTCTATTCTAATGACTACCAAACCCACGTGAGAGCTCATCTACCGTACGTACGGTACGCCGTCCCCTCGGGTCAGTTGGCTAAATAATAGGGATGGGAAGCCTTGCAAAAGCTGTCCTTGCGTGCGTTCGTGGCTTGGTTAAGTAATACTTCGCCAAAGCTGGCTTCTCCTAGTTAAGAGAGCTTACAAGGAGAAGCCTACCTTGCTCTTTTTTTTTTCTTTTTTTCTCTTCACGGGCTGCCTCCAAGTAGCGCTACTAATTGTGTTTCAGTATTATATCGATAATGGTGCATCTGTAGGCCTCTCATACGGACAACACGGACTATCAGTACTATGCTAGGCGCGCAGTATAGCACGACACTCACGCGTGCTGTATTATCATCATATATTCAATGCGAATAATTGGAAACTACGCCGAGTCGCCCAAAGTGAAAAGCTGTCTGGCGCCATCCTAGGAAATACGCAAGTATGTATAGGCACAAAAATTATCAAGCAGTGTCTGGTGGCAGAAAATATAAAAGAAGGTGTCGAGAGACCACGTCTACTTCGATCGACACTCCCTTCTATATTCAACTTGCCTCGACGCTAGGGGAAGACGAAAGGCCACTCTTCTTTCTTTCTTTCTTTCTTTCTTTCTTTCTTTCTTTCTTTCTTTCTTTCTTTCTTTCTTTCTTTCTTTCTTTCTTTCTTTCTTTTTCTTTTAATTTTTTACCAAGAGGCCAGGCGGACTGACACCGGAGATATAGTGCATGCAGTAAATGGTGAAATATGGCTCAGTTTTGACTAGATTGGCGCTAATTAGTCTATACTGTAATTTTACCCACGGTGCGACTAATTCACGCTTCTTGTCTCGTTGAAACCTACATTTCGATACCTATTGCGACTAGCCATCATACTACAAAGGGACGTCTTTATTACCATGATACCCAAATGACATGTATATGCCAAACCCGTGTGAGGTCTCCAGACCTTGCCTTCAATATGCATAAACATATTGTCATCAGCATAAGCATATACATAAATATAAGCATATACATAAATATAAGCTCATACAACATAAGCAAACGCGTTAGGAACAAGTACAGAGTAATCGACAGAATCTTAAGCTCGGATGTAAAGGTAAATTATCCAATTAGAGACCTTTAAGGCGGCGATATTCTGAATTCAAGGAATATGAACAGTGATAATCGCTCCCAAATGTAGCACACAAAAAAAGCAGCCCGCCATCAGTATTTGACATCCACGACAAGATCCGTAAGATAACTTATTTTTTGCGTATAAACCTTTGCATAATGCAACATGCCGGATATGTTATCTTGTAAAAGTTGAAAAACACATTGCAGTGAGAATGCATTTATTACCGTATATAATGCCTCCTTTGAAAGCCAACTATACAGGCTTTGTGACGTATCTTAAACAATTATGCTGAGCGTAACTTTTTATAAGTTGCGCAAGTCTTCGAAGACGAATGGTAACAATGAAGCGTTGACAGTAATGGCGATATATATATATACGTCAGAGACAAATTACTGAGACATGCCAGAAATAATTGGTTTTTAATAGAAGAAACTATACTTCCAGTCTTCAAGGTTTTACCATGCAGTAGAACAGACAGTGTGCGTGCTCTGAAATCTAGATATTAACGGTGCACCTCTCCACTTTCAGTATGTCTTTGTAATACAATTCAGCGCACACTGCGTGCCTGGAACTCTGCCCAAAAAAAAGCACAAACAGCTGCTGTCTAGCTGGTTTCGACGCTTTTAATATTTCTATCGTGTAGTCGGTTTGTCCGTAAGCCATGTTCGATCCTTGTTTTGCTTCCTTAATGTGTGCAGTGCGTCTGCGCTTTACTGTTCTTTGCTATCAAACGCGCGCGTTTTACGGTTACACTGTATTTTCCCATAAGCAAAAACCTGCACTGCAGAATGGGTTTTTCGTGATGAGACGCGCAACTCGCGCACGTTGTCTAAGCCTCACGCACACGTTTTCGTCCTACGGCATGTCACGTGCGCGATTTCGAGTGCATCCGTTACATCAAATCAACAACAACTGCAATTACAACTACAACGGCAACAACAGGGAGCTTTAGAAAGAGCGCACTCAGAGTATTTGCTCACACACAGCCAGCTACACGCCATGCTTGCGTTTTTCTTTAGCACATCTTTTCTGCGTTCTTTTGTTATGCTGCCCGGCGGTTTGCGTCCCTTAATATTGAGAGCGGTAAACTTGAAACTCCCGTTATTATTGCTCTGATCACGCTCACAATCTCTGTGCTTTGGGACATGTCGATTGGTTTAATTTCGAGGCGACTTGTTTACTTGTGGCACCGCTAGTGTTTATAAACGCGCATGCGTTTGTGTGCGTATGAAAGAGAGAGAGAGGGGGTGATACATTCGTACTGCTCTGAAGTGTTGAACGATTGATTGATTGATTGATTGATTGATTGATTGATTGATTGATTGATTGATTGATTGATTGATTGATTGATTGATTGATTGATTGATTGATTGATTGGGTGAGTGAGTGAGTGAGTGAGTGAGTGAGTGAGTGAGTGAGTGAGTGAGTGAGTGAGTGAGTGAGTGAGTGAGTGAGTGAGTGAGTGAGTGAGTGAGTGAGTGAGTGAGTGAGTGAGTGAGTGAGTGAGTGAGTGAGTGAGTGAGTGAAAGTCACAAAGCAACGCAGAGACTATGTGACGCTAGCGGGGAGAGCTTCGAATTCTTTTCACTACGCGCTGTTCTTCGACGTGTGCCAAAAGCGCAGTACGTGAGCGCCCCTTGCGGAATACTGGTTGGAATCGGATCCTCGACCTTATGTTTAGCAACAGAGTGCCAGTCACTGCAGCAGGTTTTTTTTTTCGTTTTTGTTTTCGTTAAATGACATTAGTTTGGAGGCTTAAATACCTGTTATTATTGCAGTTGTCAGTGGTCCTGTGTGTATTTCAAAGTGAAAACAACCCAAATAAAATACGCGGACGCAGAAGAGGCGAAACAACACACAGAGCACTATTTCTCGCGTTATTATCATTTTTTTGCTTTCCTCGATTTTCTGTGTCCTCGTATAGACGATTTTACCTAAGACACATAACCGCCGCCACCTTGGGCTGTTAAACGAACGTTTTCTTATTTTTGTATCTCGTGACGTGAAATAATAAGGTCAGGACACGACGAATGCACAAGCCCAACCGTCATCGTGTGCATACGGCCACCGTAGCGCTGTTCATTTAATTGTTAAAGATACAGAACGGCACGGTTAACAGCCCAATGTGGCGGCACTGAAACAGATGCGTAAAATAGTCTATACACCCCGCTGTTTCCAGATTCAATATGAACGATCAACTAGCCGGAGACTCCATCTGTCTATTCCCTGACGACTGTTGCAATTGCCACATATGTGGCTGCGTGTTTAGGAAACGCATGGTGTGATTCAGTGTGCCCAAACCAACGGCCGGTATACTGTGTGGCATGAGGCAGTGAACTTATAGTGGCAAATTAATTTTGTTCATTTCTGAAATGCACTACTGTTTACAAGAACTACACTTGATAAGCGCCCAAGATAGGCGCCCAAGAACATTGATAAGCGCCCAAATGCTAATTGCAATATCTCTGTACCTATACGTACCGATCTAAAATGAAATTAAATGAAGCATTAACACTCAAGCAATTTTTCTAGCTACAATAGCTGATTCGTGTCGCTTAAATTTTAAGCGAACGCTTTGTTGAGGACAATTCCAGTCGTCCACAATTCTGCGCGTAAACTTCCCGTTTAGTCTTGCTCCTCGAGTAAGAGTTCGAATGTCAAACTTTGCTAGTTGACTTTAGGCGGATCTGTGAACCGATCTAACCTTACAGTATTTAACCGAAGTTTTACGCGTAGCAGAAAATCGATGAAAATAGAGCTGTAACTCTCTAGAATACATAATATCAATCCGGATTTTACTATATGGAACGCAAGAGGACGCGTCCATACAAGCCTCGATAACTGGCCTCTAAAAGCCTCTTTACGCCTTCATCCATAAAGCTTTGTGTCGACGCTCTCGATAAATTATATCCGTCACCGACCCCGCGACCTTCCGGGCCATAAGGCCTCAACTATAAAATATGCAGTTCGATCACGTATACTCCTCACGAATGCGCGAAGCGGAAATCCACGTCGCGCGACAATTAATCTTGCAAACTACACCGCTAACGTCCCGAACGATACGAAGAGCTGGTGTTTCGGGCAATGCGCGAGTCCGTTACAACTCGTAACGGGAAAATCGCCGCTATTGTACAACGGCGCCGGCGTTCTGGCAGCATGCGCCGGCACGGTCGCAGACGCAGCAGCTCCCACATCCTTGTCGTAATTGATCGCTCCCTTTCGATTTCTATGCTTACGCGGTCCAAGTGGCGCGCGCGCAGTCGCCGATATGGCACACGCCGCGGTCGACCTTCGTACCACACGGAGAACGCGTCCGTGCGCTTGCTCATGACTTCGGAATGGACGGACATGTGCTGCTGCATATATTTATATGCTGCACAGATACACGCTTCGGGCGTCCAAAGCGCAGAAATTATCGCGGCCCCATACTGAACCGGCGGGGTCATTAAAGGCAATAAAACAAAGCTAACACGACTCGCGATGCAACACCTCTCGAAATGTCCCCGCGTGAACTGAATTATTCCTTTCCTTCCTTCTTTATTTCTTTCTGTTTCTCTCTCTCTCTCGCTCGATTCTTCTTTTTTTTTCGGGCGCTGGACCAAGAACAAACGTATAAGCTCACATACGGCAGGTAACGCTATATTTGTATGCAGGCATTCGGGCGTTACATAATTGGTCCAACGGAATCGATGCAGCATTACGAAGGCTATAGAGCATAGATATCAACACTTTCAGGTGCGGCTATCGCATCGGTATCTCAATAGTATGCTTGATCGACCAGGTTTCTCACAACGTCGGCTATAGCGATCTGAGACCAAAAAAGAAAGGAAAAGCGCCAATCACGCATCCGTGTAATGATACCAAGAGCTTCGCGAATCCATCTGAACCAGTACTGATTAGTCGGGGTAGACATCAGCTCACCGTCGTTCCCTTAGCGGTGCACCGTTCTCTCGGGCCGGGCAATTCCGCAATGCGCTTTGGCTTTCATTCCACGATGCGGTCTAAGAAAGGTTAGAGAAAGGAGAGATAGGAACATATATATACCGCACACAGAAGTGAACTGTTAGCCAGAATTTTATGCGCCTATTCGTTTTCGAAGCCTGCCCATAGCATGTAGTTAAAAAAAATAAAGACAAAAGATCAGCTTCCAGCCTTGTTTCGCAATCATAGCTCCCGCTTCGGGCGGTCAAAATGCAGATCGCCCCATCGTGTGTGCATGAGCGAGTTCTTTCTAAGCTAGCTGTCCGTGGAGCGATATAACTTGGACGGAGTGCTGTAACACACAACTTCTGCTGCTGCTGCAGAAAGCCTGCAGCTGCGACTGATTCTCTTGCGCCGACTCATCAGACGACGAGAGATTAGCAGTCTCGAAGCGTCTTCGTCCGCGCACAGCTAACAAAAGAAAAGGTACTCAGGAAACATGACGAGTATCGTGAATTAAGAAGAGGCAGGAAAAAAATATGAAAAAGAAAAACGGGAGCAGATGCGGCGCGACGAACAACGACGGAAGTTTTCTGATAGCGGTGACCTGGTGTGTATCGGACATACGTATATACTGTGGGGGCGCTGGCTGCCGCCCAGCCGGTAATGGAAAAGATGAAGAGCGGCCTGGGGTGCGCTCATGTGCACGATCGGCGCTCGCGCTTCCCTTTGCCAGGGCAGCCCGCCAGTCGGGCCTGAATAGTCAGCTATCAAAGATGTTTTGCTGTTGCCGCCTCCGTGTTCTCTCTGGGGGCTGCGGTCGACCGCTGGTTCTGAGCCCACATTTGGCACTCAACGCGGGGTGCCACAAAACAAAGAAGAAAAAAATGCGACCTAAGGGTGTTGCTCTGTCCCATGAGTGACACCCGTATACGCTTAGTTGTCCTGATGTAATCATTGTTGGACAATAAGAGGAATTTTTCTTCTTTTTTTTTCGAAGGGTTGGGGGGAGGAGGTTTATCTGGATAATAATAGCTGTCACAGTCGACACCAAGAGGGGTTGAAACTGAAGCTTTGATTACCATCACTGCCAAATTATCCTGTCAAATAGCTTGGTGCCGCACAAAGTGGCTACAGATATTACAGTTTTCAACCACTACGTCATTTATTACAGAGCTGTAATTCGAGTTGCCTGTCGTGTACAGTAAAAAAAAAGAACATTTTATAGGTTTAAGGGCAAGGGGGCAAATCAGCAACCTTCAGAGTATAAACAAAAGCTTTCGTAAACATATGACACGCGCTGGACACAGGCTACGCAGAGGAGCTGGCTCTGCATGCGGTCGAGTGTCCCGCACTCCTTCTCGAGGGCTTGGTAGAAAGAAAAAATAAGATAAAATGAGAAAGACGCGTCGTCTACCGCTTGGAGACCATCGCTAGCGGAATACACCACGGCGGCGACGGCGGCGCTAACTGCGGGCGGCTGGCAAGCACGCATCATTCAAGGACGCCCAGTCCGCGAATCTTCCACAAGCTTCCTGCAGCGCCCGGGTGCTTCCTAGAAAGGCGCGACGCACGGGAGGCCCCGATCCAGGTCTCCTATATATATTCACCGGCGCGGTGAGGTTAATCGGTTGCGCAGGATTATACTCTTCTTCGGGAGTCGCTCGGACGATCGACGCGGAAGAAGACTCGTCTTCAACAATGGTCAGTGCAAGACATTGCGAGCCTTCTTTTTGCCTGTGCAGCCAAGCAACGGATAGTATATACATGACAGTGGCGAGAGGCATTGGTGGACTGCAATCAAACGGTGCGCGGTCGGAGTTTGCAGGAAAGCGCAACGAAGGAGCGCGGGAACGCTGATATGGGGGTCCGGCTCGTTATGCGGCAACAAATTGCTCGTCGTGGAGCCCAACAATGCGCTCGCAAGTCGATCTCATTTCTTTAGTGGTCATGCGTCACTCCTGAATTGGTTCTCTCGTTTCGCTCCTTCGAGCCGAGCAGCGGAATAGCTATAGGGAATGCCGCTATGCGTCTCTGGGAATTTTAATTTTTTAGCATATTCCTTTCAGACGCCTCCTATGAAGAACCGTCTGTAAATGTGTCAAAACGATACAATGTTATTTCAAGGCACTCGATATTCTATGCGACAAAAATAATGCCATCATGCGTTAATTTATGTGTGTTATAGTAATTATTTCTAATTTAATTGTAATTAAATATATATTTATTGTGAAGTCATTCAGGCTCCGGTTTCGCATTAGCAGAATGAAATATTACGCCAGAAATATACTGCGAATTCGTTTTCGGTATGTCCATTTGGAGGTAAGAAAAATAATACTTTTGACGTGGCTCGCGGGAAGGGGCATGTCGAACGACTCGTCGAACAGTATAGTGCCTTCAGCAAACTAATCATATGCAACAGTAGACTGCAAAATGAAGTTAAATGAAGACAAACTTATTATCCAGAAGGTTCAATTCTTCCAAAGCTCAATGTATCTTGCTCTCTCTTAGCCCCTAGTCCTAACAAATGGAAAAAACAAGTGGTGCACGCAATTGTGTGCATAGCGTGCCAAAGGGTTAATGGTAAAAACGGCGTCACTCTGAGGACAGGACAGGTATCAGTGGATGCGAATTTTCAGCTCATCTGTCTCTCTGTGTTTGCGCTTGTCCAAGCTATATTCTGGCTTTCGTTTTCTTAACAGTCTCAGAGGCGCGTTCGCCTCTGAGACACGGCATCCACGGCGGCCATGGCTAGATCGTCTTATCCCTGTGTTTTACCGTATTGAGCCAAGCATCGCGTGAACACGGCCTCCGGCCGGAAGAATGCGAAATTAATCCTGAATATGACTGTTGCTCGCCATCTAAACTGCTTTCACGGCCTTGTCTACAGTTCTGTAGGTTCCGGAATTCAGTAAGTGGCATGCATGTACATTCTTCCGGTAGTACCAGTTTGACGGGGGCCCATACATGTGGTGAGAGAACGTGCCATACAGTCACATCCGTAAGTTAAAAAAAAAAAAAAAACATCGGTTTGTGGAAAAAGGATTTTTTCAGATGTAATTCTTAAGTGCTCACCGAGTTTTGCGCCTGCAAGCTTTTTCTCTCGACGGTATGCAGTAGACACCATAGACCATAGACATAGACACATCCATAGACACATCTGACACACAGCCATAGACACACAACCATAGACACATCTGAGAGGGGTTGAAATTTGAGCTTAATTTGTTGTTACAATTGACACCACACCTAAGACATCCTTTCGCTGAATCTGCCCCAGTCGACGAATACACGGATGGCCGTTTTATTCGCGGTGGTGGGCCTGCTTCTCTGCGTGCGGACGTCGTCGGGCCAGGGCAATTCGTACTCGGTCAGCAGCTTCCACCACGAGAGCTTCGGCCCCGACGGCATTGTGATGGGCCGCTCGGGCTACAAGGACTCGACGGGCAAGAGCCGCTTCACGCACTACCAGGTGGGCAAGGACGGCAGGCGAAAGTTCATCCGGGACGACCCCGAGGGCGACATCGAGTCCAGGAGCCTGCTGCCCGACCCTTCAAAGGTCGGCTTCGGCTTCCCGGGAGGATTCCCCGGATTCGGGGACCCGCATCTCGACTTCTTCAAGTGAGTAATAGAGTGAAGAGCCGGAGTCGTCGTCGCATCAACTGCGCTTCTGTGTGATGTCGGGTATAGCACATTCTAGGGGTGCGCAGTTAGAGCCGCAGGACACTGAAGATTGGTACAAGTTAGACTGCGTTAGTGAGCTACGCTTCTGCAATTGCAAAACGACAGCTCTAAACGCGAGCAATGAGTTAGTGAGTCAGAAGACACTTTATTAACAAATACCAAGCCAGCGTGGTAGTTTCAGAGATTCTGCACAAGCTCATCGTGGTATCACGGCAGCTTGTTCTCGGATCAATAGTTCGTTTTCAGAGATGCCGAGAAAGAAGGATTCTATATCTACTTATAAAAGAGCCATACGCTCAACCTGTAGCAAGTTCTGAGGACTTACTCTGCGTCACAAGTACCATAACATAATTTGCAAACTGTGACGTCACATGGACGTATCGTACCGTTCAGGTTTAGCCACAAAATTCCACTCAATTCATGTACCTTCATGTTCGAGTGATAATCAAGCTTTGTTTCTCGCGCGAAACGAATGCACATGGTGTCTTAAAAACCGTACCAGTGTAAGCCATTCAACTCTTCGCATTTCATGTCCTTCTATTACAGAACAAGAAATACTAACGCAATGTTGAGAAACACGAAAAGAAACGGCAGACGGTTGGCTGCGCGCCTGTTCGCGTAAACGTGTGTCATCTTCCCGCACGGCTCATTTTTTTTTTTTACATGTTATTTCATTCTCGTCTTAGTGTTTTGTCGTATTAAAGCGCAGCTCCTTTATAATGCATAGGAATGCAAACGATCTCAAAACACTCTTTACCGGGCGCTCAATTACACGAGGTGAGAAGTGTAGGGTCACGAACCATAGACTTACGGCGCAGTTTCGTTCTCTGTATGTATAAAGCGTTCCTCCTGTGACAACCGCGCAGATCATGTATGCGACCTCAGCGACTTCCGGCACCACGTGAGAACAATACAATTGGGAAACAACACGGAGCGGCAGAAGACGCTATCCCAGTGTCATATCCTAGCCACCGCGGAGACGTTTCCACGTGGGAGCAATTATTTTAGTTTAGGTCCGGCTCTAAGCGCCATGCGCTGGTGCTTCTTTTATGCAGACTGCACACTCTCAGTGTTCTTATTCTTTTAATCTCAGTCTAAGCGATTCTTCTGAACATCGATTCTCTCGCTTCTGGCTATATGATCCCCTTGCCACGAAATTGCGCGTTCTGCTGCCTTGGTTAAGCTAACTCCAAGCACAACGAGCATAAGAGAAATGCACTTAACAGGCAAACACCGCGAAGGCCAGCACAATTAAGGCTATGCTGTTGCATGCACATTTACGTTGGCAACATGGTTATGACACCACTGCGCACAGTCGGCCAAAGATCTCACGGGACGCGGGATCTGCGAATAAACCTGAGTTAACGTGAAATATGAGCTTCGATTTCAAAAGTTTCAACATGCAGTAGTCTTTCGTGACTCACACAGCGAGTGATATCCATTAAATTAGAAGCACAGAGCAGAAAGTCCCATTTGTCCTAGAACCGTGTCCCGTAAACTTTTTGGGCCGACTGTACGTTTGTTTGCCGCGGCGCGCTGGGCGCCATGTTAGTGAGCCTGCAAGCGGACACACCCCTTTCGCCAAGCACACTTCGTTTAATAACTGCCAAGAGACAATGAAGCCAAGGACGAGCGTAGGGGAAATTCCCTCCATATAGTATATATGATGTCCTTGGCTTCATTGTCTGTCGACTTTTACGTGGCAGTTACTTGACTAAAACGAAACCCTTCTTCACTTTCCCTTGGTTCCTCTCTCGTATTAATGTTTTGCGCTTCTCGTAACGGCAAATTTGCTTTGCTCTCTCACTCATTGTCTTATTGCCATGAGTGTTTTGTCCGTGAAATGAATCGCGGCGAGCTCGCGGGAGCTTGTGCAATAAGGCCACGGAGGCTGTCGTAACGATAGCACCAGCGCATTATCCTCCCCCACTACCCCAAAAAAATGTTAATAATAAAAGCATACAGCTCAGCATTCATCCCCGTTAACGTGTGCACACCTACTCACTATACATATTGAATGGCTCGTAACGTCTTGTCTAAACACATTTTTCTTTTCAGTTTCTTACCATTGTACTCTTTATCCTGTTTTGCTTTCCTTTTTTCACTAGTTAAGATGCTATCAAACTTTCCCCCAATCGGAAGTCCTTTTGGAAAGTAACTTGTTCAGGAGCCACTAATAGTGGTTGAACGAGACGTCGTCCTAACTACAATATATCAACGAGGGAAGCTGTAATCATAAGGTGCTGACAAATACAGGCCCATTTGCCGAAACGCTGTGAATAGCGCCATAGGCGTGCGCAGGGCTCCCCTTCAGGGGGGGGGGGGGGGGGGGGGGCAAACGTTCTTCGCAGCGCCCCCCCCCTCCTAATTATGTCAATGTATGGCGCCGACATTGCACCTCCCCTCTCTATTATGTCAATGTGTGGGGTTGACTTTGCACCCCCCCCCCCCCTTAGGTGAATAGGGGGCGGCCGCCCCCCCCCCCCCCTGCCCCCTTCCCGTGTGCACGCCTATGGATACCGCAACATTCATTGTACAGCCATTGTTACCCGCTTCAAGCCACTTTCTTCTCGGAAATGTCTGTCTTGACGTTGATTAGCAGGCGCAAGCGTTTCGAAACCTACGCAAAAGCCGCATTCGTGTACCAACGCCTCGGAGGTGTACTAAGCCATGCTGCATCTAATTCTACATCTATATCAGATTATTTATGCCGTACCAGGCGCCTCTCTCGGCCGCGCGGTACCTGTACGTCATCACATTGCATAAAACTGTAGCTTGTCACTACACATATCTATACGTATGTGTCCACGTCGCAGGCGACGTGGCTAATTGGAACAAGACCCGGCAGCAGTTCGTCAACATTTGAAGCTCGACCACCGTGAAAACAAAAAGGAAGCTATGCATGCGTATTGAGGAACGACAAAAAAAAAAAACCGCACACGTTCACGACGACGGTGCTGCATGCGAGACGTGACGTCACTCAGAACCGATTGGCTCGCGCCGTGGCGACGTGGAACCTAACATCGACGGGTGTTCGAGAAGCGAACCCTTCCATCAAGTGGTGACGATTCAGCAGACGTTTCGGCACGCGACTGGGGAGACTGCCGCCGAAGTGAAAGCGAAGGCGAGACACTAGACGCGTGCCTAACGTTCACGGACAAACTTGAGAGTTTCGCAAAACGTAATAAACTGCCGTCGCCTCCTCCCTTGGTTGTTTACCTCAGCCGAAGCGATCGGGCTGCGTGCCAAATTTTGCCAGAGTCTCTTTCCTTTTTTCTGTGTTTCTTTTTCTGTCTCTCGGGGACAGGCTCTGATGGGCGGGTGACGGGGGCTGAAGTTTGACGGGGCGGATCAGGCAAGCGGGTGCGTGTATTTGCACACCGCGCTGGTGCGCGGCAACGGCTTTCAGGCAGATGTAGTGGCGTACCTGTCGTTGACGTAATGACGAAAGCGTACTATGAAGCGCTTACGACATCGAAATTCCCATCTGTCCGTGCTAGTGCGAATCGTGATCGAAGAGCCGTAGTGATCGTGGAAAAAGATGGAGAAGTAAAACGCATACAGGTATGCATAGCAGCAATATAAGGTGCAAACAGCAGATTTACTTATGTTGCTAACTTGATATAACCTAAGTGCCTAAGTATACATACACTCTAGAAACTACCCTCAGTAACTCAGTGGGTGGCTTGGCTCTGTGGTAGTAATTCAGTCAAAAAATAATTGCAGCAGATCCCACGCATTGCAAGAATCGGCTTCATGCGAAGCAGCCAGCTACTCGCTGGCTGCTTCGCATGCTGCTACTATGCTGCGTTTTTTTTTTTTTTTTTTTGGCTGTGAGCCAAGCGTTACGAGTTGGACCGGCGTGTTTGTGTAAATGGAGTAGACGCGTGCATATTGCGTTTACTGGCGAGAAAACGGGATCTCGTGTAGCAGTATTATATATCACACGCCAAAATTCCAGAGTCGTGCTGCCTCGCAGCCCTCGCCATCTTTGCATTAGGCCCTATAGGCGTGTGCACAGGGGGAAGGGGGGGGGGGGGGGTCAAGGAAGGGGTGCCTCCCCCTCCCCCCTAAACACCACGTCTTTTCACTGTTTTCTGATCGCAACGGCCTCAGCAGGGGGCACTGTGGCGGAACTTCTCCCCCCCCCCCTCCCTAATGAAGAACACTGCGCACGCCTCTGCCGACGACATATTATACCCAACTGTAATTGCATGTCGATATGCATTCCTTGATGCACAGACAGATACGACTAAAGTACGAACAAGTCAGAACTAAGACGCGTTCTTGGATTCTCGTTTCCTCCAGTGCGCGCAATGCAAGCACGGTTTCCGCTTTCACACTTAATTTGCGGACTAAACTGTCCAACCGCATATAGACAGCGGTCCGAAATAGGACTCTCGCGTTGTCGATCGCGAAACTATATAGTGCGATTAGGTGTTCGCGTTTCATTTGTCCTTGACTGTACATCCTATCGCAACGCATAGAAAGGTCAGTCGACCACTGTCATTATTGGGCAAGTGACCTCTTTAGCGATAGGGTGCGTCATCAGTTTGTCGTGTTCTTGAAAGGGATTACGATTATGTACTCTTTGTTTCGTTCGTCTATGTGAACTGATGGTAACTGGATAGAAAAAAACAAACAAGAAGGCATTATGAAAGGCTTTTCATGCATAGGTGTCACCGGCGACATAACTTTCACAAGACCAAGCTGACGAAAAATCAAGACATAGCACGACCCTTCAACCGCAGAACACCAATAAAAGTTAGAAAGAAAACCGATCAAACTTCAATTTCTCTCTTCTTCTTTTTTTTTTTGCACTCTGCGCAAATCACATCAAGTTCACATTAAAAATAAAACATCTATAGCTTCTGCTGCAACACTGACACACAGTGAAATACACAAAATAAACGTAGTACCAGTACACAGACAGACCTCAAAATTCTGTGAAACTGGCGTGTAAACAAAAACGACCAAGAAAGTTCGCCTCAGCTGTGTAGGATTCCCAGAAAAGCAAGTAATCAATTTGAATCACTCTCCTTATTTCTTTATTTGCAAGGCCCGCGTAATTTTCCTTTACGCGTACACGCAGTCGTTCGAAGCGGCGCCGTAAGGCCGACGTCCCGAGCGTGGTTCTCATAAGGCAAAGAAAAACAAACGAATGAACCCATTTTTATCGCGAGCACATCAGCGTGACAGCGAATCAATTTCCGTCGTGGTCGAGCGCGCCTCCAGTCGTACGCGATCCATTTCCTGATAAGCTTGCTCAAGGCAGTGCGAATAGACGACGCTTGTTTACGGCGAACACTTACAGGTCACGGATAAACAGTTGGTTATATAGACTATTCTGCGGAAGGGTTTTGGTTTTGGTGCCGCCATATTGGGCTTTGACCCAATATGGTGGCACTGAAACCGCCATATTGGTGTTTACTGACCGCCATATTGGGGATTTTGTCAACCTCGGGTTCCTTAACGTGTCACTACATATAAGTGCAGGGGGGAGGACGTTTCGGCGTGTTGGTAGTTCATCGTGCTTCAGAAACCATAGCGTATTACATGAACACGCGCTGCAACCAAGAAAACCGTAATTTCCACGTTTTCTTTCACTGTACCGCTTAAAACTAGGAGGTAGCCACTGCGACGCTGCTTCTCGCAGACAAGCGACCGAGTTCTTTGCCCTTCTTTCGAGTTTAGCAAAGCAACGGATAAGCACTACACAGCAAACGCAAAGAATAAGCAGTCCAATGGAGTACTTGAGACGGCTTGCCGCCTTTCCTGACCGCGTTCTGCTGCGACAAGCATTTTTTTTTTAAGTTCGTCACGTGAGCTTCCGGCCTGATACAACAGGGCTGACGGATTTCCTGCGCGCTCCGTGTGCTCATTTTCGGTATCGCCTCGACTGGGGCTTTGAATTTCGGTGATTAATTACTATCTCAAATTACGTGCGTTTTTTTGTTTTGCTATTTTTAAAAAATGGGCATGTCATAAAATATCACGCCTTACAACTCTTCCATATAAACAAAGGCCTTAAAGTTAATAATTACAGGTTAATTAAGGGGTGTTTATTAATTACTCATTTTAATGTAACTTTAGCTGCGGCAAAGTTTTCCCGCCTGGGCCTCGCTGTCATAGCATTTTTATGACAAATCTGTATTGTCTAAAAGAAACATCCATATATATATATATATATATATATATATATATATATATATATATATATATATATATATATATATATATATATATATATATATATAAAAGAAGGCACGTCTGCGCAGTCTCCTACGGTGATATTTTCGAATAACACACATCGCAAGGTCGACCTCTCCCTACCTTATTACTGAACGCTCGAACGAGGAAAATATGCGTGATAGCGCGGATGATGCATGCGCTCCGTAGTGCAAACTACCGCCGTGCTGACACGATACTGTGAAACCTCACATTTCGCGATGAACCCTTTCGATAACGGCGTTCAGAGAACGTATATCACGCTGTCCTCGGGAAAATCCCGAGCACGAGGTGTTATTGCAAGCTTAGCGGGAAATCGAAGATGGCTGATGCGATGATCTCTCTCTCTCTCTCTCTCGTGTGTGTGTGTGTGTGTGTGTGTGTGTGTGTGTGTGTGTGTGTGTGTGTGTGTGTGTGTGTGTGTGTGTGTGTGTGTGTGTGTGTGTGTGTGTGTGTGTGTGTGTGTGTGCGTGCGCGTGCGCGTGCGTGCGTGCGTGCGTGTCTAAAGTGGTCTCCGACTTTTTGCAATATTGCCATACAATTGCAACACAATTACACACAGTACAATACAACAAAATTGCAATATTGCAGGGGTGTGTGCGTAGCTGGCCGTGTCATGTACACAGCGCCAACCATTAAGCTTGAATATTGTATTTTGAAGAAAGGTTGCAACATGCAACGCCAAAATTCGGTCAATAAATGCGGCGGACATTTATAGTTTGATAAAGTTTGTGTTAATTGGCTGAGGCACCGCACACGTGGAACGATATTTCATGTGGATCAGGCATCTCTCATTGCTTCACTCCAATGGTGCCAACTTGTCAGGCGACGATATGTTTGGCATTATGAATGAACTCGGGCCCCTTCTTCTTATGCCTTAACATGTAAAGTGTTGAAGGGACAGTAAAGTGAAACAATGAATCGGTCCAGATTAATAAATTGTACTCTGAGAACTCTAATGCCGTTATTTTAAGGTCAAATGCCGTTAAATTAAGGTCAATGTTTCATTTGTAAATTTCGGCAGGGGGAGCGGCCGCATCCTCTACTCATTTAAGACATTTTAGATGTGGGCGCGAAGTCTGCCCGTTATATACTTTTACTCAGCAGGACCTGTCCTGTCATTGTTTAAGGAGAAGGGTTTGGCCACGCATGTTTTTGACGATAATTGCGGCCGCAGACCCCTGATGCTGCGTTCGAAGAACTGTTTATTTTCCATCTTTACTCCCGTTAAGCCAGGGACCAAAGTCAGGCCATTGTGAGAAACAAGTAATCGCTTCCCTTTCATTTTTTCATTCATTGTGAATCACGTTGTCTTTTGGACTCGACCAATAGAGGGGTGGAGGTGTGGGCGGGGTCTTCTGATGAACATTCGCCTAAAGCGTCCCCCCCTTCCCCTAATGGGGAAGCCTACGCACCATCTCCCCTAACGTATTTTTGAGTTCTGGTGCAAGCAGCTTCTCCGCGGAGCCGTGTATCGGTTGGAGTGTTTTCGCGCTGGGATTTTAGATGTGAAGCATCTTATAGCGGAGTTCAATCCGGTGGTGGTGGTGGTGGTGTGCGGCGTGACCACCCTTACTGCGCATGCGCAAGCCCTCTCCACACACCTCCTCTCCCTCTCCCCCCTTTTCCCCTCTCCCCTTTCCCCCTCTCCCCTTCTCCACATCCCCTCTGCCCTTTCCCTCTCTCCCCTCCCCTCTCCACTTCCCCTCTGAAACGCGGGCTCTACATGCCGAAACGCTGCTTCGCATCGCCTCATGGTCCCCTTTAGCGGGAGATGGTGTGTTTTTTTTGCTTTCGTTAAGCGTAGATGTGCAGGCAGTATAAAATACTGCTCAGCACAAATGTCAGAACGAGCCGGAGCGTTCGGCTCCTTCACGAGTCTCAGTCTAAAACAGGATTGGCACCAGTCCTGTCATTTCTTGTCCTTGTTCCTTTGTGCCTCCAAATTTTTGTCAGACGAGTCTCAGTGTTTGTAGTGTCGACTTCTGCCTATTCAGCATTTGAGCATTGTCGTCCTGTGTTTTGAATAAAGTCCAAGGAACCTGGTTGTGGGGACTCCTAGTATCAGAAGAGCAGCGCCCAGACTCCCGCGCTGCTCTCGAATGAGAGGCAATTTTGATTTCTGTGGCAAGCATTCGAGTCCTCGAGGCCTGACGTAGGTGTCAACTATTCGCACCGCCTGCTGTGTGTATTTAACAGTGAAGCTGTTCTTAGTCGGCCTTTCGCCGGCACCGTCGTGACGCTCAGCGCTGGAGGCGGCCATGTCATGCGTAGCAGCTGCGCTTCTACTTGCGCTCCGGCGCAGCCGTGATAGTAACATGCGTTTTGGGCGAATGGGCGGGTGGAATGGGCCACGTACGGCCGCACTGGAACGCTACCATAGCCACGGCCGCTACATAAAAAAAAACAGGTGTGCCATAGCGTTCCAGCGCGGCCGTGAATGAGCGTATCGTGGCGCGGGATCCACATGGCTTAACCTGAAGAACAACGAAACAACAAAGAAGTCCTTAGTGAAAACTGGTCAGAACGCAACTGTCTGCAAGAGAGGAAAGGCGCTCTCCTTAAACAAGGAGGTTAAAAAAAATTAACCTCCTTGAGCTTAACATGGAGTGTCAAATAAAGAGCAATGATAGAACATGCAATAGCCTGACGAAAAGTGGTATCAGCTTCACTGTTTCGACGGCTTTCACCACGTGGAGCTGGCTGGATACTTTTTTTTTAACACGAAAGTGTTTTATGCCGGGGTCCGCCAAGTACATCCGTTACGGATATGACGTTGATAAAATGGACGCCAACGGGTGAGAAAGAAAAAAAAAACAAGAAAAAGATCCGCCGCTGAGAATTGAACACACGATGTTGCTGCCGCGACGCTAAGCGCCCGACACTAAACCAGCTAAGCTAAGTCGGCAGATGTTGGGACACTGCACGAACGCGCCTTATATCTTTCACACATTCTCTCTCGCACGGTGCTCTCTGTTGGCGGTGTAGGTAACCGGGTGGTGCGGTGCAAGTAATGCACGATCGACACTTAGTAGCGCTTACTCCGAGATTGCGCGCGATATCGGAGGTCATGGTTAAAGTGTCTCGTTTCCAGCGAGGGACACTGGCCGCGCTGGCGTCGCCGAGGCACGCTAGACGCAGTAACATTCTTTGCCTTTCGCTTCGTGTTAGCGTGCGCCGGCTTATCGGAGTAGTGCAGCTTCCACAAACAATAGGACATGTTTACTAGCGAAAAAAAAACGTGGACGAGAAGAAGGAATACAGGACAACGCTAGACTTCGACTGGTTGAAGTTGAACTCTAGCGTTGTCCTGTATTCCTTCTTCTCGTCCACGTCTTTTTTCGCTAGTAAACATGTCCTATTATTCACGTTACCAACTAGCCCAACTTTCCGCCTTAAATGTTCCACAAACACCAACGGGATTTCTCCGCCGCCGACTACTTCGATTGCGAGAGCACCGACTAACAAAACTGCTGCAATACGCGTTGCAGAAAGGACACGATTTCCATGGGCGAATGTCGTGCCTTGGTCGAGCGAGACAGAGGCCAGCGGGACGCACGCGTTTGCGGCTCGAAGCTACGAACCTCTACGAACTAGGCGTCAACATGGTTGCATCCACGCCAAACGGTGCGATAGCTGCCAAACACGAACAGACATTGTACAAGCTCTCATATGCATGCTTTTTTTTTTCTTTTTCTATGTACGCCTCGTTCCCTTTTAATACCCAGAGGGTGACGCCATCAGCACAAATGCGAAGCTTGAGATTTTAACTTCGGACACTACACAAGCTACGTTTAGGAAAAAAGGTGAAAAATTTAGGCCCGTATTCACAAACCAACCTTATCTTCATCTCATGATCTCCTTATGCTTCTGTACACGCTTCGTGCGTTACAAGGGCACAAAAACGGCAACATGGTAGAAGATAACCACAATACTGGTTTGTGAATACCGGCCTACTTTCAAACACACTAACGGCGAAAACCCAGTACAGAAAACAGGCTTTATTCGTACTCCACTACGGGAGAACAAAAGTCCCTATACTGCTAGGGTTCCATGACGACGCCCAGTTCACAATCAGTTCACTGCCCGTAATTTCGCTAAACCACCGTCATCGCTCAAGTTCATTCGGTAGTTTTTGCGAAAATTATTCAGGGCACTTTGGAAGATTCAGAGACCCATGCATTGACACAACGCTTAAGCTTCGGCGTATGGCGTTTAAGCTAAATTCGCAATACTTTGCTTCGAACATTTTAATCCGACTTTTTGGGCACATAGTTACAACGTGCGCTACACAACGTTCGCACAAGCAACGGGCACACGGAACACAACGCTGCACATGGGCTGCAGCACGGGTCGGTGCGAAATGTTCAGCTTGATGCGTTAATTATGGCCCGTCTCTCTTCATTTTGTCGTTCCGGATTGCAATATTGTACAGTCCTGTCCGAGTTGCTGCAGGCACCTACGTTCATCGGCGGAGAATATCCCAAGTGCTACCGAAATGGTAAATCGAAGGAGCCCATGAAAAAAAAAATGCGACAAGAAATCTGCGCCATTATTATTTCATTCGCTCCTGTAGGACAGACTTGAAGTAGAACATGATGGTGCACCTGCAGCAAGGTTCTGCACAAGAAGGATTCAGCCTGGTTCTGTTACCATACATGGTGGTCGGTTGTTTGTAGAAAATAATTATGTTGGTGTCAGCGACCCATCGCTGCAGTTGTCCCCTGCTCGGAGCCTCTGGCAGTAGTGATGCTGACAGGATAGTGGGAATCGCGAAGCGGCACCGCTCAGTGACGCGGGCCAACTAATGACACTAACGAAGTAGCGATATTTATGCAACACCAGGCAGAACCTTGCGGGTACCTGCTGCGACCGGAAGAGACCACCTTCGCATTTCTAAATAAGCAGTTTCTCCAGATGCGTTTTGAGAACGTTTGCGGAGGCATCTGCGCATAACGTCAAATGTGACCGTTGACGCCGTGAGGCCGCAGAACGTGAGACTTCGCCGCCGGCCAAAGTTCTTTTATTTCACGTTAAAGGGGTACTGACACGAAAATTTTCAGTTGGTTGATAACAACTTTATTGGTGGTCCGGCAGAGCTTTCGCCGACCGGGCTTTAGGTCGTTTTTTTTTTAACACGAAAGTGTTTTATGCCGGGGTCTACCAAGACTTCAGTGACGTATTTCCGTCACGGAAATGACGTCGAAAAAATTTACACGATCAGATGGCGAAGAAAAAAAGGTTTTGTCACCGGGCGTCGAACCCACGACCGCTCAGTCTGCAACAACAGATGCCGGGCACGCAATCCAACCGCGCCTTTTATATCTACCACTCTCCAGGTGGGCGGGGTGGTGTTGCCCTCTGGGAGTGGTAAGGTAAAGTAATTCGTCATTACTATGGCCTCCGCGGTCAGCACCTGCAACGCGTTACACGTCCGTCCCATTCGGCGCGTTTTGAATAGAAGTTCAATTTTGTCAATGTCTTAACACACCGCGTGGTGGGGACATTAGCCCAAGCGTCGTAAAAGCGTCGGCCTCGCTCATAGCATCACGCTAATCCAAACCAAAAATAGCTCTGCGACGCGCGCCTGCCTTACCGTAACAGCGCGTTCCCCGCTCACAGTAAACGTTCATGCAGTTACTTCTGTAAGGGCACGCTTTACTTTCGTGTTATTCCGATTCCTATGACGGAGGGATCAACCATGTTTTTTTTTTCGTGAAATGAAAGGTGAAGCCCTCAAGAGCCCAGAAAAGTTAGTGCTAAGTGTGAGTGCACCCTGAAAAAGTAATTACAGTATGTTTTTAAAAGCTGTACAGTTTCTGTTCCTACTGTACCCTGACGTCACCACACGGTATGAACTCAATTGCAGCGCTGTGTGTGTGCGTGTTCTACTCTGTCCGCGTTCAGTCGCGCTGTTCAAACTTGGAATGAACTTCTCGTCACGTGCTCGCACAATATATAGTGACGTTTCCACGGTCGCTCTGCACTGTGGCTCCTTTGGTGACGAACAAGCGGCCATCTTGGAAGTTTTGGTACCTAACGTCATCACCATAGGCGTGCGCACGGGGGCGGGGGGCGGGCAGGGGGGCGGCGGCCCCCCCTGGTCACCTAAGAAGAGGGAGCACAAAGCCTGCCCCATACATTGACTTAATAGGGAGGGGGGGCGCCACGACGAACCCCCCCCCCCCCCCACCCCTGAAGACAGAGTTCTGCGCACACCTATGGTAGGGCCACCCTACCTATGGTCATCGCAACTCAACTAGCCAGACCAAGGAGGTTAAAATAAAATTTATATTTAAATAAAATTTATTTAAATAAAATAAGTTTTATTTAAACCTCCTTGAGCCAGACTGCTGCGTGAAGTGACCTCAAGCTAGTGTCGATGTCAGTGGGTGCGCCATGGAAAAATTGACTTTTAATATCAAAATAAAAAGTCTTATCAGCATTTCCTGAGCTTCACACTTGCTCAAAGCCGTCTCTGCATACCGGTTATTCGTATGGCAGAGCAAACTCGCCGTTCAAAGAAGGTGTTTAAAGGGTCACTAAAAAGGAAAACGATTTTTTTCATACTAAATTACTCTTTCACAGTTCCAAGATTACCTGCTTGCCTCGAGAAGACGCTTGTAAGCGAGAAAACACGCAAACGGAAAATGCGGGTGGCGACGCCACCGTGAAATCTCCGCACCAAACCACCGCACCAAACGTCACGACGTCATAGGTTTTGACGGCATCTAATAGGTCCCACGTAGTTTCTAAACAGTGAAAATGAAGTTCGTTGTCCTCTGAGAGGGCCATATACTTAACGTACCAAGTTTCAGGAAATTTCGTTCAGCCAATGCGCCAAAGTACCAAAAAAAAAAAAAACGCGCATTAATATTCGTGACGTTACGCGCGGAGATTTCGGAACGAAATTTAAAAGTGAGACTTTGGCCTTGATTTTCTCCTCTATTAATAATCCTGTGACAGTCAAACTAGCGACATTAGAGTTCACGGAGTACATTTTAGCAGTCCAAACCGCCCCATAGCTTTACTTTAGCGCCCCGCGTACGCGTAGTACGTTCCACGAACAACTGTTTGCGAGCGTAAAAGAAAAAAAAAAACAAATTGGGAGACCTTGCCTTATCGGGAAAAAGGGGAAAAGCGAAGCTTGGCGTGTGCGTGCTTGACGTACTTTTTTGTTTCTTTCTTTCTCTCTAACGTGTTTAGCAACGCAACACTCATGTTGCTACAGGCAACAATGGCGGTCATGCGTTTATATCCTGGCAACAATGAAATGTGGCAACGTGAACTACGTGAACTGACAAGTGACCTCAGCAAAACATCGGATTGCCATATCAGAAACGACTGATCGCCGAAAACCGACGATCGGGAGCACAGGCGTGCGCAGGGTTCCCCATTAGGGGTGGGGACAAAGTTTAATCGTAGCACCCCTCCACCCCCCATGGTGGAGTCCAAAACACATGCTTCACAATCGATGAAAAAATGAAAATGAATTAAGCGATGACGTGCTTCTCACAGTGGCCTGCCTTTGGTCCGTGGCTTTCCGGAAGATTCTTGAAATTCAACATGAGGGGCCTTAGGCCGCCATTATCCTCAAAAACCTGCGTGGCCATTATTGTGTTCGTTAAAGGAGTCCTGACACACTTTTCCAAGTAATCATTGAATGGCTTCACGAATCGACCGCCGAAAAATTTCACAAAACTTCACAAAAATTGTGATTTATGGCGTAGTGGGCACCTTGCCAGTGTACTTCTATTAGTACAAGTACAGAACGAACGAAAGAAAGAACGAAACAGAACAAGAAATAACGAAAGCTTTTTCGGTCCACGCACTCGGTCTGCGCACGCACCTGTCTGCTGGCTTTAGCGTATAACTACGCTGTAAAAACGACCCTGTCCGCTGGCTATAATGTATAATGGTTACGCTGTAAAAACGAAAAAAAAAAAAAACGGGCACACACTGCGACGCAAATGTATGTTCTTTGGTATACATGTAGTATTCAGAGGCACAAACACAGTCTTAACGGAGGCGTGGCACCAGTGCGCTTGCATGGAAAATAAGAAGTGTGCATAATGAAATATGTCCACCCGTTCTTTCAGATGTACTGGGATATATGATTATATTTGAAAATTGAAACCACTGCATAATTTCCTTTTTATCCTTTGTGTTAGTTGCCAACTCTGGGACCTCATACAGCACTAGATTCCTGCGAAAAGACGTTTCGCCAGACTTTTAAATACTCTATATTATTTTTAAAGTATTTTGGCGTCTTGCAAATGCTCGGTAACCAACCTTTACACTTGCGAAGCATCATGTTCAAGTCCGCGCTTGCATAGTAAGCCACAAAAGGAAAAAAAAAAAAATACGGGCGGCGATGCTGCCTTGAAGATCCCGCGCCAGTTCGCCATGACGTCATAGATTTTGACAGCGTCTACACATATCATTGTCCGTAAAAACTGAATTTTATGTTCTAAGCGAGCCAAGAGCTCAACGTGGCAAGTTTTAGAAAATGTCGGCAAAATACGAAAAAAGAAAGAGAGGAAGAGACACGAGAGGGACTGAATAGTCCGTGATGTCATGCCGTCATTCATGTGCTGGTGTTTTGTCGGTATACTCCCAAACCGCGATATAACGAACACGGATATAAAGAATTATCTGTTATAACGAAGTAAATTAAAACAGTCTTGTCATAGATACAGTGTTATGAATGTACGTTTATAACGAATTTTCGGATACAACGAAGTTATTTTTGTGTCAGATGTGACTTTGTTTTAATGAGATTATAGTGTACTTAAGAACAAAACTGACTTTTGTTTTGCCTTCTACTACTGACACCATGATTGGGAAATTAACGCCAATGGTATTCTTATTCTCAATTAGAGCACCAATCTAAGTTGACTTTGTGTTTCAGTTCAGGGTAACTAAACTGCGCTCGCTTCAATTTGTGCAGGGCTCTGGGTTTCCCCAAGAGCGCCTTCTTCCCCGGCTTTCCCCAGGACCTGCTGCCACGTGATCTCCTGCCACCCTCCGTAGCCAGTGGATCCGGAGGCGGAGTGGAAGGTCGCAAGGGCAGCACAAACAACTTCCCGTGAGAGAGTCAAGCTTTCCCATGTTCAAGCTTATAAATCACCCACTACAAGTTTCTAACCTAGCGCGACATCAAGGCCATTTTTTTAGCAGATTGAGGAGGGGGCGTAGAAGGTGGAAAAACACACCTTATTGCAACAACAAGAACAAAGAAATTATGTCTTCAAGTGTTTATGCTGTCATCAAAATGTCAAGCATTTTGATGGGACAACAGTGACACACAGCTTCAGAGCGACTACTGGCGTAACAGATAGCTCTCTGCGTTCCCGCCCACATGGGCCATCATTGCACGATCGTGTATAGCCTTTCGGTTACCGCAAAGGCTGGTAATAAGCACAACTACCATCAACAATTATATTCAAAACCGTCAAGCTAGAGGCAGGTGCAAAATTAGCGATAGCAAGTTAAACCGTCGCTATTACAGAATCAAGCTCCAGTGCATACGGCCCTGTGCGATGGAGTGCACCTTGCCCAATACCTGTAACTACAAAAGCAGCATGCACTAGATATCGAAATCTCACGTCGTGCCACTGCAGTCCTTCCGCTTCACCTAATTTTAAATTACTCTTGCACTTTAGCAAAGCAATGAACCTACGTACGTAAATTTATCCAAGACGTAAAATTAATGGGACACTAAAGACAAAACTTGGCTCGCTGAATTGTATTAGTAAATTACCTTCATGCAATACCTTATAAACAACTACTCTTGCCATGAAAGGAGGCTCAGTGTCATGCTTGGTAAGCTGGAAAACAAATTCGAACAGAAGAATAGTGGCAATGTCACCTCGAGCTCTCGACTTAGCTTGCCATTAGCTCATAGATTTTGATGGTGTCTGATCTGACTAGCTTAATTTTTTCCCGCTAGTGATGAGCTTTCTATTGCATATCATAAGAGTCACGACAATGAACTAAGCAATTCTGGATAATTTCTACTATTCTACAATGATCCAAACATGACACAACTGCCCTTTGCAATTCATTATTCCACACTGATATGTACCACCGCTGCAGCCTCAGTACAAAAATTTTAAAAATGCCTGTTTAGCCTTCCTTTCCTAAAATGAAATTAACGAAAACAGAGTTTTCAAAAATCTGAAACTTATTCAGTGTTTACGTTTTGTGTATTTTAAGGAAGGAATGCAAACCAAACGGCACAAAATGAACTACAATGAAGGAGTCATGTCCCATCCATCATGCATATCAATTTTTTTTTCAGCAATTGCGCTGCCCCCTTTTCAAACATAACTACACTGGTAATTGAATCATATATACACTCCATGCATGGCATGTGAGATAAGGCCAATGCATACCAATATATAGCCTACACCATTCAGCACCCTTGCCAAAAGCCCCTTCCCTTTCGAACCTATCTTCCCCTAGCATTCTCTCTACCATCCTAGTATCATATGCACCATGCATGAATGACATGCGAGATAAAACCATTGCAAGTCAATGTATGGCCTACACTGTTTAGCACTCTTATTAAAAGCCCCTTCCCTGCCAGCCCTATCTTCACTCCGCATTCTCTGCACTCTGCTTGTGTACACCCAACAGCAAAAGTTTGCGGGACACGAAATGTTCGAGAAAGCTGTATTCACACTTTGTCAGGGAACATAATCTCCAAATAAATGTCCAAGCCTGCAGTTGCTATTGCCATCTATCGAGTCACCGGCTAGATTCGAAGCCTTACGCACTAATAGAGAAGAAATTTGTACTTGCTGTCGAGCCAACGTCCAGTAAACTTTTGCTGTTAAGTGCACCATGCATGCATGGCATGTGCAGTAAGGCCACTGCATCTCAATATGCGGTCTATGTCATCCAGTAACCCTGCAACAAGCTTCTCCTACATAGGTTAGTGTGGTTGAAGTCTTTACACTCCGCTACCCAAGTGTTTTCACACCTGTGTCTTTGTTGCCTAACCTTTGCCTTACTTGCAGCTGTTTGTCCTTCTTTCCACTCTGTCCTGTTTTCTTTTCTTGACCCACTCACGCATGCAGCTCGTCTGCACGTGCACGCCCTTTCTACTGAGACCCCGGACAACTCCTTCCTCCCGCATGGACACAACTGCATGACAACGTGGCGACTCTCAAAAAGTAACTAAAGTTGTATGTTTTCTTGTAGGTAAACATGTTCTTTTCTAAGAGCTAGCTAAGGTACAGAAATGAATAACCATCTCAACTAGTGGGCTGTGTTGCCCAGTCATTTCCTTTAACATGGTGAATTTCAGTAGTAGAACCCTCTATAATATATATACATAGATATGAAACAGCTATTACTGCTAAGGTCAAATGTGGCACTTTTGGTAAGGGCTGGTAAAGCAAGGCAGACATACTCGGAAACCAAACTTTACATTTGCGAAGCATCATGTTCAAGTCCGTGATTGCATGGTAAGCCAGAAAAGGCGAAAGGAAAAAATACGGGCGGCGATGCTGTCATGACGTCATAGATTTTGACAGCGTCTGCAGATTTCATTATCCACAAAAACTTAATTTTGTTTTGAAACACTCAAAATGAGTTTCAGAACAAGAGAAAAACACTTCCTTAACATTTCCTTGGTGTTTTCAAGATGTTGGCTAATGCAAGAAGTCTGGAGAAGGAAGGCAAATTTCAATCTTCAGCCTTAAAACTGAAATAAGTTACCTTTTAGCCATTTCTATGCTGGTCAGTTTGGCCTCCGAAATTGGGGTCCGCATAGGCGCTATCTTTCATAACTACAGAATTGAAAGATGAGCGCTGAAAAAACATGCGAACCTGTGCTAGCGATCAAGCTCACCATAATTCTCCAATGTGTTATGCAGAAGCACATCAACAATCGACTTCTTCGGTGGGTCTCTGCTGCCGCCACTCATCACCACGCAACACTTCTTCCCACCCGACCTGCTTCCGCGAGAGCTGCAGACGACACCGTCTCCCGAATCCAGTGGAACCAAGGGCACCCGTACCGCCCCACTGCCCGCCGTGTCAACGGGACTTGAACAGACGCCGCCGCCACAGAACAAGCGCATCCCACCACCACCAGTGCCTAGGGACCTGGCAAATGAACGCTACACTCTGCAGTGACAAAAGGAAAAATAAGACTCGGCATGTCGATGCCTCCTCTTCTTCCTCCTTTAGGCAGGAAGCTGGTTGGGTGTCGCCACTGTGAATTTGGCAAACGTAAGCCAGGAACTCTTAGGGATGCTACCTTTGCACAAATGACGTGGGAACGTCCTAAGCTGCGATTTCTTCTTTAGCGCAAAATTTTTTTTTAAACAAGGCACAAAAAGAACGCGAAAGTGTGTCGCACTCTTTTCGTCTCCCATTTCAGGAGTTTTGTATGCTAAAGAAGAAATCATGGATTACCAACTAGCCCGAACACGCACATTCTAACCCCATTTAACAAATGCGTCTCAGACTCTGAAGTGTGAACTTGAGAAATCACTGCGCTTAATATATTATTACTGGGAAATTCCCGTGACGAGATCCTTGAGGAACACCGCCTCTGGTCCAATGCTCTCCGTAGAAGACGTTCCAGATGTCAAACTACGAGAACAGCTCTATAATCTCTAAGTGGCAGTCACTTCATAGTAACACAACCCAAAATGTGGCACTTTCTTCTACAAAGCATTCAGGGAAGAGCTTCGTGTCAAAGTAATGGACGCAGATGAAAGTAAATTTTTGCAGCAAGTGGTGGCACAGCTAATGCACAGGCAGTAAAGCGGTCGCACCCTAGTTAACTGCCTGTAATAATATTTTCATATTGCCAGCCCAAAACATCGTGAAAGTAGCTTTCCCGTAACCGTAACATCACAGGTGCCAGTCGAGAGATTCCAAGACGTGTAGGCTAGATTCACCGAGCTAGCGATTTCCAAACTACGGCCATGATGCTTAAGTGAAAGCCACCCAAATATGCCAAGTACTGCAACATCGTCTAGCTTCCATTATTTTGGAGGCGAAGTAAGCTGCCTGTGCAAATTAGCGAAAAGCTACAGGTAATACAAACCGGAGGAAACATGAACTGCTAACTATTGATACTACTATGATGCCAAATCTTCAGGATATTTGCCACGCAAGCTTAAAAGTGCATGTCATCTTCACTTCTTCCATGTTTAAGAAGCATGCGGTAGAGTATCTACAACTTAAAAAATATCTCCTGTAGTACTTTGATGCTTAATTAGATTCATCACAGCCATGGCAAAATTGATGTTAGAACATTGTGTATTTAGGACATCGCATGTTTTTTTTCGTTCTTGCTTAGTTTTCTTTATATTTGTATGACAGGCCATAAAGTACGACACCAAATGCTAGAGTACCTATCGTGACTCCATCGAAGCATCGTTGTGGTAACATTGAACAAGTTTCTTGTCAATACAAATGACCGAAACGTCCCCCCCTTTTTTTTGTACCAGCTTCCAATGAGAGTTCTTTCTTTCTTCCATGCCAGTTTGGCGCTTTTGTCAGAACTGCACCAGAAGAGTCTTTCCAGCCAAAGAATTGTGCACTTGTCATACCAATCACCTCTACGTTACAGACTTATTTTTGCAGTGAATAAAAGCTATGTACCATTGTGGGGAAAAAATAAACAAATGTTGCAAATACTGTGATATAGTGTGCATATAGTACACAGTGTGCGACTCTTTTAGCTTTGTACTAATGTTGCAATGCACTTTGTTTGATACTACCTTCAAGCACGATAATATTTGGAAGACACACACACACAAGAAACATACATCGTTTGCAGCAATGATGGAGTGTAAACGTAATGCCTTGGGCATTGCTCTTTAACCTGGATTCCAGTAAAACAAATTGCAGGGTGTGTACAGCATTCACAGATTGAAACGGGACAATTTAGGGCTGAGTAACATGCATAATTTCATTTCCACCGTCTTCAGTTGGTGTCATATCGGTGTGATTTCTACTTGAACGCGTAGATCAGAGCCAACATTATCTTTAGAGACCAGATTCATCGTGACATGACGTGATTATCTTGAGCAATTGTGCATCCCAGCCATTATACAAAAAAGAAACTCGATGCCGCATTTGAATCCATGAGTGCTGTACATAAAGAGCTCTGCATCTCTTAACGGTATGCTGGAAAAACTTAGGATGTGTCAGGGTTTGGCTGGAAGGATCCCGGAGAAGGGTGTATAAACGACTGTGCTATTGTCGACAAATTATAGTAGTGAAACCTGTGTATCTGCATCTTGCGTGAAACAAGAGTCTTGTCGAGTTAAAAGGAGGCCAACACAATCCACAGCCGGAAGGAGATGAACAGGCGCAATGGCTTCCCTGCCATGTAAGTATAGAGCAGCAGAAGCTTCGCTGTCCCCTGCACCTCCATCCCAACTCTAGTTTTTTTCTGTGCAATCCAGTTATAACAATGTAATTTTTTTGGAACTAGAAAACTGTTATAAGTGGGTTTAACCGTAGCCATACTGTCTTGTGTTATGCTTATATGAAATATGAACTCAGATTTTATGTACACTGAGTCACTCATTTTAAAATTAGTTATTAATAAAAACATTGTTCGATGACATTTCACTGAACTGGCAGCATGCATCTTGCTGTATTAGACGCCACTGAATTCTTCACTTGTTGAGGAGTGCAACAAGTGCCGATTTATGGTTATAGCTTTGCCAGAAAAAAAGTTATGAAGCTTCAAAGCCCCTACTTGAATGACACAGAAAATGTACTTTTCTTATTTCACCCTTTCTAAACGTTTATGCCTTCCAAGAGTAACAGCTGAGACCCTTTCACTTAAACATTCAGCTTTTTATCGCAACAAAAATGATCTAAATTGAGGGTTCCAAGGCTGAGAAAAGCTTGTGGGGAGATTGTAAGGTTACAACAAAAAAATAAATAAAAAACAAAGCTCTGTCAGTCACTGAAATTATCAAAAATGTCGTTACGGCTAACTAAAATGCATGAAAACTGGTGAAATTATGCATAAATAGTGGCAGAATCTAAAAACAAAATTTCTGAAAAAATCGATTTTTCTTTTTTCACATACCTAGGCCCCAAAAAGCAGCTCCCCTGCTTAAGCCAGGAGCACAAAGTGACACAAAGCGTCCCATTAGAGTGATCCGGCACGTAGTAGCAAGAAAATATGAACGCACATCAACTAGCCCCATGAATGACTCTTCCGATATGTCCACATAAGGTAGAAGATTAGGGGAAGATGAAATCTTGAAGCGATGAAAAATCTTTGAAACACCGTGATTCGCTGGAGCCAACGTTTCAACGAGCAGACTTGTCTTCTTCAAGGCTGCAACTGCCAGTTGCAGACAATGCACAATGTACATTGCAACCAATGTACAATGCAGACAATGTACAATGCAACCATGGCAACATTGTAAGGGGACAGCCTATTTATTTTCACACTGATGCCTGCAATTATCTTGTTTTCTTCTGCCAAGATAGCCAGATGAAACGCCTTCTCAGCAGATGCATCGTCTTAGGGACTGCTCGGGAAGCGCTCCCTTTAAATGAGCCACAAAAGAAGGCAGAAGTGGAAAAGCATGAAATTAATGTGTGAATGTGTAAAGAAAAGATAAAAGTAAACTTTTAGTTTTAGAAAGTGGAGAGCAAATGTGGCAGGGGGTTAAAGAAAATGTCCGGGGCAATAAATAAGACCCTAGAGAATCGTCACTACTTGCAGCGCCGTCACTTGAGGTTGAACGGCTGGTTCACCCGCATGTGCTTGTGTTCTGTGAATGGGGTGGTTCCACGAATTTTCGTGACCAGCGGATTGACGTAGATGTCGCCGTACAGTTCTTCAAGGGGAACTTCCCTGCTCGTCTTTGCCATTTCCGTGGCTGCATCCACTTCGGCCTTCACCTCGGACTCCACTTTCTGCGAATGAAATTGAAGAAAGAAACAAAGAAAGCGGTATCATCAGAGTAAACCGTGTTTAAAGCAAATTACGATGACAAAATTTGTGAAAACGACGGACACTTCAAATATATCGCCACTTATGTTTATTTATTTAGCCATGTATGCTACCCTAGAGGCATTGATAAAGAGAGGGGAGGAGGGTAGTAAGATAAATGTTCATACAGTAATAACTAGTTAATTAGGCCCTCATTAATCCGGAAAATCTGACACTTCAGATGTGTTCTTTGGTTCCGGCAACCATCTGCATTGTTTAATGGCCTTAAACTCTCGTTAACCTAGCCACATTTGACCACAACCCTGTTAATTCAGATGATCCTCAAAGTGCGCCGCAAAGGAGCGAAAACCATGTCTGCAAACAGCGGAAACGAGGTGGCAGATCAAAATTCGCGTATAGTTCGCACACCGACTTCAACTCAAAATTTTCTGCAGCTTCTTTGAAGGTTATACGCAAAGAAATACGGAATTTATGATTACACAGGAACACTACAGCAAGCCTGGTACAGTAGACTTTTGTTATATAGAACCTAACGGGACCAGGAAAGCATGTCCCGATTAACATGAGTTTCGTCTACAGAGAGGTGAACAGGGGTGCAGAATTCAAGTACGAGACCAATCATATTAGGGGCAGTTGTTCCGTTTAAGCAGCAATTCCGTTTAAGACATTTCTGTTTACTAAGAGTCTATTGTATTTCTCCAGCAATTTCATGAAAACTGTGAAAACTGTCTCAGTTTCCACAAGCTCTCTCTCTTGCATAGTGGTTACTGCACAACATACCTTTATCTCATCACTCGTAACCAACTGCGCGCTGATGAGCTTGTCCTTGAAGTGTGTGATTGGGTCCCTCGTTTGCCTCACTTCCTGTACTTCTTCTCGCGTACGATAGCTGCAAACATCAGACATTACAAGAAAAAAAGCTTAGCAGTTGCTCGGATAGATACAAGACAAGGATGTACCCAGTCAAGAATGGCTCACGAATTCTGCTTGCTGGGCTAGTTGGTTTATTGTAACTCAAGTAACAGTGCAAAAAAGTGGACACAGGACAACGACAGAGACAAGAGTGCAAACAGCGCTCGTTACACTCTGTCTCCGTCCTCCTCCTTTCTACTTTGTTGCGTCGTTACATGAGATGTACGCAGTACCTGGCTTCGAAGCCAGATGGATATGGTACATGAAGTCTTGGCAGGGATCACTTTGGAGCAACGTACTGATACACCTGTTTGCTAATCTCAAGATTGTGGAACAAACAACAAAACAGCAGGAATTCTCTCATCTTAAGCGCTTTGCATCATCTGCCTGAACTTCCAAAATGAACGTAACATGAAACATGTTTTCAGTAACTCAGGCTTTCTTGTACACACGATAGTCAAGCTTGGACACAGTCAAACCTGGATGTAATGAACCTCTATTTAACAAATTCCTGGATTTAACGAATTTCTTTCATTCCCCAACTCTATCTCCATAGATGCCCATGTAATTTTGAGCTCCATGTAACAAAGGCATTGTGGCAAATGACCTGGGTGTAACGAATTTTCCATGCTCATCATTCATTATTTTTAGCAGTAGATCTGCCGAAAATTCAGATAAATAATGCGTAACTTTTGCAATTGCTAAAAAAAGAAGGCAAGCGGCGATCGCGAGAGGAACACATGCGAGCGCAGTGAGCCAGAGCAGTCTATCTGATGTGCTGCAATGATATGCGCTAGGTCCCTTAATGCCGCTCTGTGGCAGATCTGAGTTTCTTTTCTTTTTTTTCGCTTACGCATCGTGACACCAGGTGTCGCTGTTGTGTGTACCTGATTTTGTTTGCTTTTTTAGGCTTATGTGTGTTTTGTTGTCGTTGCATCGTGTGTAAGTAGAGGCAACGCGAGCCTTAAAGGGCCCCTAAACCACCCAGAGGTCGAAATTTAGTTGTGGTGAAAGCCATCGCAAAACAATGTTGGATTCAGCCCGCGCAGCTTATCAGACCGCTAGGTGTGACTGTGCTGGTACGCTAGCAATCTGGCAGTTGCATTACGGGCCGTAGTTGCCGATTCGCAAGCACGCACACGTGGGCAACACGACGAAGGAACAGCAAAGCGCGGGGAGCTGCTTGCAGACTAACCGGAAGTCATGGGTTCTTGTTCGACCAATCACAGCATTGCCTGCATAGCACATCACAGATTGAACATACGTCACACACGTCACTAGGCAGACCGGAAGGGCCCGGAGAGGAGAAGAAATTGTTTCTTGGAATTTGTGGCGCGCTTGCGGCTTGTAGCGCTGCCACATGTGGCATCTTTGATCGTGACGACATTCTGCACACGATGCGTGTGTTTACTTGAAATGTTAAAATAAAATATCGGAGGTGGTTTAGGGGCCCTTTAACGTGAGTGTCAACGTCAGCAGTGTCTACTACGCGTTTCTTACAGTGCCTGTTCGCTTTGAAAATGAGTTCGCAGAGAAAGCGTAAAGTTTTGTCTTTTGAGGACAAGCTGTCGATCGTCAATGCGGTCGCCGCTGGTGAGAAGAGGGATGTCGCTGCAGGATTCAGCATTCCTGTCAGCACCCTGTCGACTATCTTGAGTGCTAAAGACAGCATCCGCAGTGCAGTAGAGTCGGGCACAAGCTCGAAGAAAAAAGGATGAAGTTATCAACGTACGATGATGTGGACAAAACCGTGCTTACGTACTTTTTGGACACACATGATCGAAACATGCCCATAAGCGACGCCATTATACAACAAAAAGTGAAGGATTTTGCTTGCATCCTGGGCCACAATGACCTTAAAGGGCCCCTCACCAGGTGACATAACGAATTTTAGTTAGACATTGTAATGCCCCTGACACACGGGCAAAACTAAAGTGCTTTGAAGTAAACCACTTTTGTCGCCCAAAGGGACCATTTGCAGAAAGGAGTTGCGCCGACGACACACGGCACCGGACTAGTGCTTTAGGTGGTTCCTCAGAAGAACGCTGAAAATAAATGGCGCTTCTTGTGCGAGCGATGTATTTTTAAAAAACCTGCGCATGTAGGTCACTTTTAGCGATTCCAGGACTTGGAAACGTTTATTTTTAATGTTTGACAGCATATATTGCTCACGTTCGTATACTTTCTTTGTTTTTTTTTCTGTTTTTTTTGTTTGTTTTTTTTTCATTTTTAGCAGCGACCTCAATTGCTTTGGCAACTGTAAACAGTCGGTGTTTTGGTACCCATGTTTTTGCCGCCCTTTCTCACGTTTGTGTCAGTGCCGGCATGCCGAGTTTTATTCATAGCCTTATTCACACAACTGTGATCACGTGAGGGATTAGCGGAGTAATTAGCGATAGCGATAAAGGAAGAGCTGCGGTAACCCTGACGCTTGTTTCTCTCGGATTTCTTGATGGTTAGATTACTGCAGCGCAGGCGAAAGTGGAGAACATCAAGCAACGACTAGCCAGAGTCTTTACAAAAGATCGTAGAGACGCGCCTTCAAATTACAAGAGCGAACAAATGCACACAACAGAGGCGAGGGCCACCGTAGCCAGCGCACACGCGATGCGCTCCTTAAAATGCCTGTCCAGCAAGCGCTTCTCGCTAAGCGTTCTTGTGGGACGCAGACCGCGTACGGCAAGCACACCGATGAGCATCCCTTGCAGCGCACTCACAGGTAGCGTGGAGGTAGCGAGAGGCGAGGTGACCTTTCAGATCGGGTTTTGCAGGCACGGCGATAACAACACACACTAAAGACACAAGCAACACAAGCATGACGCACGCGACAACACACCACGTGCGGGTGTGACAACCGGCGACAGCGCGCACCATGTCACTGTCAACGCCAACATGGCGGCGCCAGTGATATGATGCAGGCGTGTGAGAGTATAGCTACTGTAAACATTTACTGTTCAACAAATCACTTCACTACTGAAAATGAAAACATTTTTTCTAGGGGAAAAAAATCACAGGCCACCTAGCATTGTGACAAGCTTTCTTCCATTCATCAATTCTGCACACTATGTGCGAGAGTACTCCCTTACTGCCCGAAAAGTAGATGCGGGATCTGCTTTTCGGGAAAGAACCTTTGCCGGAAGGGAGTTATTCCTTTGTCGTGTGTCACTGCGCCCGAACGCCTTTCCGAAAGATGTCTTCTTGTCTAAAGAACCTTAGAGTGCCCGTGTGTCAGGGGTATAAGTTGTTGCGAGCCCAGTAAAGAGCATTATGCCACAAGAACTTTTCTAGTCGGTCCGTTAGAAGCTGAGAAAAAGCAATAATTTGTAGCGGCGCGAAACCATGATGCGAGGAGGCGAGCTGCAAACCCTTGCCGCTCGCCCCGGGTAGCCTTCACAAGCCAAATCCCTTTCCTGCCCTCCTCGGCACGCGAGCAGGAGGATCACATAACGCATACGCATGAATACGTCATGCGCACACCATGTCACGAGCGCATGACGTGCACGAACCAGCCGGAGCCCCCGAGACGCGAGCGGTGTTGTGGCAGCGTTCTTTGCGCTTCATCTCTGCAAGTTATGCCGACTGTGCCCTCGCCAACCACTTGGCTTTCAACCTATTACTGAGCATGAAAGCTGCGACATTTGTACGGACGCGAGACTAGCGGTGTGCCGCATGAACATCTAGTTAGACGAGGGAGGATAAATGAGCCTAATGAGCGCTGGAACGCGGTAGAAAATTAGTTTCGTTGTAAAGGGTGGTGTCTGCACGATGCGCGAGAACACGAACGCGTGCGAAACGGAGGTAGATTAGTCTCGAATCTCGCTGCGATTCGCAGTAAAAATTAAAAAAGAAAACGCACACATTCCTATTGTGTTTTATTATTGCTCTCAAGTTTTATTCATCGATTCAAGCAACAAATTAAACAAACTACACGTTGTGTCAAAAAATTATCGCAGTGTCACGTGCTACTGCTGGCGACGTCAAAGCACAGTGGTCTACGCAGAGGAGCGACGTCACAGCACTACCATCTACGTAGGGCCATTCCACCATGTACATCATCCCCTCATTCTCTTGGCGCGCGCCCGCGGAGAAGAAGGGCAAGCAGTGTTTAGCTTGAAATTTGACCCATTTATGCAGCGCGTAGCGTTGCAAATTTCGGCAGACGTAATCGTGAACGCCCAGTGCATGCATTGCACTCGTCAGCTCAAAATTGTCAAACCTGGTGAGGTCATCGGGAAGATCATTAGCGGTGAGTTGGCATCTGCCAACAGTGATGCTTGTGCATCGTGGGTTGCCGAGGAGCTGCCTGGCGTTTTGAGTCGCTACGAGGCAGCTGACGTTTATAACGCTGATGAAACGGCTGTTTCATCAGATGCTGCCTAATCGCACGCTGGCGCTTAAAGAAGAAGACTGCCACGGAGGCAAGCAAAGCAAACTCCGTGTGACGGTTTTGCTTTGCGCCAACAGCGATGGCAGTGACAAACGGCTCCCGTTGGTTATCAGGAAAAGCGCCCGGCCCAGATGCTTCAAGGGAACGAAGTGAATTCCAGTAAAGTATGTGGCCAATTCAAAGGCGTGGATGTCGCGGGTAATCTTTTCGTATTGGTTGACAGACTTCAACGAAGACATATAAGCAACATGGCCGGCAAATCTGTTTGCTCCTGGACAATTGCTCTGCGCACCACGTTGACAGTCTTCAGCTCTCAAACATAGAGTTAATATATTTTCCTCTCAATTGCACATCCCTGATACAGCCACTGGACAAGAGAATAATCAGCAGCTTCCTGCTACTGCCGCCATGTGATAGAAAAGATTCTTCTGGACATCTGTTTTGAACGGCAAACGAAGATCAACATCTATCAGGCCGTCGAGATGATTGCCGCGTCGTGGCAAGAAGTTGCAGCTCAGATGTTTTCAAATTGCTTCGCCAAGGCCCAAATAAAGGTCGTTGAAGTTGGAATCTGCGACGACGAAGAGGGGCCTGAGAATCCAGCGAATGTAACCGAATCATGGGATGCGCTACATGCAAACATGGGAGTGCCCGACAATGTCGAACTTGGCGTATTTTTGTTTGCTGACAATGGCGTCGTATGTAGTGAAGAAATGTCAGATGCGGCACTTGTTGAAATGGTGCAAGCTCGCAGTCACGACGAAGGTGCATCAGAGAGATCCACTCTTTGCCGCGCCTACCGCGAAGAAAGTGATCGACGCGCTGGATGTCTTGCGTCGTGCCGCCGGCACGGATGATGATGCTGCATTGCATGAATGAACTTCCTTGGAGCACCGCTTGATGTCATCATATAGTATGAAGAAAACACAAGCGAAAATCACGCAGTTTTTTCCTTCTGAATAAATGTGAGAGGTCAGGTGTAGTGTTGTCCGTCTCATTTTGGTTTTATTTTGCATGATACTTGCAGATTTTCACGTGAAACTGCATGTAACGAAAACCTGTATATAGCGAAATATTGCCAATATTCGTCAATTTCATTACATCCAGGTTCAACTGTATATTGAATTTTTCACTATATCCAATAACTGTAGCAACTCCTTGGGAATCCTATGCAAAAGTATCGCACTGTACTATGTGCATTTTAAACACCCATTCTTCTCTAGATTTGATGTAGTGAACACTGCGCCGTGTTGTGCTCCTGCAAATGTGCTTCTTCTAAGCTCGAAAACAGTCGCAGACTTTGGGGCGTGTCTCTGTCACACAAGAGTAATTGCTCTCTGGCTTGCTTGTGTTTTCTTTCTTGAAAACTATACACTTGCAATTTTCCTTTCAAGAATGCTAGGTCATGCTGATAGCATGCATGATGCTTGTGACCTCGAAGTACCGAGCATGCTGCATTAAACCGAGGAAATTTAAGGTACACATGACAGATGGCGATTATCGTTATGTGACAAATATACGCCCCAAAGCATGTTGCTGTTTTTTGAAAGTAACCGACCCATGACCACGTGAGTCATCAGAAATGCTCATGCCAGCAAGATGGTAATGTTTTGCCAGATGGTAAACAATTCACTGAATCCCAAAGGCAGCGTAAACTACAGAAGACAAACAAGCAAGGTACATATATCAATATACTGATGGCCTGCGCAGCAAGGACGTTATTTTTTTTTTGTAAGGATGTGGTCGGAACGGTTAGGCATGGTCATGGTGAGTCCTCTTTGATGGCATCACAGCAATCTCGGAGGCCGTGCCTAACTGTGCAGAGGGACGTTAAGCTGTAGAGATATAAGTGCGAAGATGAGCTGTTGCTTCTGTGTGACAATGAAAAATCACAGAGGCCCACGGGCACTACCAAACGCTGAAGTGGCTAGGTGTGGCCTCCAAGTCGGCCAAGCCAAACCGATGCAATGAGCTTCACTGGCCTCCATTTCGTGTGTGTTGCTCATACAGCGAATTAGGCGTGCCGAGCCATTTGCTGCGTGTTGCTAGTTCGCGACGAATACATTGTCACTTTTGTGTTTCTTAGACAATGACAACGTTTCGTCGATTTCATGGCAATGTGAATAAGCCGAGCGTAAAGTGAAGCAAAAGACCATCGCATTGGAACCGAAGGCAGCTCTCATAAAGGCTGTCGTGCCTGGTGCTAAGAAGGTGCACGATGCCAGTGCTGAAGATTCTTTTATACTACTTTAATGAAATCTCAACGCATGCGTGGCTGCATAGCATTACTGCAGGCAGCAGTGCCGTCTTCTTTTTTTTTCACATTTAAAGCTTTGCAACTTATTAGGCATACAATGCAGCAAAGGGCAAGAATGGGTGTAGCTTGGTAACGGAGATAACGTAATTTTGGCTTTCCCTCAAACTTCATCACAAGAAAATTATAGTGTACCGAGCTTTCAATGTGCCATCGCTATCTAAAGCCCCAGGCTCTACACAACAACTCCCACAAGAGACGTTTCTCTTACCTTGTTCCAGGATCACTCATGCTGTGACCATAGTACCGGTAAGTTTCCACCTCCATGACCAAGGGTCCCTTGCCCTTGCGGCACATGTCTACGGCAAACCGGGTGGCCTCTCTCACGGCCAGCACGTCCATGCCATCCACCTAGGTGGATAGCAGAAAACATCAGCCTGTCAGCACATACAAGAATCAAGGCTCAGATTCACAAAACACCTGTCCTTATTTAAGTACTGTCCACATTCAGCCATAACCACAGTGATTGTTTCGGTATCAAGGCAGTCCTAGTCATGATTGATAAGGTAGCCAAAATTCCAGGCAGTTATGTAAGAGAAACTAGTTGTGTATAAGTGCAAAGCTGTGGTGAACAACTTTTGTTCATTTGCTGGCTACAAATGAAGAACAGGTGAAGGCTAAAGGAAAGAATGAAAAGAAGACCGCCACACCAGCAAAAAGTGTAGGCTGTCAAAAGAACCCTGCAATCACCACCACATTTGTGTTATTGTGATAGCAATTGTAGAGATGGACACAGCATTTGCTCCCTTCTTTCTGTGCTGTTCATCCCACAGCACTGTGAAAGCTAGCAGTTGGGGTCAAGAAGTAAAACCTATTCATGAACACTATACACCTTTTCAAATTCTCACGCCAGGGAGGCGCCATATTGAAATGCGCGCCGTCTAACGTGCAAGATTGGCGAAATCGCCATCTTGGGCTGCGCGTACTCGAACCGGCGCGCTATCTGTTGGTGTGAGGTCCCTGCTAAAGCCTGTGTTTGCTGATTTTTCGTTTCTTTAAGCTGTTTTGTTTGGTATCGTCGCTGCCATTGACTTATTTGTCGCTGTCTGAACCGTTCAGCGTCGCGCATTCGCCCGTGCGACGCAAGAATTAGCTCCGCGTCAGCGAACGGCAATGCTTCGTCGTCGGTACCAGTAGCAGCCAGCGTAGTACCAGGTCGATCACGGCGTGAAGTGTTAATAATCGGTAACTAGAGCGTTCTTGCAGCTGTCTACCGCTTTCCTTTATTGGCGTACTAAATGTCTACGGATTATCCATCAGTTTCAACCTCCGCGCATACTCGTTCGCGGCGCGTAAGTTTGTCAGCTGTAAACTGTAAACACCGCACAATCCTTCTTCACAGATACAGTTGACCTACATTCACCCCGACGACGTCGAAGACTAGGCCGAGGAGACTTGTGAGTGGCCAGAAATACCGCGAGCGAACATTGTTTATATCTCGTTGAGGCGAATGCGTGGGGTCTTCGCCAGGTGTGCAACTACGAGGCACTGGAGTCGCGCAGCTACGTGCAGTTTGACTGTGTGGGTCAGTTGCTGGCGCGCAGTGTGAAGGAAAAAGTCGTGCTGGTGAAGGGGAATGTGACACCGTCGCAAGCCATGAACAGTAGGCCCCATCGCGCGTGGGTTTCCGCGAGGCCGTCCGCTGAAGTACGGCGCGCGCAGGCTGCACATGCGTAACCAGGCAAGGCGGAGTTTGCAGCCGTGTCGGCCGCTGTGTTATGGACGATATGAAGTGTGAATCCGCAACATTCTCACGAGTTAGTAGGTGAGTCATCAGTGGCTTGCGTACCTTTCTTTCCTATTTAGGATGCTGCTTGGGAACGTTGTTCTCGTCTTTTTTCTTGCCGCCAACGAAACACCGGGAACAGAGGCGTGACCAGGGCGACACGCGCAAGTTAATTCTTACTATTTAGTGAAGCCACCCACTGCTGCCGCAATTAAGGCGACGAAGGAAAACGATGCAGCGCGAACATGCCACGCTTGCACTCATCGCGTGGCGTACATGCGCTGCGGACACACGATTGCACCTTAAATATTTATCTTCCGCTGCTTGTTCGTTCACCCGTACACGACACAGTGATGACCAGATGACTTGCTATGCGAATGCAGTAAATTTTCTGCCATGGTAGTCACTTCGTATCGGAAACAGGCGCATAACACAGTCACACAAACGCGTACCGAAGCAACACAAACACAGCACTGGCGCAGCCCAAAGCACGGAAGTTTTTCCGATTTACGGACGCCACCCATTTCTTCTGCAATTCCGGCGACGACGGAAAGTGATACAGCGAGAACATGTCACACTTGCAATCCTCGCGCGGCGTGCTGTGCTGCGGGCACACAATCACGCCTAAAATGTTCCTTTTCCGCTGATTGTTCGTGCACCCGTGCACGACCCAGTGATGGCCAGACGATCGGTTCTTTGAATACGCACCATTTCCAGCCATGACAATCGCTTTTTATCGCAAAGAAGGGCCTAATTCACACACAACATCCAAACGTACCAAGCGTACAGATACAACATGCGCAGCCCAAAGCGCGATGGCAACACTGAAAACATACCCTCGACCCCTGCAGCGCACTGGTGCGAGCATGGGTGCGAGGGTGCTCCTGTGAAAAGGTGTATAGTTGTTAACTTAATCAGTAAGCGAATGTTTACTGAAACATATACACCCGATAAAGCTACCAACTTCACTTTGTGCAGGTGTCTAGTACACTGTTTGCCATCAATGTATTGCTTTTCACGTCAAAAACTGTGACGTACTTAATTGACTCCTTTTTTTTTCTTTTTTACCAAGTATTACCTCGAAGAATCAATGCGCTGTGCTCTGAACAACACTTTGAATATAATTCGAGGTTCCTTTCTGCTCAGAACTCTACTCTTCAACAGAATGCACGCTCAGCCATCAGGCTACAAACCTTTGTAGAAAAGCCAGCTTTTTCGTGACAAAAGTGAATGGGGTCAATGGCACAAAGCAGTTTCATCGTAGCAGACAGGCCTGTGTTGCAATTGAGTCCAGTGATGCGATCCATTATGGATGCCCAATCCACAATACCTCACAATCAAAACACCTGGACATACTCTCATCAGTGTTCCCACGCTGTGCTCCAGTCAAAACCATCAAGCACTGCTTAATAGGCAACTTAACCACAGGACCTACCTGCAATACCTGCATGGTCAACAGTGCAGGTGCAGTTGAGGCTGTGAAGACACACATCACAGTAACAAATAACCTAATATAATTTGATAATGCGCGAAGATGACCACTGTACAACCCAGCACACTGCAAGTTACGAACACTTTATAAAAAGATAAACTTCTCGTGATTTGATGTGCCTATTGTAAGATACGGTATTGAGGCCTGCTGTAGTCGGGGACTCCAAATTAATTCTGACCATCTGAGGCTGGTTCTTTAACGTGAACCTACAAACCTGAATGCATGAGCATTTTGCCATTTTGCCTCCACTGAAACGTGGCCGCTGTGGCCGGGAATCGAAGCCACGCGCTTGTGCTTAGCAACTCAAGCCCGTACCACAGAGGATAGAAATAGCTTTGACCTAAATCCCATTTGAAAACACAGTGGCGAGCCAAGAAGCTGAGGTTACGAGTGTGCACTCACCCAGAGACCCGGGACGTAGTCGCCCCGAGTGTAGTAGTCTGTAGAGGCAGCACCTCTATTTGCACTCGTTCCCATGGCAAAACCATTGTTCTCGCAGATAAAAATGCAGGGCAGGTTCCATAGCTTAGCCATGTTGTAGGCCTCAAACACCTGACCCTGGTTGGCTGCACCATCCCCGTACAGCGTCAGGCAGACTCGGTCCGTGCCGAGGTACTGATGGGCCAGAGCAACGCCGGCTCCCAGTGGGACCTTTAACGACAAGAACACAATGCCCCTGTTGAGTTGCACGAATGACACACCTAGACGCATTAACGTGTTCATACGAACCCAAGCACCCTTTCATTCCTTGTGCACAAATGCACTGTTGTTCAGTGACCCATGCCTCAAATGATTAAACATTGGAAATATGGAACCAAACAACAACTACAGACTGCCAAGAACCACATCACCGGCAGACATCAGACCCCGTGCAGTAACTTAAGTACATCACCCACCTGTAAATTAAGATAGTTAACGACAAAAGCTAATTCAGATATAAATAAAGTATCAATAATTAACCAAAATATTTTTTTTTATTTTATAGCTTCACCGTGTGCTCTACAATTCCAGAATTCTTTTTTTTTTTTTTTTTTTTGCCAGCATTGTCATGTGACATAAAGTCAGAACGAAATTACATTACAAGCATGAAGACCCATAACACGTTGTGCTGATGCATAAAGAATTACTATTACTATTATAAACACCACGAAGAAAGAAAGGAAACCGTTCTAGCAGTTGTCACATAATAGGCATGCCCTCGCCACCTGCATGAAAAGGGGAGGAATGTGCCCCACGCCACTGGCATGGTACTGGCGCTGCAGACAAACATAGTGTACCCCGTTAAACAAGAATTTCCGAACAGCTTTGCAAGCCTCATGTCGAAGTTGAAGCCACTTGTACTGCAATCAACAAACCATTATTTCGTACCTGCGCACCAACAATGCCATTTCCTCCAAAAAAGTCGGGACAGTAAAGGTGCATCGAACCGCCCTTGCCTCTAGAGCAGCCAGGCTCTCGTCCTGCAAAGAAATGGAAGAAAAGGTGTATTTCTACACAGCAGGCCCTACTTTCAAGCAGGCAACGACAAATTAATTTTCTGCATTACACCGTGGCGTCACATGACAAAGTTGAACACGAACAAACTATTATAAGGGTCAGTTACTTGGGGGAGGGTCACTTACAGTGAGTTACAGCTCAGTTACGAAGTTACAAGTCAGCTACAGCCATAAGGGTACGTTACGGAGGCTGAAAATTTTACGCCCGTCCAATTACCGGCGACGTTTTGCACTAGACATTCAGTACACACTGCCGGAATGTTTAAATAATGGCAATGCACAAGGAATGAAGTGTAAATAAGATTCAAAATTTTTATAACCGTACTGACCAATTTATTTTGTGCACCTCCCACAATGCACATTTACTAGATCGGCTTTCCCCTGACCGAGGGGAATGAGGACGCTATACCTCTGCACACCACTATGGCACATTCACTGGTAAGTGTACAAATGAACTAAGCAATGCAAGAATCAATACAGTGCAAAAGGAATGACAGACAAAAACAGTGAGTTAATATGCATAAGATTAAAATAAAGAAAGCTAAAAGTCCACCCAAAAGATTCTGATTAACCCAGGAAATGAAAACTACGCTAACAAGAAAGTTTAAGAACATAGTACCAAACATTGCTGGCAAAGTTCTAGCAAGTGAATATGTTAATTGTGAAAAAATTTCCCACTAGAACACATCAGTTAAATGTAACCATCAGCTACATTCTATCACAGAAAGTACAATACTGCAAGCACACACCTGAGCAAGATACCAGAGAATACTCAAGAATGCCTACTGTGTAAGAAGAAATCTCAGCGTATACACATTGGCAAAATGTCATGCTTTTGGGACTTCTATAAGTTGGCAATGCTGTATCACATGCGAAAAACGTGTGTTGTTTGTTCTTTCCTTGTAAGACTGCCAAAAAACACACTGTCAAATTTTTTTTCTTTTGCTTTTAACACAGATAGCCAGCGTCAACAAAGTCAAAACAACACGACAGCTGTTGAGGCGTATATTCAATTCTTCATGCCTGTTACAGGACGTGTGTAGCAATTGATAAATAAAAAGCTCATTTGATAAACATGCTCACAAAACAGATGAATATGTTAGGGCTTACCAGTTAGTTCACAGAGAACGCCGGGTATGCTCACACCTCGCAGATAAGCCCAGCCATGTGCACGGTACGCTGTTATGACGCTGTCCCCCTTTTCGAGGACTGCCTCCATACCCACAGCACAGGCTTCCTACACAGCGATGAAACTGAAGTTATGAAAGCACGTCGCATCACATTTTTGTCGCCACGCATAAAGCGCAACAAAAAATGCACACCTGTGCATGTTTCAGGGCTTACAGAATAACTACAACGTTTATGAGTACTACCATCGGATAGCACTTAAAAGGAGAGGCCTTGCCAAAATGACTAAAGCACAGCAGCTGATTTCCTCCACAACTAAAGAAATAGACCAGCTCATATACTCGACAATGCTCTCCAATGGCGGGTTCACCAACTGTTTCAGCTTATAACGTCAGTCCAGACAGTTCGCTCAACGGTAGAGGCTTGTGTGAATCCACTTTCGAGTTGGAAATTCCACTGGCTCCTCAAGTTAACTATCGACCTAATACAACCATGTGTGACTCCGTGCAAAAAGAAAGTCGCCACGTCATGGTCCGAAACCCTCCATTTCTAGGGAACAGTCACCAGGTAATGATTACGACGACGACCTGCCTTTAATTTTGTTTTATACTTTCATTGTTTGCACCGTCTTCACATCTAAAATTTAATTATTGTTTATTTATTTCTTGGACATTGAAGGACTGGAACCAGCTTCCTGGATCAATCGCTTCCATACACGACATTGTTCGTTCTCAGGAATCATTGGCTCACATTGTACATTCAGAAACTTTAACGTAAAACTACAATGCAAAACATCATCAGTTGTTGAGACCAATTAGATGACACCCTATAACTAGGAAGTGCAATTGGCCTCTACTCTATGTCACCACTTCCCTCCATCAGACCCTCGAGCCTTGAGGATGTAATTAAATAAAAATAAATAAGCTAGATCTTTAATTACCCACTGCGGTAAGTCAGTGGTTGACAGGAATGTGAAAAGAAAAAAAAAACTAATTCTCTCAAGCAATATAAGACTTTGAGATGTTGCTTTGCCTAGAACAGCCACTTCAATGTATTCATTGACTGAAAAGTGCATAATGAACTTTTTGTTTGTCTACAAAAGCAACAAACGAAGGCACATACCTGCCTTGGAATAAGGTGGGACCAACCATTAAGACACCTGAAGACTCTCGACGTATTATACGAGGGCAATTAATTGGCTTTTTATGTCACTAAAAGAAGTCGTTAAGACTACAAAGAGGCAACATTCTAATTTTGATCTTAACTTAAACAACATTAGTATGCTATAAAATACATCCTAGTAGCGGGGAAAAGAGGAAAAAGTTGCATTTTTGCAACTCGACAGAGTTTAAAATGACATAATAAAATCACAATGACATGAAGCCTACAAGTAAGAAAGACCATCCACAACTCTTCAAGTACGAAGTGCCTTTACAAACAAAGAGGGCAAACACATAAATTATACTGTACTGCCATATGACATTCGAATTTCGCAAGTTCAGGGCTCGGATGATTTACTTCTTGCTCAACTCCAACAGCTGCCGCAGTTACAAAACACTAACAGAAGCAAATTAAAAATGAATGAGAAAAATTTAATCAGAATGAAAAAAGAAGCTAGAATACTGCGCTAGAGATATGCACCTTATCTGTGATTGAATTAAACTTTGCAATGCAAAGCACCGACTTTAGTTTAGGCCAATGACACCTTTGATTGACATCTTTGTTATGGTAGTTTTTTTTTTTTTTTTTACTTTCGGTGTCCTTGCTGAAGGTTTGACTCTTTGTTTTGCTTACCCCGACTGCACGTGCAAGGCTCATTTGGAATAGCTGTCATAATAAGGACATAATTTAGAAACATTTTATTACCTGGCCAGAATATAGGTGACAGAACCCCCTGATGATTTTAGATTTGTACAAGCTGTTTGCCGCCGCTTCCAAGCGACGAATTGCAAACATCTGCTTGTAAAACTTCAGTCCGTCCTCCCTTGTGCAGGTAACATCGGTCGATGGTCCTTTGTCCAATTTGTGCAGCTTGTACGGCTTTTGGTAAATAACGGACAATGTGTAAACAGAGAAGAAAGAAAAAAAAAGGAAATTAACACATTGAGGATTGCTGAGTACTTAGCTTCGCAAAGCTCAAATTAAAATAGTACCAGTATTTTTAATGGCTCAAGAGATGCTGGCACTCCCCCTGTGGCTAAAGATTATACAGTTAAAACTCGATCCAACGAAACCCAATTTTACAAAGTTCTCCCTAACAAAGAAATTTTCATTTCCCAGCAGCTACCTGTTGTCGTCAATGCAAGTGAACTACTAACTTAGCCACCAAACCCAATTTAATGAAGTTTTTCCCGAAATAACCTAGTAAAAAGACAGTGATTTCTTTCCAGTTTTGGCACAGACAGGTTCTTCTCTGGGCATCCGCTCTAACTCTGTTGTGCTACAACATATGTTCACCCTGGCCATAACCATAGCTTCATTTTGACAAGGCTGTACACCACGCCCATGCACGGTACAATGGACCCAGCACTCAGTAGCACTCTTATGTACCAAATAACCACAGGGGTGGCAATGGTTGCTTTTGTTATTTCGTGGTTTGTGCAATATGTAGCACCGATCATCTCCTCAAAGCTTTCTCGCTTAGCGTGCTTGCACAACCACATTTGCTCACAGCGTCCTTGCTTTGCACTAGCCGGTCATAGCTTCGTTTGACAGTCTACCTGACCTGCATCGACCGGACATGAGGGTTCCATGTCCGTGTCACCCTTGCAGGCTTTTCACATGCACAGGCATGGGTTGGCAGCAAAAACAATGCCATGGCAGCTTTTGGGTGTCACTACAAAGGACCAAAAAATCCCTTCCTCAACTTTACGAAATATTTTGAGCATGGTCATCACTTTGTTAAATCATGCTTCCACTCTATTCTTTTGGCTTCATACAGATGGAATTGTTTTTTTTTAAAGGTGGCTGTGATTTCAGCACCATACATACTGATAACGATGCAAACAAAACTGGTAGGAGGTGGAGGCCTGGACGTATTGTATATTCGTTGAATAAGGGTAGTCTCTGGAGTCAACATTTTGACAAGGAAACTCTCCAGAACATGTCCCCTTGCCGAAATGCTGGCTCCAGCGATGTACCTTATTCAACGACTTTTGTGTGCAGTGAAAGAGGTTCTATCCTATGGGAAAACACTAAGGTCACAAAGCAGGCTATCGAAGTGCAAAGGCACTTGAAGCCTGAATGAACAGGTCCCGTACCCCCCAAACAGGTTGAATTACTTCTTTTGGAGCACTCCCCATTACTATGTCCACTTGATGCAGTTATTGTTGCTGATGTGACAATGAAACCACTACGATAATTACCGATATAATTAGTGCAGTCGAGCTTTCGGACGTCGCACGCATAACTTACCAGCATTATATTGAGTTGTACGTTCCTACATAAATTCTCACTCGATCACCCACTTCTATACGTGAAACTGTATGGCCGGAGCAGCACCAGAAGAAAGTCGGATGCGGCGGAACACGCTAATGTGAAGAAAGGGAAAACAAGTTATTTTTTGTGCCGTTACCTTGGTTTGGAAGGTAGCCTCTGAGGCATTTCGCTTGCTAATAACTGCGAAGATGCATCTCTGCAAGAGAAGACGAAAACAGAAAAAAAGTCAGATCAACCACAATGACCCGAACGCGAACTTTGCGCGCAATATGCCCTTGGGCAGCAGCAACTAGAAGAAATGTCATAACTGAAGTGACAAGTGAAATCAGTGTTCATGACCGTAGCGTTTGCAGTACACCCACAATACGAGATCGCAGAGCATCACCGGCGATCTCATAACTTAACGCAGGGGTGTGTACGGTTAGACCTCAGTGGCGTCCCGAAATCGAGCCTGATGCTCGGGGAAATCAGAAAGTATCCCAGCTTTCCTCGATAAAGTGAGTGCCGTACAAATACACATAATAACAGGCACGAATATAGTTTTCCTCCGAGTCGGCTTTCGTGCGTGCATATCACATTTACCTTATGTCCATTGAAGACATCGGAGACGATTCTTCCCACCGAAGAGTGCATGGCTGCTGAAGTATTGATCGCAGTTTCAACACACACGCATCACCTCGCCACACAAGTCACTAATCGCCGAAGCTTCAGCAGCGTACCGATAAAGAGCCGAGCGAGGTACGGTCACTTCGGATCGGACTTCGGCGCTTTCGGCTGCTGCGACAAAACCCGTAGAAGTCGCAAGGTCGATCATACGACCCTTCGCCGCCTGGTGGTATTTCCCAGTATTTCCCATCGTAGTTTTGGTTTTCCTTGTCCCATCGAAAGCCCGAGCTGCCCGAGCCGCTGCTCGTAGTTTTGTGCGACGATGGCTGCTCTTTATCGTGCCCTTGTAGCTGCAGGGGACAGAGTTGTACCTGGTAAACTCCGCCCGCTGTGGGAGCATCCGGCAGGTGAGAACAAAATGAAGTTTCGTCCGAAACCTTTCTTGCATGGCGGTCAGTTCGCGTGATGCGCCCCTGCTTCTCCCGCCCAGTCCCATTCAAACTACGGCGGTTCCTCGTTGAAGTCTGAAGTGTAGCAGGTAGTGCGATTTGCTTTGCTAATGTACCTTCTCACTGGGCACGTTTAATGCCTTGTTTTGACTTGAAGGCGCGCCTTAAAAAATCGCGCGCGAAAGCACGATTGCGCGCCGATCGCGAGCCGAAACCAAATGCCTGCACCTCTGATGTATTCATTCTTCTAATTTGCTCGCAGGGCCCAAGACTATTTTCTTCTGGGCACCTTCGTTCAAGTGGGTGAGTAAGGGAAAGATGCCGCGCTGTTCTGGTTTGAGGGACGTACTGATTTCTATCTTCACCCCTCGCTGTTCTTGTGAACGTCGTACAGGCGTTAGTGATTGCCGGAATTGGAGACTTGGCGAGGCCTGCCGAAAAATTGAGCGCCTCGCAGTCAACAGCGCTGGCTGCTACTGGTATGTGTATTTGTGTGTGAACAGAGCGTATGCAGGCGCGACTCTGATATCAGTCGGCGCACAAGGCGAAATCACCTTTTTACTTTGCAGGAATCATCTGGTCACGGTACTCCATGGTTATCATCCCTAAAAACTACAACTTGTTCAGTGTCAACATCTTCGTAGCCCTGACTGGGCTCTATCAGTTGCTCAGGATCTACAGGTACAGTGCACTTCAGGTGTTGTGCTTTGTGCACACCATAAGTGAAATTGTAGAGGGAGCTTCAAGCCATGGTTTATACAGATCCTTCAACCCCCCCCCCCCCCTCCCCACACACACACATCCATTTTTATCAGAGAGACTGAGTTGAGCAGCTCACCTTGTGATTCAAGGCAGTAACACTATCTCAAATCTAGCATCCTCGATAAACCGTTGGCTCAAAGCTTGCATACGTTACCTGCAGGGGTGTATCCAGAAAGGAGTGAACACATTTGTTTGTAGATGCCACACATTTCAGTGTAACATGGAACATGAATACGCGGCATAAAAAAATTCTTGACTGTAGGCACCGTGCATACGTTAGGAGCCGCCACAGTCGCGCGCGGCTTCCAGCGCCACAGTGGCCACAGCAGCAAACTTGACGGGATATGGGAGCAGACGACACAAGTGGCAGCGAGCCACTACGCCGTGTTTTGCTGGTTCACTCGACACGTTTTCGTTTCCGTTGGCTTTTAAAAGACATTAACTTGGTATCGCAGCTGCCACAGACCCTTAATGTTAGAGCATATCCTTCTTTTCACAAGACCTCGTGCACCCTCGGGCGAACGCGGCAGCGTAAAATGCATGAGCAGGGGAAGATGACGCCGGAAGCAATGGGCCTGTTGAGCGAAACTACACGCCGCTTCGTTCACTAAACGATCACAGCTTGTTACCCTCACGCTAACATGGCAGCAGACTTGGCGATTGCATTGCGTTCGCTGCACCGATTTCAACTAGTGCAGCTGAGTGGTCGTCACAGCGGCTGTTTAGCTAGCCATGGCGCTGCAAAGCGTGTCAATTATTGTTACATTTGGGTTCAGAGAGCTACGTGCTAGATGGTTTCTTCTGAGGAGCTAATCTAAATAAGGGCAGAGAGCTTCTCGAAGCAAGGCACGTTCACGGCATCGTGGAAGAGATGTTGCTCGGCGGAACACCAGTCACGGGGAAGTGCACACCACAGACGCGAATTAACACGCCGGGAAGATCCGTGAAAATCGAAGTATGTTGCTTAAGTTTGCTTTTTCTTAGCTACAGGTCATGTAACGTTTTCTTATCGATAAAAGCAGGGACATCAGTGCGGCCAACTGGGACTGCCGTGCCAGAGTCGCAGGAAAGTGTAAAACCGCTGCGGCAGTTCCATTGTGCCTGAATGAAATGAACTGTGCATCGAAGACAAGCAAACCGCTATCGTGGGGCTTTCCTAAACGTCTACTCAAAACACTCAATTGTGCCAATCACAAAAAATGAGAAAAAGTGATTGTTTCTTTTCTTCTTTTTTTTCTTCAGCTCGCTTTAATACTGATCACTCCGTGAACTTATTACAACTTGCCTGCTAGTTTGCGTTCTCAAAACCTTCATTACAAATAATCTGGAGGAACTTGTGCCTCCACAGATAGGGCAGAGGTCAGCAATGCTGCAGCGCAACCCCACCTCACGCTCCTTCCTGCCTCTACTCAAGCAACAATGAGCTTGTTTGATTTGAAACAGATTATGTGCTCAATTTTATGTAGGCTATCAGGCAAGCAGCAAAGTATATATAAGCAGTATGTGGAAGTGCCACATCAGGCAGTGGCCGAACTGTCAGCTGCACGTTATTAAACAGATATGCTTCTGCAAATGAGCGTTTCTGCGTAATGACTGCGGCAAAGGTGCGAAGTATTACCTTTGGCACTACATCTTGGCAATGAGTCTTTGCTCTGCGATGTACATTTAGTGCACTTATTTAGGCTGGTACATTTTTTTTAATCTTCGAGGCACACAGGGTAATTACATGCTAGGCGAACACGCAAACTGCGTATGGTCTCTGATTGGAATCCGGTTAAATCGTGTACCGCACCCAACAACGCAACAATTATTCTTAGAGATTTTGGCATGACAACCAACCCGAAACGAACAGCCCGCAAGAATGCCGCACGCCGTCATCGCGGAACCGTGGAGCGAGCATGGCGAGCGGGTGAGAGTCTCCTGTCAAGGCTGCGCTTGTTGCCGCTAGAGGCGCCTTCATCGGCGGCAGAGTTACGTCTGCACGGAGCCTATATGCTACAGAAGGCACGGGTGTCTGAGAATCAGTATAACACAATATAACACAGTTTAAGCTCGCGTTACTATCATATCACAATGCAGTACCAGCTAGCTCAAGCTCGTGCTTCTACCACATCGCGACGCAGTAACAACTACATCATTGTGCTAGCTTGCTAAATAACACAGAAGTCTAAGATAAGGCTGCCAGTACATTGCCAATTCTTGCACATATATTGCAGTAATGATGAATTAACAGATTGTGTGCTTTCGACTGAAAGAATGCCCTCCTTTTTTTTTTCAGATACAACCAGACCCTAAAGGTGGAAAAGAAAAGCTAGGGCAAGCACGGTCCTAGTATATTACAAAGGCGCAACATCTGTGCAGAGATTAGCTCGTGTATAATGTGTCAATACCTGCCATTTTTTTGGAGATGCAATACGTACGCGAAATTAAGTAATTGCAATGTGAATTAAGCTATAGATATTTTACTTAGGTGAAAAATAAAACTAGCTGATTCAAGGTATTTGTTTTATGGCACTGCTTATTCTTACAGTTACTGTGTTGGAGGTAGTATGAACACATTGACGACAGTTTTTTCTGTGTTCACTTTATTTTGGGTATGTATCTTAAGCTTCCTCTGGTTCTGGTAAACAAAACAAAAATACTGGTAACATAAAGACTAGGAAAATACTTTGATTAGTCAAAAACTACTAGCGATCGTTGAGACTAGGAAAACAATTCCATCAGTCATAAGAACTACGGGCAATTGTTAGGACTAGGAAAATACTTTGGTTAGTCACAAAAGCAGCTTTCGGTCGCAGCAGCTCAGCAGCAAAATTCATCCAAGTTGTAGTTGGCAAAGCACTTAAATTCATTGCCAAGCTTCCGTGTGTGTGTGGGCTCGAAATCACATGGCCGAAGGCTAAGGAGCTGTTCTGCATAGGGCTCCATCACTGCACCTGAAAGCAAAGGAGATGAAAATTCAATCAAGTGACAATGGTATAATTTAGCAGTCAATAAGAAGCACTTGAAGACTGTTGGTGGATTTGCAAACACAGTCTGAGCTCACTATCGTGTTTGAATTCATACGCCTTAGCCTGCCTCTTGTGGGCTTCCAGAGAACTGATTTGCTTTATTTAGTGTCCCTGTCCAGTACGAATTTTCGGTCAACAATAACAATTTTTTTGTTCATTAACAACTCCTTTTCGTGGGCTTCTGCAGAACTGATTTTCCAGTCTCCATCTGTATTCTTCGTGTTTAAGCAATTTCGAGTTGGCTACTTTCAAATTTATCTTCGGGTAACTAAGTGCTTAGCACACAGTTTGAACTTCGATAATGTGTACGAAAGAATGCAGCAGGTCTAGCGGTAAATCTGTGGTCCTGAAATATGGACATATCCCACTGTGCATTACCTTAAAGGGGCCCTGCAACACTTTTCCAAGTAATCGTCGATTGGCTTCATTAAAAGAGCCTATAGCCTCATGAATCGGCTGCCGGAAAAATTTTTAGAATCCGTGAAGTACGAGCAGAATTACAGGGATCTGTCGCACGCTTCAAGTGCTTTCTCTCTCCTTTCGTACTATTGAGCGTGCTGAAAGCTACGCGGGGGGGGGGGGTGACAAGATGCATTCCTTCATAATTGCACGTCATGACCTTGAGCACTTTTTTTTTTTCATACGTGAAGCTTACTTTCAGAGTGCTCACGAGCAAGTGTGCAGGCTCGCGGATGCCATAGTAACTATGCAGCTTATGATGCTAAAATCAGCCAATGGCTGTGGACTTTGGGTTTATGGCATTATTTGTCGAGAGAACAGCGAACAATTTTAAGCTGACTTTGAGAATTAATTGTAAATTCCAGGTCGCATGCTGCGCTATAATGTTTGGCTTGCATGTTCTCAGGAGCCTTGACTATCGATCGGCTTCTTTAATTATTGCCTTATCTCTTCACTGCTTAGTTAACCTTAAAGGAAAAAAGTACATCATGTCGAAACAGCAAAAAATGGTATTTTTTCTGTATTCAGAACCATCGTTACACCCCGCTTTGTCTGCAGTTGGGAATCACATGTAGCTGACCAGTCTGATATGGCACTAGTTTTAGTTCATACCATTACCTAAACTGTTGTATCGACAAGCTACAGTTTAAGTGTTCCATAAAGGTGAGTGTGTAAAAGCGGGCCATTAGACATCATGCTGGCTAAAACTATATGCCAATACATGGCCTCAAAACTGTCATGCAATGCAATTTTTCCTACATGCTACCATGCACGACTTTCGCTCATTTCATGGCTCTGCTTCAGGAAACATAAAAATTTTGAAGGACAAAGAAACCATGCTATCACATATGGCTCGTAGCCCGTTTTTCCAACATGGGAGAACTAAACTTTAACATTACAGGATCATTGTTAGATTTCACCTTTCACCTACAGCGGCAAAACACTGATGCAACTATAGTAGGACACAACATAAGGTGGGAAGAGGTCCCACCCAGATGACCGAAGCACTGCAGCTGATTGCCTCCACGACTAAGGTAGTAGTTTCACTCGTGTTCTCCGATGGTGGGGTCCCCGACCGTGCGGCTTATGGCATCAGTCTAGAGCGCGCACTCGGTGCAGACGTGTGTACCCACCTTTGAGGTGAAAAGGCAGCCGCCTTCTAACGTTTTATCCGACTAGAGGAGAATATGGAGTTGACAGCAATCACTGCACCTCACCTGTGCACAGGATTATGAATGTGGGACGAAGGAATTTCACAGTTTCCGCAGTTTTCGACAAGCACTCCTCGGAGAGGAAAGGAGGGTCGAGAACAACCACCGTGAACTTTCCCTGCCAGTCCCGAGGTATCTCAAGTGGGGCATTGTAGTCGTAGTGCACAAAGTCTTCCCCATGACACTCGAACCTTCGGTCGAATTCGAGGAGCTTGAGTGTGTTCTTGCAGCCAAGCTCTCGAAGCTTTGCATACAGAGTTGGGCATGAGATACAGGCGATCCTGCAACGATGGCATTATTAAAAGCATATCTTAAAGCTTCTTCTGGCTTTGACGGTTTTGGAAAGCAGTAAGGACTCATTAGTATTGAAAATTGGGCAAGTTGGTAACAATTCATCATCGTCAGCAATGAAAAATGAATTAAACAAAGAATGTCTTCTGTCTTGTGTGCATCATCAACAGCGTCACTTAAGATAGGGACAAGCAAACAAACACATTTTTAGAAAAATAGCTTAATATCTTGAATCTGACAGGAGCACTGAAATAAGACAAGAGAACTGTCTATTTACTTTGTCATGCATTCGCAGTGTTAACTGATTTTTTTCTAAAGATGTACCAACTTGGCCAGCTAGCTAGTATTTTACAAAAGCATATGTGCCTGTCTTGGTGCAGTTAAAGATGAATAAAAACGCATCGGTTGTTGTTAAAAAAAGACTACACAGACTCAGCGCACGTTGGATATAAATGACTCTAATCTTGTTTGAGATTTAAGATTGTAATGTTTGCCGTCGGGATACTTGGCACATGATTATAAGAATAAAAATGTGACAAAAGCAAGAGAGAGACAAAACAGGCACCGACTTTCGACTGAAGGTTTATTTCACTCTACACAGGACATATACATGAAAGGAACTGAGATACAAGGCTGAGGGAGACAAGAAAATGCTATGACGAATGAGAGAGATGGAAGGGGGAAAGGAATTTCTGTGAAACTCCGCACAGATGAGGATCGGTGCTGCATCAACATGAAAACAATGACGACTGAAGTCAGACACAGGACAGAAATAAGGTAAGACTCAAAAAGTTGCGAAGTACCATAAATAAGATTCTAATGCGTGCTGAGGCAGGATTACACAAATTAATTGAGCAAAGTTCAAGGTGGTCATCAAAAGTTGTGAGTCGGACCATTAGACTGGATAACAATCCTTGGAAGATTAAAGTGCCTTGAGGGCACCAAGCTCTCAAATTCATAAAATGTGTGCTTTTTCATTTTATGGAGAGGCACACGCAATTCCACTTAACAAAATTAATGCTCCAAATGCTCTAATGAAGCTAGCTTTACCATGTAACCCTTACAGCTACCATGTCTGCCAAGCTCATCAAAGCTACTAATTGTACTGCGGAAAATTCCACTTAACAAAACTAATGCTCCAAATGCTCTAATGAAGCTAGCTTTACCATGTAACCCTTACTTACCAAGCTCATCAAAGCTACTAATTGTACTGCAGAATATTCAGTGTTTTCTATGTGCCAGACTTTCTCCTGAGCTTTTGCTACTCAGTGGTATTTTAACAGTAAGAAAGACCAATTTTGTGTTTGGAATAATCCCAGTTAGGTGCCAGAAGCAGTCCCTCTAAATATGTGAAAAAAGTTACCACATCCCATATCTGATGTGGTAGGGACTGTATTTGTTGTATAAACAGAGAGGTGTGGCTCATAATCGTCTTGCAGTTTTGGCAAACGAAAAGGGAAGACGAATAATGTGTATACATGCAAAATCAAAATATCAAAATTTATATCCTAACAAAACCAACAAAATTTGGTTGCCATGCTCACCCTGGAAATTGAGTTTTCACAACACTTTTGCAGTATTCAAGAAAAACACTACAGTGTCTTTTTTGCACCTCTGACAAGACGCAATGGTCTTTGTCCAATAAGTCAGTTTTTCTATAAAAAACTGGAGGCAAGAAATTCACTACACCACTTCCATGGGCATCTTACATATTCCGGATAATAATTTAAAAGGACTGAATGCAATCTACCTAGGGTCGTAGAAGAATATGGTAGAACATAAGGAAGCGGGTTGTAAAACATGCTGCATTAGGTGCTGCCGCATCATCTGTGCCTACAGATGAGAAAATAAAGTGTCTCCTGTTCATAGAAGGGGCTTAAATACTTTTGTATGCAAGTACCTCCTTTGAATGTTGCTGCCTACAGGAAGTCAAATCATGTTACACTATCTTAGAGTACCCTTCTTTATTGCGCATTTGACAGGTATACCACAGCAAGCTGCTCCTCGGTCAAAATGCGTGACACATTTGAACTTTCACTTGTTTGAGACAGCTTATATTCATGTCAATATAAAATGCAAGAGGACAGCACACAACTGGTCTACATCAGCTGGGACCGCTTGTGAACTTTTATTCAGATTATGTCAAGCTGTGAATGCAATAACATACAACCTTGCAAAGCACGTGTCAAATGGAAAGAAGGCAATAAACGTGAGACGTAACGTTAACTCACGCTCCTTCTGGCCCTGCTGCACGCAATGCTTCCTTGGCCAAAGCCGTTGCCGTCTCGTTGCTATACCAGAATTGGCTTAATTGCTTGGGTGAACAGAAGCATGCAAAGAAATCGACACTAGTCACTGGGGTGGCAGCACAAAAAAATTACACGGGTCAAAAAGAAGCACTCGTGTAAGGATCAGACTCTGTAATTGTTTTATTTGTATAAGAATTGAACATCTGCGATACGTCCACATTATTACTCACATTGCATTTTTGACATTAGCTTTTATTTTTTTAATGCATGAGCATACCTTCAGATACGTCCAATTCAACAGAAATCATTGCTGAATGATGTGTATGCAGAATAAAGACATGAAAATTAAGATTCGTTTCTCATAATACGTGTTCCAGCCGATGCAAAGTCACTTTCTTTCATTGTGGCCATCAACCTAATTTCTCTCACTACTCTTTTTTTCCTGCAAGTCATATAGATATTCGCGGAGTTTAAGAGTCGGCATATTACAAATTCCTGGGAACTGAATTTTCATTGGCTTAGCTAGATCATCTGCTTATCGAATGGTTATCCTTGTATCAAGCGTTCGAGGAGAAGAACCTACCCAGTCCTCCTCTGGTGCGGTTCCCTTCTCTTGCTCCTCTCTTTCTCGTAAGAATTCTTCCAGCGCAGCTTTCGCGTAGTCCGACAGCTCCGGCGGACTTTCGTCATCCGATTCGCCGGACCTGCGTGAGAAACGCGCGCACTTTCGGATGCTTGGCGCAAAGCGAGGGTGACGTGAAGCGAGAGAGAAACACTAGCGATACGTTATTCCTATTCTAGTGCATTTCCGTGCTTGGCCAGTGGTCAGAGCGGCGGCGAACCCTCGTTATCAACGGAATCGGCGATGGATGATAAGAGTGCCACAGAATCTAGCGGAACGCACCGCTACGAAATACCGGTTCAGGCAGGAGAAATCTGCAGGGGACAGTAAAACTGGTTTCGAAGTCTGATCTAATTTATTGGGACGACCGATAAGTTCTCAACTCGGAAAACCGGTTTTTTCGGCGCAGCCTGCCGCACCCTTTATACGCGTAGAAACCGGTTTTTCTGGAGACGTCGTTCGTAGATAAAATTTACCTCATGTTCTGCCGATTACCTACTTCACAGAATAACACTCCGACTCGGCTACTACAGCGTGTTTGCGGGCGCTTTAGTGTACACTTTAGTGGTCACTTTTGTATGAAACTTTCGACCACAATCTAAACGAATTGGGCGCGGCCATCTTGGTGATGTCGATGTTGTTGCTGCAAACAGTGGCGACAAACTTTCGGTTCTGAATCGCACAAGATGTTCAAGGGTGTTCCATTCTTTTTATTATTTTTTCGCGATCGCCGAGTGTGCGGACGTGTTCACATCGGCTGCGACTTCCACAAATGATTTCGCAGCGAATTCTCGCGACTAACCACCTGAATCTTATATCACCCGCACCGTGAAGGCATCAGGATCCCGAGGACACCTAATTTTCAGGTGGGACACTTCTTCTCGCCGAAATATAAGTGATTTTGTGCCTCGACCATGCCGTCACCACGCTAAGCCTAAGCGCGGACACCAAGAGCAGGGCCTACCAGGTGTCAGGTGCGCCGGCTACGGCGTGCCGGTGTGCAGCGCGCCTGCACGCGTGTTCCTCATCGACGGACCAGTTGCCCGTTCACCCTACGGAGGATGGAAGTTGAAGTAGAGGGCGAAGAAATTAGCCAGGAAGAGTTGACTGCTGAGAGGGGCTGGCATACCGCCCGTTCCCGCCGCCGCGACGGGCGGGGTGGCAAGAACTCATCTCCGAGCGCCTCACCCCAAACACAAGAATCCTGCTCCCGTACTATACCCAAGAAGAACGTCAAAGCTCAAGTTCTCAAGGCCGGACGAATGCCTCCACTACCTAAAAACGAGATAAAGATCATACTTCGACCCAAAGGCGGACTTCATATCTCCAAAGTCGGCAGCCCCACGGTGACTGCAGCCATTTTTCACGCAACGAAGATGCCCCTTGAGGAGAGCCAGGAAGACACCATCTGTCCGAATGTCCAGCAAAATATAATCGTAATCAGCACCCCCCACCCGCACAACGCTGACAGATACGTGCGCCTGAAATCTATTCACGTCAACGGGACCACTCACGAAGTCAACGCCTACGAGGCAGCCCCTGACAACACCACGAAAGGGGTTATACGGGGCATACCTCTCACAGACACTGCTCAGGAAATTGACGTAAACATCGTGAACACCCGCAACCCGTTAGCCCTGGCCGCTAAGCGCATCGGCACAACCACCACCGTCGTCATCGCCTTCGACGGACCCAGCGCGCCGCGCCTGGTCCGTTACGGCGCAACGCTAATCCCATGTTCGCTATACCGCAAGAAAATCGACATATGTTACCACTGTGGCCGTCTAGGGCACCGCATGGACGTTTGCCCATTTCCTAACAACAAGATTTGCAGGGGCTGCGGTTCCCGCAATCCCGACCAAGACCATCAGTGCACCCCAAAGTGCACGCTGTGCGATGGAGCCCATCCCACGGCGGACAAAGAGTGCGCGGCCAAGTACAAGACACCGTACGTCATTCGCAAACGCCTCTGGGAACAGAGAATGACACAACAGTCCACTCCTCAAGCCAGTGATCTCCCTCCCACGAACCTCAAGCACGGATACCGACCGCGATCCCGCACCGGAGCAGGCCGTTCCGGATCCAAATCCCGGTCGAGATCCCGGTCAACCCCAGGAGGACAAGCACCCTCAGAAAAGGTGAGCTTCGCAGAGGCAGTGCAAGGCGTCCCGCGAGAGGGTCCAACTACACTCCATCCTACACCGAAAACAAACACAGACGATGCCGCCATTGACCAACTTAAGAAAGAAAACGCGGATATGCGCGAGCTAATACAGAAACTCACACAGGAGGTCGAAAACCTCAAACAACTCAAAACACAACCCATACCCCAAGTTTCCGAATCCCTAAGCGTCACGTCTCCAGAAGCAGCCCCATCCCCAGCCCCAAAGAAGAGGGCCCTCCAGGGAGGAGCTACAGGGCAGGTGCGCTCCGAAGTTAAGGACCTTCTAGTGTCACTACAGAGCACTGTTGAAACTCTTCACAATGCACTACTCGAGGTCGCGCAACGAGTCACCGCCATGGAAAATAACCTCCATACCCTTTTTCCCCCTTCCGCCCCCGCGGCCATAACCATGGACACTACCGACGTCGCACGCGGCGTCCCTGATCTGCCACCAGCGGCCTCCTCGATCCCCCATCATGGCCCACACTAACACCGATACAGTGATTTGGCAATGGAACTGTCGCGGTTACCTCCACAAACAGCCAGTTCTTCGCCAACATTTGCGTACGCACTCGCGCCCACCGGACGTGATCATACTCCAAGAGACACACCACACTGCAGTCACCCTGCCCGGATATCAGCCTTTCATTGCCACCAATGCCCCACACGGAGTCTCTACACTCGTTCGTAACAGAATCACCACTATCGAACATGACCTCCAGGACCGCCGTTCGGAACACCTTTTCATTGAACTTCTTCCGCACAAGAAGCGCACAAATAGCATCTTCATCCTCAATATCTACAACGCCCCGACCCTTCGCCACAGCCGCTTTCTCGCACTCTTCAAAAAGGCCCTAAACACCGCAGGCAGCAGCCCCCTCATTATCGGCGGAGATTTCAACTTCCCGCACACGGCCTGGGGCTATAAACATTGCTCCGCTGCGGGCCGTAACCTGTGGCAGGACACACACGATCTTGGCCTCATGCTTATTACAGACCCGACTTTCCCCACGCGCCTCGGCACGTCCACTGCGCGAGACACAACGCCCGACCTCACGTTCATCAAAAATGTAGGTGACGTTCAATGGCGCAATACTCAATACGACCTCGGCAGTGATCATTCGATCCTCGAAATCATTCTTCCACACCTCACAGCACTAATTACAAGAACAAGGGCGTTCACAATAGTGGACTGGGACGCCTTCCGCAAACGTCGCACAGCAGAAGCGACAGACACCCCAATTTCCGATATTGAATTATGGACTCGCGACCTCCAATCAGACACCAAACTAGCCACACGCACTATCCAAACCGATGCTCCAACCGAACGCATGGACAGCCGGCTCGCTCACCTCATTGAAGCCAAGTCGTCCATCTTGACTCGCTGGAAGGGCCAACGACTTAACAAAAGACTCCGGAAAACGGTGGCAGAACTCAATAAACAAATCGAGGAACACTGTCGCGTCCTCAACCAACAACAGTGGGCGGAGCTTTGTAACTCCCTCGACGGGAAACTCCACCACTCCCGCTCGTGGAAAATCCTCAAGCATCTCCTGGACAACACCAATACCCGTTCACAACAACAGGACAAGCTCACCAAACTCCTATTCACAGAAACCAAGGCACACGGCCAGGACCACGTAACAAGAACCTTATGCCAAAAGTACATCCCTTCTGGTCCCGCAAGGACTCACGGTCCATATGCGGGGTCCACGAACGCGACCCTCGACGAGGACTTCAGCGTGGCCGAGATACACGCTGCTCTGCACAAGCTGAACAGCCGTTCAGCCCCGGTTTGGACGGCGTCACCAACAAAACCCTAAGAAACCTAGACGACCCTTCGGTGGAACAGCTGACTGCGTACATCAATGACTGCTGGCACCAAGGATCTATTCCCCAATCATGGAAAACGGCCAAGGTAATCCTCATTCCAAAGCCCGGCAAGCCGTCCAGCCTGGCCAATCTCCGTCCCATTTCGTTAACATCGGGAGTAGGCAAAGTTATGGAGCACGCCCTCCTTAACCGTATAAACTCCTATCTTGAAGACACTACCGCCTACCCCCACTCGATCATCGGCTTCAGGGCGCACCTCTCAACCCAAGATGCCATGCTTCTACTCAAACACCAAATCCTCGATGGCAAATCCCGACACACGAAGGCGATCTTGGGACTCGACCTCGAGCGCGCCTTCGATAACGTCGCGCACTCCACCATCCTCGAACGCATATCACTACTCAGCCTTGGCGAGCGCACCTATAACTACGTTCGAGACTTTCTATCCAACAGAAGGGCGTTCCTCTCGGCAGGGGACATTCAGTCGGAAGAACTCGCTCTTGGTGCCGCGGGCACCCCGCAAGGTTCCGTCATCTCCCCAATGTTGTTTAATCTAGTCATGATCGGTTTAGCACAGGAACTCCAGAAGATCGACGGTATTGAACACACCATTTATGCCGACGACATTACGATTTGGGCCGCGAAGGGCAGCGACGGCGAAATCGAAACCGCTCTGCAAAACGCGATCGATACCGTCGAAACTTATCTCCGAGGCACGGGACTCCGATGCTCGCCCAGCAAATCGGAGCTTCTCTTATATCGCCCAACGCTCCGCGGACGCCCACCGCTACGCTTTACGCACAAACGCTACTACGAAGAAATCCAGCTTCACACAGGGAACGGTGACACCATACCCGTGGTTTCCACCATCCGGGTCCTTGGCATGACCATCGAAGCCAACGGTGCGAACTCAACGGCTATCTCCAAGATCCTCCGACAGACGGCCAACACGTCGCGGCTGTTAAAGCGGGTGACAAACCGAAGGCAGGGCATGAAGGAAGAAAGCCTCATCCGCCTCGTTCACTCGTTCGTTATCTGCCACATCACGTACGTCGCCGCCTTCCATACCTGGTACAAAGCAGAAAAAACTAAGCTGGACATCATCATTCGCGGAGCCTACAAGCTTGCCCTCGGACTACCAAACAACACCAGCACAGAACTTCTTCTCCAATTAGGACTCCATAACACCCTCGACGAATTAATCGAAGCGCAGCGTCAGGCTCATCTGGAGCGCCTCACCCTCACAGAAACGGGTCGGCACATTCTGACTAAACTCGGCATCACCTACCACCGCCAGCACGGAGACAAACACCCAATCCCAGGATGTATCCGGGCTTGGCTACATGCCGACCCCATCCCCAAAAACATGCACCCTGAATACAACAAGGAACGGCGGAAGGCACGGGCCGCCTCCCTCATCAAAGCTTACGGCGACACCACAGGCGTCACCTTTGTCGATGCAGCTGAATATCAAGACGGGCACCGCTTCGCAGCGGCTACCACCCAAGGCGGCTCGCTCAGACACGCTGCCAGCATCGTAACCCAGAACGCTGAGACTGCCGAAGAGGTGGCCATCGCCCTGGCCGCCCTCGACCCAGACTGCGACACCATCGTGAGCGACTCCCGCACGGCAATCAACAACTATATAAAAGGCCGCATCTCACAGCAAGCATTACGCATCCTACACCACGCCCCTCACTCAGCAGATAACCAAATCACGCTCGTCTGGATTCCAGCACATGCCGGCGACGTTCATCCGCACCTCACCAACCTTAACGAGGTCGCACACTCCGTAGCACGAGGCCTGGTCAACCGTGCCGGAGACAGCGCAGGTGTACCCGCGGAACGCGATCGCCTCACCAGCTACAACGACATCACCAAAGCATTTTACCTTGAAAGAAGAACCTTCCCCACCCCTCATCACAAGCTAAACAGAGCGCAGGCAACCACCCTCCGCCTGTTACAGACAAACACGTACCCGTCACTACATCGATACCACAAGATATACCCAGACATTTATCCTAACCACACCTGTAAGGTATGCAAGACCCAGGTCGCTTCGCTCCCGCATATGCTGTGGGAGTGTAAACACCAGTACCCATCCGTTAAGACCGAGACCCTCTCGTCGAGATGGCATGCCGCCCTGCGCAGCTCCCACTTCGACGACCAGCTTTGGGCGACCCAGCAGGCCCGCGAGGCGGCGGAGAGGCAAGACCTCGACGTCCCCACGTGGGAGGCCTAGGCCCAGCCAAACAAATTGCTGGTCTCAATAAAAGTTTATTCCTCCTCCTCCCGTGGATGTTCTCCGAGCGCGAGTGCCGCGAGTGCGTAAGCGCGTGCAAGCCAAACCGTGATACGGTGTCACGCGCTGTACAGCATTCGTGTTGAGCGAATATCTCTCGGCCGCCTTCACAAACCGTCACCGCAAAATGTCGGTCGCGCGTGGCTGCTCCACCAAATTTTCTTGGCGCGCGCTGCTTCCCGTTGGCGATTCTCCTGAAAATACTACGGAATTTCAAGCCGGCCTTTTTGCTTTTATAAGGGAGACGCAAACTTCACATCTTTGATTTCGCCACGAGACTACAGTGCGCAGAGGCAGAAATTTTTTTAAAGCACCGCGTGCCTCGTGTTCGGCACGTTACGTCCAAGATCCATGAGGTCTGCCGGAATGAATTTGACGCACTAGTAAGCTTTGGCGAGTACCCCAGGAAAATCTGTCCGTCCTTAGGAATACATATGGATCCGAAGAAAATACACGGTAAAGAGGTTAATCGAATACACAACTTAACAAGTGTCTACTCGACCTTTTGAGCATGCGGTAAATCGAATCCTCCACCCTCCCAAGTGTGGACTAAGTGGTCGAACCTTCGACTTCCGAAGCACCTGCTCGACATGTTTGCAATTTTCTGGTATTGACGACATGGTACGCGTCCGATTTCAACAGCCAATGATAACATGATGATAAGGTGCTAGAGACGTGGGCACGTGTGCGGTCGTGTCAAGTTCGGCGAGGTTGACAAGGTCCAATAACGGTTGTAACAAGTCGAATAACGAACGATAAGGTTCGAATGCAATTCTATTGACGGACCGCATCCAAAAAATCGGCGATTTAATACACCGCAGTTGCACACTATATACGTCACACCACGGGCGCTACCGCTAAGGACTTTAGCTACCCATAGAGTCTATGTTAGATACCACTCGGCACTGCGTCTTCGCCCACGTGGCCGCGAAAATGCTCACGCACTCTTAGGAAATTCCTCTATAGAGGTACCGTCGAACACATCAAATTTCTCGTGTATCACGAACAGGGCATGAAGTCAGTATAAGGGGCCACACTTGCCCTGCCCTACTCAGAACATCATACATACACCCCCCCCCCCCACCCCCACGAATACAGGGAGATTGAGCAAATGCCTTTATTGAGCACACAGCCTTGTTGCGCGACCCCACTGTAGAAGGAATACACGGCTTTTTACGCAATTTTCGCCTAATGAGACGCCAAAACTAACCATTACCAGGATGGGGTTCAAGGCCCCCCCCCCCCCCCCCCCCCCGGAAAATTTTTAATTTTGCTTGCGTATATATACATGCACACACAAACATACATAAAGTATGGTTAAAAATCACGGCACGTACGCCCCCGACCACATACATCGGGTGCGTGCAATTTCTCGTGACAACCACGTCATGCCACTACGAATCTAGCCATTCTGACCTAGCCACTAAAGGCGATAGTTGCTCTGATGCAAGCAAATATTACCCCTGAGGCGAAACCTTTGCCACTTCCTTGGACTAGTGCCTAGGGAGCAGGATACATTGCACATAGGATGCATCAACGTACGTGTGCTGCGCACCAGCAAAAACGCTGAAAGTTTTCGTTTCCTCAAATTGAATACAACAAAAAACAAATTACACATGCATTTCGTGCCTAAGATATGATTATTTTTATGTAAAAATGCACAAGCAGTCTGGAGCATATTTAATTGCAGGCTCATTAATTTTTGGAAATTATACTTCATTTTGCTTCTCAGAATTAACATACAGCACCTCACATGTGCAAATATGACATTCGCACACACTCGTCAGTTTGCACCTGAAGGTGATATTACACAGATAAGCACGGAAGAAACAGCAGTACAGCCGCAGCCACGTCTATAGAGCGCGTGAGCAGCCAGTTTTTGCTCTGCAGGACGACACCTCGAGGCAGTTTCGGTTTCTGACGTGGTGTCAGGAGCATGCGCGGCCTAGTAAGTGGGCTGACCACGTCAAGCCCAAAACTGCCTCAAGGCATCTCCCCGCAGAGCAAAAGCCGGATGCTCACGCTCTCCACACAGACGTGGCCACGGCTGCACATGCATTCCTTAGCCCTAAATTCACTTGTGTCCATAATCCACCATGTGAGTCAATAGCAACTTGCCAGTGGCAAAGTGCATTACACAGCCAAACACTATCCAAAACCAGGTCACTAGATGTGTCCCAAGGAAGTTCAACGCATGCCCAATGACAGCCATTTATCAACTGGCTGCAGTCTGCTTTAAATGAAAATTGGTGCAGCATTACCATGAATACTCAAACACGTCACATAGCCCAATCTTTTTATTCTTGCACATGTACTACACAGCATAGCCATAGCTCTTGATGACCTTTGCCATCGGTTCCACCTGCTTAGCAGAGAGCTCCTTGGCCTGTGCAAGCAGTTTCTGCAAGGAAAACAAACAAAACATCAGCTGCTGTGCTTAACACAAGTCAAGCCAAAGCTTTCTTTGGCTAAGGATTCTCAGTAAAGTTTTGATATCAGGTCATCAAACAATGTAGGTATGTAAGCATCATGGAATCCAACAAAGTTTTAAAGCATCCTCTACAGAGACCACATGCCAACATTTGGGACTCTTCAAGTTTCCTTACAGGGTAAGGACACTTGTTATGTTTGCATACAATATGCAAAAAGCAACATCCTACCCTTTTCAACTCAGTCTGCATTGCTTTGGAATACACACGTAAAACATTACAGGGTCCAAATAAATTTGGTGAACCTTCTAAGCGGCAAGCAAAGATGTTATGGACATAAAATTCAATATTTGTGCAGTCTTGGAGAGGATGCTTAATCCGCACACGCAAATCAAAGCAGATTCCACACTCACCCTGTCTGACTTCTTGGCCTTGTGGTAGAGGGCAGCCTTGGCTTTCCTCTTGAGCTCGAGGGACTCGATGACACTCTGGTACTTCCAGCCAACTTCGTGGCCAAGACGTCCGAGCGTGCAGTACTGCAAGTGAAAGCCCCAAAGCCAGTTTACACCAAGCCACTGACATTGTCAATGCCGCAATAGACTTATGTGACATCAGCTTCCAAGGTTGATTGCACTGCCCTCCACCAGAGGGGGGCTCAATGTAGGTAAGGAATAGAAGCTCATCACGACAGAACACAATTCTCATGAAAAGCGAAGCCCCAACAGACATCAAACATAACCAGCCTTTCCTTGTTTCCGGAATATGGGAAAAAAAAAAAAAAAAAAAAAAAAGACGGCTCGACTAATTTTCTGTTGCTTCCATGAGTACACAGAATGCTACATGTTCTTCTATACTCTTGTCAGCTAATAGATGGCTTGCATGTGACGTCATGGATGCAGCTTCTGAAAGGAACTGGGACTCCACAATGGCGGCTTTGATGACAAACAAGGTGTGTCTATGTGAAAACGACGTGGCAGGAACGCATCCGTGCGTGAATAATGAAAGAACATGCATGTGTTTTTATAACATTAATGTAACACCGGAAACATCGCGTCCCCACATGCTGGTGTTCCAGCACGGCGCTTTCAGTGACGTCAGTGCAAGCCATCTATATATTGTAGCATGGTGAGACAAAAGCACGCCACAGGCAAGCACTTAGATTAAACACAAGATAGGACACTAATTACAAATGCAACCTCAAACTTGAAACATGACAAAGCCTACGCAATTTAGTAATGTGCACCCTGCAAGTGACGGTTCCACGTCGTTGCAAATAAAAGAAAATCCGTGTGCCTTGTACATTAGTACACAGTGCAAAGTACCACTGGATGGAAATGCTATGTTTTGCCCGATGTCTGCTAGTCCTTGTCAATTTGTCCCAGAAAAAGAGTGAATTTTAAAAAAGTGAGGTAACACCAGATGACGACTCTGCTGCTACCATGATGCTGAGCGAGACTCCAGCACTGGTGCCACACTCCACTTGCCACAAGGAAAAACTCTGAATCCAGCCACTCGAGAAATGATAGGCCAAATTTTACTGGGCTGAAGGGTTTTAGCAACTTCACCATGCGTTCTGCACAATGTACTCTACATTGTGGCCAAAGTTCTGAAACATCTAAACCAATTTTTTACATTTTTACAACATGCCGTGTGTGCACACCCTTATATATACAGAATTTTACTATAAAAAATATTTGGCTTGCACGTTCCTCAAATAATGCGGAGTGCCAGTTGCAATATCCCACGGTAGTACTTGTGAAAATGCAAGATTACGTTTCGAGTGACAAAAAATCAGATTGAGAGCACTTTTCTTTGGTGATCCCAATACCCATGAACAGCGAGTGTTTGGCAAGGTGTTTTTTGCAGAAACTTATAAAAAAAGATTGCACACAAAAAGCATTATCTTTGGCCACTGTGTATGACACACTGGATAACTGCAGCAGCTACTAAAACACATTAACATATCCAAAATCAGTCTGCATGAAAAAGCAGAATTTCTATTGCGGCTGAGAATTCACAGAACCAGCTAAGCATGAATCTAGAACTTCGGGCCAGCAAGTGCACTTATCGAATAAAGCAACAAAGTATCGTACCCTGCGCCTTGGGTTGAGCCGGAGCACACGCAGCGCCGACGGCACTACCATGCGCTTCATGCGGTGGTACGGCGGTGGCACGCCCTCAAAGACCTTCAGGCGGTCCAGGGCAAGGGAGCCACGCTTCGTCTTGTGTGGCAGCATGCCACGCACAGTCCGCCACAGGATCTTGCTGGGTGCCCTAAAGTGGTAGGGCCCTCGCTTTGGGTTCACATTGCACCGCTTGCGCAGAAAGTCCAGGTACTTCACTGTGCATGGCGTGGCAGCAAAAGAATAGCACACGTGTGAACTCACTAATGGTGGTACAAGTGCAACAACACAGCACGTAAGTGCAAGCTAGAGAATCCTCCAACCTTTACTCTTATTTTGTCTGAATAGTTCTGTGCACCAGGACCTAAGTCTGCAACGCGTGCAAAAGCAGATGCCTGTGCAGGCCACTTAAATGTGCCCATCTCTTCAACAGTGTTTCACAGAACTACCATGTGGCTTCATGGCATGGCAGAAAGCTGCAGCTGAACTTTCAACAACCAAGTTTCTCTGCACCTAGGCTCCAACTCTCCAGAGGTACAGGTCACCCTTACACCATAGCTGAACCAGTTCTTGCAGTTTGTGGCCACTGCATGAGGGGAGTTACATGTGCTCAAGGAGCAAAAGAGTCACTGTAATGCACTCATTTATTCGATACTTATACACCACTTAGAATGCCATATTGTTCAAACTGACATTAATGGGACACTAAAGACAAACAATTTGGGTCACACGAAGAGATTAATACTTATGTCTAAAACTTAAATATCGCCAGCATCTTAGTAACTAACATAAACGAACACCTAATGCCCATCCAGTGGAACATTCCAGTAATAACCCTATGACAAAGCACTTCAGTAGTTTTGTCACAAAACTCAACCACACACACACACAATAGCTTGGCAGTGCATTTTACCATGAAATAAAATGCAAGCTTAACATGTCTATTTGATTCTGTGCTGGCACCGAATGAGAAATATAGCTAGAGTACCCCCTAGTACTAACAGCCACCTATCTCAAAAGCCATGCCTTTGGACATTGTATCCAAACTCAATAGCAGGAAGCAATGTAGTTAGTCAGAAGTTCCACCGCCCGCATGCCTACCCCAGTGCATGACAAAATGTCACGTCATGACGCCGCTGGTTCATTTTCTCGCTGTGCAGCCGAGTTTTAGGCAAGAAACTGTGGCACTGTCTGTCAGCAGAGTGAGGATAAAGTATGTGACATCAAACTGCCTCTTGGACAGCTGGCAGGCTATGCAGAATATGTGCACTATTGAAATGAGTTCTTGAAACATTTGCTTGGCACGTAACAAGTGCTTCGAACTACGGACATCAATGAAACAGTCTGTGTCCCCTAAAATACTGGCCGACGACTTTTCATGAAGTGGTAGAATAACCAGCGACTAGAGTGAAGGCAAATGGAAGCTCTGTCTTCAATGTGGAAGCGCACATTATGTTACCAGTTTGAGAACAATACTCGCAGAAGTGTCAGTTTTTTAGCATAAGGACTGCTACGAGCAGTTGCTTGTGATAGCCGCTTTTTCTCGCTCAAATTTGGCTGTTAACGGCAATGTTGGCTCCGATGAGAATGCCAAAATTATGACAATATGACACAAATTGAAGACCGCGAAAAAAAAAAAGTATGTGCGTTACTTAGCCCTAAATTTTCGCGTTGCGATCTGCGAGTACTGCACAAGGCAGATGAAGCCACCATGCCACAAGTGACAATGCAGCAGCAGCAGACAAGTGCCCACCACTGGAACACTAAGTTGCGCCCTAACGTTTGAACACACTACATACTGGAGGGGAAGCAAGAAGTGAATAAAAGTCGTGGCAACCCCTAGCACGTCCAGAAGTTTTCAAAGCGTGAAACTAGACAGCATGACAGGCATGCGTTAAGCCCAAAGAGTGCTGGATAGTGATTATCGGCCGAAAAGTCTGCTACTGCCAAGCAGGTAGTATTAATGAGAACTGCCGGCGGTCCCTGCCGGCGGCAAGTTATCTTTTCGTCCACTTTGCTTTCTTCACATTTATATTCTAAATACTACACATAACACCCCCTATACTTTCCTTGGCGTTATTGTCTGTTAGTTCTCATTAATATTGTGTCTAACAAAGAAAACGAGCCCTTAAGAATCATCTTTCCTTCATTCAAAGCAGGTAGTATGTAGTATTGCGAATTGCCGTTAATGCGTCATGTTTTCATAGTCGCACGCTGAGAAACTTTCCGTCATGTGAAATCCAGGAAAGCTACTGTTCATTCGCAAAAAGGCTGCTTGAGGGCACAGGCCTGCTACGGTTACAGTTCCCGTTGTTTCAACTAATATTGTCTGCACCTAACAACTCCTGGCACTGTTATAGCCAAGAGGTCTGGAACCAATGAACTACCCTCTAAAACACCTCCAAGCGCCTTTTCACATGCAAGAGCATATCTTAGCGTAACAGCAGTGAGCTACCCCTAGTTCACAAGCACGTGCGCAGCGCTTATCTCGAGATGTGCCCACGTATGACCAGACTTACGCTTATTCCTGAAGAAGCTCCCGGATATGCAGATCCCCTCGCATCGCACGACCACCACCCGCTGGCCTGTACAGAGGGCAAACAAGAAAGTTATCGCAAAGCAACGACCGACGCCTGAGCAATCGACAGCCGTGAAAGAATTCAGATGGTGATGCATGGTAAGGGTATAATCACATCGATTTTTCATACACGTGGATGTGAAATTATCATCATGTTAACGTACTGCGGGCATGTCAACCGTAAGTGAAAGGTTGCTCACCATGAAGCAGTGTCTTCGCTACTAACGCTGAGAGACGGCCAAGTAAGTGGCCTTGGCCGTCTATGATGATGGGCTGCAAGGCAAGAGAAAAAGACGCCAGAGTCAGCGATATGACACACCGAAAAGCTCGCCACGTTAGAATACAGATTCCTGTCTCGTGTTCATGCAACGTAGCCAACGATTAAGCTCACCGAACACCAAAATCAATGCGTGCACGAATGCCGCGAGGTGGTTCGAACGCTCACGCCGACATACCGGCGTGAATAGGCCTAACACGACATGTGGCTACAACTTGACATTAACAACCGCAAAAAATAAGGCCAATGAGATTAACGTTAAAGCTGAACTGACTAAAGGGTTAGTGAGCTCTTTCTGCTTCGTTCCGGAGACAAATTAAGGTATACTTGGCACACTTGAAACGAGGGCACACGTCAGTTCTCGCCACGTGAAAAGAATCCAGCAAGAAATATAAGAGTTTAAAATGAATGCAGGTAAAATAACGCACAGTTCGGAAACATCACACAGTAAGGAATTAGTTAAAGCAAGATAATTCTGCCACTAACAAATATTTAAGTCGCCGCGAAGCGAAAAGCACGGAGCGCCACGAACCTTCCGCGAAAACCCAGTCATGTTGACCGGAGAAAAGAGACAGCGACGGGGTCTCCTCAAAAACCAACACGGCGTACGCGAGGTTGCCAGACCAAATAGAGATTGGCAAAATTGTAAACATGGCGGCTATGACGACATTTCTCTGCACTGCAAGTAAAAACAAAGCCTTTGAGATCTTTAATTAAAAAAAAATGTTGCTTGAGGCGTAATTTTGAGCGTTCATTAAGCACGTTGGTTTAAAAACTGAAAATATTACACAAGTGCATTAGGTAAATTCTAGCATGCTTTAAAATATTTTGTCTTCAATGATCTCCACCCAGTGGAGATCAGTGGTAGCCACATGACTACAATGACTGGCCGAGCCGAGCCAAGTTCATCAACAAAGCCCGCATGTTTCGGAAGTGGCGCGTTTTGTTTTTGGCGCTTTCCGGCACTGTTTTTTGCCTTAGCCTTTGATATTTTCTGTGATTTACATTTAGATCTTGCGTGAAACACATCACATTTTACGGAGCGTTGCAATGGAGGAGCTGAAGAGCATATCGCAAGTAAGTTCGTGATGAGATTAGATCATCTGTGATTTTCTTTGATGTTTAGGACCTCCGCTTTCTCTTCTCTGCCTGTCTCTCTCTTTTCTCTGTCCTCCGTTTCACATCGTAGTGTGTTTCTGGTGTCCGTTTCATGTCGAGACAGCCTCAAGACGTGCGGTAACGTCTGGCATTATTATAATATTTCATTTTCACTGCTCAACCTTGCCGATGTTTGATTGCCTTCTTATGTTTGGCTCTACAGGCGTGCTTCGTTTCGTTACCACGGAAAACGAAACCGAACAAGTCTGTGCGATCCACGGAACAGGAAATTGGTCGTAGGTACACAATATTTCGGGACACCTGGGCGTACCTGGAGAATGAAGTGCTGGTAAGAGCAAGAGTCGGTTCAGCCTTGTCTTGGCTCGTACTTCTCTCTCTCTTTTTTTTTTTTCGTGCAAGCCTTATAGTTTACTGATTCTGCATTAAACGTGCAACATTATGGTTAACGCATCATTATGGCTTGAAAAAAAAAAAAAGCAGCTGGAAGAGCTGCACTTTCCCACAAAACTTTGATGATAATTTATATGAAATATTCTGGGAAGAAACAAGCCGGTTATCATCAGAACTCTTCAGAAGTTCACTGTTCATTCTCTGATTCCATGTCACGCTTGGTTTGAAGTTAACTTTGTTTTACAATGAAGCTGTACATAGCTAGTATATGGCTAAAGGGCTAGGAAAATGTGGCGGTTCGTGAGTGTGCATAAACTATAATAAAGAAGCAGTGCTAGCATATGCTACCTCGTAGGGTCTCCGTACTTGCACCAGTTTCTCTTCAGGTTTTGTCAGCACATATAGCTAGCCATGATACCCGATGTAAAATTCTTGAGGTATCCTTAATATCCTTTAAGCTAACATCACCAAATGCAAAGTTTGCGGCACCCAATCTCCTAAATATGGTGATAGAGAAGTCAAAAGATACAACAACCGAAGATGCTAGGATAGATCCCAGCTCGGGATAAACACCGCGGCCACACATCTCAGCTTCACTGGTTAACCATCTGCGCAGAGTTCTTCGGCGGTGATTCTTTTGCTCTTTCCTACATTGAGCTGAGCATACGGTTCTTATTGTTCACTCTTTTTCACAGAGGTGCCAGGCAGAGGCACACACTGATGTTCTCAACAATGTGATGTCATTTGTTCAATCACGTAATCCGGCTCTGACTGAGGCATCGCAGAGACTGGATATACCTGTAGCAGCCCTCATGATGGGTATGTGCTGTCAATGTCTATTATACTGTAACCACTTTTAATGTACTTCATCATTCCTATTTCTATATGGCAATCATCCTCCCTGTTCTTCATGTTCGCTTTTGAGCCTGGGCATTGTCTGCAGAATAAATGGGTCTACTAGCTTTGTCTGGCCTGGTTGTCATGCGTCTTTCAATACTTACTATGCATGTATTGCTGGCTCACCCATACCTGTAAAGACTGCAGCTGGCGTTTCTGCTTACACTTCTGCAGCTTGTGGGCTCGACATGAACAGCTCTCTAAGTGCTTCCTGCTGCCCTACATTTAAAGCGAAAGCTTTACTAGCCTAGTCGCGTGAGTCTCGATGTGTATCTCCACGTGGCCTTGAAGTGAAGAACGGATACCCCGTGACAAGCCGTGCGAAATTTAGTTGTGGGGTAGCAGTTGTGCACGAGCCTACAGTGAACGCTTTAGTCGGCTCGTCTGTCTACCCCTCTGAATACCCTTTCTCAGCGTCCGAGCTGAAAACGCAGCGAGTGCGCGCATCCGCTAGCAGAGGAGCACACGAGCGTCTGTTGGTGGTTTTGGGACTCGGCGCTTCTTGTGGCGACGACTTTGGAGATGGATTAAACCATGGTAGTGAGTGCATGCAGTACGGAGCGTTCGACTAGCCATATCGTTCGGTTAGCAAACTGTGCTTCGGCGATGAAGGTAAACAAGCATAACCAAGCAAACATGCTTTCGCTTGCATAACCGTGCCTAACCGGGCTAAGTCGCAGCCATTTTTTCAGTTTTAGTTCTCACCTGAAAAGTCATGTATAGAACAAGCTACTTATAAATATAATTAATTGCAGGACCACAAAATATTGAAGTGATAACTACAGTGTAAACCAAGCTGTTGTTATTGATCCTACACTCCTCAAATATGCAACTTCAGCGCATAGAAACCATAGACTTGCCTGCTTAGCACTATAGATTACACACATATAACTGTTGTATAAAACTTGAAGAAAGAATGCTCATGCATGCATGTGGCGTTCACAATCATTGATCGGCACTGATTGTCAAGGAGCAGCATGAGAACTCGAGAGGAAATGACGGGAAAAGATTCTTGCATAAACCTACTTGAAAGATTTTTCTTGGCCCCGGCAAGGGAAGGAAGTGTACGTGTAATACCTTAAATAACTCCTTTGCATTTACGTGGTATCTAACATTAATTGACAACTCATTTTTGCATATTAGTAGTTGATTTCCCAAGCTATCCATAAGTGAAAATTCCCTCCAGCTGACAGAAATGCTACCACTGCTTTTAAAAAAAGAATTTTATAAGTTTTCCCCCTATGCTTAAATTAGAAGTACGAATCATCAAACTCCACACAGCAAAAATAGTGAGTCTGGTTTTATGAAATAGCAAATGTCAATGTGGTAGAAATTTAGGTTTTTTTAGTGTGGGAACTTCATATTGAGTGGTGCAGGGAAAAACACAGAGATGAAGACATAATACAATATACCTCATTGTGTTGTTGTACATCATCTTTCAGCTTGTGCTGCTCAATGTGTGACCGATCACTCTCCATTTTGGTATTCAGAAGCCCTTGTTCATCCCTATGGTTGACATTGATCAGGCTGGCATTCCAACTCTCTCGCATGCCCAGGTGTCAACATGTCTGACCACACTGCCGTCTTCAACCTTCTGGCGACGAAGTTGCACTCATCCGTGACTCAGATGGTCGCTAGGCTACATGCAAAGGATTGCAATTCCATTGCCACTATGATACAAAAAGTCGTCACGGACATCATGCAGGTACTTTGACTGACTCAAAGCCAAGTCGTAGGTTTTCCATTTGCACCGAGAGTGGGTGGGGGTGGAAGCAGAACTATGCATTGAGTGAAGTGAAAATTTGGAAGTGTATTTTGTCAAGGTTCATTCTAGCAGTGTATTCTACATCTACATCGAAAATGCAACTCCATATACCCTTATCGGCTGTTGGAGTTTTTGAGCTAAGCACCCCTGGGTGGGGGGGGGGGTGCACCATTACTTTCTCCACTGACTGATGCTTCTGATTCAATGTACTGGTAATGTGTTTAATTTAATGTTGAAATGCAATGAAATGCCACTTCAAAAATGCACAATACAAAGCGTGCGATGATAGCACACGCTGATAGTAATTGTGAGGTCTAGACCTTTCTTTTGCATTGCAGTGCTAAATCATTGATAATACGAAGTTATTCACTGTGCACACTGAGGACCAGTGTGCAAGTTGCATGATTTTTAACTAATTTCTGCATTGAAATCAAACTGGTATGAGGTGATGATCTCCTTTAGGACAGCTACTTTGTAAGTGAAATGGGAGTTCACACATCTAAAATAATTATTACCTGTTTACACATTAGGTGTTCCCTTTCATAACGGTGCTGCGTGTATATATATGTAGGATGCATTTGTAATAGGTTTCAGTCAAATTTGTATCGGCAGAGCAAAACAAAGTTCTTCAGTCATTCTTTTTTGTGTGTGTCAACATAATGGCACTTGCATGTGGTAGTGTTACCAAGTATGACGTAATGCTTTGTTGTACTCAGTTGTCTGGATCTGAAGATGTCGAAGTCAAGAGGAGCCTGTGTACAATGTCCATGCTAGCAGAATGGCATGATTCAGTAGTGATTAAGGTAGGTTGCTACTGAGCGAGTCGTGTTGCGTGGACAGTTTTTTTGAAAAACTTTGTTCCCAATGTCAGACTCCAGGGTCACCATCCAAGCGGCAGAAGAAAAGCGCTCGTGGAATTCATAAAGAGGATCCAATTGTTGTCATACTCGAAGACTTTGAAGGATTCAAGGTTTCAGCCTTGCAAGATTTCATACTGATTTGCAGGTAATGTTTCCTGCTTTTTGATTGGGAGGGAGTGTCACATGACCATGTACAAGCATAGCCATGATTTTACATGGAGTGTCATGGGAAAACAGCCCTTAACAAGCAGTAACATTGCGTGCTGCTGAATGTGGGAAAAAACATGGAAGTTTTTTTAAAGCCCATGCTTAGCTGGGCTTTGATTGAAAGGCCATACCAAAAAAAGCACCAACTAACCTCTTGCATACAAAAATGACACGGTGGAGTGAAGAATTGGCATTGGGAACTTCTGTAGGAAAATAAATCAATTTTCTCAAAAGTGCATATTCTTTCACGGTGAAAAGCCACATAATCAGCATTTGTATTATCAGTGGTTGACTACAATTAACCAATAATTATGACGTCACATAGTGGGAGCTGGTACATAGTTCTCACAGCAGTGTTAGTTATGGTTGGCATCCACATAATTGTTTCACTTGTAAGCCCATGCACTCGGTAAAAATGGTGCTATAGATATTTTTGAACACTTTAGCCTCAATTAATTTGTTGCCTTTACGATGTGTGCAGCATGCTGAAGCACTGATTCCTGCTTTCATAAACTGATCTCCCAGTATCCCTACTGTGGGGCCATTTCGTGCCGTCTGTTCAAAATTTAGCTTTAGAAGATGTTTTGCATTGAGCAGTAGCAGTAAAATTGGAAAACGGAAGGGCTGAGAGGTTTAAAAATGTCAATTTTTCCGACTTTGCAGTCAATTTTCTCGTTTGTGTCCACCTGTGGGCACTGTTTGAAAGCTCTGAAAAAAAATTTAAAATGAGTCGCGATGCACGAAAACACTAAGCCATTCTAGGGATTCGTGTTGCACATCATTGCTGTGAAAAACAAAGGACTAATCTGACTGCACATTGAACCAGATGGCACTGGGACATTCCTGTTGGAATGTTTTTTTCTGTTACATTGCACATACCAGGGGTCTCACCAACAGTAACTGCACCTTAAAACATGGCTTTCAGTTATGTTGCGATTCTGAAGCGATATCTTAAAGGGACCGACAACCAATTTTTGTGGTACCCGTTTTCTTGAGTGCCATGGGAAGCTTACCGGTCAGAGCTTCTAATCACGGAGTGGTAACGCGGAGAACGCCGTAAAACATTTGTAATCAGAGTTTTTCGATCTGCAGCGATTATGCAGTCTTAATATCACATGCTGCAAACAGTGAGAGGTGAGCGCGATAGCGATTATACGCCGGCAGTGGTGACAAGTTATGCCCTAAGTATGAAAAGGCAATGTTACGTTTGCAAAGCCTGCGGTGCCGCGACTACTGCTTTCTAGCCTATTAAATTATTTTACAATAGTTATAGCGTTTTTTTGGGGGCTTCTTATAGAAGTAATTTGGCCGTACACAGGCCGCTTTATCACATTTTAGTCAAGCCAAGCCAAGCTAAGCCTTCGAAAACGAAACAAGTGGTAGGATACACCAGCAGTGTGCTGTTCATGAAGTGGTAGCAATCCTCCACAGAACAGTAAGTTGGTGGCATTTTGCGAGCAGCAGCGCAAACTCGCGTGCTACTCTTCGAAAGTCCGATACGACGAGAGCAGACGAGAGTCGAGCTACGCGGGAAACGCCGCCAGACGCCGCAGCCTCCGTTCCACTGGAAGCCACGAAAGGAGCGCCGCATCTCATGCTTTACTTCTTTTACCTTAGAAACAAACGAGAATTGATAATAACATACATATTCAAATTTTCAGCCCTCGTTCTGGTGCGTGTAAAAGCATTAGACTACGTACAACAAAATGCTTAAGACTGCATACGTCTGGTTCATGGCGTTCGCGCTAGGCTGCGCGACATACCGGTTTTTGTTACTTTTAAACGCGATTTAAAAATATAAATCCTACTCAGATCGCGAAAAGTATTCTGGAATCTGTCACTATAATTCACGGCCTTTTCATTTCCACCAGGATCTAATCATCCGTTCTGGCCAGTTGTCGGTCCCTTTAATGTGCACATTTGTGGGAACAGTTTGTGGAACATTTTTTTCATTGTTACTGCCTGCATGCCAGTCTGTTGTGTTCTGCGCAGTAATGGTTTTCTTTTACACCATAATGTAGTAATGGTACGAATTACTTTACCACTTATGCAAAGGGGAGCACAATGTAGACGTAAAGTAAAGTGTCAATAGGAACAGCGCGACTATTTTGAAAATGTTATACTTTGTAGCCAAGATATCTGTTGACCACTGTAAGCATCTGTGAAGTTTGAAACCCCCCTTTTTTTAATGCATACCCACTTCTTTTTCAGCAAATACCTAGAGAAGCTGCCTATAGTTCTCATCTTTGGTGTTTCAACAACCATTATGGCAATACACAACATGATTCCACAGAGTGCTTCATCATGCCTTGCCATCGAGACATTCTTTTCCATGCCCGTTACTGAATACTTGAGTCAAGTGTTCGAGAAGGTAAAGTACGCTGCATTGAACTTACCACTCTTTCTTCTGTCTTTACGTTTGGTTAACCCTCATTGGTCAAACCAGTGCAACGTTCATGGTCATGGCACTTTCAGACTTTTTGTTGTTCCATTTCTAAGGTGACGATTCTAACTCAGATACTCTCAGCGACAAGATTTCCCGAGTATGTTATTTGGGAAAAAGTTCTTGCTTGGCCTGAAAACACAGCCTCTAATTAAATGCTCCAGCCTGTAGCTGTAGTTTCTGTGACCTACACAGGTACCCGTTATGTTATATTGCATTTGCTATTGAGCTTGTGTCTCAAACTTCTGTCTCCTGTTGTAGTACATTGTTAAAAGAAAAGAGTTGTGCTGTGCCTTTTCTTTCTCTTCCTATCTATGTAAATGTGTTAAATCACCATCTTAGAATTGCAGCGCTATGACATAGGTGCTTGCATGTCAATCTCGACAACTTACAAAATGTATTTTGTCCAACAGATACTATGTGATATCTCCTAGTGAGCCTAGCTGTCTGCTTTTTAGTAGTTAAGCATGTGGTATTAACGCTTGCCAGATTTACTCACCGCAGTTGCGAAGAGAAAAGAGTGTCTGCATGTTTTATCCTCAATAAACAGGTCTGTGCGTCATAATTGAACTGCTGTCATTGCCCGTCGCAATGTTCTTGCTGCTCCTCCGAGTGTTGCTTACTTTGCTTACTTTGTATGTGTGTCTGCAGATGGCAGCACCATCCCATTTTCTGGCCCAGCTTGTAATGTTGACAGATGAATCTGCAGACAACAGGGGTTTTTCATTACCTACTAATATTACAGTGAGAGCTAATAATATAATAATAATTTTTGGGGTTTAACGTCCCAAAACTGCGATATGATTATGAGGGAAGTTGTAGTGGAGGGCTCCAGAAATTTCGACCACCTGGTGTTCTTTAACGTGCACCTAACTCTAAGTACGCGGGCTTCAAGCATTTTCGCCTCCGTCGAAAATGCGGCCACCGTGGCCGGGATTCGATCTTGCAACCTTCGGGGCAGCAGTCGAGCACCATAACCACTAGACCACCTTGGCGGTCTAGGAGAGCTGTGTTAGGCTCCTGGCTAGCCTATATTTGCTTGCATGTTTGCAGTGGAATAGTCTACAAAAGTTGTTTTTAGAGTGCAGCGTTAAACTGCCCGTACATGCAGTTCATGCTGTTGGCGCATCCGAGTGAGCAGTCTATTGGCACTCGTATGTCTATAGCTGGATTTCACGATATACGAGGCAAATTCTTTGCCTTGTATACAGTGAAACCTTGGTGATACGATCACAGTTCATACGAATTTCAGGGTGATACGAATTTTTAGTTGCTCCCAGCCAAGGCACATTGGCCTGCAATGTAATAGAGTACGGTTGTTGCGAACAGATTTTCACCCAGCGACGTTTGATACGAACGTGCGCAACCGCCCAGATACGAAGAGGTGCTGTCCGCGCTGTCGCGGAAGACGCGCCAAGCACGTGCGAGTGCGGGAACGCAAGCGTGGGCATGCGCGCCGCACCGCAAAATTGTCAGAATCACGGTGTAAGAAAAACACTTTTCTTAAGGGCTGAATAAACCTTCAGAGACGCGTCATGGCCTCCGAGATTGTGTGCGCGAATCTCTGAGGCACTTATGTGCCTCCGTGTGTCTTCGCATTTAGATTACAGATGACATTAGCGCCATGATTTTTTTTTTCATAACGCGTCAATGCGGGCTGCTGTCGTTGTACTGTGTTTGCACGTGCCTGCCTCGTGCATCAACCATCCTATGAAAGGTGGACGAGGACCGAAAGAAGGCGAGGACGGTCTTGACGAAGAAGTCAGGTGTCACAATGTCAACATGCACGACTGTTGAGGTCGCACTGTGCGGGCACGGCCGTAAATCTCCCAAAAAACATTCCCAAAACATACGCGATAATAAAATCATAACACAGGACCGTGGTTCTGTAACTTTGTGGCCTTGATCCATTGCGTCAAAGTGCTTCTTTCGTTACTTTCGCTGCAGTACTTCGATGTCACGAAAAAAACATACTAAAATTTGGAAGGGGCTACTGGTGTCGCGGATCACAACGCACGTGGTTCAATAATCAAATACGCCCGTACGGCTCGTATATTTACGAGTGCTGATATGATTGCCGACATCTAAAAACTTGACAATCATTCACGGTTCTTTCTGACGTTGCTGCGGCCCTGAAAAACAATAAATGAAGATGTAGGCTGGCTTTCTTTTGTTGCATGCTAATTTTCCATGCTTTCTGGTGATACGAATTTCGGATGATACGAATATTTTTGTTGGTCCTGTGAGATTCGTATCACCGAGGTTTCACTGTATCGTGAAGCCAAAACACCCGAACAGCTGCGCTCACTTGCATTGCGCAGTATCGTAAATCGTTGGTGAACTTTTTAAATGTCATTTTCGAGAAGTGTTTTAATGGCTCTTTTAAGGGTGGCAAATGAGAAGTAATAGGTGTTTCGTTATTTACAACCACGTGAGGTCAGTGGACAATCAAGCCAAGGAAACCATAAACCCAGTTAAAGGGGCCATGACACAGTCACCCAACAATTTGTAGTTTTCAGTGAAAGATAGAAGTAGAGATAAGTATAAGACGGTGGCGCAAAAAGGGACAAGGACGAAACAGGAAGAAGAGACGTATACAAGCGCACAAATATACGTGCGCTTGTATACGTCTCTTCTTCCTGTTTCGTCCTTGTCCCTTTTTGCGCCACCGTCTTAAGTGCGCTTGTATACGTCTCTTCTTCCTGTTTCGTCCTTGTCCCTTTTTGCGCCACCGTCTTAGTGCGCTTGTATACGTCTCTTCTTCCTGTTTCGTCCTTGTCCCTTTTTGCGCCACCCGTCTTAGTGCGCTTGTATACGTCTCTTCTTCCTGTTTCGTCCTTGTCCCTTTTTGCGCCACCGTCTTAGTGCGCTTGTATACGTCTCTTCTTCCTGTTTCGTCCTTGTCCCTTTTTGCGCCACCGTCTTAAGTGCGCTTGTATACGTCTCTTCTTCCTGTTTCGTCCTTGTCCCTTTTTGCGCCACCGTCTTAAGTGCGCTTGTATACGTCTCTTCTTCCTGTTTCGTCCTTGTCCCTTTTTGCGCCACCGTCTTAGTGCGCTTGTATACGTCTCTTCTTCCTGTTTCGTCCTTGTCCCTTTTTGCGCCACCGTCTCAAGTGCGCTTGTATACGTCTCTTCTTCCTGTTCGTCCTTGTCCCTTTTTGCGCCACCGTCTTAGTGCGCTTGTATACGTCTCTTCTTCCTGTTTCGTCCTTGTCCCTTTTTTGCGCCACCGTCTTAGTGCGCTTGTATACGTCTCTTCTTCCTGTTTCGTCATTGTCCCTTTTTGCGCCACCGTCTTAAGTGCGCTTGTATACGTCTCTTCTTCCTGTTTCGTCCTTGTCCTTTTTGCGCCACAGTCTTAAGTGCGCTTGTATACGTCTCTTCTTCCTGTTTCGTCCTTGTCCCTTTTTGCGCCACCGTCTTAAGTGCGCTTGTATACGTCTTTTTCCTGTTTCGTCCTTGTCCCTATTTTGCGCCTACCGTCTTAGTGCGCTTGTATACAGTCTCTTCTTCCTTTTTCGTCCTTGTCCCTTTTTGCGCCACCGTCTTAGTGCGCTTGTATACGTCTCTTCTTCCTGTTTCGTCCTTGTCCCTTTTTGCGCCACCGTCTTAGTGCGCTTGTATACGTCTCTCTTCTCTGTTTGTCCTTGTCCCTTTTTTGCGCCACCGTCTTAGTGCGCTTGTATACGTCTCTTCTTCCTGTTTCGTCCTTGTCCCTTTTTGGCGCCACCGTCTTAGTGCGCTTGTATACGTCTCTTCTTCCTGTTTCGTCCTTGTCCCTTTTTGCGCCACCGTCTTAGTGCGCTTGTATAACGTCTCTTCTTCCTGTTTCGTCCTTGTCCCTTTTTGCGCCACCGTCTTAGTGCGCTTGTATACGTCTCTTCTTCCTGTTTCGTCCTTGTCCCTTTTTGCGCCACCGTCTTAGTGCGCTTGTATACGTCTCTTCTTCCTGTTTCGTCCTTGTCCCTTTTTGCGCCACCGTCTTAGTGCGCTTGTATACGTCTCTTCTTCCTGTTTCGCCCTTGTCCCTTTTTGCGCCACCGTCTTAAGTGCGCTTGTATACGTCTCTTCTTCCTGTTTCGTCCTTGTCCCTTTTTGCGCCACCGTCTTAGTGCGCTTGTATACGTCTCTTCTTCCTGTTTCGTCCTTGTCCCTTTTTGCGCCACCGTCTTAGTGCGCTTGTATACGTCTCTTCTTCCTGTTTCGTCCTTGTCCCTTTATGCGCCACCGTCTTAGTGCGCTTGTATACGTCTCTTCTTCCTGTTTCGTCCTTGTCCCTTTTTGCGCCACCGTCTTAGTGCGCTTGTATACGTCTCTTCTTCCTGTTTCGTCCTTGTCCCTTTTTGCGCCACCGTCTTAGTGCGCTTGTATACGTCTCTTCTTCCTGTTTCGTCCTTGTCCCTTTTTGCGCCACCGTCTTAAGTGCGCTTGTATACGTCTCTTCTTCCTGTTTCGTCCTTGTCCCTTTTTGCGCCACCGTCTTAAGTGCGCTTGTATACGTCTCTTCTTCCTGTTTCGTCCTTGTCCCTTTTTTGCGCCACCGTCTTAAGTGCGCTTGTATACGTCTCTTCTTCCTGTTTCGTCCTTGTCCCTTTTTGCGCCACCGTCTTAAGTGCGCTTGTATACGTCTCTTCTTCCTGTTTCGTCCTTGTCCCTTTTTGCGCCACCGTCTTAAGTGCGCTTGTATACGTCTCTTCTTCCTGTTTCGTCCTTGTCCCTTTTTGCGCCACCGTCTTAGTGCGCTTGTATACGTCTCTTCTTCCTGTTTCGTCCTTGTCCCTTTTTGCGCCACCGTCTTTAGTGCGCTTGTATACGTCTCTTCTTCCTGTTTCGTCCTTGTCCCTTTTTGCGCCACCGTCTTAGTGCGCTTGTATACGTCTCTTCTTCCTGTTTCGTCCTTGTCCCTTTTTGCGCCACCGTCTTAGTGCGCTTGTATACGTCTCTTCTTCCTGTTTCGTCCTTGTCCCTTTTTGCGCCACCGTCTTAGTGCGCTTGTATACGTCTCTTCTTCCTGTTTCGTCCTTGTCCCTTTTTGCGCCACCGTCTTAAGTGCGCTTGTATACGTCTCTTCTTCCTGTTTCGTCCTTGTCCCTTTTTGCGCCACCGTCTTAGTGCGCTTGTATACGTCTCTTCTTCCTGTTTCGTCCTTGTCCCTTTTTGCGCCACCGTCTTATACTTGACTATGCACCAACTAGCCCCGCAACAAATTTTATTTTAATAGAAGTAGAGGGTCTATCATGCCTATACATATATGAAAAGTAGACTGTAAAAGAATATTTCAGTGCAATACAAGCCCTAGAAGTCGTCGGCTATAAACCCTGGCAACCGTCATTTTGCAATGGCGTGTGTGACGTCATGCGCTGCGTGGAGCGGAGCCGTCGTCTTCTACCAAAGTTTCAGCCACTGTAAGTCATTCAATTTCGGTGCCAAGCTAAAGAAAGCTAAATATCTTGATTTCACGTGTAGCCGACTACGCAACAATATCGTTCACCGGAATGCAGATGCTCGCAAAGCAAGCTGCTTGTTACTTCGCGGCTCGCAAGTGTGCCAGTGTTACCCGACTCTGTGGCCATTCCCGTGTTTATAAAAATGTTCATAATTTAAGTGTGCGACCAAATGCGCTAAAATTTTGCCAGCTTATTTGTGAACGCACAAGAATTAACCCACTTAACACAGATTATGATAGAAAATTGGGTGTCATGGCCCCTTTAACCATTCTTTTTGAGTAAAAGGATTACTTGCATTGTCACTTCAGTAGTGCTTATGTTGTTGATATCTCTCAATGCAATTAACTTTGATGAATTAGGCTAATCACCTGTGCTGGGCAAATATAGCGTACTCTGGTACGATGCTTTTCTAGGTTCTTCTAGAGCCATCCATTTCCTTCAAGCTTGGCCATGCAGTCTTCCAGTATATTGTGGATGTTGTGCTGTTTCACGACTTTTCGCTCACAAACCTGCTTCAGATGATGAAGGCAAGTTTTTTGTTTTCAGAGACTTCTTTCATAACTGATCAGCTAACAATATTGCTGCAGTTGTACTGCAGCATTGTCATCATGGCTTGGATTTGTACATTACTTTTTCTTGCGGTTTTTCAGATGTGCATGTTTGAACATTTTTACCATAATCCTGCTTCCCTGCTCTGCTGCCGCCAAGAAGAGCTGAAGGATGTGCTTCAGTGCATGTCGCAGATGGAAATGAATGATGTCCTTGGCCAACCATCATACCAGAGGTACTGCATGATATTTACTGTCTAAATGGCTGTGCTACCAGCACTCAAGATATGCAACTTCGTGCAGTGGTGGTCCAACTGTGCCATTTCCCATTTGTACCGCTCTTGCTATGACTATAGTTGCCTGTGTGTTACTAATCCCACCCAAGAGCAACTTGTGCCAAAGTGCACTATTTTCACCTGATTAGACAATGCTCATAAACTTTTGGCAGAGTGTACTAGCATGGGGGAGTCTAGCCTTAAATACAGACAAAGCCAATCCAATCTAGTTCGCACTTCATTTGTCAGCCTGCTAGCATTGTATTGTAAGGCAACTGCTGCATCCGTTGTTGAATCCACCACTTCATTTAAGCCTGACTATACTTTACAGCAGCACAAGGTATTAGGTAGTATTACGGTGAGGCATACCAGAAGCATTTGGGGGTCACTATAGACCGTTTTCATGGAGAGGAGAAGCGTAGCCTCGAACCGGTGTATTTTCACCGCTTTCTCTCTCTCCACCTCGGCCGACCGCTGCCGCTGGTGTGTGCGGATTCCCGAGTTTTGCACTGCGTGGTGCGTGACAGGTCAGCGTGTTTCCATTTTTCGACGCGCTGAAACAATTGTGCTGCCGAAAATCGAAATGTCGGACGAGAACAGGTCGACAAGCTACCACTGCGCTGTGTTTGGCTGCGGCAACAGCTACGGAAGCCTGAAAGACTGGCAGCCAAGGCATGCGAAGTGCACAATGTTTTTAAATGACTTCGCTTCTCTCAGGTCACACGCCTTCTTCTCCGACAAATAGTATATTATTATATGTGGCGTCTGTACTTATGGTCATTTCTCCAAGTCACCACACCAGCTTGTGATTGTGCTTGGGTGCTGGTACACTTTATAATCTGCACCAAAGAGAACCAATGTCAAGGCTGACGATTAATACACAAAATGTTTGGCCAAGAGTTGTTCTCATGAACCTCTCTGATTTCTATGCTACAGCACATGATTTACAATGCCTGCGGCTAGAAAATGTTCCATCTTAGTGCGTGCAATTTCGAGATTATTGAATGAGCACTTTTCAATCTACATGACAGAAAGGCCCGCATGAGATGTGTTCTTTGGCGTAGGTACGCGTTTCTAACGTTTCGTCGACAGCACGTTCTTTCTCGACTTGTCAATTTTGTGACGATAACTGGGTTAGCGTTATGACAACCGCACTTTTTTTTTTCGCGCGGCAGCCTGGGTGTCGTGAATAATCGGCCCACGTTCGTTAAAGCCAGGTCGTTACCTGGACACGTGCGCTCGTCGTAATGCCTCTGAAATACTCGCCAGAAAACAAATTGACAATAATGTTACCAAAAACGAGCGCCCTTTCGGCGTATCGCTAGTGGCGGCGGCTCGCGCCGAAGCGAACTTACGCGATATGCCACGCTTCCAGATGTGCAACAGGCTTATTTTTATTTTATCATCGGTGTTGTTTCAACGCCGAATTTTGAGCTCACACGTCGTACTTCTGTTCCTTATCCTGTGCAAGGATCAGAGGCCACAAGCTACGACGGCGACACGAATAAACACAGGCATCGGTGTTTGTGCTCCTGTCGTTCTGTGAACATTGTATTGCAACGTGCCAAGCGGAACCAAAATGGTCTGTTAGGGATTAGAGTTACGTTGAACGTGAGTAATCACGGCACGGAAACCCGGGAGCCATCTTAAACACTAATGCGCGCACCTAGCGCGCAGCCGGATAATGGCCTACGTGTTCGCTCGTCTCCATTTACGTTTCTCCGATTATACTTCGACAGTTGTCCTAAATGTTCACGCTCCTTTATAGTGATTATTCCAAGAACCTCACCCGGCCAGCTATAACAAAACATACAAAGCAATTACCAATTTACACATGCTGCTTAAGAACTGCATTGGCATTATTCTCATCGTCGGCGCTGCTGCGGGAACGTCTCGTGGGCCGCCGCTGCTTGCTGTTTCAGCCGTTTTGAAGCTGAAAGCTTAGCGATTATTTATCAGCGCCTTTACACTCGAAAAGCGTTGCCCTGTTTTGCCCGTGCACCGCGAAGAACAGCAATACCTTGTGAACCGAGCGCATACGCGGCATACACCGCCGCGGAACCCCACACACCGGAAGGGCGGCGAAACGTCGCAGACGATAGACGGCGCTGCGGCGGTGGAGTGCTTTAAAAATGGCAGCCTCCTTGTGAAATTGGTGTATACACGGTCTAGCATGTTTATTTGCGTGTCCCGCCCTCTGTGCTGCCACATGTCACGTACGTGCTGTACAGTTGATTGCATAAATGTTGAATACATTGGTCCATTAGCTGTGCTACATATGTTCATTGACACTGTGTACCGTGCACATAGGTGATCGCAAAACAAAGGTTCTTATGTGCAGTGATAAAGCTTTTCTGATCAGGTTGAAGGTTTTCTTGTTGGGTTGATTTTTATGGTTGAAATGAAGTTTTGGCAACCCTTGCGCACAGAAACATTATGTTCCATGTTTGCCCTTGCCACTAATTAAGTTCTTTGCAACAATACACATATTTTCTATTATGGTGAAGCATGCAAAAGCACATATCTGTCGGTAGCTAACCTTTGCTGTTGCTCTCTGTTTTATTGCTTAATAGTGCAGTTTAGTTGTAATGTTGTTGTATTGACTTGGTGCACGTCCATACCCAACTGGTTGAAGTAAATTAGCGTAAATATTAAATAGACAAGGAAGGAGACGAAAAGCGCTTGTCTTTGCCTCTTTCTTTGTATTGCTTGTTGATTTATTATTTTTGCCAATTTAACTCGACCGGTTATGCAGACCAACTAGCCCAGCAATCAGTTATGCTGGTGTCTGCATTGCACCCAGCAGCATAACTTAAGTCTTTTGGCCAACAAAATTTATGCTGTCGTGTAGTAAGAAAATAAGGGTGGACGCCACAATTGTTGGCGTGCCGTGCTGAGACAGAAGACTAATCTCACAGCGTTGTGCAAAAGACCACCATCTATGTTTAACAGGACAAAACTGTCAAGGAATGGCTACTCTAAAAATGCTGCATACACAAACACAAACATAGGCTAATGTACATAGCATCCCTCTCAAGGCACAGGTCTTAGACCGGTGGTGACTGGTCACCAAGACGAGGAGTTTGCGGACATAGTACAGTTCAGTGGGAATAGTGAACACAAAGGCTGCATACGGTGACATACGGTGACATACGGTCTGCACAGGGGACTTACTGTCGATGTGGAGTACTGATGGTTCTGTGACTGCTTGTGACGTTGGCCATTGCACTAGCTGTACCGTAGACACGGCATCAGACAATGGAACCAGGGACCTTCGAACAGTGCACAGGATTGAGGGTTAAAGTCACCCTGTGGGCCTTTTGGTGTCCATCAGGGTCAGCGTCATTCTTTGCCCTCACCGGTGACTGCCTTCCTCCTGCACAGGCATTCCACCAGCTTCTTGTTCATAGATTTAAAACAAAGTTTTCTTTGTGAACCCTCCTGGGTTTTCTTGACCGCGGCTTCTGCGGCTTCCTTGCTGTATAGATCCCCGACTGATAGAGGAATCATACCTCTGACACCTGTGTTTGCGAACAGAGCAGTGGAAGGTAGAGGAGGGAAGCTGGCCTGCACATGTGCAGCTGGGAATGTTGGTATAAAGAGCACGAGGCTGTGACGGTGGAGAGTACACTGAAATGGGAGGGACAGCACCCAATAAGGTGGCTTTGCGTTACATATACATTGTGCTGCCTGCCTAGGCATTGGCAGCTGCATGGCTTCTTTCATGTGCACCTCCAAACCTAGCTGGTTGAAGTAAATTAGTGCAAATATTAAATCGACAAGAAACACAAGGAAGGAGACGAAAAGCGCTTGTGTTTGCCTCTTTCTTTGTATTGCTTGTTGATTTATTATTTGCGCTAGTTTAACTCGACCAGTTATGCAGACCAACTAGCCCAGCAATCAATTCTTTTAGAATACCTCCAAGGATAGGATGGGCACCCGAAACAAACGGTGCAGCAAGCCAGTTTGCTTTTATGAATCCCTATAAAGCTGGTTGCGTTCAAATACCTCATTACAGTCTTTGCCATTGTGGTACCTAAACGAAATTTGCAGGAGCTACAGAAAGTGGAGCAAAAGAAGTGCCGAGCCGAGCAAGCTGATTTTTGTGTGCTGTGAAATGAAGCTTCACTGTACATAGTCTCCAACAGGACATATTAAATCCGCTGAAATTATTTTTTGTTGCTTTGTCTCAGCATTGGCATCTTTCACAGTAAAAGCTCGTTAATACTACCCTCGTTAATTTGGAAAATCGGATAGTTCGGGCGTGTTCTCTGGGCGCAGCCATCATATACATTGTTTAATGGCATCAAACTCTCGTTAATTCGGGCATATTTGGCCGCAACCTGGTTTATTCGGAAAATCCTGGGTGCGCACCGAGCACGCGGTGACGGATATGTGCGGCACAAAAGAGCGAAAACAACGTTTGTGGCCAACTGAAATGAGTCGGCGAAGTCCGCAGTGCCATCGTCATCATTGTGAACTGTACAGTAACAACAGGAAAGCCAGAGCGGTTCATGCCTATTTGCGTTTACCAACACGTGTGGCACTTTGTTGGCTGCAGGTGTTTAAAAAGGCGTGGTCGCCATCCACAATTGCGCTCTTGGCGACCAAGGCTTCAGCAGCTGCGGTAAATGTATTTCGTTGACCGTCGTAAAAAAGAATGTATCTTCACGTGCGCATGGTGGCAGTGGTGGTGGCGGTACGTAATAAGGTCAGAACGCATTTCGGGCTAAGTAAGACAAAGCGGTCTTGCGCCACAGTAGCCTTGTGAAAGATGTCGCAGGATGACGAAAATTGTGGCTTTTACAATGCTCCTGTAGAAAATAAGTACAACATTTACGTATTCGTCAAGAAAATGAAAGTGTGTTGATGTAATAGGCATTTGTTTATCGTTTTCTTGATACTTTCGATAATTTGGAATTCGGATTTTTTCGGATTCGGATTTTTTCTGTTCCCGTGAAATCCGAATGAGCGAGCTTTTACTGTATTTGCATTGTCATCTACTCCATCGTCTGCTCCTTGCATTACTTCTTGGGGTCGTTATTCAGTTCATCGAAGTTGTACAAAAGTTTGCTTTTGCAACTTATCGTTGCCATTCTTTCATGCGAGGGCAAGAGTAATGATGGCTGTTTCCCAACAGTTGTGCTTATGTCTTTCGTTATTGTAGACGTAACCATATGAAGCCAATAGAAGTATGCAAAATGGTTTTTGTAGCTTTTACTTGAAGTATAGTGTAAGGATTATGAAAGTGAAAGTGGACAAAACGCAAGTTACTGTGATTTGGGAGCTTTTCTTATTTTTGTCCATTTTCATCTTCCTTTTCTCACAAATACATACTAAACTTAAATTAGAGAATACAAATAATGTCTGGTATAGTTTCCTTGCCATCATATATATTTTTACATGTTTATTTTACTCTCATGATAGAGGCATTAGTGAGGGGAGCATCAGTTAGGCAGATTACGGTGAACAGTCAATGTAATACTGTGAACCACACAACTTGACAAGAAGAAAAAGATACTTGGAAGAATAGTCATATAGGTACAAACTAAACAGGTACCTATACAAGTACGGGTTGTGTGTAACAAAAATAGGTGCCTTGATCTATTACCTTCTCTTTGATTACTGTAGAGAAGCATTTCATGATGCTACAGTAATAAGAAGCTGAACCAAATACAGTTAGTTACCAACTCAGCTCCAAGACTACTCCTAAAGAACTTATATCCTTCTAAGAAAATTGCTCCAAATCTTTAATGGCTCCTACACCTTTTGCATATTTGGCATTGGTTAATAGACTGAATCTTTTTTATTGCAGGTATTTGATGGAACAGAAACCATCGTCTGAAAAAGCGGCTAAGGTTAGTGATGTCTTGCGGACTCTGTAGTTCACTTTCCGTAAAACAGATGGACCTTTGTGGCAAACATACTCCGTACCATATGGCAAAAGTGTTGTTAGGAGGGGAACTGGTGTCGTGAAGATATGCAAAGAAAGGGCTTGCTAATTTTGCCATGCAGACCTGCCCTTCAAACAGCCGAAACTGCAGTGGAACAATTTCAGGATGTGCAGAAAGCCTAGATTTATATTGTGTAGATACAGAACAACCTCCTTGCAAAATTTTACATTTGAAGAAAATCCTCACGAGAGGCTTGCTAAATAGCTGTCTTTGATACTGAAGCTGGAAAAAAACAAAGCCACCACTACTTGTTGCTGGGAGCGACACATGACTCCTTGGCATGACCTCTGAAATTAGGCAATGCTTATAGAGTGTTAGGAGATCATTGAAGCAACGTTTTGAAACTTTTGTGATAGCTTCCAGCCACAAAGTGTGCAAATTTTTTGCTTAGGTGCCATTAAAAAGTCGCTAGTAAGGGAACTAGTACACAATTTCCAGCTCTAGCTTTGCCATGATTGCTCGAGTAGTACATGCCCTTCTGTTATTACCAATTTCGCCGGAGTTTGCCTTTGATGTGAGCAACTTCTTGAGAAAATCGTTTGTCTCGCCGTGCACCTGACGAGGTTTATTGAGTCCTTTTGGTTTTGACAGCGAATTTGCAGGCTGGTGAATGACTTGCACAGCCACCACAAGAATAGTCTGCTCTTGCTTCACACGTTGTACGAATTTGCCAAAAAGCTCCCGGGTTGCTCCCTTGGGAACCATGTAAGCCATCGAGTTTCTGTAAATTCCAAGCAAGAGCTGTTTGCTCTGATAATCTTACGTTACGATGCACTTGTTTTCTTTTTTTCTTGTCTATTGTTTCAGTTTCGGGAAGTGTACATGACATTTCTGCAGGCGCCCATGTGTGAGAGCGAGGATTTTAGCAAATTGCTCAAGCTAATTCGGTAATCCTTCTTTTTTTTCTCCCAGATTCATTTTGAAAAAGTATGTATAGATAATTTTGTGAGGGTGGGCTCTGTATTATTTTGTGCATGGTACCACAATAACATTCTCTGTAGAGTCTCTTATAGCTGTTGCATTGGCTTAGATTTGTGGGGTTGATTAGCTCTTGGAACAAGTTACATCCCATCCGTGACAGCTATTCGTTTCTACAAGCAGCTTGTACACTTTCAGCTATTTAACTTGCAAAATAAAGACTCCTACGTTAGCTAATTATTACTTCTTTTTTGCACAGATCTGTTAATCTATCCTGTGCTGAGCAAAATATTATTGTCATAGTATATCTATGTTTTATTTGTCTAGCATTTCTTGAATAGTCTCGTACGTTGAAGAATTGACCCTTGCTACAACTCTAGAAAGTCTATTGGAGTCCTATTTGTATCGAAATTGATTCTTATTATATATCTGTAATAAGCAATAAACATTGATCAAGAGTTCACGACATCTCTAACACGTGACACATTGCCAGCAGCAGCAGATTGGACGAAGAACCATTTGTAAAATAAAATTTATCCACAATTTCTTATAGCAGCAAAACCATGACACCCACTTCTGCCATTGCACGAGTGTCACGCAGAAAAACCCAATATGAGCAAACATGATAAATTAATAGTGTTTGCTAATAAAATGTTTAAGTTCAACCAATCAATGAAAATTTCTCTGAATTTTGCACCCGTGCCATGGCACTACGACAGATATCTTAATTTTGTTATGCATATTTCACTCCTCCTAGACCTAGAAAAAGTGGTCAACTGAAAATTTGAGCTCTCTTTCATCAGATAAAGGGCAGTTCTTCGACCAGAAATCAACAAGTTACAATCAATAGTCAGTGCTGAAGTCTGTAATAACGTGGGACTGCAAATGGTGAAGAAAATTTTCATTGCTATTGCCTGTTCTCTGTGAATACTTTAATTTTGTACACATATGTTGACTGTGAATAATCCTCAGGACCTCCCTCCTTCTGTATATGTAGAAAAGGAGGGAGGCATAACATCTGTCCTATGTAATGAACTTCAGTTTGAAATTGAATTGATCCTGTTTTAACTGTACAAGTAATCTGATTAGTGTAATTAATATAGCCTATCGCTACTTACCAATTATGTTTAGTGTGATTGCATTCCTTTAGCATTCTGAGACATAGGTTTACCTTACACAGATTTCTAATAGCAATATGTATGCTTTATGTTTACAGTGTAATGTCCATTGACGAGTTACAGAAGAGGATCGGTGATGCTTTGTTAGCCCTCGAGTCCCAGAAAGACCAGTCGGAGACTCCCACAAGCGTTGCCGATCTGACAGCCTACCTATTGGAATACTGCGAAAAGTTCAAAGCTTTGACTGGTACGTGTCTTCTATGCGGCTGAAATAACTGAATGTTTTTTTCAAGGCTGAACTTGTTTTTATAACCTTGACAAATGTACTGTGACGAGAAGGAGTAGCAGGGGAACAGAGGAGAGGAGGTGTAGGGTAGAAAGGGAGGCGTATTTAGTAAAGGAGTGGTATGAACGGGGCACGCTGTCGACGGATTGGTTGCATTTGCAGCGACATCGTCCCCGGTGCAGCGAATGCACGGCCTTGCATAATCGTGGCAGGAAGGAAATGTTTCAAGTGCTCTATCATTAAAGGGACCCTGCAACACTTTTTAAGCATGGTCATAAAACGCTGCCAATCGGTAGTCGAGGCTCCTGAGAACACGCGAGCCAAACATTACAGCGCAGCACGCGGCCTGGAATTTACAATTAATTCTCAAAGTCAGTTAGAAATCGTTCCCTCTTCTCTCTACAAATGATGCCATGTACCCAAATCACTGCCCCATTTAGTACCCATGTGCACGGCTGTTGGCTGATTTCAGCTTGGCGAGCTGCATAGTTACCGTGGTCGCCGTGGGATGCTGCCACGTGCCCGCGTGCGCGCTCGTGGTCACACTGAAGGGAAGCTGCGCATTTGAAGAAAAAATGAGAAGAAAGTGCTCAAGGTCATGATGCGTGCTGACGAAGGTACTCATTTTCTTGCCTCCTTGTCAACCCCCTCCCTGCGTAGCTTTCAGCACGCTCGCTGGTACGAAAAGAGAGAGAAAGCACTTGAAGCGTGTGGAAAATCCCTGTAACTCCGCTTGTACTTGATGGATTCTAAAAATTTTTGAGGCAGTCGATTCAGAAGGCAATAAGTTTTTTTAATAAGACCATTAGACGGCTACTTGGAAAAGTATTGCAGGGCCCCATTAAGTGAAGTGTGACAATGCCACAGCACTTGAGGCTACTGCTCTAACCAATAAAACTGTGAGTTTAATAGGGAGAGATGGCCTAAACTTTTGAATAATATGAAGCTTTTTCTGTGTTTTCAGAAACTAGCCCTTGTGTCTACCTAATCAAGCAATTTTGATTATTTCTGTGCAATTTTTCTTGGGCGCTGTGCATTTTCTGATCTTATTGCTAGGTTATGTGTGCAGTGCTGCGTCTTCCCATATACTTTATTAAATGCTTCCATATTGCTAGCGAACACGCACAAAGGACGACATAGAAAGAGACAGGACAACCGCTAGACTTCAACTGATTTTTTAGCGGTTGTCCTGTCTCTTTCTATGTCGTCCTTTGTGCGTGTTCGCTAGCAATATGGAAGCATACAATCAATACCAACTAGCCCAGCTTAATGCAGTAACTTTATTAAATGTTCTGCACTGTCTGGCTAAGTGCGTCATAAAATGAAAGTACGCTGATATTGAAATCAATGCATCATATATCGATATTTAAGTAATTTTCTCGTGAAAATTTCTCATGTGGTCATAAAATAAAAACATGGTTATTTATCGTGTATATGAAGACGATCATTATCTAAATGAGCTATGAATGAGGTTAGTTGGTAAGCTTTCATTGTTATTTAGCTACATACTTTTGTAATGCGCACTCATGCCGAAATCAAATATGCAAAAGAGGCATTTATACGTATGAAATTGCTACAAGTATAGGGGAAAAAGAAAAAGGACGTGATCTGACAGGCTCGGTGAATTTCATTTTTCATTTTGTTAATGCATTCGCATTACACCTTCATGCTCAAGCTAAGTTTTGTTGATCAGGCAGTAAAACAGTTGGTAGTTGGCACTTCGTTATGTCAGCTTGTGTTTGAGTTCATTGCCATTATTCATCGTGTGCTCATTGGAAAGGTATACATAGCGCAATAACAATGAAATAAACAGGGGGTATCACTTTAATTTGAAGCCTTCAATAACCTTCTGTCATGCAAACGTGCATTTCTGGTGGAGCTATTGATTTGCGTATTGGATCTCTCAGCCATAAGTGTTTCACATGTTTGCATCTCTGCTGCACATGTTTTACTGTTTCAATTTACTTCTTCAAGATGACATTCCTGAAGCACAGGATTCAAGTGAAATGCCTGAACCACTTGTCTTAGATTGGGGGAAGCTGAGGAGCAGGTCACAGTTCCAAGAGGTGAGGGCTTTCCTATGGTACTGATTGTTGCTTTGTTTATAGAGTAGTTTCTGCAGGTTGTTAGTTCATTATTTAATTGCATTACGGTTCTTGCATTATTGTGTGGATAGTGCACATTTCGGAAGTGCAGTGCTGATGTATTCTATTCTAATGCAGTTGTTGCTACATATGACAAGTTTTATGTTCATTTGTCATCAGAAGCATAGTTGTTTGATCCCGTACAACACCTGAACTTCTAAGTGTTTACCACTGCAGTTGTGTCTTCCAGCAGACTTGAGAAGTATCAATCTGTTATGCAGTGTGATTTTGGGCATTTACAGCTGTACCAGGATATATAGAATTAGATGGGGATTGAAGATAGTTAGATTTATTGTTAATTCTTACTACAACATATATATCAAGCTGAAGTTTGTCTGAAAACTCAACACGTCTAGGTCAGTGTCCTGAGATTGTGAGCTGCCGTGGTGGCGCAGTGGTTAGGGTGCTCGGTTGCTGACCCTAAAGATGTGGGTTCAATCCTGACCACGATGGCCTCGTTTCGATGGAGGCGAAGTGCTAGAGGCCCATCTCTGTGCAATGTCAGTGTACGTTAAAGAATTCCAGGTAGTTGAACTTATCCGGAGCCCTTCACTGCGGCGTCTTTGTCACTTTGGGACTTTAAACCCCACAAACCAACCAACCATGCCATCTTGAGAACGTGAAAAGCAAGAACTTATCACTTTGTTTCTTCAGGCGTCAAAGTTGACTCATTATTCATTTTCATTAATATCTTGTGGAAGCGTGTATCGAGATGTAGGCCTTTTGTGGCGGTCCTCTTTCCGATATTGAATGGCTGCAGATAGTAGGCTTCACTGCACAGCATTTAGTTCTTTCTGCTGTTACTCATCTTCACTGCATTACATGGATGGACTGCGGTGAAGGTTATCAACGCAAATATCATTATCGAACATAAATGAAACTGCTGCTGCGCGTGCAATTCATATTTTCAGACTCGCACTTGTGCTAGCAATTTCTTTATGGTTAGTACTGCTCTTCAGATTCAGTGCCCCCTTTGACAGCATCGTCTTAAACAGTGCCGTTTTGGCAGCATGAGTATTTCTGATGACGTAAGGGATCCTGGGCCAGTCACAGGCACCCCTCTAGAATTGTGTGGTCTCACAAGGAGACCACAGAACTCCATGTGCTCACTTGCAGACTTGCTTGTGTGCAAAAGCACTAAACTCATCCTCCGTGCAATTATGTCATGTGACGGCTCTGTCGTTCTATGCTTTTTCACTAAGTGCCACTTGTCAATGTGAACTTTTTTTTACTGCGTATATCACGCATCGAATAAAGCACAGATGCCTATATAGTGACTGCAATATTAAAGGGACTGTTTACTGCACGGAAAAATTTTTCTGATTGTGGTGGAAATAAGATCGTTCATCACATCGGTGGCAACGAGCATGCTTTTGCCCCATAAAAAGGAATGATATTTTTAACTTGATGTTGAAAATTGTGAAAGGAATGACTGCTAGGGTCACCCAACAGTGATGTGGTCAATCTACTGGTAGGACAAGAAATCCTTGTATGTAGGCTCATTGTGCTTAAAAACAAACATGTATAACTTGAAATTGTATTTTAGGCACTTGAGGCAGCTTTCGGTTGCGTCAGAGAGTAATTTATTGCTTTTTTTTTCTCACACATCCAAAAAGGCGCCCGGTGGCGTTGCTCGCAGCGCCATCTTCGATTTCGTCTACTTCAACTTGTGCACTATGCCATGCAGCCCTCCGTGCTAGTTGCACTGTGCTGCTGTATTGTTGTTAGGATGTCTCACATGTGCTGCACTGTGAAGGCATGCATTTATCGTCTCTTTTTGATGAATCAACTTGGCTTGGATTGCGGTAGCAGTGCTAAAATAAGTGCATAGACTGCGATTACAGCAAAACAAGTGTTCTGTAATCGTATAATAAGGCTTTATTTAACCGCTAGCAGACTGAAAACAACTGTTACATTCACTACATTAGTGTTCAGTGAGAATAAAGTAATCCTACGGATATTACATGTGCTTTCGGTTTTCATTTTTACCGGCACTACAATCGTCATCGCGTCCACCAGCCAGTGTTTTGGGCATGTTTCACACCAATGGAAGAAGACCGAATGCAGATAGAAAAATTCTGTTTTAAAAATTCCTGCTCACTTTTCAAAGAAACCGCTGCAAGGTTGGACACTTTAGACGGTGCGCTTTCTGTTGCGATACAAAACAGAAAAGCAATCATGGACGGTAGACAGTCCCTTTAAGCATTGAGCATGGTGGCACTAAATAGCAGCCAACTACGTGCACTATTATGAACTCTTTTGTCACACTGTACCAAGGCTTCTTGCACGATGGCATGATTTACTTTACATTACATTTCCACCAACATCGCTTCGCATGTTTTTGGCAGTTGGCAGCAATCCCTTTATGAACCTACACTTTCAATCGCAAGCTTTGAAGAAAGTGAAAGCCACTTCTGCTTATGTAACTCGGTGTGCTAAGCAGCGTTCAGGTACTGCTTTGTAGTTGCGCTAAGTGGCGTAGCCAGGGGGGGGGGGTCACACCAGGCTCGTGCCCCCCCCCCCCCCCCCCCCGAAATTTCTTTTGCTATGGCATAGAGAGCCCAAAATGACACTTGACCACATCTGCCTGCCCGGCCCTCACTTCAAATCAAGGAGGTGCCCCCCCCTCCCCCGAAAAAAATTTCTGCCTGGTTGCGCTACAAGTTGAAGCTTTTATGCGACCCACTCTCCTTTCGTATAAATTTCTCTGACTTTTTTTTCTGTGTGTTTTGCGCACGACAATATTGTACAAGTGCAACTTACGAATTGCTGTAGTCAGTGGAATGCTTGATCGTAATAAAATCATCTGTTTTGGGTGAAAGGAAGTGCCCAACTTGAAGGGGCACCATAATGCATTTTTAGGAGCTCACAAGAACAGTCGATTTTGGTGACGTAGTTTTCCTCCGACGCAGCCGATGGTGTCTGTCACAGTAATCACGCACAATGAGAAAAAATATGAAGGTTCGAGGCAGATTTGAATCCAGGCATTCTGCATGGAAAGAAAATGTTTTATCATGGAGCGATGCCAAGGCTTGAAACTTTTTTGATGAAAGACGGGATGGGCGAATAGTGAATTTGAGGTTCGAAGCGAATCCGAATCGAATAGTTCGAATAGTATTTACCGCATATTATTAAGAAAAATGAGCATTTTTGTCATGACCCTGGCACAATATTTTTAAGGATTGGAACTAGGTATGAGTGAATGTCACTTTTGGTTTCAATTGAAGTGGAAGCAGCCTTGAATAGCATCAAGATTTGAATAGCAGTAGGGTTATAAGCGGTGCAATACGTTACAATTTAAAAATTACTATACTTACTGCATATAAGCTCATATAACACGCTTTTAAACTTAAAAAAATATGTACATTTAACCTTGAAGTGTGGCTTTGCGGCAGTGCAGATGTCTCCTGGGTGGGTTGTTTCACGGCACAGCAACCAGACGCTGCAGTGAAACCACCTTTGCAGGAGGTTATGTGCGGTCAAATGTATACATATATCCGTTCATTTCGAATACTTCAAAATTTCGAATAATTTGAATTCGTATCAAAGCGAATGAGAATACTGCAATATTCGTTCGAATACTCGAAACGCCCGAATATTCGCCCATCCCTGGTTCTGTAATGCTTTGCACCCATTACAAAGGGTTCAGCCATAATCCTTCATACTCAGCATCATCTGCCACAACAACAAGTTGTGCAGCTATGTTGGTGCACATATTGCCTTAGGGATGTGTAGTGGGTGCTTCGCTACTTCTCAAAATGTGATCATTTATTGCGGGATGGGTACCTTGCAACTGTACTTGCTGTACACGCCCTAAGATAGTAGTTTACAAAGGGCACTATGAAGGCCGCTCTTCCAGCTTATGATATGACTGGGCTACGTGTTCTGCGCAGGCCTGGCGTTTTCTTTTTTTTTTGTTGCGTTGCTGCTGGAAGTATTAATAAACACAGGGCACGTCACTGGAAATAGAAACTTTCTTGCCGATGAAATGGCATACACTGGAAGCATTGTGGCTAGTGTATGTCTGACGCAGTTGAAGGGTAATGAATGTGGCATGTGAGAAGCAGAAAAAGATCTTTACGAAGTTTTCGTAAACACAGGCTTTCTTTTTCTTTTCAACAGAAACTGAAGAATCTTACGAAGACAAAGAGAGTGTCTCCTTTCGAAGCCTTGAGAGACGAGTTTGCAAGCTTCTTTGCTGAAGCATTTAGGTAATATTGTTAAGAAAAAAAAAATACTTTTTTTTTTAATGTTTGTTTTGTATTGCAAAACATAATGCACGAACCAATTGAATCTAGCTTAATACCTGTCTTTAGAGACTACTATAATGTTGTTAAACAGAAATACAACTTTGATTTCAGTACTTATTTGGATATATCTCAGTATTAGGTTTCTTTCCATTCAGTGATCTGAAGCCGCCATCAAGCATGCCTCTTCACGAAGTACTCTACTATAACGATGCAACGGCACTGAAACAGTACTTCACCCCATCTCCAAGGACAGTGCTGCATGCCACGTTGACTAGGCCTCAAACAGTACTGAGGGTAAGATCTCAATTTTAGGAGTGATCTTTAAAGGGACACCAAAAAGAAAAACTTTTTTCCCGTATTAGTAAATTACTCTTTCACAATACCGAAAACACCACGCTTGCTGCGAGAAGACTCTTTGTAAGCGAGAAAACGTGCAAAAAGAAAGTGCGGGTGGCGACGCCACCTTGAAGTTCCTGCTCCAGTCACCGTGACATCATAGATTTTGATGGCGTCTACTAGGGCTTATGCAGTTCCTCATCGGTGAAGATGAAGTGCCATATTTACTTGCTCGTAACACGACCACGATTGTAACATGAGGGGTGACTTTTCATTGCGTCCAGGAAGAAAAAATAGTTATTTCGAGATTCGATTGTAATGCGAGGGTCGACTTAGGTAGCAAAACTCTGGAAAAAAAAAAAACTCGCGTTACGTTCGAGTAAGTACGTTACACTGTCTTCTGAGGGAGCCAGAGACTTAACATACTAAGGGCCAAAAAATTTAGTTAAGCCTATGTGGCCAAAATATGAAAAAAAAAAACACACTAAAATTAGTGATGTCACCACCGGTGATTTCGGTGTAAAATTTAAAAGGGAAACCTTTTACATTGGTTTACTAATCTATTAATAAACCTATGGTGGTGAAATCAGTGATGCTAGAGTTTTCAGAGTATAATTTTAGTCTAAACTAATTTGTTGTTTCACTTTAGTGTCCTTTTAACCCATTACACTTTGTGAAGAAACTACCCTTGCCAGCACAGCCTTATTGCAATTTTTATATCGACATTGGACTGTACAGTGTCAAATCCTCATTCAAGCTTTCAGGAGTACAGTCGCGATTATGTTTGGGCATACAACACAGCGTGACTAGTGCATGTGTCAGTGGTTCATGATAATACTCAAACCTTGATATATGGAACATGGATATAACGAATTATCCGTTATAACAAAGTAAATAAAAAATTATCCTGTCGTAGATACAGTGTTATGAATGCATGTTTATAACGAATATTCGGATATAACGAAGTTATTTTCGTATCAGATGTGACTGTTATAATGAGGTCATAGTGTAGTATGTGATTGCTGCCCTTGATTTTCGTTGTGTGCAGGCGATAGAAAGCCATACTCCACTCGATGCATGCTTTAGAATGACTAATTGATAGGATGGTATGCAGTAGAACCCCTTCAAATACTGTGTTTTTCACGGTATCAAGAAAAATAAATAAATACAGTGGCAGGAAAACATATAACACGAACATGCAGTTAACTTAGGGAAAAAGTGCTGCTAAATAATTAATCAGACGCATTGCACACAGCTCAACCTTGGAAGAATTTATTGATCATTACTAGGCCTTAAAATGTCCTTAATGGAAATTTAGCATTTCTTTCGCGCCTCTGTGAGAACAATACCCTGTTTGAGCACTTGGATAGCCTTGTGGCAATCCGCATCGCCAAGCACACTGCCATACTTCTTCAGCACATCCTGCACAGCGGCAGTTCACAATGTGTCAGGCAGGATTGTTGCAGAAACGACATGTGAAAAGTGTGTTCTAAAACGAAGTTGTCTGTAGCTTCTTCACTGGGAAGGGACCCCAAAAATGTTATTATGTGGGAAAGCATATAAGTTGGATTCTACCCTACTTATTGTTGCACACTGATATGAATCGATGCCCAATATAGTTTGATCACTTTCCCAGCTATCTATAACAATAAAGAAAAAAAAGAACAAATATCATGCCCTTAATGGAGATTACCGTATTTTCTCGCATATAACCTGCACCCCTAACTTTAACGCTGTGAAAAGAAGAAAAAATATGCATATAACCCCTGCATGTAACCCACACCCTCACTTTTTAAGCACATTTTCCCGTTTTCTGGTGTGGGTTATATGTGAGAAAATACGGTAACTGTTCTGTTTGAGTACACACCTGCCACGGTGGTTTAGTGGTTATGGTGCTTGACTGCTGAACTCCGGATCAGCAGTCATTTCGGGTCGCAGGTTTCATTCCCAGCCACGGTGGCCTCATTTTGATGGAGGCGAAACGCCAGAAGCCCATGTACTTAGATTCAGGTGCATGTTAAAGAACACCAGATTGTGGAAATTTCTGGAGCCCTCCACTGCGGCCTCCCTCTCAATCATATTGCAGTTTTGGGATGTAAAAGCTCAACAGTTATTATTATTATCTGTTTGTGTACAGTTAATTGTTAATGTGTTGCTATATTGCATCTGTTTCATTTCCCTCTTTTTTTTTTCTTTCGCATATCATTAGTGCGAATGCTGCAGAAATATGGGCAGTTGCGACGTCTCTGCATCACTTCCTGACCTGAGCATCAACTACAAGTTGCACCTGGAGAGTGGGAAACTTATAAACTTGTATGACATGATGCAGGTGTGTTGTCAGCGAGCCATAGCTTTCAGCTGACATATAACGAGCTGTTCTCTTGCATACTGTTTTTTTTCTTTACAGTCCTTCAAATCTGTTAAATCTGGTGAAACAACGTTGTCGACAGAAGAGGAGAAAATTGTAGAGTATCCTTTGGTGTTAGCGTGCTCATTGCACTGGGAGGTGATGAGGTGAATTCCAGCTGACAATGTAAGCAAACTCAAGTGTGTGGCAAAGTAAGTTTGTAAAAAGATAGATAGCCTAAGGCAAGCAAAATGTTTCGTATGAATTATCTTGCTGAAACTACCTTGGTACTTTGATTTTGAAAGGCAGTTTTAAGCTGTACATTCAGACGTTCATGGGGATGGCGCATATTTGCCAAAATAGTTTGAAAAAGCATGAATTTAAAATATCAGATTGTATTAAGGTTTTACTAAGCCATGGCACTGATTTGGTATGTGTCTCCCTTTGTATTTTCAGTGAGATCTACAGATCTTACTGAAATGTTCAGTCCATGCTACCTGAGAAATTGCCATTTGTGGCGATGTCATGAAAGGCGGCCTTTCCACACTTCGCTAAGTTCACATTATAGGTAATATAAGGGCATAAAATATTAGGACTGCTTCTTTCTTGTCACCTATCATGAAATATACAAATGCATTAGCACCATATAAGCAGGAGACAAAACCTGTGAACAATAGTGATGTCGCTGTTGATAGCTCTCTTTATTTCCCAGGTTGTCTCTTTTAAATTATTTCATCTTATGGTATACTGTTTAAACTATAGCTGTGGTGACCTTGTTGTTATATAGTAGCCTTGCAATTAGTCATTTGAAGCACAATGGAGAAACAGGTTTCATTTCTGGCTTGGTATGATTTTTTTTGCAGCACAGTTTTTCCCTTAGGCAATAAATAGCCATTTTCTCTTGCTGGCAACGAAGTGCTTTACCTTGCTTTTTTTGTCCGTTTCTTTGAAATGGTTGAAACCTTGACAGTTTGCTACAGAGCACAGTTTTTTCGGTCAATTGCGGAACTTCAGTTTTTGGGTCTCGTGAAGCCAACTCAAAGGAAGGCAGACCATGTGCAGCGCATGACATGGGGATTCTGCTGACGTCACAAGCTGAGATGGTTATTGTTTGTCACTGTATATTACACCATTCTCCTTGTTTTAATTACATTTGCCCACTTCTCACTTTGTTGCAAAACTTTTGACATATCGCATTGTGTCGGTGAGAAATGAAAACCCCCATACTGATTCTGAATGAGTAAAGATTATTGTATTAAGTAATAAATGAGTGAATAAAATATATTGAGTGAGCAAAGGACTTTACGCATGGCCGCAGGTTAATACATAAAGCTTGTTGTTCTGTATAAACCAAAGAGGATTGCCTAATCCTTAGTGTCTGGTGTGCATCACACTTCAATGGGCCTTGTCTGCACTGTGGAGAGGCGGTCCTTAGAGGACATGCTGCCCCACGGTGGACGATGCTCAGCACTCCTACAAGATGTCCTTGTGTTCTCTCTTGAAAACTGACATATAAACTCAATGCCAAGTTTGAGCTCGGCTCATGCAGGATCATGTCCTGCATCAGCACGACAGCATGTATTACTCTCAAACTTGAGATTATAGCGGGGTTGAGGAAATGGCAGTAAAAAAACTTTGGGACAAAGAAAAAAAGTCACAGTTTCACCGCAAGGGCGAAGCAATGATAGCGATAGCAACAAATCATAGTGTTATACGAAGTAAGGCTGGCTGCTAACTGTTTTGTATCCGATCTCGCATAACTACAAAACGCTGGTGTAAGAGGATACGGCCGTTCCAGGGAGAGATGCTCTGTCCGCATAGTCACTTCGCGTTGAGAGCGCAGCACGTATAGAAGGGTATACGAGCCGCCCGCTGTGATGGCTGTCGAGAGAGCGTGCGTGCCAGCGATCGCGACCGCGCCCTTAGATTCAAAGTTCAATGTTGCTGCTCGCGTGACACCCCCCCCCCTCCCTCGCGTCTTTTCGTGCTCGTTGAAGACTGGCGGGGCGTTTCCTGTCTGCTTCGACGGCAGGCCTCCCGAGCGGGGTGATGTTATTGCATACTCCCTCCGAGTGACGGAAATGGGCCGGCTCGTTTGATCACTGCTACGGCTGCGTTCGTCGCCCCCGCTCGCGCGCTTTTACCCGCGGTAGAACATACGATGCGCGGATGGATCTTATGAATTTGGACTTCATACGAGACATGACAGCGACAGCAAAAACACGTCAAGACTGTCCATATAATTGCTATCGCATATATAATAAAATGATATTACTGCAGCTTTTGGTTTTTAATAAAACTTATATGGCAGAAGCAACCGCTAAGGATCACTTAAAGATTAGAAAGAATGCCCTGGAGTTTTGCTTTATTAGCATCTCTCAAAATGCTAGGGCTATTAAATTAAGGGAATGTTCAGGCCGTGTTTCTTGCTTCATTACGTAATTCCACATGTGGGTGTAGCCGATCTATAGACGCACAGCAAGTGGGTCTCAAAATTTACAGTCGTTTTGCATCAAGCGTGCCTTGCAGTACAGTCGCACAAGCGCACGTGCCCCATTGCAAGTCCAGCCATGGCATTATCACTGACCATCGACCATGTTGAAAGGTGTTCTATTTACGGAGACTAAATAGAAAAAAAAAAGTCAGTTTCGCCGCAAGGGCGAAGCAATGAATGCGATAGCAAGAAATTGGAATGTCACACGAAGAACGAGAAGCAGCTTGATACTTGCAGCGCGCCGCTGAAGCACAAAGGACGCCCGAAAAGAACGCACAGGCATGCACAGGGCAAGCGTGAACTAACAACTGTCGCAGTTGTTACGTCTTTGTGCTTGAGCAACGCGCTGCAAGTGTCCACAATATAGAGTTTGAGAATGGGGGCCCCAATAAGCTTGGGGACCAAGGAGCTTGTGAGCCGTCAGGGCGCATGCGCAGAACCCAAGCCACTCTTGTGCTCTTGTGGCCCAAGACCCAAATCGAAAACTAGCGTGGGTCCCCAAGACGTCTTGGGCTACCGCGAGACTATGCAGACGCCGTGCGGGCCACGGCGCTGTATGGCCCGCCGCCCCGCGTCTCCTATCTCCTATGATTTTAATTTCACTACGTGTGGCGCCCCGTGCGTTTGCGCCAACGCAGCTTGCGTTTGGACCCAGTTTTCAAGCTCTGCTGATCCTCCGAACGCAAGAGCAGCCTACCCAACGCAGCTTGGTGACCCAGTGTCTTGGGTCGCCAGTTCTCACTCTCTAATGGAGAATCAGATGCTCTTAGATATTTCTTTTTCTTTTAAACTGCGCCGCGTGGAGTGACTCCTGCGTTTCCTGCCACACGGGGTCGTCTGATGCAAGGTGTGCCTAAAGGGTGTGCCCAGTGTTCTTTGTTTTTTTCTTCCTCATCATGAGTGGGTACAGAAGAGGGCCAATTTGTCGTGCGCGTCTCAAGGGCAGTTTTCACATTGAAAGAAAATTAGGAGCCCACGGCCTTAAATCTCCCGATAAACAGCCACCCAAAATGACAACGGTTGTAATGGTTTTCTCGCCTTGAGGACCCAGAACAGCTTGCCGCGGGAGCCTCCACCCTACCCAATGATATAAGGGGACGGGGAGGGGGGGGGGGGGCGTGTTTGTGTTTGGCCTTACGAAGAACTCTCGATATCATCGCACTGAAGCGTACGCAAAGTTAGTTTCGCCGTCATACAATGTTATGCGGTGAAGCGTGCTAGGTGTCGAAAAAGGTTACTACATTTTGCGAATCAGATCTTGTTCCACGTGTCCGTCTAATTACCAAGGAGGATTAAAAAAAATTTTGTCCTCCTTGGTAATTACGCATGCGCGCTGTAGTTACGAGCACCGGTATGAATGCCGCCGTGTAAAATCTTTACCGCAACAATTCAGAGCTATGTATGACGTTACGGCGGCCCCGAGAAGCAAGAAATATAAAAACGTGTGCGTTTTTTGTCATCTTAAAAAAAAAAAAAAAAACTCACGGGGCCCCCTATGCATTTGTTTAAGACGACTCGAAGGCGAAAGCAATGTTCTTTTACTTGTCAGTTGATTATATTGATCACCCCACTCCTAACCGCCCTCCCACCACCAACCCCCGGAACCTTTCTGCACCCAACGTCGTATCGCACTGCCTCCAGGATCCGAGTCATTGGAAGCTTTTCGCATCTCGCGTAGTTTTGCAGTGCCTCCGGGATCGGTCGAACTTTGGCCAAGCGACGATATCATAAGATGACGTCATGGTGACGTCGCAAATCTTGGCGACCTGCGACGTCGTGGTCGCCGAGTCATAATACGGTGACGTCATCACATGATGACTTTTTGTCGTCGTTTCACCCAGGGTGCGCTGCATATGCTGTAATGATCAACCATCTTATAGCTTACAAGTGTATCTTGAGGCATCTAAGGTTTTCGCCCTAACAATGCACATACACTACTGTACCTACACCTCACTCTATAACGGTGATAGAGCTAGCTCGAGGACCACGACAGCATCGCAACCTGTGGTGTTTTGTTCCAGCTTACTTCAAGCTGCCATCTGCAGAAGAGTCAATGTCCCAAGGTAATGTAACTTAATATTCTCTTCAGTAGGCTGTATCAAGAAACCAGACTGCTTAAATTTAGTTTGCTCCACGCCACCGTAGCTGCACAAGGCTTTTTAGGTACATTGAAACCCGGGTATACGGAATTATTTTCTAAAGCGAACAGCCGTAACATCCCTTCGGAATTAGTGTAAAAGGGGAGCATGCACTGTGGTACGCATGTATCGAAGTCCCGTTCACATCCACATTCGATGTATTGAACGCTTTGCCGCGCTGCTTTCCCGTAAATGCCCTTCTAACAGGATGCGGTCAACTCTTTTTAACATTTAAATGTGCATGTCGACGAAGCGGCCATGTTTTGGCAGGTGCTGTCAAACGGGGCATCGGTACTGAAGGGAATCCCAAGCAATGGAGAAAATGTGCGCGCTATCTGCGTGTCTTAAAATATGGTTTGATTGCTCACGCAGCACTAATTTTAGTTGTGCCCCATAACGATGGGTTTCGTTTAGCAGTCTTCACCGCAACGCACTTATGTAATGTGGTGAATACTAATAGCAGAGAGGACTAATCGCCTTGCAGTGAAGCATACCAGCTGCATGTGGCCGTTCGTTATCAGATAAAAGGGTTGGAACCAAGCCTGACCAAGTTGCTTCGAGACCGCGAAAGTCCGCTCAGTCCGGTACGTGCAAAGCACAAGAGGGCATGGACGTAAAGCGAGTGATTAGTAAACTTCCATGCTTTGGACGTAGCTTTAGAAAAAAAAAAACTGGAAAAACAGGTGTAAATTCTTGCTTCTTACAACCTCGAGAGACTAATCGGCTTCAGATGGTAATATTATGCATGTCAAATTGTGCAAGTGTCCCTTGCCCCGTAATTGCTTGCGCAGCTTTAAGAACTGCTCGAAGCAGTTCGAAAAACGCGGCCGTGTTCATCGCTTCATGTTACTTGCAATATCACGGTGAAAGAGGCACGCTGTAATTCCAAGTGCATCGATCACACCCAGAAATTAAGGTTCATCTTGCCTGACCAAATTTCCTCAGCTGTTGTCAGTTAACGAAACATGTGCACTAAACGTCAGCAAAGTGTTCATTACGTGCGTCCGTCCTCTAGCTTTGTTAAGTCTCAGTTAACTGTAGCCCAATTCCCCTCCAAAACGTGCACTAAAAGCAAACGTACTCATATTAACAATGATCGTCCTCCCCCCCACACACACACAAAAAAAAAAGCCGATGAAAAAATCGTAGCGCAAAACGACACGGGGACGGACAGCTCGGTATATGGGACTGGCACTATCTGTGCTTGTGTCGTTTTGCGCTACGATATCTTATTCAGAATTCATGAACCAACAGCCTCAAAAACGTTTTGCTAAAAACAAAAAGCTGTTTAGAAACTTAATAATTTTTCAGATGTCTTCGGTGAAGTTTACTGTGTTTGGTTGATGACGAAACGTATTTCACCCTGGAAGAGTGTTTTTGAGTATTGTCGAAGGGTAATTTGCTCATGCAAATTGAATCACTATTCTTTCTAGAGTCCCTTTAAGAGTAAGCGAACAGGAGCGATGTTACCATAACTCACCCTGTGTACGTACACATGCACTCACCTTGTGTTTCGTGGTGTCTGTCATCTTGACTGCACAGACCCGTTCCGGGGGCTGTCGTTGACGGGACTCGTTGAACACTTGCTCGGCTCTCTTAATGTACAATGAAACCGCAGCGTGAAATAGCTGTTTCTTTTTCCTTTCTTGTTCTCTTTAATTAAATACATCTTTATTAAACAAAAACACTAAAAAAATAGACATCTTTCGCTCAAGTAAAAAGTATGAGGTCAGGAGAGTGCTGTTATGTACAAAGAAAAAAAACTTAGAAATATGGTCTGCGGTCCCCAGTCCTGCCCAGCAGTAGACGGACCGCAGGTGTGTCAATCAGGCTGTGTTAATGCTCAAGGAGTCGGCTTGGCGGCAGGGCTTACTTGCTTCACCTTGTCGTCGACGTCGTCTCATTTCACAAGTGGCCATGGCCAGCCACACAAACACCGGGTTAAGAGCGTGTGCACACATAGATTCCTTTCAGTCTTGCACCCGCACAACCCCCAACCCCGTCCTCAAGTTATATAACTTTTCATATGCCCCGTCCCTTCTTTATTCTTTGTGTGCAACCTGCGCCGCTTTTGAAGTACCGTAATTTCCGGTCTACAGTCCTGACACCGTGTGTTCGAAAATTGTCACTCGCATTGCTGACGTTTCTTAAGTGCTGCCTTGTACACCAAAGTTCCCTAGAGCCGAACATGTCTTGGGCAGTTTTCAAGACTTACCGTTTCACATGAGGAGCATTTTTCTCACTCAAGCCAAGGTCAAATGTAATAAGTATCGAATTTTCCGATGACTTAATGCCACGACATGTAATTTAACGACGCCTTTTCCCACAGTTAACGTATTATCAGCACGGCCAACCAACTATTCAACCGTAAATCGCCCGTGGGAACTACGCGGTGGGTGCGAAATGTAGACCGGAACATACGGTACTTGGACCCCATATTGCATATTGCTCAACCCATCTGTATAGAATCGGTTCGCATTGCCCAGCACATTGGCGTCCATACACGGCGCGTGCCATTACGCCAACCACAGTATATGCGCGGGACTCTTGATGAGTTGGCATGCTGGAGGTCTAGTTGCTGCGTCCCGTTGCCGTGTGGTATTCTGGGGCTGTTTTTGCAATGGTCGCGTCTTTCCTCCGCCTTGATTCCCTTTCGGGGGACGTCGCTGTTCGATAGGCGCTCACTCCGCGCTAGATTTGGCGTCTGGCGACTGCGTCGTGGACGATTCTTTGCTCCGTTGTCGCGTCTGTCCGCCGGCTACCGTGGACCCTCGAATCTTCGTCACCAGCTTTCGCGCCCGCACGACTTTCTGGCCTCCGGCTTGGAAGGTCACGGTGGTGTTCTGTAGCTTACCCCTACCGAGGCCTAACGCGTACTCCGTAGACTCTCCTCCGCCGCTGCCAGTGAAAGGCGGCCGCGTGTGGGCCTTGGTGCCAGCGGCGATGCTGAAGCTCACGGAACTGCTGTAGCTGGGCGGTTGAGGAGCTCGGGTCGTGGTGGGCGGCTGGTGCGCCGCGCTCGCGGGAGGCGATATCGGCCGCTGCTGCGGCTGCTGCGTTCGTGTGGGCCACCGGTAGACGGGGTAGCCGACGTCGTCGGTCAGGCTCTGCAAGGAGGAGTCCTTGACAGGCTGCGGTGTCTTGGCGCGTGGCGGCGGGCAGGACACGTCGTGCCACCATTCGCACACGAGCGACTGCTGACTGAAGGCGGTGCCGTTGGGACACAGGAATGTCTGCAGGGAACCGGCGGCCGTGCAGTGGTGGTACACCTGCGAGTTTCAGAATAAGAATTGTAATGTGCACTTGCGCTCGTTTTATAGCATGGGTGTGAACATTACTTGATAACCTTATGACGTCGTTGCGCTATTCATCCGTTTTGTCTGTATCCGGGAAACGGTGCTACACCATAGGAAAGCGACATTTTTTTTCGTAGCTTCCATTCATATTCCCAGTTTAATATGAATTATTGATTACTCGTGTATTCTCATCTAGAAGGTCGGAATGTTTACGACACCGATGAAGCAAAGTCTGCAACTAGTCAGTGACACCGGCATTGCGCTTGGAATTTGGAAATGAGGCTGTTGAGTAATAATAATTGTTGGGGTTTAACGTCCCGAAACCATGATATGATTACGAGAGACGCCGTATAGTGGAGGACTCCGGAAGTTTCGGCCACCTGGGGTTCTTTAACGAAGACCTAGCTATATCTAAGCACACGGGCCTCAAACATTTTCGCCTACATCGAAAATGCGGCCGCCGCGGCCGGGATTCGATCCTGCGACCTGCGGGCCAGCAGTCGAGCGCCATAACCACTAGACCATCGTGGCGGGTATGAGGCCATGGAGGAAGTGCGCTGAATTATGAATGCGAGTTTTACTGCGCATACACACGGATTCTTGCTAACAAGGCAGTCTGACCTGATAAATGTTTTGTCGTTCAGACATGAGGCACATAACGCAAAAGTGTAGCCTTTCCACAGCTAAACTAAAGAATAAAATCATTTGGTGACATTCACGTTGATGCTTTCAAGCGGAGGTTTGCGAAGTATAAAATAACAAGGTCGTTGCGGACAAACTCCCTACTTGCATAGTAAGGAAAATATATTCAGGCCACAAAGTCCTGCTGGAATTCTCCAAAGCAACCAGATTGAGCTTCAGACCCTCTACAGTCAACATCGACACTTGACATCCGGTTACGATTTCCTTTCTCGTTTACCCAGCGCAGGGTAGCCAACAGGCTCAATACGTAACTTTCCTGCCTTTTATTTTTTTCTGTAATATGGTATAAATACAACATGAGTAACCTATCTGGATGAGAACTTCCAAGGCTACCGGGATTCGCCCTCTTGCTCTCTGCAAACTATGATGTTGTGGTAATGTTATTATGTTTCTTTGCAAAGCAACCCTTTGAATGGAGGATGTCATTAGATTCGTACCTGACACCTGTGCTCTGTGCTGGCGTAGTAGCCAGGCACCTTGTTGTGACAACTGAAAGACGTCTCGGGGATCTTCGTCAGAGCCGGGTACTCCTGCGCCGAGTTGCCTACCAAGGATGTAGGGTAGCTGGAGTCGTACGGCAGCTCGCCCAGCAACCCGTCCGATGTGGAAGAATACTTCCGCCTGGCGTACTGGGAGACGTGAGTCGCGCGTCTCTGTGCCGCAGCGCCGGGGAGCGAAGACGAGGACGGCGCCGGTGTTATCTGTTGCCGGTAGTAAGTGTAGGTGGACGGCGTTCTCCTGGCGTGGTTCGAAGACGACGCGGACTGTTTCGGTTTGTAGCGCGACTGCTGCCGTGATCTGTCCGATTCGTAGAAAGGTGACGTCGAGCTGTAACCCGCCTTGCCCAAGTTTCCGACATTCGGCTTGCTATTCGGCGAGCCGAACGACGCGGAACTTTGCGAAGCGACAACTTCGTAGGGCACTTTCGGCGCGAGGTACTGGGAGGTCGGTCGCTGATCGTTGTACACAATGGGTACTGGTGTCGACGTCTCGGCCGAAGTAGCTGGCAGCCGCTTGTTAAGCGCCGTCGGTTGGTAGTAAGTGTTCGTTGCCGGGCTGGAACGCGAATTCGGAGAGCCTCTGCTCTGCTGGCTCCTGGGAAGAGCGATGATGACCAGCTTGCTCTTGTTTTGGTCATTGCCGGGACCGTAGTTGAACGTGCCGGGGTTGTACTGTGGCTCGCCTCCGACTTGCTGGTACGGACCTCCGGTATTTATAGTGCTCGAGAAGACTTCCTTGCTCGTGCCGTCCATGGGATTCCTGACGAGAATGCGAATAGCCGTTGGCTGCGCGTAGCTTTGCGACGTGTCGACGGGGTGGTAGGTGGGCTGAATCCTGTTGTCTGGGGAGTCCAAGCCACTGGGCGGCCTCATGTACGTAATTGGCGTGAAGGACTGAGCAGCGACAGGTCCGCCATGTCTGCCGGGCCCTTCCTGTTCGAAAGAATCGGTAAGAGGACCCGTCTCCTTTTGCTGCTTGTCCTGTAGGCCTTCAGTTCTCGGTGGCAGTAACACGTACGACTGTCCCCTGGGACTTATAAGGACGCGATTGCTGGTTGCCTTGTCGAGCGTCTCTTCAGCTACTTGATCGATGTTCGCTTGGATGGGAACGATGAGCGCTTGCACGTACTTTTCGCGATTATGAGGCGCCTTGTTGGGCAGGTGGAAGACTATGGGCTGGAACTCCTTGCTTGGAGAGTGCTGCGGCGGAGACTCGAGCTTATTCGGGAAGAAGCTGGAGGCCTCGTGTCGGTCCCTGAGCGGCGTGACGGCGTCGATATGCGGCGAGAGGACCATCTTGGGCTCGTCGAAGAGCCCAGAGAAGTCGTGGTGCCTTTGGTGCGACATCATGCTACTGAAGTCGTGTATCACGCCGCCGGGCGAACCCGTGTAAAACCCCGGCGAACTCGTGGCCCTCGGATTGTTCCTCTGTTCCGAAGTCATTAAGGTGTCGAAGCGGCTGCTGTCCGCCGGGTGAAAGAAGCGTCCCGCGTTGGTGCTGTACCGCAGGATGTTTCTGGATCCCGTGTTGATGTCGTGCATGAAGCTACCGGAAGGCTTGGGCACCTCGTCTTCGAAACCGCCGCCGCCGCCGCCCCCACCACCGCCGCCCCGCATGCCGTAAGGCCTCGAGTCGGACATATCCTCGATGTAAGTTACGGGTCTCTTACGACTCGGGTACGCCGGTTCGTCCGTCTCGTCGTTGTCGTCGCCAAGCGGCGGCCGCCGGCCGCGGAAGCGGTACGGCTTGCGGCCGCGCACCATTATGGGCCTCGACGAGTCGTCTTCCTCGCTGGACACGTCCTCCTCGATAACGATGGGACGCCGCCGCTTACCGTGGTGCTTGCGGCCGCGTATGATGATGGGCGTCTCGTCTTCGATCTCGCCGGACTCGTAATTTCCGTCGCTACCCTGCGGATCCTTGTCCGCGAACAGAACATTGGGCCCTGGCCCGGGCCTCTTGTTGACTTTGGGAGGCGGTGGCGGCGGAGGTGGCCGCGGGCCCGGAGGAGGTGGGAGTACGGCGTACGGTGACGACGGCAGCGGCATGCCGGGCATCATGCCACCCGGCCGTGGGTAGTACGGCGGTCTCATTGGATGGAAGCCGGTCATGTGATGGGGCATCGGATACATGGGCAGTTGTGGGGGCGGCGGGTGACCCATGGGCCTCACCGAAGTGGGTGCCGGCAGCCTGGGCATGCCGAAAGGTGCCATGGAGGACGGGTACATGTGGCTCGCCTGGGGCGCGCTGCCGCCGCCGGCCATCGGCGGCGTGGCGTACTGCTTCAAGAGGAGCTTGTGCAACGTTGGCATGCCCGGTTGCGCGCCGTTCTGGAGAAAGTTGGTCAGGTCCGTCTCCATGTTCTGGCCATTCTGAAGCGGCTTCGTCGGGTCCTTGCGGAAGAAGGGTAGCCGCAGCCGACCGGAGAGCCTCGGAAGCTTGATGAGCTGCGCAGTGATACAAGCGCACAAATGAGAAATGTTTTTTTTTTTTTACTATGAAGTACTGAATACTGGGCGAGTTCATAACAAAACATGTTAGTTTGCGCCCTTGTGTTCTCGCCTCTGCCCCTTGTTTCTAGCGCTTTTCAGCCTATATATAGTTAAGAAGTTGAGAAAACCTTTTACTGTTTTTCGGTCATTAAGAGCTTGCATAGGAGAAAATTTCGCACCATTAAGCGCACCGGATACTCCGCTCCCTTACTCTCAATCTGCAAGGAAACGCAACGAGCGTCTCAGGCGTTCTATATAAACTACCGCTACTCAAGGGCGTCCGCAGAACTTACTGCAGGGGGGTGCAAGGGGGGGGGGTGGAGAGAGAGATCCAGCATTGACAGCTTTCACTGCCGTGACATGACCTGCAATAATAATAATAATATCTGGGGTTTAACGTCCCAAAACCACCATATGATTATGAGAGACGCCGTAGTGGAGGGCTCCGGAAATTTCGACCACCTGGGGTTCTTTAACGTGCACCTAAATCTAAGTACACGGGCCTCAAACATTTTCGCCTCCACCGAAAATGCAGCCGCCGCGGCCGGGATTCGATCCCGCGACCTTCGGGTCAGCAGCCGAGCGCCATAACCACTAGACCACCGTGGCGGGGCACATGACCTGCAAGATTAATCAGTAGTGTGCAACGTGCGAAATTGGTTGGAACTAGAGAAGGCCGGGACCTGAGTGTGCAAATCAAGCTGTGTAACACATTGCTACCGCACAGAAAAATATTATCCGAAATTCCAGGGAGGGGCAGCTGCCCCCCCTTGCACCCCCCTCCGGACGCCCATGCCGCTACTCGAGCCGCGCTTGCGCTGTGACAGCTGACGGCATGACAACGGCGGTGGCTGCGCGAACGCGTTTCGCAAGTACGTCCGCATAGCTTTTCAAGAAACAATTTTTTCGTGTACATCAGCGAGCTACAGAAGCCGCAGTAGAAAACGGTGTATTCTGACCACTGCTTGGGATGGGCCAAACTATCGTGACTCTCTCTCAGGAGCAAAGAACTAATAGTCTTGGCATACCTAATATAATAATTGTTGGGATTTGACGTCCCAAAATCACAATATGATTATGAGGGACGCCGTTGGGGAGGGCTCCGGAAATTTCGATCACTTGGGGTTCTTTAACGTGCACCTAAATCTAATAAGTACACGGGCCTCTATAGCATTTCGTCTCTATCAGAATGCTGCCGCCGCGGCCGGTATTCGATCCCGCGACCTTCGGTTCAGCAGTCGAGTAACCATAAAGACGCAACGGTTCTATTCCAATGTCATCCCTCCGCGCTTCGTCAGCTCAGAGCGGCGGCGCTCCGTCCGCTTGTTATCAACGCGTGATCAAGCGGCTGTGAACGGTGGGCGGTAATAGTTTCACGGAATCGAGAAGTAATCGACTTGCAATCGCTACATTATATCAACAGAATCTATACTTTCGCACCCCTGTTTGAAGCGACGCCCCATCGACATCAGACAGCGCGCGCAGGATCTACGGGTCGGATGACGGAGCAACTCGTGCTATCTTCGACAAATTGCAGCGATGCGCCCAGACGCTACGATGATTGGACAAAACGGCGTCGGTGCCATTTGATGGAGATGGCATCAGACACAAAGCAGTGGCTTGCGAACACTGGCCCTAGGCGCGCTATAAAAAAAAATAAAAAGAAAGGAATAAGCTGAGCACTGTCTCCGTTGTTCATTGGCCCTTTCCGCCAGTTCCCGAAGTACCCGGCAAGAAATATGTCACTCTCGAAGCGCCGCAAATTCCGTCCTTTACCACAGTGTGCCCGTGTAACCCTGCCCCGTCGAAAGTCCTTGCTTTCCGCGTGGTTTTGACCTGCTTCGCCGCAATAATGTGTGTAGTCCCAAGACCGGAGACGGCTCCGTTCAGCTTACCTGTGCTTCTGCGCCATTCGGTAACCACAGGAGGGGACCTGCGTGGACAGTGCAAACGGAACCATGCGTCACAACTCACTCAAGAAGGTCGAACGCTATATAAGGTAATGTATACACTACAAGTACCACACCGCCACCATTGATAGCGCTTTCATTGCGTCGCGGTGCCTGTGCATGTGGCTGTACCATACATCGATGACTCGGATTACACGTAGCTTCCCGATATCAAAAGCGTGAACCGAGAGACCGACAGACTGACCGATTGCAGCAAGGTAAGCCCAATGACACGCCGGCGCCCGTTTGCAGTGACCGTCTCGCCGCCGCTTGGAATCGCTTACGGCTTTCGTCTCTGTGCGTTCCATTTTTTTTTTCTTGGGATCATAAACTTGTCCCACTTTTTCTTTTTAACTGCGCCCGTCTCTCCGTTGCACTGTTCGCGAGTTCTGCGTTCTTGTACGCTCAAACGTGTACAGTTGTACTACACATTTAGCGGTCTCTTGTCAGTGCGTGAGCATGTTCGCGAGAGAGAGAGAGAAGAGGTAGCAGCCGGAAAAAAATAAAGCCAACCAAAGGCTCGTCACAGTCGTGTTTCGCTTTATAAGAAGCGGCGTCGTGCACCATTCTGTTATAGAAGCGGTGATACCCTCAACAGCGCGTATATAGTGTGCGTGTGATTCCGGTGAGCATTTGCGGGTCCGTCGTGAGCGAACGCTTATGCCCATTCGCATGCAGCTCCGTGCCCGGTTCGTTCTTCCTCAGCTTCCTTCTCGAGGCTGAAAGACGCATCTGTGTATTGCGCAACGCTGCCGGTGGGCTTGTTTGCGGGGCGCACGAAAAGATGTTCGGTGCGCTTGAAATGACCGCTGTGTATATGCGCGCGCCTCCTTGCTTTGCGGAGATGTGTGTTGCGCTGTGCTTCAAAGGAAAGAGCGACGGCGTGTTTTCTCAAAAAAAAAAAAAAGAAAATTGCGAAGTCTAACCCAAGTTGTAGGGGCCGTTCGACGTGTCGCTGTCCATTACGTAAACTTGAACGACCCTGGTTAAGCGGTTCGCTTCTGACTCGGCACGGGCTTTCTCCGTGAGGTGACAGCAGCACGAACTTAAGCTCATACGCTTAGAAAGAGACGCACGGTACAACAGTTGGTCGCTTTGGAGTATTCTGCAAGGACCACTTTAAAACAATTCAAGGAAGTATAGAAGTGCTGCGATTTATTTATTTATTTATTTATTTACTTCTACATACTGCAGCCTATTATGTGCCATGGCCGGAGTGGCGGCATCATCACAGAAAATTGGCAATTGGCTAAGTGCGAACAGTTCCGGGCAGTGCGTTCCAATGTTCAGTTGTTAAGCGAAAATAACTATATTTGTACTTTGTCCTGTAGTTACTAAAAAATTATTCAATTTCTATAGCAGCCAATGTAGAACCCTAACAATCACTCGAGTCCACAACAGCATTGAGCTTTGCTTAAAACTTAGAGACTTAGCTGGTATTTGCACGAAGTGGTATCTCGTGAGCGTGCCGTGGACCAACAGCACACCCCATTTTAGACACTTACAGCTTAGAGTGCAGTTCCATGCTGCATGCCTGAAATTTTTGTTTAATTTTAAATTTCATTAGTATATACGGAGTTTTTACGTGCCAAAATCACGCTATGATTATAAGGCACGCCGTATAGTGGGCGACTCCAGATTGATTTTGACAGCCTGAAGTTCCTTTAAGGTGTAGCTAAATCTAAGTATATAAACGTGCATTCTTGCATTTCAGCCCCCATAGAGAAATGCGGCCACCGTGGCGGCCTGGAATCGAACCCGAGTCCTCAATCTTGGGAGAGTAGCAGGTTAGCCGCTAAGCAATGCCATGGCGGATTTAAATTTCATCACAAGGCCTATTCCTCTACAGCGTTCGATTACGTTTCCCAAAGTACCCTCGCTATCAGTCTCCTTCGCTCTAACAAGCGATAGTTGAGCTTTACGGAACTGTTTTCTTCGGCGCTGTGACACAGCAAGGAGAAATGTGACACAGCAAAGGCACATCAACGGAGATGTGACACAGCAAGGAGAAACGCCGAACTTCAACCTGACTTTTATTGCACAGTTATAGACAGGCAAATGTCACAGTTGTACCTAGCAAAGTTCACTTAAAGTTCAGATAACTCTGTAGTAAAGTTCTGATGAAGTTCGGCGCTCATCCTCTGTGTCTCTTGCTGCGTCCTGTTCTATTGCATAAAAGAAAAAAAAAGTTTCATAATGGCAGTAACCAAGTCGCACACCTTAATTGTAATTTGTTGATCATTGTATACTCTTAACTGGACCTACCCAACTTCACGTCGTCCACCGCGGCGTCGCAGAGGTTATAGTGCTCGACTGCTGACCCTAAGGTCGCGGGTTCGATTCCGGCCGCGGCGGTCGCATTTCGATGCAGGCGGCGAAATGCTAGAGGCCCGTGTTCCGTGCGGTGTCAGTGCACGTTAAAGAACACGAGGTGGTCGAACTTTCCAGAGCCCTCCACTACGGCGTGCCTCACAGTCATATCGAGGTTTCGGCGCGTAAAACCCCAGATATTATCAACTTCACGTCGGCATCTACTAGAATGTACCCGTTTGCTCGGATGAGTTTTTATACGGCACACCGGGCTCTTGATAGCCTGTGTATGCGTGCGCGCGCGTATGTTTTCGCTCCATCATTCTCCACGCCTGGTTTGACTTCTTCAAAAGCTGCTTCGCTACCCTCCAAGTTTCAGCCTTCTCGCGTTCCGGGACCTCCATCGACAACATGGTTTAGATTAAATGCGCTCCAACACGATTACGAGAAGTTGAATATAGTACTAATCACGAATTCTTGTTCGTTTAGAGGGCTGTCGCACGTTACCATGTTTTCATTTTGCACGTATTTGATTCTTAATCACGTTATTACAATGGCGTGCGGTTCAACTTCTCAATCATTTGTCGATTCTAAGTCATCTCCACGGTTGCTCCACGTGGGAGCGGCCCGCTGCGCGCTAATCGCGCGTACCGAAGGACTAAAATAAAGTTGTTCATCCATCCATCCATCCACGGTTGCTCGAGGTTTCCTCGTAGTTCTCATTTGTGCATTAATTAATTGATAATTAATTACTTTAATATACCATTCATTATCCAGTAGTGGAATGACCGCCGGAGAAAATAGAGTGCTGCAGAGCGAGCCGCGTTAGATGATTAATGGTTAATGCTTCGTCCTGATTAATAAATAGCTCACTAAGAACAAAAATTTGGAGAATTCTCGCAAGAAACGACGGCACAATCGCTCACATGCAACTCGAGCCAGAGTGGCGAGTCAATGCTTCACTCGCCATTTCTTACGTTCTTCGAATGTCCTTGTTTTTCCGTGCGCTGTTATCCAAGATTAAGCTTAGCCCAGGTGTCACTTCTGCTGAAAGATCAGTGGTGTCTGATTGATGTGGAAGTGGGACAAGGAATTCCGGCGTAAATTATGGGTAAAAATGGCTGTGATTTAACTCTGATAAACCTATAGTTATCACGTGAGAAAGGTATGTTTGGCTTGGTTTTGCGGATACTATGCGTACAATGTTTCATTAAAGTTAGGCTTTATTGCGCATGTGATGGTGTGTATCTTTGAGCTTCTTAAATGCTGACAAAGACGGTTTTATGCTCCATGAAGTATTTAGCAATGGTGGCAACACTGGCTTCTCTATAACGTGCTAATCTGTAGCAGACAAACAAGTTCTTGTTCGTCCACTCGACAGCGTCTGTTGCTCGTGACATCGGACAGGTGACGTCAAGACGGCCGCCGGCGATAGCGGAAATACACGGAAGAGGAGCACGCGAGCGTGTGTTGGCGCTTTACCTTCGCCTAGTCTCGTGGTACCGCAGCAGCGAGGCTCCGAGCGAGCGCAGCTGCGGCGCCTCTCCGCAGCGGATCACGTGACGTGACTTCACTCCTGCCACGCTTGCGCTCCGGCGACTCAAGGTCATTGTGACGCGATGAATGACCTTGGGAGACATGGCGTAGAAGAGCTTTCGCTCTAAAACGGCGATCGATTGCCACACGTGCATAACGTTACGTTCCACTCGCTGTGCGGACATTTCAGAAGTGCCTCATGTTTACCGGTTAACTGTTCGTCTAGTAAAACTTACACACCGCGTTGCTTTGTCGAGGCGATATGTAAAGCAACGTTATATGAAAAGCATCTTTCACTTCTTAGTTATTTCGCTTCAATATGACGTGTTTACGCTAACTGTGTCCAGCGGGGTAAAAAAGATAAATTTTATGCCGGCAGTTGAGTTGAGCCCATATGCTTAGTACGGTTTCGCTTCATTTATGTGCGCGATGTATTTCTTATCACGACAACCTCAACCAAGGTGCTACCTTGTTTGACCGTATGTTCGACGTAATGCTTTACGTTAGCGATGCCAAACTAATCTTTTTTTTCTTTTCTTCATTTCTCGAAACACTTGCTGCCAATGGCTAACTAGTTCCGTGCACTGAGCCGGACACTCAGCTCTTCTTTTAAAACAAATCGACATCAATTATTGTGCATTACGTTCATATTAAATTGTCGTTTATTATGAGTACTGTCTCGAAAATGTACAACAAAGCATAATTACTCCTACAATGTCTCAACTTCAGTGGCCACTGCAAATACTTAATTGAAATAACGTTATGTAACTTTTACACTTTTAATTGGCCGTCGATCGCAAGTCACGGCCAAAGGTGTTTTATAGTCGTCGCTAAAGTTCACAAGCTGCCGACTTTTCGTTGCGGTGGTATAATTGAGTGCATCGCCAATATCGTCCTGGATGTTAACCACATCCGCAACACCCGGGAAACTTACGGCGCACTGAACAGCCGCCGAGCCTGTTTCGCGCAAACGCGCGCGTCACGATTGTATTAAATATGCGCCCTCCCCGCAAGAGGTCGTCATCGTGAGCCCCGGTAATCGCCACGCAATAATCTGTCAGCGGAACGAAATTCGGCAGTGGCGTAGTATACGTGCCCAGTGTACGAAAAGCTTACACAACATTATTGCGCGCGCCGGCCGTGCATCGGGTAACCCCCTTCCCCGCCGGCGATTCACGAGAGTATGCGCAGCCGGGGCTAATGAGTGCAGCCCTCGCTGCCTCCTCGATCCTCCTGGAATGGGAGACCGGGCGGTCCAACACGAAACGCAACGTCGATCAACGCCGCCGAGTCGGATGCGCAGTCAAGGAAGGAAAGAAAAAACATGGCCGGAGGAAGGAAGTTCTGGTAGGCGCCAATCAGACCTTGACACTGGACCGTTTGCCGGGAACGGCCCGCTGTTCATGTGTGTTTGTGTGTCGACGCGCTTGGAGGCCGCAAGGAAGGAGGGAGTGAGTGAAGCGCGTGCAAGGGTGCTAATCTGCTGCTGGCCTTTGACTTCCCATTTCAATACGCCGACGTCGACGACGACGCCCAGCGTTCAACGCCGAGCGTGAAGTGTGCCGTGACGCGAGCGCGGGGTGTTTTACGTGGGCGGGTGCGAATTACGCGCCACTCAACGGCCCGCCATATTTTTGTGTCTTTTCTTTTGTTTTGGCGCTTCATTCCAGCCTGTTCGGCGGTTCGTTTATACATTTAAAGGTTGTGCGCTAAGAAGGACTGGGACAAAATATGGAACGCACACGAGTCTGCACGATGCTGACGGATTGTAATAATTATGTGACAGTTATGTCTGATCAATCTTTCGTGCGCGCTTGCTCAAAAGACTCTTGTGCCTTTGGTATATATCTCCACATGAAATTCCGAGGAAAATAAATTTGATTCAATATTTGGTACCCTAGCGACCGTTGTCAGCCGTGTAAGAGATGTCACGAAACGACACCAGTATACTTAGGTTGTTCTAGTTTCTTTATAGTATTAAACTTGTCTTACTATGCAGATTGTTATGGGTATTTCCCCCCTTTCTTTACCACTTGCACTACCTAAAAAACAAAAAAAGCTCCTTTTAATAAGCCGCCCACAAAAGACGCTTGTTATTAGGTTTTCAAGCCTTTCACATTGTTCCAGTAAGCGATACGTAAATGGACAGCCATTGCTTCTGCTCGCTACATAAGCACGTTTCAAACGTCATACCTAGCCGCGATAACAGAAGAAAAATGTCGCTCTGCGTTAGAAGATCTAAATATTGGCATGTCCTCTCCTCCTCCAAGAAATGCTGATTGGACAAAAGCACGAAAAATTCCCGGTAGAGGTCAACTTTCTGGGAAATCCTCTCAACTCGTAGGGCTGCGATCAAGAGAGAAATCCATTTTCCTCGCAGTCAGGTGCCAGAAGCGCGAGCAATTCTTTGATACACGCGAAAGGCCTGAGTTTCGAAACTATGCAAAACAGCGTGTGCATAATGGCCCTCTTCCACGTGACCCTTTTCACGAGGCATTTGAGGCTTTCGCCTTGAAATGCAACTTTTAAAAAGCATGTCCCATATTCAGATAGCCGTTTGCATTACGTGCCATTTTCACCGTAGTCGTCGTTTGCGGAAAAAAGAGGCACTTGCAAATAGGGTCCGAGGAGTGGCCAATTATCATCTGTTTATGCGGTTGACGGGCAGCGATGTCGGTCGGCCGGCACTGCAGACGCAACGCGGTTGCTCCTTTTGCAGAATGAGAAAATAAATGAAAATGGAGAAAGGAGATGGGGCGACAGAGTGGTTTCGCCGGTCCGGTTTCTCGTAGTCTGTCGTCGTCGGCTTGCCTGCAGCGGTAGACAGTAAACTCGCTTTCTTTTTTTTTTTTTTTTCCCAAGTGAACGGGGCTTCTAGCGTGGTCGCTGTCGCTGTGACCCGAGCGGTGACATAAACGGCACAAAAGTGCTTAACTGAACTGCACGTGCAGTGAGTGACGAATATGAATAACGTTACGCTCACTTACGCTCGCAGCTTTCTTTCTTTCTTTCTTTCTTTCTTTCTTTCTTTCTTTCTTTCTTTCTTTCTTTCTTTCTTTCTTTCTTTCTTTCTTTCTTTCTTTCTTTCTTTCTTTCTTTCTTTCTTTCTTTCTTTCTTTCTTTTCTTTTCTCTTCTTTTCTTTCACGTGTGTGTGTTTTCCATTCGTCTACGCGTCTCCTCGTGTTCTCTTGTTTACGCGGCGAGTATCGCGCCGAGGTGGCTCCCACCGCGTGTGCGTGTATATGGAAAGTTAGCTCGCCCCGAATTCTTCAAAAGGAGAGCATTTCGCGGGTGTTCTTGTTTTCCACGATATGCAACGAACTTCACGCGTCGTGAGAAAGAGGACAGCGGCGCGGGCATGTTGTCTACCGTATAGAGTTACAGTACAACCGTTGGCCGCCACTCACGGCATAAAAGTATACTAGTATTCGTGTCTTAATTCAGCTAGTTCGTATATTTATATGATTTCTTTTTTTCTCGATGTTTAAAGAGGGAGGTTTCAATCGCTCGCAGAGTTTGCGCTGCGATGACTTAAAATGAATGGATACAGTGGCCGCGATTAAAATATTCTATTCTTTAGTGTATCGCCTCTTGTTCCATGCTTCTGGGTGTGAGTAGCGATTTTAACGAAGTTAAGTTAAGTTAAGTCAAGTTTATTAAATAGTTCAGTTGAGTTACATGGTTAGCGTTTTACAGCAGGGGCCGTAAGTCTCACATTATTTGCGACTCTTGCAAATTAAGCTGACCTACTGAAGTCCGTCCGTGCGCGTAACGTCGCCTGCAGCCGCTGTAGGTTAGCCAATGAATAGATTGACTGATTGCGTTGAAGTCACACAGGGGCAGATAGAAAGAGAAGTAGTAAATATAGAGAAAATGAGAGAGAGAGAGAGAGAGAGAAAGGGAAGGAAGGAAGGATGGAGAGTTAACAGCATACGCACTCGATCATAAATGGTCATTGTATCATCCTTGGGGTAATGATCCAATTTTATCGGGTTATTATGCTTTTCTCGGTAAGCGCATAAGAAAAGCACAGGGACAATGCATGCAGGCATGTATCGTTGAAAACAAAAACACAGGCAGTAAACACGTTGTGAAATGGGCTGATGCATGCGTTGTATACAGTTTATATGTGAATTTAATAATCTCGTCCAGGGATGTTCACAAGTGTGGCAAATATGTACCACAAGGAATTGCTTCAAGGCCAGTGCATTAGTCCTTCCGAAACCGTTTGACGTTAGTCGTCCACAACGTATGCGTCAAATGACATGCACGCGCCGACATCCATAACAAACGATACGTGAGCGCTTATTGTTGTTTTGTATAAACATCTCGATTGCTGCTCCCGTGGCATCGAAATAAGTCGACTTGCAGTCTTTTAAAGAGATTAACCGGCTGAAATCGGAAGTAACTCCGAGAAACGAGGCAAAAGCAGATTGATTGATTGATTGATTGATTGATTGATTGATTGATTGATTGATTGATTGATTGATTGATTGATTGATTGATTGATTGATTGAAACAACTTTATTGAGGTAATGTCGAACGCAGAGCTTTAAAAATATACGTCGTACAGCACTGTACGCTTGTTTATACTTCCAACATAGCGCTATTCTTTGATATTTGTGTGACATGATGTCACACACAGAATGACATATGTAAGCAGGCGGAAACAACAGGAATTGTGGGAGCTAGTTTATAGACGCTTTAGAAGCAAACATCAAGACAGCACAAAACAGGAAGGTATACGATACGGTGTGCTGGTACAATGGGGAGGGAAGGGTGTACACCTGTTGCATATCTAATCATTTGAAATTGCAATGTGTAATTGTGCGGCGTAACCGATCGGTAAATCCTCTCTAGTTTCGAGAGTGAACGCTTGCCAGTGCATGAGGCGCAGCAGTTTCGTAAGCGCACGCAAATGTCAGGAGAATAGAAATACACCTCGTAGTTTTATTTTCCTGCGTTAGCATTTCATTTGGGTGCGAGATAGACAGCCTCAAGCGGTTCGCTTCATAGTACACCGTAACAGGCTATTTATTTGTATACAAACACTGCTGTCTCTATACGAGACATAGCAGGGGTGAGTCAGCACAAAACATTGAAGGTGCAAGAACGCAGTTGCACAATATAACACGTTAGAAGAACGCACAGAAGAGGTTAAACAGATTTACAGATTACAGACCAAAACTAAATATTGCGCGTGCGACCGCGAGCGCTTCCGGATCGTGCGATAAGCAACATGTATCCGCCGCGGCGTTCTAGTACACTTTGTTGAAAGAGAGAGAGAGAAACAAAAAGCAACACGAACAAAAATGGAACACTTTTCACAATATTCCTACTTCCAGAGTACCGGCGGCATCCCGAAAGGTTCACTGCGCTCTAACAACAGTTTAGAATGCGCAGAATCGGCCTATGGACTCCTAATACAATCTGTGCCTGTATGAAGGTAGCACTCATAACATCGCGTTGTATGTACGGCTACTGTCCCTCTAAGTTACGTCTGAATAAAAGCTGTCACGTAGCTTTTGCAAGTTGAAAAAAAAAAATCAGCTCACGCTTGACAGACAAAACAAACAGACAGGGTATTCTCTTACAATGCGTAACAAATAAATTGTGCATGCGATGTGAGAAAACAAAGAACAATATTCTGTACCGAAGGGCAGGCCCGTAGCCAGGAATTTTTGGGGGCACTTGCTGAAAGCCTTGACTATTTGAGAAAAACGCCTATTTTCATTATGTATTTTCGGTAAAACACCATGTATCCTACAAATTTCGAGGGGGGGGGGGCACCCCCCTGGCTACGGGCCTGCCGAAGGGTTATAGCATAACTCGGCGTTCCAAAAACAGAGTTGCCAGACGGGGGGTCCCTACAGAGCCTATTTTTTCACCTTTTTCTTTGGCCTTACTTGCAACGCCCTACCAGAGCGCCAGCAACAGCGAAGCGCGACGCTTAATTGAGGACATGGACACTAGCATCGAAGCACTGCGCAACTACGAGCTGGAGCGCAAGGTGTTCCTACGTTATAATACCGCCCTTCCCTGCAGTGCATGCATTGAGAGAGTGTTCAGTGTAGCAGCTGACCTCTTAACGAGGAAACGTGAAAGAATCAGCGAAAACTTTGAGAAGCAACTGTTGAAAGCTAACAGTGTGTAACACTATAACACGGAAGCCACAGTAAGCCGCCCAGCCTTCACGCTAGCCTCCAGCCTTCTCTCTACCGTGCAAGCCACAGTAGTTCGTTGTAATTTGAGTAAACTTGTGTTATTATGTCACGGCAATACAATTTTGAAGGAAAGTTGCGCAAAAGTAATCGATTGTATTTCTGTAAATGCTCAGTTATATTTCTGGGGCTGTAATTGACCACTGTAATCAATTGTATGTTGGAGGAAGTAATTGTAATTGTAATCGATTACTTATTTTCGGTAACGTGTACAAATCTAATGTGTACCTACTGCGACCGCGCCCGGAAAAAGGTTTGAGACATTCTTGCGGCCGTGGTTGATGTACAGGAGCATCCATGAACCAACACTATTTGAAAACACGAAAGTCCGTAAGCACTTATGTACTATCAAGTAAGCACCGCACAAGAAATGCGACAACACCGCAAGAGCTCCTGCAGGCCGGTGAAGGCAGCAGTACAAACTGCATTCCAAGACTAAAGGGAATGCTAGTCATTTCACCATGTAAGAGTAAGCGCTTGTCACATATATCGCATCTTTGGAGGTATCTTTGGAGGTATATGTACTCCTAGATGGAGTGTGTTTACTTCTCTTTCGGTAAATCGAAGTTATTGCACGTCAATTCATTTGTTCCTGGGAAAACACACGGAAGCCTTCAAAAGGAAGTTGTCTTTAGGACAGGGAGTTACTTTTGCACTGTTCTTTTCTTAATTTTTAACTTTCTCTTTACTGTGGGAGAAGAGAAAAGATTACTCGCTAGTGTTTAAGCTAGTGGCTAAAAGAGAGAGAGAGAGAGAAACGCTTTAATGAAATGCTGGAGGTGCTAGCCTGGCTATTCGCCTGACATGCTACTCCAGGTGCTGGGTGATGATTATGGTATATACACTGATAAACACATAACAGCACATACAGCCACACGAACACATAAATTACACTGTTTACAAAGTTTCATTAAGGGCCGTGGCCCACAAGAACGTCAACAGCGCTTTCGTGGCGCGTAACGCACAGGTGGTGATTTGCATGCAGTGGACTGAGAATATGCCGCAGTTCTAAGCTCGAGTCCCGTTGAAGGTGTAAAGCCGCCTACACTGACTGTCTCTCTGATGCGTACCGCCTGCAGTAATACGGAACGTGTTGAAGGTCTTGCGGGGCGTTACACAGCATATTGGCAAGTCAGACAGTGCTAAACTTGAGTGTGCCCTGAAAAAGCAATTACACTATATTTTTAAAAGCTAGTTTCGGTTCCTACTGCACCCTGACGTCACAACGCGGTATGAGCTTGTCACGTGCTCGCCCAAGATATCGTGACGTTTCCATAGCCGCTCCTTTAGTAAGTAATAAAACGAATGCATGAAATCTGTCGCCGAAATGTTTCTTATACATTTACTTCGATTGTCTTGTTCGGACTCTTTTTCGCAATCTTAAAATGGCACGACAGCCAACACTCTCACCTATGCAACGAATTCTTGAATCCAAATATATCAATGACGTCACGAGATAGGCATTCTCTTCTCGTGTTCGCTCTGTTGGCCTCACATCGTAGTCGTAAATACAGTCAGACATGCACAGTACGGTCGGCGCATTTCACGCGATACTTTTCCACAAAAAGGTTCACGGACTGGGCTGATCTCTCCAGTTGCATCGTGATATAGGACAGCGCTACGCAATAGCGAAATATCCAATTTCGTTCTCGGTCCGTGTTTCGTGGTGTTATTTTTAAAAGTTGCCAAATTGGTGCTAAAGACTTTGGGGGAGTCAAGACGTTTGTATATTGCTCTCGATGAGAGAAAAGACACGTAGGTTGACGCGTGAACAGCGAGAGTCCGTTCCACTTAACATGGTGGATTCTTTTCGTGACCCACTCTTTTGAGGAGCTTGCGCTTTGTAAGCCCAAGTTGAGAGGTATTGCGTAAATAATGTTGCCTTTAACAACGTAAGTACGTACTTTAGTGGCGCTTCTACAGAACCTGTAGAGCAAGCTTACCACGCTGCCTATAAGCAACGTGGCGAAGCGCGCTTTCCGGACTCTGAAAGAACGGTTTTTCGCAAGGGCCAACACTCCACGTTCCTGTTTTGTCTAGTTAAGACAGAAGAAATCATTCGTTAGACCCTCTCAACTATGGCATATTGAATTTCGCGTGTTCATAGAAAAAAATCTTAGTGGAGACCCAGGAATCTTTTTTTCTTTCTGGGAGACATTCACGGCGGAACGTGCGGTTAAACGTGCGGCGTTATTCGTATTACTTGCAACAAGTGTTCGTAGCTGGCGAGTGTCGAAAAGCTAACAGCGATACAACGTAAGTAACGTAACGCTTACGGTGCGCGCCAAATGCCAGCGTGTGTAGTACCTTACGTAGTAGGTCGTATAGGATATTCACCGTAACCTTCGGAAGCGTTTGCTGTGCCTGCTTGACCATTTTTCCTCCACACTCCCTCTTTCTCAAGAAGTAACCTTGACGCATTACTGGCGGATGACAAAGCAGTAGAAGTTAAAAGAGGCACACAGTTCAGTCTACGATGGTCGGTGGCACATATGACGTCAGAGCCGAGTTATTCCTCGTGTCTGTGTTCACTGGAAAGTCGACAAGCAGTTTCTTTTGTAAAAGGAAGAATGTCATGCTTTAGACATTTGTCCGTAGCGTTTTCACGGTAATCGCTGGCGTACCTTTTTTTTTTTTTAATTCTGAGTGTGCAGTTAAGCGCAGTAGCACTTGGAACATCGCGGAAGTGTTTTGTGCTGGCTGTTCACGGATATGTTCAAGCGGTGGTGCCATTGTGCCGAGTAGCAGTTTCGAAGATGAGGGTGGTTAACGAAGGGCATCCCCAGCGCCTCCATCTAGTGTTTTCACCTAATCTAAAACCCTATCCGCCGACTTCAACGGTAACGTATCCGGCGTGCCAATTAGTGGGAGCCATCCCGAGCGGACGAATAATTGGTCTAGTTCACAGATGCTTGCATCCAGTTTCGGCCAATAGGGGCCGGTGGCATCCGTGACTTACACCTTCTTGAAGAACAGAGCTGAAGAGAGCGTGTTGGTCCACAGTTTCCAAACGCTGAAGGGCAAACGCGTTGGTAGTCCAAAGTTGTCTGCGTGACCGGTGGGATGCAAACTATGCGTTCGTGTAGTGACTGCAGCAGACCGAATCCAAACGCAATAGTCCAACGCACATATTTTAATCCAGAGACGCAGCAAAACACAGCCCTGTGATTTCACGTTCCAAAGGCCTCGCCGCACTGGCAACTCCAGAGGGTATCGGGTGAGAGAATGTGAGAAATAAGGTCGCAAAAACAGAATATACTCGTAGAGAACTGTGTCTGCGCGAAAAGCGTCAGGTTACGGCGAAATAGTTCTGAACGTGGCGTGGTAAAATTGCGCTACACCGGCATCGGTCCACTTTCCAGTGTTTTTTTCCAACTTATACACAGAGGTAAGACCTGACAAACGGAAATCTCTCAACATATTTTGACTAGCAGGAGTTTTTTGAAAGCGTACCAAATTCTCAACACACGGATGCTTTCTTTGTTTTATTTTTCTTTTAAATAATGAAGTATTGAAAGAAACCGGACTACCTGCCAATTCCTCCTCAAGCTACATAAATGCACTGACAAACTGCAATTCCCGCAGCCTGCCTTTACTATATATAGCAGGGGTTTTGTTAAAGCATACCAAACTTTCGGCACAACAGCGCTTTCTTTCTTCTTTTCTCCCTGCTTTTCTGTTACGGAGTCCGTCGCAATGCTTCAAATAGCCGAAGCCGGGACCACGTGCAAGCGGGACGCCACAGTAGGTATGTACGCGTCCACCGACTCACTGCAGCAGCTAGTGGGGGTCTGCATATAACGGGACGAGGGAGGTCACAGTCCCGTTCCGACAGAAGGTGTCCGCTCACAACCCGTGGTCCGGACGCGCGGTTCGCCTCTCGAATCGCAAGGTTCGCGCGAGAGAGTAAGAAGCACTTCACACTCACCGATGAGGAGTAGCAGGGTCACAGCCCGGGTTCCGTGCCTGAGCATCAACAGGGTCCGCAGCCGCCTCGGAGGCTGCTGCTGGTGATGGCTGTGGCGCATGGCTGACGGCTGGACCGACACTGGCGGCGGTCGAATGGCCGTGCGCGCCTCGCGAGGGCGCCCGGGATGATGAGGCGGTCGTCTGTCCCGCTGACACGCTTTTTCTGGAAAGAGAAGCGAGAGCGCCATCTTTTTTTTTTTCTTCTTTTCCTTTTTGCCGCGCACCACCGCCGCTCCGCAACCTCCCACCATCCTTAAGTCCTCCTCTTCTCTACTCGTGCACCCTGCGCCCATCGTGCGTATCACCGGCACTACTGCTACGAGCACTACTACTATGCTCCCTTCTCTCGTCGCTCCCCCTCACCCATTTCTCTCTCTGTTTCACCGGGCCGATCGCCGCCACCGCGTGCGAACACCATTCCATTGCAAATGCGAGCGCGCGCATATAAGACGGGGCACCGCCGCTTAGAGAAAACAAAAAGCAAGAAAAGGAGAGAAGCTATGTTCTTTCGCTGGGCGCTTCTTTCTCCGCGCATCTTTGCTTGCCATCGGTCTGTGACTATGAAGCACTTCTTCCCTCCACCTTCTTGGCTCGCCGCCGGCCGAGAACTGCTGTGGAACGCGGACCTCGGCTGCTGGGAGGGGCGGCCTTGCGCGCGCGGCGGCTTTAAAGCACGCACCGCCGTTTCGCGAGGAAAAAGTCGCGCGCCGTCAGCGGCGACGCGCCGCGTCGCCGCTAACCCTCCGGTGTAACGTTTAGTTCTCTCTTTCGTACATTGGTCGTAATGCGCTTTAGGATACAAAAGTTCCACGTGCCAGGGTCCTCTACTCCCAACGCGATTTCCCTTTTCGGCTACGGGCATAGGCGTGCGTAGGGTTCCCCATTAGCCTCCCCCCCCCCTTGTTGGTCGAGACCAAAGAACATGCTTCACAATGGATGTAAACAAAACGAAAAGGAAGCGTAGAAGTGCTTCTCATAATTGCCTGCCTTTGGTCCCTGGCTTTCCTAAGATAAAGACGGCAAGCAAAGAGTTCTTGGAACACAATATCAGGGGCCTTCTTCCGCAATTGCCGTCAAAAGCCTGCGTGGCCATAACTGATTAAACGTATTGGGCAGACTTTGTGCCCTCCTCTCTCCCTTGGGTGATTGCCCCCTTCGTACGCACGCCTATGGCTACGGGTATAGTGCCTCGTTTATATTATTTTGGGGAATAGGACTTTAAGGGAGCTGTGTGCAAGTTGTTTCGAAGAACTTCGCCCGCGGGTTGGGGGTTCGATCCCGGCTGCTCCGGTCGCATTTTCAATGCAGGCGAAATGCTAGAGGCCCGTGTGCTTAGATTTAGGTGCACGTTAAGGAACTCCGGGTGGTCGAAATTTCCGAAGCCCTCCACTGCGGCGTCTCTCATAATCATATCGTGGTTTTTGGGACGTAAGACACCACATATTATGGAAGCACTTGGTGGGGTTTGGTTCTGACAACTTGTTTGGAAATATACTCCTACAGTCTTTGTATACAAATCATTGCTGAATGTAGCTTAATAAAACATGTTGTTGGGCTAGTTCGTTCATACTGTGCAAAAAGTAATGGCGCAACGCAAGGCGAAGAAACAAATGGACAGGAAACTTTATTTCTGTGACGTTCTTTCCTGTACTCTTGTTTTCTTCGCCTTGCGTGGCGTCATTACCTTCTGCACACTCCTGAATGTTTTCGTACCAAATTTAGAAACTAATCTAGACTCATGCGTAATCTTTGTCGATTTAATATGAATGGAGCTCAAGACGCAGGAAAAAAAAAGAAAAAGAAATCACCCCTCCGAGCACTCCGTATACAACCACAAGCGAAGCTGGAATGTGCGGTCCCGGTATTTATCACGTGGCTAATCCCGACGATTCATTAAATTCTTTCTCAATTAATGGTTACGCCTGTCCACAAATCAATTTTTAATGGGCCAGTGGTGAGTAGTGGGGCTTGCGGAACTTCTTTGGCACATAGGCGCGAGGAGTTTTTGCACACATAGGACGGACGAATTTTGGTTTCGCATAGCCACATACAGCTACACTGTAAAAAAAAAGGTAAAAAAAAACAAAGATGTGATAATATGGCACCACCTTCGAAGCAGTTCTCCGTCGGTCGATTAATAGCGTCACTTGATGTTACGATGCGCCTGTAAGCTAGTTATAATAAACGAAGCATGTGGCTCTGATTCCGACAGTGACTGGCGAAAGTACGAGTGACGATTCCGACAGTAACATAATGCAGCCCAAATGCGCACTGAGTGTTGCTATCAGTATCTATAATGCGCATAATCATCAGCCTGACTGCAACTGTGAGCGTGTGTTAATTAGTGCTAAGATGGACGTAACTCGTTAAAGGAGTGTCATTGGGTTCCATTTTCGCAACGCGAGTCCACAGCTGTAGAAATTACATTTCGCTGGTGTACTCTATAGTTTATACGGGCCTGTAGACTGCGCCATTGTAATGAACTAGACAGAGACAACAATCGCGGGTTGGGCAGGCGGCTCTGATCTCTCTTCGTCCTTCATTTTTCTCGCGTCTTTCTTTCTTTCTTTCTTTCTTTCTTTCTTTCTTTCTTTCTTTCTTTCTTTCTTTCTTTCTTTCTTTCTTTCTTTCTTTCTTTCTTTCTTTCTTTCTTTCTTTCTTTCTTTCTTTCTTTCTTTCTTTCTTTCTTTCTTTCTTTCTTTCTTTCTTTCTTTCTTTCTTTCTTTCTTTCTTTCTTTCTTTCTTACTTTCTTTCTTTTCACCTCAACCTCTATCCCATTGTGTAGATTACCCGCCACGGCGGTCTAGTGGTTAAGGTGTTCGACTGCTGGCCCGCAGGTCGCGATATCTAATCCCGGACTTAGATTTAGGTGCTCGTTAAAAAACCCCAGGTGGTCGAAATCTCATAATAGACTACGACGTCTCTCATAATCATATCGTGGATTTGGGACGTTAGACCCCAACAATTATATATACTGTGTAGAGTAGCAAAGCGGGCATATATTGTCTTGTTGAGATGTATCGCCGAGAGCAACTTGTGATCGCTCGGACGCTCTCGAACGTCATGATTATTAGATACGGCATTACAAGAGACCAAAGAGGTCTTCGCTTGCACCATATATCCGAATCAGTCTTACTCGCTACACCACGTGTAAAGAATCGCATTCACGTCATCCGCCACGCCTCGGCCAGGAAAAAAAAGAGAGAGAGAGGGAGAGACAGAGCTTCGTCTTCCTCCTACGAAGTGTCTATAGCTTCCTTATCTCGCGCTGTGCGAGTGCACACAATTTATCGTCGTCAGAAGTTGGCCGCCGAGGGTTACGCCCTGTATTAATTGCTCCTCGACATCAGGCTCGGTGTGTACATACTGGCAGAACGAAGGAGATTGAGCGCGGTGCCTCGATATAACGAACGTCGTGAAACGACGAGCTCGATCATCAACGCGCCAAGACGCGTCTCTGCAGAGCGACGGAGCGAGAGGGAGAAAGAAGCGATCGAAATAAGAAGCCGAGGAATACGCGGCGATCGTTTTCCCGCGCGCTTATCTGGAACGTGTACACTTTCATCCCGGCTGATTTATATATAGTCTAAATACCGCGCGCTGCGTAAGACGCCTATTGCGAAGCAAATGGCGTTTCGCAACGACTTCAGTGAATAACGGGCGTGCGTAAGATGAGGCCCCCCGAAAAGATGGACTGAATGCTATAAATAGAACGCTTCGTTTCGCGCTGTTTGTTTTTTTTCTTTCGTTAATGATGGCTCCTGCATGGGTCGCCTGCGGCGTTCTTACGTATCGGTCATTGAATGGAATAGTTAAGTTTTGCTAGGAACTCTATGGCCATCTTAAAGGAGCACTGACATCAAATTTCAAAGTCGAGATGTGCCCTTCATTCGATTGCTCGGTAGGCATAGGTATCCTTGGCCAAATTTGAATGGCGTCCGTCGCGTGGAAGTAATTTTATTTCGAGGGCAAACAGCGTACGAAAGCTCAACGGAAGGTTGATCACGCTGCGACATCGACACTAGTGCTACGTAACAAGTGTGATACATTCCGCAAATACCATCCTGAGTGACGATACGCTAGTAACAATGACGTCGACGATCTGAGTGTATTTATTGTGCCGCCGACGCCAAGCGACGCTCTCACCGGCTCTCACTCCCAGCCAGTGGATCACCTTGCTGTCCCGATCCGTGCCTGCGATTCATCTTGTCGTATCGAGTGATTTGTCGTGTGATCCTCAGCGCGAGTGCGATAAATCGGAGCGACTACGTGCCAGCATGTCGGGGAACCGCTGCGTAGTACGGACCTGCTCGTCGAGGCGTGGAAAAAGCGGAAAGTGCGTGACGTTTCATTGCACGTGCGGCAAACGCCAACACGACCACAAGCTATCAAAGTGGAGCTGCCTATAGATAAATATCATCGCTAACAAGTAACACGTATGTAGCGTTATTAGTGAATGTTAGTTCGTCCGTGGACTTCCTTGCGCTAGCGTAATACCGGGTTACTGCAGCCGTAACCGTGAGAGGCCGGATAGGTGGGGCCATCTGGCGGCGGAATGAAGAACCTGGCAAGCACAGAATTGTTTTTGTAGAAACCTATCGTATTTCATTTTTCCGCTGGTGTACATTCGCTATGCCGATATTCCATAGACCCCTTTGCGTATACCGGAATGCTGCGCACGCTAAAATTATCTGATATAGCTAATTGAGACACAACAGCGAGCATGGCCCAAGCGTGCGTCCCCGGGTACCTCCTCGTTGCTGCTTGGAACGGCGTCCATTTTTGAATCGCTGTTTTGCAAAGGGTCGAAGCGAAAATGATTCGCGACGTCGCGTATCGCGGAGATTCTAAGTTCCAGAATGCCTATTCAACACTACATAGTCGATACTTTTGACGGCGACGACGGCGATGCTGATGACAAGGCATGACTGAACGTGCGCGTCTAGCAGACGAAATTTTAGCTGAGCAGCTGATCCTCACGTCACTCCTTTCTGTGGACAAGTGGTAAACTGGGGCGCGGTCTGCGATTGACCGCGAGGGAGCGCTGCCAGGGCTATGAAATAGCGGGCTTGCCGTCCGTTTTGAATCGTGCTAAATACCGGTGATCTAAATCAATCAAATTAACGAGGGGGTCGATAACTACTCCTGGATGCAGAAATCTTGACATGCGTAAATTTGATGTCAGTGCTCCTTTAACATTCGGCCGCCCTCTACGGACCGCGGCATCCTTGTGGATATGGCGTTGTGCGGCTCAGCGCGAGGGGGAGGGTTCGATGCCAGCAATTATGGACACTTGGAACACTCGTGTTGTCATTGTTGCGCACTTTAAAGCAATGTAGGTGTTCACAATTCATTCTCCCCACCCACCCACCCACCCACACACACAAAACACAGCCGTGTGCCTCATAATCGGATCGCAGCTTTGGATGACATGTACAACCTCGTAACTTATTTTAAAAATTTAGCTTTATACATTACTTGGCGCTGGTTGCTTGAAAAGACTCACATTTTAATGGAAGCGATTCGTAACTCTTTGTCAAAGTGAATCTGGGCGTTATGCGGAAGTGTTAAGACAGATCTGGTACGTAGTTGACCTAGGAAGACTCAAGTGGAAGCTTGTGCGGACAGAGGGATATTAATGATGGATAGAGAGAGAGGGAGAGAGCACTGCTGTGCACACGATGCTACACAACTTATTTTACTTGTGGCTTTCGAGGTCCTCAACAAACCCCCAAAACTGCTTTGACGCTTTTATGTCGAGCAAATTCCGTTGGTCAACTTTTGCATTAGCTATCTCAGGTGGCGATGTCTCGCAGTTCCTTCCGGAGTTACTATTCGGAGAGCGCGTTAAAACTTTCGGGAAATCGGTGAGTGTCTAATAAGAAACCAGCGGGTCAGTTTCTGCTAGGTTCGCAACATGTTTTTTTTTAGTTATTATATGAGCCTTGGAGAAGTATTGTACTTCACTTTCTTTTGCCTAAACAATGAGCGTAGTCTAACGGTCGTATGAATGGCCGACTCGTATGAGAGCCGCGCTTCTCAGGCAAGCAGAGGACACCAGTCCTTTCTCGACGTCTTGCTTAGATATCATCTCAGCCCGATATAACGGGTCATTTAGCATCTCACTATTTCTTTCACGGTGTCTATCATTTGCGCTCTTTGAAAGAAGACCTTTCAAGTTCATAGCGCTACCTTCTCCTCCCTTCTCATCCCAGAAAGTATGAATTGCGACAGGTCCACTGTCACACCGCTGCTGCCCTATCGGGCGCTGCTCCATTTGTCGAAACTGCTAGGCATAGGTCGGCAAACTCACTCATGAGTCGACTAACTCAGACTCACTGAGACTCAGATCTGGCCGTGATTCTGAATCTGCGTCAGGGTGAGTAATATTTTGGTAAGTTTGAGTCCGAGTGAGTCTGGTTGAAGAAAATTTTAGTGAGTCTGAATATGAGTGAGTCCAGTTGAGGAAAACATTGGTGTGTCTGAGTCCGAGTGAGCCCATAGCGCAAACTATATATCTTGAGTGAGTCAGAGTGAGCTCCATCTTTCGTTGCCGACTTATGGTCCCATCCACTCACCTTCGGCATTACTACCAACCTTATATCGGCTTACGTTTATATTCACATCTATTCACACATATCTCAGCACACTAGTAATCACGTGCCACCTCAATATTTATTGATCACAGGCGTGAGTTAGTGGAAGGGGTGTCGTGACCTGCCCCCGGAAACTCTTTCATGGGAAGTTATTCATAAAAATATCTGGTGTGAGTTGCGTATTTCATAAAAAATGCTCTTAGTGGATCGATATATGATAATGATGGCATATGATATATGATGATAACTCGTCTTTGAAGGTACAAGATCAAAAGGCGTATCGTAGAGCACTGATTACATGAGATATTGGCGTTAAAGAGGATTGACACCATGATCGAGCAAGATAATTTTACGCCAACGGACTCATGAGTCGACTCACTCCGGCTCACTCAGATTCAGGTGAAGCCGTGAGTGTGAGTCTGAGTGAGTCTGGCTGAGTAATATGTAAGGGAGTTTGAGTCTGAGTGAGTCCGGCTGAGAAAAAGTTTAGTGAGTCTGAGTCCGAGTGAGCCTGGGTAAGGAAAATTTTGGTGAGTCTGAGTCTGAGTGAGCCCTCAGAGCAAAATATATTTCTTGAGTGAGTCTGAGTTAGCTGCAATCTTTTTGCCGACCTATGCTGCTAGGTAACCAAATTGTCTCTCCTCGAGTGGTTTCTTGAAGGTTCAGCAGCGTCACAACATTATTTCGTTTGAAAGACAGTCTCAGGTGGTGCTGGAGGTGGAGCACGTTCGATTAGCCTGGGCTACGTAGCCCGTCATTGCTAATGTGCACATCAATACATATAAAGTGTACTTTGTTGCCGTGTGTGTGTGTGTGTGTGTGTGTGTGTGTGTGTGTGTGTGTTTGTGCGCGCACTCACTCACTCACTCACTCACTCACTCACTCACTCACTCCTCACTCACTCACTCACTCACTCACTCACTCACTCACTCACTCACTCACTCACTCACTCACTCACTCACTCACTCACTCACTCACTCACTCACTCACTCACTCACTCACTCACTCACTCACTCACTCACTCACTCACTCACTGAGTGCGTGCGTGCGTGTGGTTTACCGACGACATCGTCTCCGTCGGGATACCGTCATCTATATGGAACACCGCTTAGTAAAAGTTTTAAGGTAAACCACGTGGTGTGAAAGGTCTTTTGGCTAATTCCATTGGGAGAACCGGAGCAGTCAAAAGCGCGCTGAATGTACTTTGTTCAGAGCCGCAGTGTTTCCGTGGTTGAACAGGAGTAGGAGCACTGTCATCCAGTGGGAGAGCGAGATCACTATCGCTACTACGAGAGCAGCTCCCACTTTAGTTTTAATAAGGAACTGCTAGTAAACGTTTGCTCTCTCTCTCGCTTGAAAAGCGAAGTACGAAGAAAGCTACGTAATTTGTAAACGTGATATCCCCCTAATTTGCTTTAATTTATGCTTCAGCCGGCGTCCCGTCGAGTACGGCGGCAGCCAAGCGTAGTTTCTGCTCTGGCTGCACTGATGGTGATGTCTTTGAGGCGAGCCTGGTTTTTAACGATACTGCGCGCCGGATCTTTGCAGTCTCCGTTCATTTTGCTTGTCATGGATGCACGGGCGACGATGGCAAGAAAACGCCTCACCGCACTGCTTAAAGACCCAAGGCGCTTGACAACGATAGCAGCGACAGTTGCTGGAGCTCAACTGGAGTACAGGCGGCAACCTTGCGGGATGCATCGTCGTTCCACTTGAGTCAGAAATCGCCGACAGCAAGTAACGGCGAGCATGCAAGTGTGACCTACAGGCCACCGACACGTGCTTTGCATGGCCGGCTTTTCCTCTTCGCCGCAGAGAATGCGGCGACGTCATTTGTTTGACCACACGATACATTTATTCTCACTCGTCCCTCTCCCACCCGTCCTCTGGATCCGTACCGCATTCCAGTGGCGGATCGTATGGACCCGCTCTCACTGCACTTGCACGTACGGGTGCTCCACACTGCACCGCACCCTTGCTTCTGTTTCTCCCAGTGGAATTCGCCGTACTGTAGCTACAACGCTCACGTGAAGCAAGCTGCTCCGTCTTCGCGAATACCTTGGTGGCACATCGCACGGCGTACTATACCAAAGCCGCGTGAAGCACCGAGACAGCCGGTGTACAGTCACGGTGAAAAGGGACGCCACCCTCTCGAACGAGATCGCCACCGCGCGATCTTGCAATGCAAATGGCCCGCTTTCGCTTCGTGACGCTCGCTAGGCCTCATCGACGCAGCGTGCATGCTGTGCTACAGAGCCGTCCCTTCCTCTCACGCCCCTCTTTCGCTCAGTCATCGCCGTTAGGAGCATCGTATACGACATCGGACAGCTCTCAGGAGCGCTTGGGAGGCAGTAATTATAGGAAGGCGTCGGTGCCCATCAGTTTTGCTTTCGGATTACAGTGCGAGTTCCGCTGAGACGTGAACGGTAATCGTGCGCGAGCGCTAAATGGACGACTGTACTCCGTCTTGTAATCCGCGCTCCGTGTAGCGCGTTATACAAAGACTCCGAATACGTGCGCGGAGCTTTATAAAGCGATGGGAAACAGTGCATTTTCTCGAACTAGATCGCCACAGCGACGCGCTGGATCGACGAACGTCCCACTTTCGCTTCGCGGCATTACACGGTCGAGCCTTGCGCCTTCATTAACGTCTCGTCCGCTTTGCTATAGGTCTCCACCGATTCGCACGCCATGCGCATGGCGTGCGATCATCACCGGTCGCCGCCTGCACTCGGCTCCTCGATCGTTGATCGTGGGATTCCTCGCCGGCCAGCAAAGGCCCGAAGCGGAGTAATTAGGTGGAAATCTCGCGATCCCATTTTTTGCACTAAGTGCGAAAGCATGTATACCCGTGGCTGTGGATCAATGGTTATGACGACCCGCCGCTGTGCGTGAAGTCACAGGTTCGACTCCCCGCCGCCGAGGCCGCGTTTAGATGAGATAGAAATGTAGGGAAGCACTTGTGTACTTTCATTATTGCGTTCCTAATTGATCAAAGTTAATCCGAAGCGGCAGATACCGTACACCCACGAGTGGTTTTAGTTTAGTCTCCTTGCTGCGCTGACATTTTGCTTTTTAACAAGAAAGTGTTTTATTTCGGGGTCCACCAAAGACTTTCATGACGTATTTCCGTCACGGAAATACGTCAGCAAAATGAACGCCATCAGAACGTGTCTTTTATCTTCCCACTTTCCTCTCACAGTGCTCTTGGTTGGATGGATGGATGCTATGAGCGTCCCCTTTATAACGGGGCAGTGACATGTGTGCCACCAGGCTCGAAAAAAAAAAATAACTTCGTTCGTTGCTACGACCGTCCCATTTGGCGCGTTTCCAATACGAGAAGTGTAATTTCGTCAGCGCTTTAGCACACCGCGAGCTGTTGGCTTTAGCCCAAGCCTCGCTCATAAAATAGCTCTCCGACGCTCGCCTGGTTGTCGCACCGCGTTCTCCGCTCGCCCTGTGAGAACTAACGGCCGGGCTAAAGGGAAGTCACGACGCTTGTCGCGTTTCTCTTCGGTTTTCACGACGCTTTGAAGGAGTGCATATCGAGTATCAGTGTTTACTATGTGCTAGTTTATGCCATATTTGCGCGGGATTCGCGATATGCGGTGTCCAGGTATATCTTGACAACTTCAGCTACCGCATGGGTTAAATTATGACCACGGGCGTTAGTACTCGGTACAGAGATGTGCCACTAGCCGTCAACGTGAGTGCGTCCACATCAAGCGGTTCTATATCTGCCAAACAACCATACACATTATACAAGCTTTCATATACCGATGCACTATAAACAATCAACTACTTCTGTGACGACACGTTTCACTTTCGTGTTATACCGATTCCTATGACGGAGGGATCAGCCATGTTTTTTTCCTAGTTTGTTGAATGGTGTTCACATGAAAAGGTCCTGCACCATTGATTGAGTGAGGCGGGCTGAGGAGAGTTTTGGTGACGTTGAGTCCGAATATCACTGAGCCTGGCTGAGCGAGAACCTTCGCAAGTATATGATGCCGAGTGTGCCTGGCTGAGTAAAATTTTGATGAAACCGATGTCCGAGTGATCTCCGAACAAGATTTAGTTCATTTCGCGAGCGAGTCTCAGTGAGCTCAATTTAATTTGCTGAAATCTACGGTTGCTAGTCGGAGCCACGCAGTATTCCACGTCTGTTAGCCGTCTTCCCGAAGTTTGCTCTGTTTCTTCACTTCCATAAGCATAGGCATGCTCAGGGCTGCCCATTAGAGAGGAGGGGGTGGGGGGGGCGAAGTCTCACCGCAGCGCCTCCCCCCTTCCCCCCCTTCGTTGGTTGAATTCGAAAGAACACAAGCTTCGCAGTAGATGCAAAAAGGCAAACGAAGCGAGGACGTGCGCTCGAAACGGCACGTATTTCGTCCCCGGCTTTCCGGTGGGAAATAAACAGCTTTTGTTGTGCAACATCAGGGTCCTCGGGCGCCTTTATAGTCAAAAACCCTCATGGCCCTGCACACTTTTGCAAATCCGTTCTGCGGAATCCCGCAAGGTGGCGGAAGGGTTGAGAAAGGGAAAAATGCACAGCCACCAGTTTGCAGCACGAAGCCACAAGGAAATCCATACGGATTTCTCAGGAAGAAACCTTCTTAGTTTCCGAAAAATTCGTCCTGATCCGGGGATCGAACTTGGGACCAACGCCAACATTAAGGAATGACGGAGCAATCCCGAGTAAAGATATGGAGCTGACTTGGCGATAGTTAGGGAGGGGGGGGGGGCGCCCCCTCTGCCCCCCTCGTGCGCACGCCTATGAGCGTTGGTCCAGAGGGTATTATGACAACGCCCGGGCAGCCAGTTATTCACGGGAAAGGTCTGTATACGCCCCGCTTTCGCTTGGCCGTCGGGAGCACGCGGTCACATTGACGCCACTGCCTGGACCGGCCCTTCGCACGCCCCGTTCGGCTGGTCATCGGCGCCGTCGTCCGCGCGTATCGTGGGAGCCTCGAACCGATCGAGGCGCGTCGTATGCCGCACGAGTAATTAAGAAGATGGTCGCCGTCTGTGTGTCATCCCCGAGGTGGTGGCCCGAGAGCTTAAATTGCCGGCCTGCGCGGCGCGTTCCTCCATAATGGCCCATCAGAAGGGGGCGCACGATTCGTAATGCGTGTCCATAGGCACACTAGCGGAGTTCAAGCAACCAGGGCAAGCGAGCGTTTTGTGTGTGTCTACTTGTATAAGAAAAAACGGCGCTGTAGTTGTTCCCAAGTACGGGAAACTCTTCTTCCTCTGGAGCGCTGAGAATGCAGGCAGATACCGCTGACGAGAATGTTTTTGAAGGAACAAAATGAAAAAAAGAAAAGAAAAGCGAGCAGGAGAAGAAGATGCCACGCGCGGCCGAGTGAAAATGGTTCGGCTAATTAGGCGTGGCACGCGGAAAAGGAGAAAGAGAAAGAATGTGGAACTGGGTTTCTATGCAGCGCAGTTTAGTGCCACGCGGGGCGCGAAGTACGGGGACGCGTTTAGCAGGGGCCACGTTTAGCAGCAGCCGACGTTTCGACAAGGGGATCTGTGGCTTCCCTCGCGTAGACGAGGACCCTCGCTGAAACGTTGGCTGCAGCGAAGTTCCTTGTTCTTGTTCAGCGACTTCTCGTCACATCGGGAACACCTGTCATTCCTGTTCGCGCTTATGACCGTTAAAGCAGCTCCGCTTACTCGTGGTGTAATAGTCAGAGTTCTGGATCACAGATGATATAGGATTCAGGTACTTGCAGTGTGAGCGTGCCCTAAAGAATGAAGAAACTCGGCAACGGCAAACAAGACAGAAGTTCAGGGTAAGATGGAGACTTGATGAGAAATTGTCGAACAGGGAATGTCCCTGGAGCCAACGTTCCGACAAGTGGACTCGTCTTCACCAAGGCAGCCACTGCCTTGACGAAGACGAGTCCACTTGACGGAACGTTGGCTCCAACAACGCCCCCCTGTTCAACGATATCTGGTCACTCGGCAAAGAGGGAGGTCGTAGCTTCCGGCCGTAAGTCGTAGATTCTCGCAGCTTATAGTGAACTTCGCGACCGCTTCTGGAAGTGTCTTTGACGTGACGCAGCGAAATCCCGTTCCCATAGGTGTCGCCGAGCGCGTCCGGAGCGTATCAGGAACACGAACCGCCTAAGAAGCACCGGGCAGGCTCCCGACTCCTTCATGATGGGAGTAACCATGCATCTGCCGCGTTTTTTTGTTTTTTTTTTCATATCTTCTTCTCGCATACTCCTCGGTGTGGTATAGGCCTTCTCATGCTCGCGCTCGTGTAAATGTCCAACGCACTCTCTTGGTTCGTATAAAACACTCGAAAACAGAATATTATGTTGCATGAGCAGCTGGTTCTTCGTGTGCTGCAGGCAGCAGCAGTTTGTTCTAGATTTCAGATGTTGTGCAGCATCTAACGCGTAGTCACGTGATCCTGCTGCGAAGGCTAAACCCATGTACATATACACCTTTTTACAGAAGGCTCTTGGGGCGGTGCCATATTCCCCTCTGGACTGTGGTAAATATGAGTAACCCACCAAAAACGCACTGCCGGAGCAGTGACTTCAGCCTTTGTACTCCCGTGCCATAGTCTAGAAAGGAGCTCTTACTTCTCTCCTCTGCAAAGGTCTATATACGTTTCCTTTACGCGCCTATATGTGTATCGTCCGGACCGGCCAGGCTTCGTTTGATGCTTACAAAGTACCCGAGACGGCTTAGCACGTACTCTTTACATGTCTCCAACGTGACCGCACAGGGCATACACTGACCTCTTCGTTAGCACCAATTAATAACAGGTTAGTAAGTGAGAACGCGTTATTGGACCTTTGGACGTACATACATAACATATATAGTAGCAACGAAGCGAGCGACCGAGATTCTCTTAGAATCTTAAATTAGCGCAGGCTCATATTAGACTGTGAACGGGCCATGTATTGAGATATGCGTATAACGACAGCGTGTACCGCCTATCCTCATCGTCACCCATCAAACCCGTTTCGTCTCTCCTCTTTAAACACAGTAGACGGCACTATTACTTCGCACCGACATCTCTGCGTTTTCTTTAATGATGTCTTCTCTCTTTCTGCACTACTGCACTAAGAGTAAAGCATTGCACATCTGTTGACGTAAGCGACGTATGACATACAAAAGACTCACGGGTCAATATCTCTTTTTGCGTGGATGGTGGTCGCACACCTCGACAAATATGTTGCGATATGCGAAGAAACCTACACACAAAATAATATCTACGATATAGCTGGAACAGGAAGCTCGCCCAAGACCAAGATGGAAATCTAGCTCGGGCCAATAGCACCCCCCCCCCCCACCCCACCTCTTCGTCTTCCTTGAGGAAACCGGTCTCTTAAGCGCTATGTGTATCGCAACAATACATTTTATAGCACGACAACGGCATCACGTCAGCTTTGACGATGGGTTGCGTGAGCCTTACGGATCGTCTTTAACTACGTATATGTCCGGGTTGCTTAGTTACAGGCGGCGATACCCGTAGCGTATAGGGTGTATCACACTTCTCCATTCTCTCTAAATCGTGCAAGTCTCGGGTGCGTTTCCCACGAGGTCACGTGATTCGGTGACCCCTTCTCCACTCTTCGAGGGCGCGGCTAGGTTGCCGGCGGCGATGCGAGGTAAAAGCGTCCAGCGAATCTGTGCTTGGATGCGTCGTATATATATATAACCCACGTATGCCTCCAGGGGCTTAAACGCAACGTATGATTAGCAGCCCGCACCGTGTATGTTCCTTGGCCCATGCACCTTGGTAAGAGGGCGCCTCTTATGGCGCTAAGGATACTCTAGGTGACATAGCTACAGAATCTGTTTTTCCACAAAGGACGCGGCAAACTGTCACCTCACCCGTCTCTCGCTTTGTGTGCATGACTGGCATTCCTCTTTCTGTTTTTGTCTAAACAGAAGACAAAAAAAAAATACGGTGCATGACGGTGGCGGCAAAAACCAGCCGGGACTGTCCATATAATTGCTATCGCAATAAAAAAGAACCTCGTGTCGGGCCTTGTTTGTTTCTTCCCCGTGTGCCATCACACTCAAGGAGGCGGGAGGGGGGGGGGGGGGCAATCCATGCGTCCGTCAACGCATCCGATAGATACATGATAGACAGAAGGATAAATAGAGGGGGTATGTAGTTGGTAGCGGAGGCGAAACAGGGAGTCGTAGATTGCGCCTCCGACATAATGACAATAATAATACACACCGCGTCACCGTCAGCGTAGCCGAAAATGAGAGCACGACACGGATGACATTACGCGGGGACTGCGTGTCTCCGCCTCGCAGCGAGTAGCTGAGGATGACGGGAAGGGAAGGACAGCTTTGCGTTGAAACTAGCCAGCAAAGACACACACACAGAGAAATATCTACTGAACACACCAGTAGTACACGAATCTACCGCGTGAGTGCGTGCTGCATGCTGCAATCCACGGGAGAGACGAGCCAGATCCAATCCACCGAACTCGCTGAAGGCATGCTGTACATGAGGGAAAAAAAAAAGAAAAGGGCATATAAACAAACGGCCGCACGGCCGTTCGCCGCAAATGTACGCGCACACAAACTGTTATACATGCAACGGGGCCCAAGACGGCGGCTACCGCGCAGGCACGTTTATAGGAACGCACGCACGCACGCCGTGGCCCGCCATATACGACGACGCTGATTACGCACCATTAGCAAATGGATGCCGGTGACGAATCGCCCGAGTTGCGTGCTCTCCTCGACGACGCGGTAGCTACACGCACCTGAGGGCCCATCCCAGCGTTATAGGGGCGTCGTATACGCGCACGCGTTTCTTCTTTTCAGGGGTGAAAGGAGGATGAGAATATTTCGGCCACAGTCTATAGGGGAGGAGGGCTCGAGCGTGTAGCCGCAAAGAGCCGCCGCATCGGCGGCCCTTCCCGCAGTATACTGTAGGGCATTACAGCTGTACGCGATAGAAAGTAGTAATAATAAATAAAGGAGAAATAACGGTACGAAAACGACGACGTCGTGGAGAGAACGTCCACAGGTGGAGCCTCGTCTAGGGGGCAACGTAGGGCGAGTTCACAGAGGAAAATAAGAGCTTGCGCGAATGGACAGGAAAGTTGTTGGTGGATTGAGAACATGGTGAGATACACGTGGAGGACTAAATGACACACACCGCCTTTGCAACGACACTCAGAAAATAGAGAGAGGCTGTTTATTACAAAAATAAATATTTTTGCCGGCAGAAGTATAACAGCTGGCATGCTAATCTGTGAAAGGACGTTGAATGAGATTAAAAGATTCTAGAGGAGAGAGAATAAAAACAGAAAGAACATAAACAAACGTAAAGTGCGCAAATGAACCTCATATTTATAAGTGGGATGTCAGGTAAATCCAGGCTTCTCTAAAAGAAACAGTGAACCATTAAAGCTTTCCGATGAGGCCAATTTCTGACAGGTAATTGAATAATAACTATAAAACCCGTCGCTGTTTCGAATGGCCGAGCATTGCACATAATATGCCCCTCAGGAAATAACAAGGAGGTTCGTGGGATTCATTCCCCCCCCCCCCCCCCCCAAAAATGAACGTTATAAGACGTCTGGAACAGAGAAGGAAGCGGGCAGAGAAACCCGCCAGAAGTTCTAAATTTTCTCACTTATATTAACCGCTGGTTTCATGGCCCCGTAGTGGGTAAGAGCCAAGAATGAAGGGTCAAGCAAGCAATAACAGGTAACAGGTGCGGACTTTGTTCGTGCATAATGTATGTAGTCTGTTGACAAGAATGGCCCGCGCCATGCTGAAGGAAGTTCGCCCGTGCGAACATAGATTAAAGGAATTAAAGGAAAAGAGAAGTTATATCAGTCGGCCTATAAGTACTCCATCGTACTTCCCATCTTGGCCGTCAATGTGAACCGTTGCGTCCAGCAGACAGCGCAGTCGTTGCCGGCGTTACGGTTGCGAATCAATCGATCATTCGAGCGGAACTTTGTTTCCCGGAATTTCTTCGGATGACCTCGCAAGACGTCGGCTCGCGTTGCGTGGTCGAGGAAAGAAGGTTGCCTTGTTGAAGGAGAAAGGAGGTCATCCAAGTCGCTATAAAGCAAAGGTCTTATTAAACACGCGGCCCGCGTGCATGCATGCGTCCTGCCGACCTTTCGCTAGCGGCCCGCGGCTCCCACGTGACACTCTTCGTCCCATATTTTTTATGACCTTGCGACTTTTTGTGACATTGCTAAATGGTGCTCGCATTATTTTTTGGCAAATCTGTCTACTGTATACGAATGTCATGTAGTGGAAAGAGTCTCCTTAACGCATGTAATATTACGTGGCAGAAGCGTAGAATCGCGCCAGGCGTCAAAACGTGTGAATTGTGCAACGAGTGGGTGTTCTAAAGGCCGACCCATTACAAAGCGCTCAGACATATTTAATCATCAGCTGCAAAAGCATCAACAAAGGGAGCAGCTGCGTAGGTTCGCGTGTTGCCTTACGGACGCGTAGTGGGCCCTTCGCTGATTCACAAAAGGAAGAACTATGGCGTAGAGGGCATTCAACAACTGGACTTGCAGTAGGCATTCTATAGGATAGTTTGAAATGACCAATGTTACGCGCACAGTCGTTCGTTTCCTTACGGTACGGTTGAGGCATGCACCGAGAACAGAAGCCAAGCTAGCAATTGAGAAGGCGATGCGCACGGGGCCCGATAACGTAATCGCGTTCTACTCTTGAAGGCGCAGCTCAAGCGTCCTCCAATTTTTCTCGTTTGAACTCTCCCCCCCCCCCCCTTTCCTCTCTTCCCGGCCCTTTGCGGGACTAAATTTCGTGACTGTGGCCCGGTAACTCACGTGAGCTTGAGACCCCTGCTGGGAGGCACAGAACGTCGTACAGGGAAAATTCTTCATTGATTTCGACCAACTGTGGTACGTTGAGCTGTATTCACACGACGGACGGGATCGCGGACGAATCAATCAGTCAGCCACGTGACATGTGACGTTATTCGGATTGCTTCGGTATTTCTCCCCGAAGACCCTAACTGGGATTTGGGCCTCCGCAGTTTCGCGAATCGCCCCGCGCGGACCGAAGGTGGACCGCGAGAACGGGGAACGTACGGTGACGTAATACGCAATTACAATTTGCGTATTACGTCACCATACTGATTACAATTTGCTAGGAGGAGGAGGAAGAGAAAAACGGAAAGACAGGGAGGTTAGCCAGTTCTCAGACCGGCTGGCTACCCTTTGCTTGGGAAAGGGGAAGGGGGAGAGAAAGATGATAGAAAAGAGGTGTTACAAAAAGGAAGAAAAAAGAACAATAACACGATAAACGACACTGCTTAAAGTCTGTCTATGAGACTAGTTGTGCGCAAAAAGCGCAACAACGATTTCAAAGCTTTCCGTGCCGAGGATGGTTTCGGCCAGTGTCCTAAGATCTTTTCCTCCGACAGTGGACAATCAGCCAGTCACGTGACATGTGACGTTATTCGGATCGCTTCGCAGCCAGCATTCACTAGAGAGGGGTGTATTGACGCCTACATGGGAGGATTACGGTATTTCTCCCCGAAGACCCTAACTGGGATTTGGGCCTCCGCAGTTTTGCGAATCGCCCCGCGCGGATTACAATTTGGTCTGTCGTGTGAATACATTCTTAACGTGCACATCTATAAGCCAAAGTATACGACTGCGTTTCCATTTCGCTCTATGTGAATGAGGCCGACGCAGCTGGAACTTGACTTGCGACGCTGAGTTAAGCAGCGTGACACCTTAGCCATCGGGCTAGCTAGCGTGGCGGGTCGCGCTAGCTAGCCGTGTTTACCGAAGAATTCAGAATGCACATGAAAGCAGCCGCATTACGTACTGATAGAGTCAGTATAGTGCATCCCCAGCGTTTCGCTTATACGGTATGAACAAAAGAAGGGTAGTCGATCGCGGGGCTCGTTTTGGTTCGACCACATGAAGCCAAGGAAATCATAGGGGATGTTATTCTTGCAACTGAAGTGTAGTAATCTCATGTTAAGAAATATAAAACTGGATCAAAAAGAGAAATCTGCGCTGGTGGCGACCGAATCCACGACCTTCGCATTACGCTTGGCATTGATCTAGTTGGTGATCTTCACATAATGGAACGTGGTGAGTGTTTCGTTATGGTCATTCGAGGTGTTTCTTCCCTCAGCTTCAACGTAATTTAAAAAAAAATAAATGTGTTTAAGGAGAGGTTGGTGCCTAGGCATGGCTTCGGCCAATCCTCTTCTCTTACATAATAGTTTGCGTCGTGAAGTTGTCAATGACCATAAAATAGTACCAAATCCCACATGAATGGACATTCATATTCCTAGTCCCAGTACTGCAGTATAATTAATCGTCCAAGTATCAGCAACGTTCACAAGTCATGGACCTTAACACGCTCGAAACGTCAACGCTCTACAGAAGAGATTCTCTACAGAAGATGATATAGGGTCAACGTATATACTTCATACTATTACGTTTGACCACCTGTCATTCAACAAAAACGCGATGTAGATCATTCAATAAGGACGTCTTTAGGAGGTGGCACCTTGGCGAATGAGTGAACTTTTGCTTCCTTTATTTTGTTTAGCTTTTTTTTCACCGATGCAAGAAAAACGCGCGCGTAACGTTACAGTGAATCGCCGCTGCAGCCAGCCGCGCCTCCTTTTCCACGGTCTGAGGGAAGCGTCATCGCCCGGCGACCCACCCACCGCGGACCGTTCGAGGATGTATGACGTAACGCCGGGGGCCATTGGGGCTGTCCTCGCTTCGTTTCACTCTGATTAGCGCCCGCGGAAACTGAGTGTACGGTCCGCGCGCCGCATACTGCGCACTCCAGTCGTCAAAAAGCAGCCGCGCAGACATAGACGCCACACTCGCGCGCCCGTCACCGAGCTCGGCCGCGCTCCAAATATAGTGGGCACCCATCTCTGGCCCGTAGCTAAGCGAGCGCACCCAACTATCGCCTCCTGTTCGTTTTATTTTGTGCGCGTTCGTTTCTTTCCATTTCGAGTTTTCTTTCCTCTTCCACCCCGCGGACACGCGCGTAAAGCCGGCGTAATTGGAGTTAAGGTAGCGGAAAATAACCGTGGCTTATGTGCTTCTATGTGTGTGCCTGCGTGCGTGTGTGAAACTTGAGTGCACGTGCCTGCATGTGTGTTGGCTTGCTTTAGTTTCTTTCTTTCAGGAGTGAAATAACGAAGATGGATCGAAGGCATCTATGTAATATACCACAGTTCCTGCCAGATACTTCGCGAGCGGAGTTCGCGAAGTGAGTGACAACAACCCCGTCCGTATTCTTGGCGCCTTGTTGTGAAGACAGCGTCGGGAAGACAGCGTGAAGACAGCGTCTGTTCAGATCGCGGAGTGAAATGTTCGGAGCGGCGAGTTCGTATAACGACCGGTTTCCCGGGCGGATACAGTCGCTCCGCCTTCGGCTCCGCGCGAACTTAGCCGGTTCTGAAGAGGGCGTTCACACCGTCGTTCACACTGGCGATGTCGGCGCGAAACCACAGTTTACACGGCCGTTTTCGTCGGCGCTGCAGGAACGGGGTAATTCGACGCTGCGTTCTTGCGTCTTCTTTTGAAAAGAAAGAAAAAAAAATGGGTGCGCTTAATGACAAAACACGGTTCGCTGCCGATCTTTGAGAATGTAAGAAAGGAGTCACGAATACTATTGTTTAAATCGAGGGTGTTGACAATGGGCGAGAACTGGTGCCTTAGCAGTAATGATGAAGCACATCGTGCTGTGGTATAGTGTTACTTCGTGTGCAGAGTTCAGAAAACGCGCGCTCTAGTTTGACGGCTTGGATCGTTGCGGTGAAGCGGTTAGATACAGGAACAGTGAGATGTTATGTTGGCTGCCAGAAAAATGATCCTGGCTAAGAAGAATCGTGTCACTGTTTCCAATATCCTATACACACAGGAATAGCACGTTGGTTAATAACGAATAGTTATATAACTACGTATATAACCTTAGTGCTAAATACGCCGCAATAGCCCTCTTAGCGAAATGTCTGTAAAGTCTCTTCTTCGGTGGCGAAGACACTGAAGACTGTAAACTCTTTCAGCCACTGAGAGCGAAGGAAGCAGAGATTTTTTTAGACGGTCATGTGGCCTAAATATCAAAACCGCCCGTCTTCACTGTCTTCTGAAAAGGCGCGAAGATCGATTTCTTTAACTGAAAATTGGACACTTAGAAAAAAATTAACGGTTGCGCAATATACGAACTTGTAATAATATATATATTTTTATCTGTCGGATTATTTTCCTGTCTTGTGTGCACACAAACGGATAGCTGCGCAGCGGCTTTCTGGATATCCTGCCTTGGCGTATCATGGTCGGGCCGCCTGGATCGTGTGGTTTCGTCCACAACGGTAGAAAGCGCCACAATCACCGCAGCTTTGCGAAAATTGCGATCCTTTTCTGCACGAGATGTAGTGCTGACGGACTCCTGGCAGTCAAGAGCTCTTTTAACTCTGAGGCATATTGGAAATGAAAGTTCTTATGCTAGAAGCTTTCCGGTGAGAACGCACGCCAGCCAGCCAACTATACAGAGTACTGACCACAGGAGATGATGAAGGTACACGGCCATTTGCTGGCTGCAATACGTCAGTTAGAGCGTGATTCAACAACGACAAAAGGCCTTTACGAGTTAGAGGCTTTGTCAACTCAACCTTCTGCTTTTTCTGAAGCCTCATCGAACAAAATTAAATAGCAATGCTTTACCTAAGCTTCTTTAATGTGCACCTACAGCACAGCACCTGAGCTTTCTCGCTTTGTGCCCCGACATTTTAAAGACTGTCTTCCGTAAACCGACAGCACGATAAAACGCTACGATACGGATATGGTGCATCGAAGTTGGTGGAACCATTGTAAATGTGGCATTAGCTGGGTAGGAGCTGGGGTAAGATGGGTAGGAACTCCAACCCATTCCAAACATGGCTAGCCGTTCGAAAGTTTCAAAGTCCTAATTAATTAACAAACTGGAGAGGCAATTCTGTCTAAATGTTCAGCAGTGGATTTATGAAATGCACACTCAAAGGTCGTGCAAAGGCGAGGGGTGGGGGGGTGGGGGGGAGAGGGTGAAGTGTGATGGCTTGATTGTTTAGAATGGAGCAGTGCTTAAGTTCGTTTTAATGCGGTGCTATTTCCTTATAGACATTACTTTGAGCGCCGCATCAATCGAAAGTTACGATTATAAGTTTCGCGCATCAAAAACGGGTTGGCAGTTGTAGGCTGTACGCTCTGAATAGTGTAAATAAATACTTTGTTGCTAAACATGTAGCCGAGAGTAGCCAGCCTCGCATCCGCGTATAGAGCGGCCGCTGATACAGGTTAGGCGAGTGCGAAATCGTGCACACGGACTTGATTTACCGCGGCAGTCTCGGATGGGCTGATGGGAAAAACATCTACTCCGCGAGCACTGCTGTTATTAGAAACTTACACAGGAACACGGTAGTGTGAAGTCACGACACCGCCGTGGCCATCTTCCACCCACAAATTTTCCGCTTGACAGCCTTGCGCAAGCTTCGGCAGAATCCACACGCCTATTAGACACTATACAACCCCTCATTGCTGTACGAGCTCATGCGTTTCATTGAGGCTTTAGAGCGTGGCGCACTGCTGGTGGTGTGGCTTTTTCGGTGTCACCCGGACTGCTGGTAAACCTTCTATTTGCAGTGAACAGAAGCGCGCTGGACTGCCACACGAACACTATTGAGTGGTTCTGAACAGGCGCGGAGTAGTATATTACGAGAGAAAGAATTTTACAATGAATACATTGTCAAGTAGAACTCGTTGTTGGGCTAATTGGTGTTGTTGTGCTGTTGGCGTCATATAAGAGATACCACGGACTTGTGGCGTGGTTTACATAGGCCAGACGGGTCGTTGTGTAAACACTAGAGCGTGGGAACATTTCAACTCGTTAGAAAAGGGAACAGGATCGAATCTGACCCTTCATTGTAAACAATGTAAATGTAAGCCGGTACTGAGTGAAATGAGAATTTGGGGCTGGAGTCAGGAAAAAATGGCACGTGAAATACTCGAGGCCTTTCACATTGAAAAGAAGGGCGAGGCGTGTTGCAGTGATAGCTCTGTGGCGTTGCGCAGAAAGGAACAAGATTTCCTGCAATATTTTTTATAATCTCGAAAAGCAAATAAGGATGCGAAGATGACACCCAGTAATTACAATCCATGTTGTGTGATGCCTATTTGGTTAGTTCGGTTGATGTGAATGCGATTGTGATATGACCATGTGACCGCGTGAATGTATATGTTTGAGCCTCGCTTTGGTGATTAAAGAGTTGGTAGTCTAGCCGATTTCCTGTCTCCTTCACCGTTTCCTGTGTTCGTCCGTTTTTGGCTGAATATGTTTCCTTTATGAATACATTGTCAACCGAAAATATACTAATCGGCCACCATGAACGTAACGCATTGCGGTCGGAATATGCGATCTTTATTTAACGGTTTGATCGCATCTTAGCCTCACTGTGAAAAAAAAAATCTCCTGTATGGGAGACAAACGTAAGCATTTTACTGATTCCCTCGTCGCCTGTAGTGTTCGTGTTCTTTTATCATCGCCTTAGCGATGGTGACCTTAGAAGGTGTGGTGCGCGTGAGATTGGGTAATAATTGGATGGCGTTAGAAAACTTTCTTTAAGTTATCTTTAAATTATATATGTGAATGGTATTGTTGCTGGAACGATAACGAATGGACGTGCCTTTATCTCTTAGAACGCAGTGCTCTCTCCGGAAATACTTTCTAACAATGACGTAATCACATAAATTAACATGTGATGATGTGTTCATCCGTTCAAGCTTGCAATTAAAATTGTCATATTTGTACATACCGACCGTTTTATCCTTTTCGATTTCGTTCGCCTTAGTATTCAAAGGTCGTATACAGTGAGAAAAAGTACTCATATAAAAACATTTCGCTCTATACGTGTATATACAGATGTTATGACTACTACCTTTTTTTATTCTTTTTACGCGAACACAGGTATGTTTTACTTAGCTGGGGCAGCTTTGCACAACATATGGAGAGACAGGTTTATAAAACACGAACACAAGTGTATAAATGTAGAAATTAACGGCATAATACTTAACAAACATTGAACCTCGTGACTCATTTGTCTCGTGTATTTTGTGCGCCAGTAGCTTGACCCGTGTGAAGACATGCACACGCATTTTTTACGCGGATTGTTTCGATCCTGTACTTACCGGTTTCAGTTGCTCTGTGCTCCTTCTTGTGGCCGGAGCAAGAGAGTCGATACTTCAGCTGGGACGCGACGTTTGCGCTTGTTCGTACGGCGCACACAAGTGGAACACACTGTGTATACAAGCCCAACAGTGAACCGCCGGCGGGGCCCGAAGAGGCGCTGTGACTCGCGACAAGTGCCGATGTGATGGATGCCCCCAAAAAACCACGCTATACTTCCACCCGTGAGTACAACAGGAGCGCGCGAACAGACCGTCGTTCTCTGTCGTTTAAAGGCTGTGTATAGCTGCGGCACGAACGGTTTGTAGGTATACGGTGTTTTAAGGGACGTTCGCGCGAACGGCGTGTATTCAGAGGAGAGTTAAGAGGGCTTTACAGGAGGGAGGAGGAATGGAATAGTCAAACAGTATACCCTCCCGCACGCTTGGCACTCCCTCCACCGCCACCGCTCCAGCCGTGAGATCTGGGTTAAGCTGCCTCGTGGTGCGGGAGCTCGCTTCATTGCGCTTCTAAACACGCCCCACTCTCTCGCCTTTCGCCCTTACACGCCACTTGTCGCCACCTCTTTTACGAACGGCTCTCCTTCAACGTGTCTTTTAAAACACCGACAGGAGACATTGCGGAGCTTAAAGCCATAGATGTATACTTCAGGCAGTAGCGCGGAGTTGTGTATATATAGTAGGTGTTCCCGACGTCGTTACAAGCGCTACACGATTGTATGCTACCCGGTTCGTGGGGTGTTGCGTAACTGCGCCATTACGTCGGCACGTCCCTGGCGAAGGTGCTCCCATGTAGGCATATAGGCATCGTGATTTGTTGCTTCGTAACTATAGCCTTTGTGGTGGCGGCAGCGTTCATGCGCGCCTGCTAATTAGCGTACGTTTAGAAATACTCCGCTGAAGTCTTCGAAGGAGCTATAAGAACGACGCCTTCCGTAGAATCGCATCGAGTTCGAATCGATCGTGCACATTAATAAACGTTTTCAACGCTTCCTGGATGGATTTCATCCCAGATTTTGATCTAGGTTAAGCAGAAAAGGCCGCTGCACGCGAGCTTGAGATTCACTAGTCTGAACTGGCATTTGTAGAAGCAGCACACGTTGCAAAGGGACACACTGCCACTCTGCCGTATTCTTCATATTAGCTTTAGTGTAGTCCACGTAGCGTCGGAGATTTCCTTTCTTCGCCTCCTCCCTCTTTCTTTTGCAATTGCTATGTTTGTTTGAGAATAGGCATGCGTTGTAGTCCTTCCTGTGGCAGTTGTTTTAACAGGGAAGATGTTTAGCAAATCGTTCCTTGTTCACCCCGTACCAAAAAAACTATCATCATCATAAACGGGTATGCGCCATAGAAATTGGGTAAATACCACTACACTCAACTTTCATTAAAAAGGAAGAAGACAACAGCTCGCCCAACAAATGGCTGCGAAGCGACGGTGGCGAACCGAAGACCCCGAGTACGTACAAGGAGAGAATACTAAGGAAAGGGAAAGGCAAAGGCGGCTGCGAGAAGACCCCGAAGCGATGGAAGGCCTACGCCAACGACGATATGCCCGTAGACCTATGATAGGTGCGAACGCTTGGTTTCAGCGCGAGGTTCTGTCTGCAGTTTGGACATCTGTGTCGTGTCTGTGATGTGACTGTCTGGGGTTTAACTCGAACCTCTCTGCGCGGAGAATCAACGCAGAAACGACCTAGCATCACCTAGCTAAAGCCTATAGCTACGACCTAGTGGCAACCAGATCAGTCTTGAGAATTATCCAGTTTCGCTGTTTCAAACCTTGCACCGCTTAGTGCAAGCTTCGCATGTTTTTCTTTCTTTCTTTCTTTCTTTCTTTCTTTCTTTCTTTCTTTCTTTCTTTCTTTCTTTCTTTCTTTCTTTCTTTCTTTCTTTCTTTCTTTCTTTCTTTCTTTCTTTCTTTCTTTCTTTCTTTCTTTCTTTCTTTCTTTCTTTCTTTCTTTCTTTCTTTCTTTCTTTCTTTCTTTCTTGTCCACAAAAACGCCAGGCCTGCGCGGAAAGCGCAGCACTGTCACAGCGAAAGCTGGAAGAGCGGCATTTCTAGAGCCCGTTATAATCTCTCTTGGGGAAGCACCCACTACGCCATTATTCATCATTCTGCGGAGAAGCGAGGTACCATCTGTAAGGCATTATGTGCACTTTGCCGATGCGACGGCTGATAATGATTAAGAATTGTGGCTGAGCCCTTTGTAATGGGTTGGAAGCTTTAAACGACCCACTAGTTACGTAATTCTCATTGCGTGACGCCCGGTCGTTGTTTCACTCTCCCACCATGTTATATAACATACGTTAACGTGAGATAGAGAAAGAGAGGGAAAGAACTTTATTGAGACTTTGAGGAAATGGATCATGGGAGCCTTATGGACTCCCTTGGCAATCAATAGAAGTGCACTTGCGAGGAACCCACTACGCTATGAAGCATCATAATTTTTGTGAAGTAGGGAAACAGCCACTATGCCATTTTTCGTCATTCTGTGGAGAACCCTGGTACGGACATTGGTTTAGATATGCATTGGGATTCATGTAATGACTGAGTCTCAGTGAGCTCCACCTTTTTGCCAACGTGGTCCTGTCCAGTCATCTTCAACATTACTATCAGCCTGATGTCGGCTACGCCACGTCCTTATTTATTGAACGGAGGCGTGGGTTGAGAAGGGAGAGGGGGAAGGGCGGGTGTCGTGACCTCCCCACGGAAACTCCACCAAGGGAAGTCCTTGATAAAGATAACTGTTGTGAGTCGCGTCTTTAATAAAAGTTTCCTTACTGGATTGCAACCACTGATAGCACGTAACTGAAGGTACGATGTAAAAAGGCGCCTCGTATAGCACTGATTATGTGAGATAATGGCGTTAAAGAGCGTTGATACCATGAATAAAGAAGCTAATTATACGTTAACGCACTCATGAGTCGACTCACTCAGGCTCACTAAGACTCAGGTCGAGCCGTGAGTCTGAGTATGAGCGAGTCCGGTAGAGTAATATTTTGGTTTCCTGAGTCCGAGTGTGTCCAGTTGAGAAAAATTTTAGTGAGAGTGAGGCCGGTTGAAGAAAATTTTGGTGAGTCTGAGAGTCCGAGCGAGTCCAGTTGAGAAAAATTTGGTGAGCCTGAGTCCGACTGAGTCCGGTTGAGAAAAATTTTGGTGAGTCTGAGAGTCCGAGTGAGTCCAATTGAGGAAAATTTGGTGGGTCTGAGAACGAGTGAGTCCAGTTGAGGAAAATTTTGGTGAGTCTGAGTCCGAGTGAGTCCAATTGAGGAAAATTTTGGTGAGTCTGAGTCCGAGTGAGTCCGGTTAAGGAAAAGTTTGGGGAGTCTGAGGAGTCCGATTGAGGAAAATTTTAGTGCGTCTGCGTCGGATCGAGTGAGTCCAATTGAGGAAAAGTTTGGTGAGTGAGGCCGAGTGAGTCATGTTGAGGAAAATTTTGGTGATTCTGATCCGAGTGAGTCCATATGAGGAAAATTTTTTTGAGTGAGTCCGAGTAACTCCAGTTGAGGAATGCTATAGTGAGTCCGAGTACGAGTGAATCTGGTTGAGGAACATATTGGTGAGTCCGAGTCCGCGTGTGCCCTGAGCGCAAAATATATTTCTTGAGTGAGCTTGAGTGAGCTCCACATTTTTTCCTACCTATGCTAATGATAGCGAATGAGCGCGTTGTTCAGCGAAAAAAGTAAACAACAACAAACCTCAACGTTATGCGAAAACCTCAGCGTTCTCTTTCGACACAAATCCCGACTGTCATATATACTCCGATGCAGCGGCGGCATTCGCAGCGTATGGCCAGTCTGGACGGCCTCTTACGTGTACCCGTGCCGACAGCATATAGGGGCTGATCTCCCTCGCTACGCACTGAACCGTTTCACCTGGGACAGCTCCTATATTAAGTGAAGAGGACACAAATTCGTTCTGCGTTTTTTCTATTTGCGCGACATCCGTCGACTTGGTCGCCCCCCCCCCTCTCCGAGAAAAGAAAAGGCGTCCTCTCCTTCGTTGCGCGCTGTCCAGATGATTGCCTTTGCCTGTGGTGTGCGTCGGCCCACATGCGCGAGCGGTAGCGCTCGATGGGCCTTTGTCTGGTGCTAGGAGGTCACAATAGGACGTGTGGAGTGGAGGTGACGCCATAAAAAGTGAAGCCGGAGATGTGACTTACATTACCGCTTATATCGAAGTGTTAAATGTAGCACACAGAGATTCGTCCACTGCAAGTCTTGTACATAGGTGGCCTAAACAAGGATATCAAGTAGGCATTGCCGGTAAATTACATGTCCAGCACGCTGAACATGCTAGTGTAAATACACGCAAGGAAGGCTACACTGCTGCGGGCAGTGACCTGGCAATCAAAAAAAAAAAAGCAAGAACAGGGGCTACAGGCGATCCCACCTTGAACTTCCTGCAGTATAGCTTTTCATGACGTCATCCATTTCGACGCCTGCTTGGTGCTTGTTGTAACAGCTTATGTATTAGTGAGACCAGAGTTGCATTCTTATGGAGCTGGAGACTCAAGCGAACTGCTTTTGCGAAGTATTGCGGCACAGCTGCCAACACGCGGGAGTACTTTGAAATCTGTGACGTCACACTGACATACTGGACGGTATGTCAAACCGAAGGCCAAAGAAAACTGGCCTTCGGTTTGTCCGCCTAGTGTTCTCATTCAACTCTTGAAAGGACCAGGCCATTAAAAAGGTACTTCGCTTTCCAAAATCAATTTGCCGTTGCGCCCTATATGAGTCGTAAGAATCTTACCACTTGTACGTCCTCCACCCGTGACCCTTTTTTTGATGACAGGTTTCATTGTTTGCCACAAGGGGCCACATACCAGCCATTGTGAGTCATTTAGCTTTCGAGAAAAAAGTGATAGCTAACATTATTTGTAGGAAGGAGTGGGTAATCGACCATCCTACTTTTAAATGTAACTATAACTGTGAAGCGCTCGCCGTTATCACGTGCTAAACGTTCCCATGACTGGCTAAGAATGGCGCTGGTCAGCTTCGGCGACTACTGTATGTTTGAACTTTGTATCAATTTATATTATCTGGCCAGTATATATTTTTCAGGAGGAAAAGATGATGGACAGAAACAATTGGACGATGATAGCCAAACTGTAACTTGCCGTTGAACGTGCCGAGAAATGCTGCTGGGTCCGTTTATAGGTTAGCTATACTGCTTACTTTGAGGCGTGCCGGTGCTGTGACACTGCACTGGCCACTGCAGTATCGACCCACCTTACAAACCATACTAAAAACTTTTCCAGAACACTTTTGTAAACGTTTTTTCAAGCTTTCGCACAGCTTTTGGAATTGGCCCACTATGTAGACATCTTCGATTACCTATATAATTGCTCTGCTTACTCGGCAGAGAAATGATATGTTTCATTATATCTTTCTCTGCTTACCATAGATAATATAATTTCTCTTACTGGACAGAGACGCCTGCGCCATGTGGGGAGAGAAAAATGAATTACATTTTAGGTTTAAGTAAATAATTCAGTTTAATATTATGTAATGGAAACACGGCATTCTGAAACTGTGCGTACTTATTTTATACCTGCACAATGCACGAAAGTACTCTTGCACAAGCTCTATATACAGCTGTTCTCCCCAGCAGGAGTCTGAGAGTGCTGCCACTCCAGTTGGTTACATAACCGCCATTTGGTTGGGCAATCCGTACCCCTTCCTCTCCACCTTCTGTCCTTCCTCACAAAGCCTTTCGTTGCTTTTGAGAAAGGGAAGCCAGCCGAGGGTGACACAGCGAGCGAGTCACGCCTGCCTGCCTCACTTCTTTTTTTGTGTGCGGTACGCGGAATACCGCGACAACGCGAGGATATAGACCATTGTCCGGATGCCCAGCGGTGATTAGCGGTCGTAATACGTACATACGAGAACTTCCATTTGTGTTTTCGTTCGTGAGCGCGCAGTGGGAGTTAGGGGATGGGGGGACGGGGGAGGACTTCGAGGCTTTGTTTCGCATTCACGTTGATATATGTGCTCGCGGCCGGGATTGCGCCCTGCGCTGCTTGTTAGCAATATAATACGCGGCGCGTGCCTCTTTACCGGTGACGCTGTATTCATTGTTGCTCGCGGAGAGTGATCTGCTGTGCAGAGCAGAAATCTTTCGTAAATAGGCTCACATGGAGTCTTTGTTAGACGCAAGTTCTGCCGTCGCACGTGCACGTGCTCCCGGTCTTGCGAGGGAGCGTGCGTGTGCATGTCGCGCACCCAGTATACTGTGTGCAGGGATAGTGAGTGAGTGAGTGAGTGAGTGAGTGAGTGAGTGAGTGAGTGAGTGAGTGAGTGAGTGAGTGAGTGAGTGAGTGAGTGAGTGAGTGAGTGAAAGTACGAGCGAGTGATTAAGTGAGCGAGTGATTGAAAGTATGAGCGAGTGATTGAGTGAGTGAGTGAGTGAGTGAGTGAGTGAAAGTACGAGTGAGTGAGTGATTGAAGGCATGAGCGAGTGATTGAGTGAGTGAGTGTGTGAGGGAGAGATTTAACGGGCGATTGAGCGAGCGAGTGAGTGAAAGAATGTTTCAAAGAGCGAGGGTTTGAGTGAATGAATGAATAAGTGAGTGAACGATTGAGGGAATGAGTGAGTCATTGAAAGTATGAGCGAGCGAGCGAGCGAGTGAGTGAATGAGTGAGTGAGTGAGTGATTGAAAGTACGAGCGAGCGAGTGACTGAGTGTGTGAGGGAGAGATTTAACCGGTGATTGAGCGAGCGAGTGAGTGAAAGAGCGAGGGATCGAGTGAATGAATGAGTGAGCGATTGAGTGAGTGAGTGAGTGAGTGAGTGAGTGAGTGAGTGAGTGAGTGAGTGAGTGAGTGAGTGAGTGAGTGAGTGAGTGAGTGAAAGTACGGGTGAGTGAGTGATTGAAAGCATGAGCGAGTGATTGAGTGAGTGAGTGTGTGAGGGAGAGATTTAACGGGCGATTGAGCGAGCGAGTGAGTGAAAGAATGTTTGAAAGAGCAAGGGGTTGAGTGAATGAATGAATAAGTGAGTGAACGATTGAGGGAATGAGTGAGTGATTGAAAGTATGAGCGAGCGAGCGAGCGAGTGAGTGAGTGAGTGATTGAAAGTACGAGCGAGCGAGTGACTGAGTGTGTGAGGGAGAGATTTAACGGGTGATTGAGCGAGCGAGTGGGTGAAAGAGCGAGGGATTGAATGAATGAGTGAGCGATTGAGGGAATGAGTGAGTGAGTGAGTGAGTGAGTGAGTGAGTGAGTGAAAGTACGGGTGAGTGAGTGATTGAAAGCATGAGCGAGTGATTGAGTGAGTGAGTGTGTGAGGGAGAGATTTAACGGGCGATTGAGCGAGCGAGTGAGTGAAAGAATGTTTGAAAGAGCAAGGGGTTGAGTGAATGAATGAATAAGTGAGTGAACGATTGAGGGAATGAGTGAGTGATTGAAAGTATGAGCGAGCGAGCGAGCGAGTGAGTGAGTGAGTGATTGAAAGTACGAGCGAGCGAGTGACTGAGTGTGTGAGGGAGAGATTTAACGGGTGATTGAGCGAGCGAGTGAGTGAAAGAGCGAGGGATTGAGTGAATGAGTGAGCGATTGAGGGAATGAGTGAGTGAGTGAGTGAGTGAGTGAGTGAGTGAGTGAGTGAGTGAGTGAGTGAGTGAGTGAGTGAGTGAGTGAGTGAGTGAGTGAGTGAGTCACCGAGCGTAAGTGAGCCAGTGGGTGATTCATATGCTGGGTCCCCGGCATAACCTCTTTTGTTTTCGCTTCTTGTTCTTATTATTATTATTACTATTATTTCAAGATGATGCTATATTCACTTGTCTCTTGCGGTTGAATCGTATTTGCGCGCCTTGCATCACGCCTGAAGCAAACCCTGTGGTTTTATTGTCATCGATCTATAAAGCTTCAAGACGTTTTCTACGCGAACAAAGAGAACAATGAAAGGAGGAAAAAAAAGAGACACGCAGCAGTACGCATAGAGACATCACCAGCCGTTTCCCCGTAAAGCAAAGCAGGGAACACACCCGTCCAAATCTACGTGCGCTGCTGATGGCTTCACTTTTGTTTTGTTTTACGCGCCTCCCACGTGTCTCTATGCAGAATGTTAAAGGCCCATGAAACGTGAGTGACCCCTTTTGAACACTTTGGCGTGTAGGACTGCGTGTTTTCACAGCGCTTGACTATCACTCGGCGGTTACAACGACCGTGTATGCTTGAGCATCGACAAAGACAATACAAGCATAACAACCGACTAACGCGCAGCGCGCTACGTGTAGTATAAACAACGTGGAGAAACCGGAGCAGTCTTTAAACGCCGTTGCCCAAACATCGTCACGACGTGATTCCTTTCGCTAGCCGTAACTGCAGGGAGAACCATCGCTGGAGGGCGCGCGCCGCAGGAGTGCGCGCATTCGCGAAACAGCAGCAGCAGCAGGAGATTTGGCGCGAGCACGAAACATTATCTCGACAGCAATCCAAGCCGAAACGCGCGCGCGCGTGCATGCGAGCGCGCGCGTTCGCCTTCCCACAGTAAGCGGCGTGTTGGTGGCTCACGTAGGCTGGCTCTTCTTATTTCGCCATCGCTGCACGGTCCATCGTCATGGTCAAGGCTGCGGGCCCTTCCACTCTCTTTCTCTCTGTGCCGCTCTACTTGACGTCCACGCCCCGCTTGAAAGTCGGGCGGCCGGCGCCACGCTTCCTCCTGGACGAACGTTTCGTTGTCTTTGCTGCACAGGCATGCACAACGTATGCGGTATACTTTTACATACTACTTTGCGCTGTCGCCTGTAAGGGAGCGAGTTGGTGGGAGGAAGGCGTGGAGACCACCTTTATACCGTTCCCTGTCATTTTGCTGTCAATGTTCGATTTCAGCGATTGAGAAACGAAAGCCAACTTTGCTGCAGGTTTAGCACGCCTGTCGAAAGACATGTTTCTGACCAAACTCTTGGCTAATTACAAGAAGTGCGCAGGGCTATGCAGCGCGTGGTACAGTTCATTCATACAAGGTGTCTCCTTTGTTTTTCGAATGATTATCCGGGGAAAGGTAGAGAAAAGGAGTACGATACAAGGCATTTGTTGTTTTAAATGCGAAGCATTTCTTAGCGAACCTCAGGCACTTTGGGCGTTTCTATCTACGTATCTATCTAGCCGCCTACGTCTGGGCGCTCTCCTGGTCGTCTCCATAACCTGTAATATACCAAAATTGGCGCAGCAGGTGATCAGTGAATGACGAACACCATTCACTTGTCATGAAATGAATAACCCAAAATACCTGTCGCGTACGTCATGAAACCCTTTCTCTCAGTCACGTGTGGCACATACCCGCATACCAGAGTTCATGTAATGCGGGTATATGCCACAGGTGATACAAAGTCTCAACCAACACAGTAACCGCGAACAGACACATTGATATGCAAGGAAAGTGATAACAATAATAGTTGTTGGGATTTTGTGTCCCAAAACCACTATATTATTATGAAAGACGCCGTAACAAAGGGCTCCGGAAATTTTGACCATCTGGTATTCTTTAACGTGCACCGAAATCGCACAGTACACGGGCATCTAGCATTTTGCCTCTATCGAAATGCGACCGCCGCGGCCGGGATCGAACCCACGACCTTCGGGTCAGCAGCCTAGCACCGTAACCGCTACACCACCGCGCCGGACGAAAGCAAAGTGAGGAAGCTGAAGACATAGCACTGCTGGAAGACGCTCAACTACCATGTACTCGTTCACGCGGTCCGCAACGTGGACCACGTTGATTATGCAAAAACCGGGGTCAATGCTTCTTACAATAAATCTGCCGAGAGAACCAGGCCTCTCATCATTACCAGTGACTTCAACACTGATTTATCAAGACCCAACAACGCCTGGTCTTTATACTGCATGAACGACGGCTTGAATGTGGACAGGGCATCAAGAAACCTCGCTGCCACGTCCAGGAGAGGAGGCATCATAGATCATTTCATGATAAGAGGCACCCAGGATTTCCACCAGCTGTGCTATACCTCGCACTTCACTACACTTAGACCCACTGTAGCCGCGATCACAAACGGATCCGATTAACAAGTCCGGTCCAGCTACTGGTGCTCACTGATCACGGTGATGATGACCTTGTTCAAGAACTGTCGAGAACCCCTTCTACACATACACACGGGTTTGTGAAACGTGCTTACGTGTCCGTCATAACGGACAAGTATAAGCACAACAACTGTAACTGTAACTGTAACGTACGTGCAGTGTGCCTGCACGTGCCACTAGGCTGTGTGTATATCTAGGGAAACTTTCCTGAATGAAGCTTAGTTGCCTGTAACGGCTGTCCTGTGCATCTCTGTTCCTTCTTTGTCCTGTTCAGATTCGCGCTATCCAGTATAGAAGATTATAAGCACTACATATCAGCTTATTACCGCGTCTGGTGTTGGTAACACCCATGTGGGCATCGTTACGCAACAGTAAACAACTGGTTATATAATACATATACTCTTCAACATATGAGTGTGCGTATATACTACTTCCACATTTGTCTAGCGTTATTCCGTAACGTTTCGCTCAATGTGAAAAATTACGCCAGTCACCATCACGCGCATGCTTCGCATAACATCGATTCCCACGGTACGTGGGATCTGTCGAAATTCTTTTCTTCTTCTTCTTGAACTGTCATGACGCTCCCTGACAAGGCCTTTTCTTTTATGAGTCGTTTTGTACCTTGAATAAGCTGCATGTTGTGAATGCAGCTCTTGACATTGCGCGCGTGCCAATATATGTGGGGCAATGATGCAGTTGCGAAGCCCGATTTCTCTTCTTTTCTTTTTCACTTCTTCAGCTTTCCCTATCGTCCGTTCTCAGAAGTACCTACAGTATTAAATGCAGCTAAAATGCAGCGCTGTTTGTGTCCGTTTTTCCTGGTGCTCCGTATTTCGCGCCGTTTTCTTTTCACCTGCAGTGCAAGGACAGCTGTATGTTCAAATAGAACAATGCAGCTACGTTAATTTTTTGGGCAGAAAATTGAGGGCTTGGGAGAAGCTTAAAGCCAATCCAGAAATAGAGTGGAGGACAAGGACACGAGAGGCTACGAACACAGCGCTGAGTTTGTAGCCTCTCATGTCATTCGCTCCGTTTCTGGATTAACTGCAGGATGACCAACACGCCCAAGCTACCCGCTTAAGCTTAAATCGGTGACGTGAGGTTATTTATTAAGTGATGCTTCGAGCGTACAAGCTCTCGTAGATACGAAATGTGCAAGAAATCACACCGGATATTTTGGGTGTACAGCTTAATCACGCGCGAAATCAAAAGGGCAACAGAATGACAAGAGGTACACGGACGACATTTGCGTGATTTCCGTCTCAAACTTTTTCTCCTTTTTTTTTCTTTTTTGTCCTAACGATTGCGCCTGTAGCTTGTATCATTACGTATCCACTGTGCCGTCTTGCCCCGAACGCGTCACTTTGTATCCAGTAGTTCAAGATACTGCGCCCGTTGCACCGAAAAATCAAAAGAGCTCTTCACGCAGAACTCTTCACGTTCGAACAACTTTCGCGCCTCACTGGGCGCAGTGAATGCAAGTTTCGGCATTCGTTCGACGTGCAACCCCAAATTCCGTCTCTTGAGTTCATCTCGCAGCGTGCACATCTCAAGCCACGCACGCTGACGTCGATATATCCGTCCGGTTCGCGCGCTTTTTTTTTTTCTTATTTCGCGCGCTCGCCTACATATGCACGGACATGCAGGCTATAGCTCCGGGACGTTTACGCGCGCGCAAACACACGCACACACACACACACACACACACACACACACACACACACACACACACACACACACACACACTGGTGGAGGAGGACACCCTTCTGCATGCGCGGGACCCCCCTGCCAGTTTTCATTTTCCTCTTGCGTAAGCCCTCGGTGGTGGTCTGGTCCGAGTGCGACCTGCCCTCACCCTCTTATCCTCTACCTCACCTCTTTGCTCTCTCTCTCTCTTTGCCAAAGGCGGCACGAAAGTCCGGCCAAGCGTAACGATATGTGCTCTCCTCGCGATGCTTCTTACACGCTGCGGACCCGCGTCTTGAGACTCGCCTGCCGTCCTTCTTCACCTCCCGCTTGATGCTTCCTTCCCCTCGTCTTGTGTTATCTTTCTCGTTCCTACTTCACGATGTGTTTGCGCGTGTGTGTTTTGTGTTTTATGTACATATAAGGGAGGATGTAGCGACGAAGGCCGTCGCCACCTCGCTGCGTGTATATCTGGGTTGGGTCGTTGTATCTTTTCTCTTTCTTTCTCTCTCTCTTTTTTTCTCTTTTCCTTATGCCACTGTCAAATTAGCGCGATTTTTATGTCTCCCCAAGCGACGCCTTGTCGGTGAGCGATGGCTGGGGTGTCGGTAGGTTCCGGGTGTGTGTGTGTGTCTATATATATATATAATATATATATATATATATATATATATATATATATATATATATATATATATATATATATATATATATATATATATATATATATATATATATATATATATATATATATATATATATATATATATATATATATATATATATATCTTGTGGAAGTTGTGTCATGCGTACAAGGTAACAAGGAAGCCGGCCGTGCAAACGAAGATTGCAGCCTTTAAGCAACTTTATTTTTTGCCTACGTAAAAGATAGGAATGAAGGCCAAGTGATTTTTTCGTGGTTGTCGCCGAACCGACTTATGAAGGAAGCAAGTTAATGTTTTCTTGTTTTTTTTTCGCTCAGTTAGGTCAATATGCTGTCTGGGGCTACTTAATATACAGTTATCGCATTCGTGATTTTCACGAAACGGACTCGACAGCGAGGCGGCGCTGCGAATCATTCTGTATTCGGGATCCGCGTACGAGCGAATGCCGAAACTACACTGATAGATCGGCAGGTGGGTCGCAGATCGGTCGCTATAGTCGAACCCGCTTCAGCTAAATCGATGTGCATTTGAGACACCTAATTATTCTGCTTCACACAGTCACCTATGTCGATCCGTTTATGCAAAAACTCACAGGGTCCCTTACGCCATCGCCGAAGACGACTCGAAGGCGAAAGCCATCTTATTTTCCTTCTTAGTCGATGTATTGATCCTATTGATGCTCCCCTGCCCCCCTCCGACAGCTTTCTACAGATCACGTGGTCTTGCACTGCCTCCAGGATCGGCCAACCTTTGACCAAGCGACGGTATCATGTAGTGAGGCCATCATATGACGCCACGTTATGTAACGTCATGGTGACGTCACTAATTATGGTGATCTGCGATGTCGTTATGACGTCATGTGATGAAGTCATCACCTGATGATAATTTTTTTGCATCACTCGTGTTGATGCCGAGTGATGCAAGATTTTACACTTCAAGTGAATCATGAGCAAACACGGTGGCCACTATATAGCCTAACACTATTCTAAGGCAGTTAGCGACGTTATTGGAGCCGGCCACATAATCAAGCCGATTAGTCGAATCAGCCGAGTAATTAAGGAAGCAGGCGAGCGCGGATGATTCCTTTATTGATCTTCCTTAAAACGTCTTTCAGTATAACTTTTTTTCATATATTATTGGTCACGTTGTCGGCTTTGTCGCTCTAAATCCCCTGGGCGGAAGCACTTTCACTGTCGAGATGATTTTGGACCATGGGGCGGTCCATCACAGTTCCGAAAGGCAACGAAAGCGCTGCTGCGATTTCTTACTAAGGCGACCGGACTGATTCACCGTCCGCGATATCAAACACGGAACTGCTACGTCAGCGGCAACAGTGACTTTTCTCTCCTCCTCTCTCTTTTCTTGCCCTTCTTCCCTACCCCAGTGCAGGGTAGCCCACCGGGCTCAGCCGTGGTTCAGCATCGTGGTCAAAACAAGTCGCTGCACTGAAATCAAAGATGAAGAGTTTTGTGATTCAGTGTTGCTAATACACGCAGTCCAAACGCCGCATCGTTGCGCTGCTGCCACATGTAATTCCTCGTCTTTGGCTGATCAAACACTTTGCCGTTGAGTCAATGTAGCGCCATTGTATACTGCTTTGTACACACGTATTGCGCGAGATGTGAAAGCGAACGCCATGAGAGAGCAGATAAGAACGCGTTTACGAGTGCCACCGATAGCACCGGTGAGTGCGACGGTCAACTCGGCGGACAACGAGCAAACACTCGGCGGAGATTACCCATTTATGGGGTCATGCACCGCGTTTACGGAAGCGCGTGCGCTTGTCGACGTAATCGACCTTGCCCTTGTCGGGCACGGACGTTCACCGGCTTCTTATCGTTGACCGAGAGAACAAGGTCCAACAGGAGCTCGTAAGTTGATAAAGGGTACCATGGTTGAAAATAAAGATGAATTTTATCGCGCGACTCGCTGATAACGAAGGCTGCAACACACGAGTCGTAGCTTTTCCCGGTGAGAAGGCCGCCGGTTCGATGCCGGCCGCGGCGGTAGCATTTCGATGCAGGCGAAATGCTAGACGCTCGTATACTGTGCGATGTCAGTGCAGGTTAAAGAACCCCAGGTTTTAGAAATTTCCGGAGCCCTTCATTACGGCGTGCCTCATGATCATGTCTTGGTTTTGGGACGTAAAACCCCGCAAATGGTGTATTATATATACCAGGGGAGGGATAAGCGGAGATGGGCAAGCCTAAATGGCTCTGCATTCGTTAATAATTGTTAGGATCAAAATCAGACGTTTGTCTGCACGAGGGTCATTTCAGCATAACACTACTTGTAAAATTCAGCCGATAATTGAAGACGCTTAGGCTTTCTGCCGATCGGGGGAGCCAGCTGACAACGATCTTACCTTTTCGCAGTCCCGAATGCTGGGGCAGCGTTACGAATAGGAAAATAAGAGCGGCACTATCTTCTGCTGCCCGCAAAAGAACAAAGCTCGAACTAAAAGGTCTCTCATGGTACCCACGAAAGCTCTTTATGACATCAAAAAGGGAAAAAAAAAGTTTGCTGATGTCATGCCAGTCCGAGCGTGACATACATTCAAGATAACAAATATGAACTGTCACACCCTTTAGAAGTCCTAAAGAACCGTTTTTCCACATTACGAAATATACCCAAGACTTTTCAAATTCTTTACTTACTGTGTAATTTCCTTTTTATACGAAAACCTTTTCATATGCTTTAATATATCGTAGTTTAGTACTTCTACACCCTCCGTTACAGCCGACACATGCTGCGGCAGGGTGTTCCAGCTGTGTATCGACGCAGGCGCATGGTTACGCGTTCTCACCATGTGACCACAGCCCTGAGGTGTTATTCTGGATGTTGCCTAAATCCACCATGTTGTCCAATTCGTCGTCTTATCACCTCCGATTGCTCCAGAAGGCTGCTGTGGCCTCCCTGATTGGCTCAAAATGGAGACTTCTTTCCCGGTTGCTCCTGTACTGACGTTGAAAACCGACCACGCAGTCGCGCGAAAACACGCTGTATATAGGGATACGCTTAAAACAGCTTTCGCTTTAAATAACGCGCGCGCGTGATTCCAATGTAATCTAGACCGCACAAGCTAAGCGTCTCAGCTCTTTTCTGTAGACGCGGAGATAAATTTCATAAGGGCGTGGCGATCTACTACCTCATAGAATTGCGTAATTCGACCTGTTTCCACGTGAACGACGCGAGCTTGCCTAGTCGTGGGGAGCACAAGGGGTTGTGAGAAAAAGGGGGTAGGCACTTTTTTTTTTTTTTTTTTTTTGCGGCGGGAAATGATCCGTGAAGTTCTTGCGTGAAATGGTACGAGAGTACGCAGTAGATACTGCCGCGAATAAGATGAGCCAAACTGCGCGGGAAAAACATGAGATGCGTCTTGCTTATACGCGAGCTGGCTCGCTTCGCCGGGCAAACGCGTTTTCTCACTTTTTCCCGCGGCGTCTGCGCGCACTGGCCGCGAAGTCTGATGCCGTCTTAGAGGTGAATGAAACAATGGCCCATTTTTCTCTTTTTCTTTTTTTTAACGCGAGAACACTTTAGGCGCGGCGTAGCCTGCACTCTTCGTCAAGATGGCGTCACGAAATACGAAATGCGCCAGAACGTTGCTGTACTTTTACGTCCGTGTCGGTTACGACTGTTGATAGCGTTAATGTATAACGTTATCATATCGACAACTTACGTATTAACAACCGACATATTGGCTACCTTCTACTTGAGCTGTACCATTATGCATACCTTACGTAATGACTAAATATAGATTGTATTCATGTTCCTATATTGCCGCGAATTTGCACGTGGAACACTTTACAGCATCACGTCATCCACGTCAATTTATTTATATAAGCAACTCGGTCGCGGTCATCTGCATGACTCGTAGTAGTAACCGTGTTAACAAAAAAGAAAAAGTTTTGCGCATATTTGTAACAAAGCTATGGTAATATTTAAGTTTGCTTTCCTTGTCGACTCGTCGTAGTGGCTTAGCACGTAAAGTGTCGCTCTGCTAAGCTTGAGGGCGCGGGTTCGATTCCCGGCCGAAGCGGCAGTATTTAGATAAGGGTGAATATATATATATATATATATATATATATATATATATATATATATATATATATATATATATATATATATATATATATATATATGTAACACGTATGCTTATACTTTATAGCACTTCAAAGAACCACATGTGCTCGAAATTAATACGGATTCCGCCACTGCATTGTGCCTCAAAGTCATATCGTGGTTTTGACACGTAAAACCCCAGAAATTATTATCTTGTCCTTGTCTTTCAGTTGTTAACCACTGCTGTTAAAAAACTTAACCTAGGCCACATCCCTCGAAAGGGTTTTGGGTCCTGGCTGCATAGAAACAACATGTATCAGAAACAATAAAACTTGATTGATTGATTGATTGATTGATTGATTGATTGATTGATGAAAACGACTTCGTGGACCTCTTTCACTAACTTTCTGTAACGAGTGTATAATATCCACAATCCCGTCTATAATTTTCGCTCCAATTCAGCTCGCCTCACGTAGATACTTTCTCTAGCTAGCTATATATACCGTGCGAGCTCCTTACTACCTGCAATAGTTATTGTTGGCTTAATTATAGCTGACGTTGAATAATGTTAGCGAACGGTCGGCCGAATGTTTGCTAGAAAAAGTGCAGTAGTGCTCGCCCGCCATCATCAAAAAAAAAAGAGAGAGAGAGAGAGAGAGAGAGAGAGAGCTGCTCCGGAATGCGCGGCAGTTTGCGAAACGCTAGAAAATCTTCGAACGACGCTTGTCATTGTGCGGCATTGTTTCTTCCTCGTGAGTTCTTTAGATTTCTTGTTTTTTTTTCGTACTCTTTGCGTTGAGCCAAAGCCCCATTACGAGACGAAAGCCACACGTGTTTCCTCTCAACGATCCCCGCCGTGTATCTCCTTTTACGACCGCGCTTTCGAACTCGCATGTTCTCGAACAAGAGCGCTTGTTTCTTGCGCGGAAATATTTCAGGTTTTTTTCTCTCAAACAACCTCCTCTCCTTGACACTCTCGCATTGCCAAACGATCCTTCGCGTAGAGATGTGCGTGCATTCGAAAGAGTAGAGTTACTTTATATGCTAACTTTAGGTAGCAGGCCATCTTGCCTCGCTAGTAATCATAGTCATAGTTTCCTATAACTGCACTAGAGGGAAGTCTGGCGCTAGCGTCTATGGGAGATGCAACGGATGGTACTTCAGCCAGCATGGGAATGATGGGTAGTACACGGATTTGTCTAAACTTCTTTCGGCTCCGTTTGACTCCGTGTGGCCTGCATCCGCTTTGTCGCAAGACGAAGTTCAGCGAACGTTCAGCAGTTCCACTTCACCACCTTAACCTTTTTAGGCTCACCAATTCAAATCTGGTCACGAAGTTTACAACGATCCATTCTTTTATCCGAAACAAACGCCGAAACACTACAATAAATAAAGCCACATGCATTCGAAGCCGCATGAACGAAGATTAGGCAAATCCGTGTACTACCCATCATTCATGGTGGCTGAACGATCGCAGCGCCGGAGTTCCCTCTAGTAAATATTGTGGGACCCTTTAGGACCACAGCTATGCGGCGAAGCCGCGCTCGGTTTTTGCAGGCGACATGTCCAGCGTGTCGCCGATCGACTTGCACGGCTTGTCGAAGACCGGCTATGAGCTTGACTGTGCGATGATTGGTGTTAATCCAGTTCGCTGCAGCGGCAGCGTTGGAAGGAAGAAAACAGATAGGGAGAAGGCAGGGAGGCTAATGAGAAAGGCTTCCGGTTGGCTACCCTACACTGGGGAACTGGGGAAGGGGAATAGAGAGATGAGAAAGAGAGAGAGGAGGGAAGAGAAGAAGAAGGAAGGAAATACAAAAATTGGCCCGAGCATCAGTTTCTCAGCAATGCACGGGTGCTAGCGGCGTTTGAAAAACAGACGCGCAACTCTGCTACCTAATAGACTCATATGCAGTAACTCTACGAAAGAGTTGAGTATAACGTCATCTTTTAACTGAAATCGACGCTCCCTTTTTACGAATTCGACCTGAAGGTTGCGGGTTCGATCCCGGCCGCGGCTGCCGCATTTCGATGTGGGCGAAATGCTAGAGGCCCGTGTACTGTGCAATGTCAGTGCACGTTAAAGAACACCAGATGGTCGACATTTCCGGAGCCCTCCACTAACGAATCGCTCATAATCATATCGTGGTTTTGGGACGTTAAACCCCGGGTATTACTATTATTCCTACGAATTGCCGCGGAGCTTCAGTTAAGAGCAGTGACTACTTGTCGCGAGTGGCGGCGCTGCCATCCACTTCCCCGTAAAGGCCCTCTACTTCCTCGAGTAGAAGTCTGCTACAGGGAGGTGTCCGCCACCTCCCATGCACCATTAGCGCTGCACGATGGAAGCCGGCCAGACGCGTTTACAGCCTTTTTGAGCCGGATCTTTTAACGTAAGCGTTCTTGCGTCATGGCTTATGCTAAAACAATAAGGAAAAAAGAAATCGGAACGAGTCGTCCTTGCTCGAAGACAAAATGGCTGGGCCATCGCGCTCTTCGTGGGCATGTTGCACTGACACGCCGAATGGAGGTGACCCAAAAAAAGAAAAACTCAAACTGTTTGTTTTCGAAAATTCGAAGTAAAGGTGGGAGCGAACGGATGAAAACACAATGCGATATAGAGGTCGTGTGAGCAAGAATAAAGTGCCTCAGACGTACAATAGGTGGACTTCGCTTTTCCAAAGGTGCCTGATCTTTGTCTGTTGTGTGAGCGCTGAATACTTTCCATAATAGGTGTTGTAATAGCCCCGTAGCCAGGGGGGCGAGGGGGGGGGGGCTACTGCCCGGGCCCTTCGGAATTTCTATGGAGGGGGGTGTTTAACCGAAAATAAATAATGAAAATAGGTGCTTCTCTCAAATAGTCAAGGCCTTCAGCGCCCCCCATCCGCGAAAGAAATTCCTGGCTACGGCCCTGTGTTGTAATATGACATGTACACACATCGTGGCTGTTTCGGGCACGGCTAGACATGGGACGCGCCAAGCAGTAATGGTTTCAAGGTGTTAAAGGACACTGGTGAGCAACCGCTAAATTAGCTTTAATTGCTTTGTTTTGTTTTGCTTTCATATTATACAATGTAACAAGAGGTGGAACGAGAAGCCATTGAATTACGGCTTGAAGGGCCAATCACCCCCTTTTATGAACGGTGGCGGCAGCTCACATAACACAATCCCACTGTGTTAGATGTAATTTTGAATGACAGAAATGACCTAGCCATAGAAGAAAAAAAAACGCAGAAAGCCTTTTTTTCTGTTGACTTGGCTACACGCTTCGCATTGCTGCAATCGAAATTCAAGGCCTGGCCGCCGCCTGAGGAAGGGGGGTTAGGCAAGGGCTCGTCTCCCGGCCTCTCGCCGCTCTTCATTCTAGCAAGGACACTTAAATTTTGTCTCTCTGTCTCTCTCTTGGCGTTGATTGGTTATATCCGTCGTTATATCATAATTCGTTATATCCATTAGCACGACGATTTTACTTCGCTAAAGCGATGTTTCAAATATGTGTATATTTATGGGCACTTCAAGAAGAGCCGCAATTACTCCCTTATATCCAATGCTTAGCAACTGCCTGTTTCATTAAAACGTGGTTTGATTGTACACGCAGAACTGACAAATCTCCCGCACCGAAACAAAACACCGTATACGCTTTTCTGAACAACAAGAAGAGTCGCTAAGTGTGCTACACATAAATTAGACACACTTAGTTCTTAGCCATCCAATTTAGCGCACTTTCAAGACTAACAACTAATAACAAGGAAAACGGAAAAAGTAACCGCGTGGTAACCATGCACGTAACGTGGTCCGTAACGACCGTCGCGTGCACGTGGTTACGTCAGCGTCTGTTGCGCGCCGACATAACACACGGCACACACACGCATGCCTCGTGCTTTACCTCATTCCCCGTGAAGGGAGGAGAGAGGAAAGAGCGAAAGAAAAACAAAAGAAAAATAGGCAAGATAAATTACGAATCCGGGGTAAACGTCACGCAGTGCGAGCTCACGACCGAGAACTCGCCCCTGACAAAAATTTCCTCCCGTCGAACACTACGGCCCGTTACGCGCTGCGGAACTTTTCTTCTTGAGGAACTTCTTTCTTTTTCTTCCTGCTGCGTTATGTCTCTCCATGCTTGTTTCGTTTTTGCATCTCTTCATGGACCGTTTAGTAACTTACTCGAGCGCTAAATGTTCCAGGGTCGTTCTATCATTTCTTTCGCCGTCTTTCCTGCGAATTCCTTTCCTTTTGCAGTTGCCAGGCATCGCGCTGCTTATCCATCGCGTATTTTACCTCGTGTTCTTAGGAAGAGCCGGTGACGCCTTGAAGTTGAGTGAGCGGTTGCTTGCGGGGCTGTGGGGACCCGAAAATGTCATACGCACCCTCGATCGTTTGTGGGCTGGGTTCCGGTGGAGAACCCAGGCTTCCGCGGAAGCGCTAAATGCATTTTATTCTAGATATGTTGCGCTACTGAATTCCGGAGCAGCATTCATTAACTCCTGCCCGCTGTCTTATCTCTGTGCTACGTGGTGTTCTGCTGAAACGCACAGCACCTTGGTTTCGATTCCCCTGTCACGGCGGCCGCGCCTTAATATGGCCGCAGTTAGCAACAATGACGACGACGACGGCGAAGAAGAAGAAGAAGAAGAAGAAGAAGAAGAAGAAGAAGAAGAAGAAGAAGAAGAAGAAGAAGAAGAAGAAGAAGAAGAAGAAGAAGAAGAAGAAGAAGAAGAAGAAGAAGAAGAAGAAGAAGAACAACAACAACAACAACAACGCTAGCCTACTGAAATACATTTTAGGGCACTTAAAAAGCGTGACAGTTAATCGTGGTTAATCTAAAGGTTAGTCGGTTATTAAACAGATAAGATGAGGGCCTCGCGATGTCATAGCTTTATAATAATAATAACTGTTGGGGTTTAACGTCCCAAAACCACGATGCGATTTTGAGGGACGCCATAGTGAAGGGCTCCGGAAATTTCGACCACCTCCTGGGGTTCTTTAACGTGCACCTAAATCAAAGTACACGGGCCTCAAGCAATCTTCGCCTCCATCGATAATGCGGCCACCGCGGCCGGGATTCAGTCCCACGACCTTCGGGTCAGCGGTCGAGCACCATAACCACTAGACCACCGTGGCGGGTTATAACTTTATCGCACTCTTATGCAATGTTTCTTTTACGTCGTGTTACACACGCAACAGACAAACTCGAACCGCGGATATGCATAGGCAAACAGAAGTTTCCTGAAAAGTCTAGCAGATCAGAGCTGGATGGCGCATATGTTACCGTTGCTTTGGTTTCGCCTGTCTACGCGACAAAGCCCTTCACGCTCTTGGTCTGTTACTGCTAATTTTCGCAGCGTCGTAACTGCGGCACTAAGCATTGCATGCAGAATACAAAAGGTGCGTAATTCTGTCAGGAGACTCTATTGCGCGCGCCCGTACATACCTTCGTTTTGCAAGAGTCGCGTGCAGACGCGCAATTAGTTCACTTCTCGCTTTCCTCATAGACAACGAGGTTAACTAAAGCCAAGGTCTCTTTCTTTCTCCCCCTCTCTCTCTCTCTCTAGGCTCGGTATTACTTTCTTAGCGTCGCATTGGACTACGCAGTACACTGAGAACAGTTCTACAAGAAGACACCCGGCCGACGTCACCATCACCCCAAGGCTTCGGCCGCGTAGACCAACGCTCCAGATTCCTGCAAATTACATCGCGTGTGTATAGTACGAGCACCCTCCCTATATTTCTTCTTCATTCTCCGATCGGGGACGCTTTCTCGACTGTAGACCGTCTCCGCTCCACCAAAAAGAAACCTGAGGTCATTGCTCCCGCTGTTTACGTATTAAGCGGCTTTCTCTCTAATTCGCCCCTCATCCACCGTCGTCGTGCACATCTCTTTCTTGTTGTTCTTGCTTCTCACAGGAGAAAAAAACAAGAGTCGCGCTCCTATACCGAAAGCGAAACGTTCTTACGGGACTGGCATGCATCTCCTTAGCTAAACAACAACGAACGCTTCAGCTCTTGTAGCTCGGGGCAATCACCACGTACACACCATTGCCACGTATACGCACCCGCCTAGCCCAGCGCCTGTAGTATATATAACTCAGCCGGCCAGCTGCAAGAATGAGAGCATGCAAAACGCCTCGAGGAAGACGCAGATTAGAGCTCCCCCACTGCGGCGCACTAATTCGACCAGCGGAGGTCCCTTGATGCCCGAGGGCTCGCCAAGGCAACGTGTTGCTGCTGCTACTGCGAGCGTAGACGGCCATCTTCAGGTGTGTATACGAGCACGCACGCCTCGCAATTGGATGAGACGTGCCTTTCTAGAACTGGGAGGTGCCCACGTGGGAGATGTTAAGGGCGGGGAGAAAGGGAAATGTTTCGCTACGTTGATCGCCGTGCTCTTCCTGTATAGTCAAAGCGTTGTTTTTTTTTTTTTTTGTACGGTAACGGTTAATATTAAGGGAGAATTTCACTTGGCGCGTACGAGAACGAGACGAGGCCAATCCAATACTAGAAAGACGGTGTGACTAAAAGAAGGATAAGCAAACAGCCAACGAGCGCGAAAGATGGAAAGGACGCAAGGTGAAGCGAGACGTCCGTGCTTTAACTACGTACGCTTAAGTGCAGTGCTATTTTGCTTCTCCCTTCGCTACTCGTGCATGGGCTTTCACCTTCGCGTAATCAGCTTGGTTCTGCAGCGGTGACTTTCTTCGCTGGCTTTATGCGGTGCTTCTGTGTACAGTGTAGTCCGTTCGGTCGTTTTCAGCTGCGAACGGCCGTAAAGATGAGATCGCGGTCAACTCGTAGTATATATAGGAACCGGGTGCCAAGCAGTCGCCGAGAAAGCAGATTTGGTCGGCTTTGCGTTCCCTTAAGGTGGAATCATTCGCTTGGCTGCTCACGGCAGCGGCTCTGCGAAGGCTTTCTTTTGGACTGTCGGTTCTTTGAACTGTCGGGGCTGGGCGAACTCTGGATTTCTTTTGGAGGGTAACTTCGGCAGGGAGAAAGGTCACGTAGCAGAGAACCCGGTCGGGGTTTGCTTGATTTTTTAAATTACTATATTCTATTGTTGGACGGACGACAATATGACAGTTTCGGAGTTGGGGGGGGGAGGGGGGGGGAGAGACTTTTGCTACCGAGGGAGTAGAGTGGGGCACTTGCAGGGTGTATTACTGTATGCAGCAACAGTAACAATGGTTTTATATATTTACTGGGCAACTAGAGAGAGAAAGAGGTTATTTAATCAGTAATCAGTATTTGAGATGTATGCTAGGCGGTACGCCTGTAGCGTTGTACTGGCTGTTTTATATGATGAAGGATGAAGTGATATGCCCAGTGCGCGACAGGTGCATGCAGGACATACACAAAACACACAACACTCAGCAAGTTACAGTGCAATTAGACTAGCCTCTGTAAGAAACTTCATAAGAGCGTTTGCTGAGTGATATGCACAGTCAGTGTTAGTTCATGGACCAAGAGCGTCTCTTAGCTAAACATGTTACACCCTTTGTTGAACGTACTGTGCGGACATTAATGCTCTTTATGTTAAATAGCCTTCAAGAGGAGATCAACGAGGATATATATATATATATATATATATATATATATATATATATATATATATATATATATATATATATATATATATATATATATATATATATATATATATATATATATATATATATATAATATAGTATGTCTACGTGTACTCTGAATACAGGGCTCGGTGGCGACCTTATTCGTTCGATTTTAAACAGCGAATAATGGGCAGTTGAGAAACCGCCAGAACTTTTATCAGTCCCCACCATCTAATTAGTTATTTAGACGCATTTTACTGTTAACGTTTGCTCAGTGCCTTTTGCACACTTACATAGTCTTTACTTGGTTTAATGTGAAATTATGTATGTATGTATGTATGTATGTATGTATGTATGTATGTATGTATGTATGTATGTATGTATGTATGTATGTATGTATGTATGTATGTATGTATGTATGTATGTATGTATGTATGTATGTATGTATGTATGTATGTATGTATGTAGCTTCTCAACGTTGTTGTTAACCCCTTTTCTGATTCCCACACGATCGCTTATTCGCATAGACAGAACTCGAGTTATTCTCGAAAACGTGACGTGACGGCTAATTGAACGAACAATAGACGATCGCACCAAGCGTAAGCCATCAGGTATACATAGTCGCGATCAAAGCGCGCTTTCGCGTGTGCGCTCACTTCGCACGCAGCCTTAGAAACCGAGAGGCCGTTCGCCCTACCGTGTATGCATGTGTGTGTACACTTGCAATGTACTAAAGCCTGCTAGGCTTCGTTCGGCCTAACTACGCTGTCTGCCACTTCGGTTCCTTAGCTTGCTAGAAGTCGCTGACCGTGCTATTTCTTTTCTCTCTTCTTTGGCAGTGCGGAGATTTCCTGTAGCCTCCAGGCACACGTGTATGATGAATGTAGTAAGAACGACAGCGCTCTTGTTTTTTTTTTTATTTAGACCCGCCGCTCCTCTAGCCTTTGTTTCGGCTGGACTGACCAGGTGTGTGCCTGTTGTTGCAGCGGTGAATGCGGGCTCGCGGCGGGGCGTGTGCCATTACGCCCTTAACGAAGAGAGGAATGATAATTGGTCGGGCGCGAAGACGTGTCGATGCTCAATCGCGATAAGCGAGTGCGTGAATGATGCGCACACACGCTATGCGAAGTTTTCGCGCCGAAAAGAATAATCGTATCCCCAAAAAACAAGGGGGGGGGGCGTCGTATAGTATGCCTTGAGGCTGAACGCATTTTCGAGCGTTGTTGGAACCGCTCTCGGGTCGTTCTTTGTAGGATGCGTTCGTGCTTGGCGAAGAGGCCACGGAGAGGTGTTCTCCAACGCCGGTTCTGTGCGAACGTGTGCTTTGAGATGGCGATTTGATACACCACCCTTACAGCCTGTGGAGATGGTTGACCAGTGAAGCTGAAAGGGCCGACCCCGGTGCTTATCACTGGCTTTATCACGGAGCCATTCCAGTCTGCGATGCTGGAGGGCCATTGAAGCTGTGCAGCACGCGGCACGGAAGTGACACTGAATTTCGACGAAACGTACAGAAAGGCACAGAAATTTCATGGAAGGCACAGAAAGGTACACGAATTCCTTTATGAATGTAGGGTATAATCCTTTAAAGTTTGACATTTGAGCAGCTTGCGTCTTTTCGCTGCGACATACGTCCTCTTGTCTGGCTTGCCGCGTGCGCTTGGCTCTTCGTGCGCGATCCTGAGGAGCCATTTGAGCAGCACGCGTATTTTTGCATCGTTCTCCGTTTTGGGATGCTTTAGTGGCGCAGTGGTGAGTAGTGAGGTTTATTGTCTAATTTCGGTGGCATATTCCTGCGTTAGGGACAACCTCTGACATCCGTTTCGCCACGGCGTACCTCAATAGCACCGCGTCCCTCAGTTATCGAGGCGCCCTACTGTAGAGCCAGCCTCCAAGCATTCTCTGTTCCAAGTATTCGCTGCTGTGTTGACTCCACAACGTGAGCAGTCGAAGGTTTCACTAAGTTGGGCACAGTTCCTGTCGGCGCCAGAAGAGAAAGAGTAGACATAAAATTATAATGTTTGCACTAAGTCGCGCAAAGGTTGGCGCAGCCAAGCACGGGCCCGTCAACGCTCGTACCCCCCGTCGACCGGTACGTCTAAGCTTCGAGATGCGCGGCTTCCGCCTCGGGAGTGCGCACTTTCCTAAGACGCCCCATGACTCTCTGGACACGATCGGGTGCCTCGTGAAGAATTTTTTTTCGGCAAGAATTTTTCTCTCTATCTTTCTTTCTGTCTTTTCTCTCTCTTTCGTCGATGTTCTACCTGTCCCTTTCTTTTTCTTTCTGCATTTCTTTCTCTCTAATCTCTTTTGCTCATTCATTCTGTGCCATACCTTACTCTCTCTCCCCTCCTCCTCACAATCACATCTCTCCTCCTTACGCTCACTTCTTTTTCCCACCCCCTTGCTACAATGTACTATACAGGGCTATATGCTCTGCTAGCGTGCCCGGATAGCCGAGCGGCTAGGACGCTCGCCTTCACATCGAGGGCACGCGGGTTCGAATCCCCGTGAAGAACTTTTTCCGGCAAGATTTTTTTTTCTTTCTCTTTCTTTATTGCTTTCCGTCTCTTTCTTTCTTTCTTTTTTTTTCTTTCTTTCTGTACACGTTCTCTCACCCATCAGTGTTACTACAGGCCACGCCATGGCATTGAGTAGTGGGATTTGCCCAAATTATGTGGCACATGCCCGTTCATGGTGATGATAGTTTTGCGGGCAGGGTCAACAGTCTACGGCCGGCTTAAACAGCTTCGTTGAGAAAAAAAAAAAATTGGCCGCGTATCTGCGTGCTTCGCTGCAAATGTCGCCTAAAGACGATAGAAGAGGCGCTGCGTGAGATATGGATGCCATCTGGCAATACGTCGGGAAACATGAGTGCTGTGTTGCGGGCTGGTAGTCCCGGCGCAGCGGCAGGCGAAGACCGGCGGTGACCAACGCGACCGGTGGGTACGCCGGCCAGCCCGAACACGCGGTTTTGCGCGATGCGCCGAAGGAGAAGAAACGTCCGCACTCAACGAGTACTCTCCACAAACTCTCTTATGTACACGTCGCTTGGGTAAAACAGGAATTAGAGTCACTGGAAAAATTTCAGAGTATCGCATCTGTTTTCCGCGCGCCGCCGCCGCCGCGATTGGCTTATTCGCATCACGTGACCTCTCGCCGCCATATCCCTTCCAAGCTCTTTGAGTGCAGGCGCGTTCAATGCAGAGCGTGGCCGGACATTTAGCAGTACCGCGGTCTCCAGAAGTACTTCGTCGCTTTTTTAAACGCGTCATGCAGACAGGGGCGTAAAGAGACATTCTTTCGGGGGGGGGGGGGGGGGCACGGCTCGGTGTGCCACCCCCTGGCTACGCCACTGCATGCAGATGCCAGAAGAGAGTAGCTCACCATCAATCGAACGTTACTGGTGAGCTACTCCGGGAATCTCGTTTGCCGTGTGGGAAAGATTAATGTCAAAGAGCGCCGTTCTACGTGGCTGCATAGTTGGCTTGAACGAATTCGCCCCCCTCGAATAACACCCCTTCCTGCAGTGAACTACATTAATTTTGCTGGAAAAGATCTTATGCGACAGGATATATCACCTTTTCGGTTCGCTATGGTCAGCGATATTGCAAACTACATACCTTTCTATTTGCTCGGCCGTTTATATCTCGATTTGTTGAACAGATTACGCATGCTATCCGAGTTATAAGCGTGCCACGCACGAGAGCGAAATCGAAGATTTAATCAAATAACTGTTTACTGGTATACCTTGAAGGCAATTGTGGCATGATATTTGGCATTGCACAAAACAGAAGCGTGGAACTCCGTTGATAAACTTGGTATAAGGCAATGTTATCAAGCGTACTTTTAAATTTGTTGCAAAAAAATGCCTCTAATGCTGCATTGCACCGAGCGTACCCTTAAAATACTGTATAGTTGGTGAGAAATGGTCACAGCAAAAAAAAAAAAAAAAAAAAGAAAGCAGATCGCACGCATTGAGGGAGTCGATTTTATGCGAACCCTAGGTCTATATACATACTGTGTTGCAGTAGCATGCGCTTTAAAAATTCCGGGATGTGCTATTCCTGATCAAAAGAACATAAAGCACCGTGCCGAGGAAGTTTTAATAAGAGTGCATGATGAAAAAAAGTGTAGCAGTGCAGAAACCGAACCCCAGCTGTTTACGCGCTGGCAACGCCAAAAAAAGAAATGTTTTGTCGGAAACAGCAAAATATTTGCAAATTCATTGCAACGTTGGGAATATTGAGGAGACAAGAAAGAGGAAATGAAACAATTAAGTGTGATGTCAATCATTTTTGATGGCCTATTTTCTACGTATCGTAAGATAAGATGCACCTTACCTACCGCACGCCGATTCGCCCGTGCGTTCGGCTGCTGGCGTGCCGAATCAAGACGTCACGCAGACCTTCCAATTACCGTACACACACAACTTTTATTACACATATCAACCAGTTGAACAGCAAGCACGGTGCGCAAGCAAGCTATGCGTCAGCGATCAGTCGAAGGACGCAATGTTGAATGTTCTCGATGTTGTTCGATAACGTTCTCTAGCGCCGTGAACCTGAACACCGACTGCAAAGCTAGCGCAAACAGTCAAGATTCACCAAATGTCGAAGTAAATGGCTTCTCGCACGATGTCACTGCGCTAATGCAACGATGTTTACAGATCCAGACCTAGCGAACACGCCCGGGCGTGACACGAAAAGAGACCGATGAGGCCATGAAGAGAGTTCGCGAGCACATGGCAACATTCGCCGTACGTTTCATTAGTTACACCGCTAACCGCGCAGTCGATCCATACCTGTCGATGACTCGAAATCATTTCTAATATCCTCTTGAAGAAACACACACATATAATGCCGTTCTGCCGAGCGTAACACGGCACTGAGGCTAAAAGATCGGTCACTTCTCAACACACGCTAGCAACGCGCCGGACGGTCTGGAAGGGACATGGCCGCCGCCACCCAATGTTGCCCGCGTGCAGCCTACCTTTTGTGGTACTCTGATTTTCCAGTGACTCTAACAGGAATGCCAGAGCCGCGCCCCCTGTCATTCGTGCAATGCAATACTGAACCGAAACCGAAACACAACATGAGCTTGTGCAGAGGGCACGGAGGAAGACATGTTTCAGCGAAGTCGCATTTTCAGCGCAGCTTAAGAAACTAGGGTCTTTAAAATTGCGTATCTATGTGTTTTCTATTAAAGGAAGACACCACCTAATACTTACCTAATGATGTTGCTCCTCAGATATCCGTAATATTTACTTTTTGATCGAGAACGTTCACAAGTATGAACAGCCGTACCAGTTCAATATGGGTGGGCGGTAAGCAAGTGGTTCAACTTTGGCCGGGTGGCTGAACCGAGTGACGTGCTGACAAACAGAAAGACCGACAGAAAGACAGACTAAAATTTCTGCGTTTAAGTTCCCCAAGAAAGACTATCGTCTTTAAAAATAATTGCTACTAGTGTAAGATAGACGTTCACAGTTTCGCACATACTCAACCGCCGCGGTCGCTTAGCAAGTAGAACACACGGGTTCGACCCTTGTCCACGGCGGCCGCATTAGGCGCATGTTAAAGAACCTCGGGTGGTCAAAATTATTTCGGAGTCCCAGTACTATGCCGTGCCTCATTATTTACCTCTACCAGAATGTTGCAAGAGAGAGAGAGATAGAGAGAGAAATGTAATGCGGAAAGGCAGGGAGGTTAACCAGAAAACAAATATCTGGTTTGCTATACCCTGCACTGGGGAAGGGGTAAGGAGAGACAGAAAAGTAAGGTCCCAATAAGAGTCCCAATAAGAGCAGCGCAGCTTCGACAAATAAAGGCGTGTCTGTGTATTTTTCCTTTTTCTGGCATTCTTCCCTGTGTGTATCGCTTTCACCCCTTATCACCCACCACACGTGGAGTAGCAATACAGGCGAGTCTATTGTTAGGCTCACCTCTTAAGTTGTCAACTTGTCGTTAACCTTATCTCTTTCACTCAATGCGACGTGCGGATTGTGAAGCTTATCGAGGAAAGCGTCGTGTTTCACCACCCACTGACGTTTGACGCTGTCTGCCGTTGTGCCCGTCTGACGGCCGGCACCCTCCACTCGTCTGATAACGGAACGGGAACAACTGTGTCACTGAAGCGCTGGCGTTCCAGCTCGGTCGTGCTTTGACGCCGCCGTATTTGCTTAAAACAGATCGACGTTGCCCAGATAAACGCGGAGGAGGAGGAAGGCAATCGCCGAATAGCCGCCGCGGTGATACAGTGATTACGGTGCTCGGCTGCTGACCCGCAGGTACAACGGCTGCGGCGGTCGCGTTTCGATGGTGGCGAAACGTTGGAGGCCCGTGTACTTGGATTTAGGTGCGCGTTAAAGAAACCAAGGTGGTCGAAATTTCCGGTGCCCTCCACTACGGCGTTCCTCATTTAATCGTAACCTGGTTGTGGCACACAAAATCCCAGATATTATGATTACACAATATCGCCGCACCAAATTTTCAGTTTATGTCGCAAAATCAAATAGTGATGTTATACGTGGCAAAACCACGTTATGATTATGAGGCACGCCGCAGCGAGAGACTCTCGATTAATTTTGTCCATCCGGTGTTCTTTAACAGGACAATAAAGACAGAAACGATCCGACTCGTATTACTAAATTACTCTGTTGCAGTAGCCTATACTGTGCGCTACTCGCGTCTCTCATGACTATTATTGAAGTTTGGCCAACCAACCAATGCCAAAAGCACTATTCTCTGTCCGCAAGAAGACGCTTGGTAAGCGAGAGACACGCTAAAGGATAATACTGGTGACGACACCGTTTTGAAGTTTCCGCACGAACTCACTGTGACGTAATATATTTCGACGACGTATGCGAGGGCCTATAAAGTTACTAATCGGTAAAAAACGCACTACATTGTGCTCTGAGGGTGCCAGAGGCCTGATGTACCAAATTTCAGGAAATTTCGTTGAGGCAGTGCGGCTAAAGTACGATAAACTACTTAAGCTTTAACTACTTTAGCGTTGAGCTTCATGTGCAGATGTTCCGGCGCGAAATTTAAGAATGATATATTCTGATCTTCATTTTGTCCTCTATTAATAGACCCATGGTAGTGAAATTAACGACGTTAGACCTTTCAAAGAATAATTTATCAGCCTAAATTGGTTCATTGTTTGACTTTAGTGTCGCTTTAACGGTTCTTTTTTCTTCTTTTTTTCACTTCGCCCCTTATCTAAATCCGGCCGTTCCAGGGAATCGAACTCGCATCCTCGAGATAAGCAGCGCCGTACCTCAGCCTCTCAACTACCACGGTAGGTTTCACTGTCCGGCTAGCCACTTTCAAGCCACGGCGACGGCACACGCAGTGACGCTTCTCGAACGCTTTGACCCACATTACCACACCTGATGAGTTCTCCTGCGTATGGAATAACTGAAGGGGCACAGAGCTGACACATCAGACGCGTTCGATGCTTCCGTTTATGGAGCACGGCGAATTGGCCTACACGCCGACCCTTTGTTCTTCACGGTCACCACGCTTTCTGCTTATTTTGCATCTCCGCCTTCGTGAAGTAGACGACAACGTGGAGCGCTCCCCAGATATCCTCCTCTCTCTTCTGTTCTTTTTATTTCTCTACTCCATTTCCTGTAGCCCTGGGCTGCGATAACTTATGGCCTGCCAATAGTAGCACCACATTTATTTTCGTAATAACCATTATAGGCGAAGCTCGGCAAACTTTTATATATACTTAACTATAGGCTCGACATGTACCAAGATGTTATCATCTTGCTGCGCTGATTGCTGCTGTAGAGAGAGAGAGAGAGAGAGAGAGAGAGCGATGTAAAGGAAAGGCAAGGAGGTTAACCAAGGGAGATATCCACTTTGTTACCCTGTACTTGGACTGCTGTAAAGAAGCATGGTGACGTACTGTGTGACGTATGTGGCGTTTCGTGTGCCCACACGTTATCCACATCATGAGAATCCATTCAAGGTGGATGTTCAAGAGAAGACCCATGGAGGCTTGAAGACATGAAATATCTTTGAATAGGGGATGCCGCTGGAGTCAACGTTTGGACAAGTCGTCCTGGCTTGTCCAAACGACGAGACGAGACCGCTTGCCGAAACGTTGGCTCTCAGCGACACCCCATGTTCAAGAATTTTTCATCACGTCATGGACAAAAATTTGAACTCTGAACATGCTACAAGCTTCAGTGAAATACCACATTGTTCATGCAACGAACTAATCGAGCTTTTCGCGTTAGTGTGAAAAAAGGAGGAGTAGAGGGCGTTGCGAGTTGCAGGCTGATCTAGCCTTGCAGGATAGGCGGGCAGTTGCCACGCCCAGTTGCCTTCTTTCAGAAAATGTGGGAAACAAGGACACCTTTTGAAAACGCTTCGCGGGCAGGCGAATATCACGAGTAAAATACGCGTTTGTTTCTTGGCTTATAGGCCGCAGTACATTTTTAGGGTGTTTCAATGAGCCTTTATTTGAAGCCCCAACCAGAATCGCATAGTTTGTCAGAATCAATCGTAAATCATAAGTTGGGTAGAGTAAAAGCCTAAAGCTTCGTATTTAATGCAAGTGCCTTCGAATAGTAAAACTTTAGGTCGTATTAAATGCCCATTATTCGGGGACTTTGGGCTTCGCCTATTCCATTGATTACCGGACATCTGTCTGACTAACCAAAGGAAGAAAAAAAAGAGAGAACAAATCTAACAGAGAAACAGCGCTTTATTTTAATGCGAACATTGCAGAGCTCTCTAAAGAAAACTCGGCTAAAATTGGCTAGTGTTCGAATGCATGCATATACACATTGGTCATGCAACTATCTGTAAGACATCGTGAAAGCGACTGCTTGACGGATTACCACCGTAATCGATGTGTTTGTGTGTGGACTTTGTAGGAAGACACATTTTGTGCGACCTTGCAACGCGTTCTCTTTTAGGGGCGAAGCTCCTTAAGGCGGCACCCGTTCGTCCCTCGTAGTCGTCGTGGTCGTAGTAGTGAGTAACAAGTCTTACGCTTTGACCTCCAAGGTGGTTCCGGTGGGAGATTTCTCCTGTGCGTTGTTGAACAATAAAAAATTCGCAGCGTGCGCGTTAACTAAAAGCCGAATTCTTCTGTCTCTCATTCCCCATTAGCAGCCATTGGCATGTTCCAGTAGGAAACGTTAGTAGAAGTAGAAGTGTAAGTGTTAGCTAAAAGCCGACTTCTTCTGTCTCTCATTGCCATTAGCAGCCATTGTTTACCTCCAAGGTAGTGCCTGGTGAGATTTCTCCTGTGCGTGATTAAACAATAAAAATTTTGTTCAAAACGCCGTTGATTGATGAAATAAACCAACGAAAGACGCCAGATGTTTTGTAAAAGCAGAACGAAAGAACGCCAGATGTTTTTCTTAAAGTGTAGTAGTAGTAGTTATATGTAGCCACCTCGCCCGATCGTCAACGGGCGAGGTGGACCGGCAACGGCGCGAGGACCCTGCCGTACGAGAGTTAAATCACACTAAAAGACATACTTTGCGGGCGATACACTCTAGTGAGCTTTCAACTTTTCGTCTTAATGTACATGATAAAGAAATTATTTCTACGAAAAACGCAAGGCACACCTTGAGCAATATGTTTGGTTTTGGGACGCTAAATGGAACCATGAGGCGATGCGTAGCCGGAGCACTTGCACGATCGCGTTCCGTTGGCGTTCGTTGGGCATGCTACCGACCTCGCGTCGTGGAACGCGCGTCCTGTCTTCCCTCTAGCCTTGCCTTTAATTCGCACAGGGCGAGCGGGGAATGCGGTCGCTCTTGGCGCTCTTTCGCTCGGGAGCGGACTTCTTCCTTGCATTTCACCGCTCACAAGTGATAATGAAGGGACCACGTAAACCAACAGTACAATAAAAGTTTGATGTTTAATATATACACGATGTTTCACACTCTTTATATTATGTACTGGGCGCATTTCACGGAAGAGTTTCACGGTTTACAGATGATTCCCTCCGTAGCTTCGCCCCACTCATCATCATTCACCCCGTGGATATGCTGTGATTTTTTTCTCCCGCTATTCAGCAGCTGCAGAATATTCGACAATATCTTGAACATATAATGCCTGGATTGAGAGTAAAAACGAAAATTCAATGTGCATTCGAAGCCGCGAATATTTGCGCCTTTATTTATACATCGAAGGCAACGAAGCGAAACTCCGTGGTGTCTTGCGCCACGCCAGTGCCCTTCATTCGAAAACCTCTATGCAACTCACCCTCTCCCTCTTCTTTCTTCCTCCCCCTATGTATAACCGCTCGACCGCTACCCCATCTATGTATGAAGAAGAGAAACCCGATTTCTTTTCGTCCTCCGCCCTCGGTCGCCAGGAGGGGTAACGTTACACGCTCGGATAGCAGAGCGCATGCGTCTTAGCGCCGTGTACGGGCTCGGCGGAGTCTTACCGCGTACACACCTGTAAGAGCCGCGCTGACGAGGTGCAGCTCTTGCACGATGGCGAGCCGTTTCGGTCCCGTGTTACAGCGGTGCTGTTAAGCTTTTCGTTATGCCGCGTGGCGTGACCCGAAAACTATCATCATCATGGACCGGCACGCGCTCTCTTCGTCCCCTTGTTCATCGTCTGCTTTGCTTCCACAACAAGCGCGCCGAGTTGTCCGGCGTAGGGTGCAACAACTCTGATGGTTGAGAGAACGAGTACAGAGAGAGAGAGAGAGAGAAAGAAAAAGATAGAAAGACAGAGAAGGAAATAGACACAGAGAGAAAGAGATAGAAAGAAGCAGACAAAAAAAGAGATCGAAAAATAGAGAGAGCAAACCTAGGGATGTATAGTATAGTATAGTATGGTATAGTATAGTATAGTATAGTATAGTATAGTATAGTATAGTATAGTATAGTATAGTATAGTATAGTATAGTATAGTATAGTATAGTATAGTATAGCAAGGGGTGGGAAAGGGAAGTGGGGGTGCGGAGTAGGGAAAGGAGGAAGGCAACGCCACCAGCTCCGCGGCTTCCTCGGTCTTCGTACCACTAGAGCGTAGCTGGCCCAGTTTTTACGTGCGCTTTAGTCACCAAAGTCGCGCGATCAATATTCATCATAGAGCAGGTTGCGCAAAAATTACGGGGACACAAGCAAGCAACATAAACACGAGACGAGCGCTAATTGAACTTCCGGCAGACATAGCGATGCCTTCGCATACCAAGATGACATTCTTGCGCGGCAAATGTAGATTGCGATCAATGATGAAAGATTGGCGGGATTCGAGAGAAGTAAGTTAGAACATAAAAAAAAGCCCTGTGTACTAGAAATTAAGCTTACGAGAACGGAAATCTGGGCGAGTTTGTAAGAATTCATCATAGAGCAGGCAGCGCAAAAATTACGGGGACACAAGCAAGCAACATAAACACGATAGCGCTCGTCTCGTGTTTATGTTGCTTGCTTGTGTCCCCGTAATTTTTGCGCTACCTGCTCTATGATGAATTCTTACAAACTCGCCCAGATTTCCGTTCTCGTACGATCAATATTGTTTCAATATCAAATTTATTTTCTGAAGTATGCTCGCCACACACAGAGGGGCCGGTTTTTTTTTCTTTTTTTTGTGGGGGGGGGGGTGGCAGGGAGAGCCCTCGTCTCCCTCTTAGGAAACCACCTAACACCCCCCTCCACCGGGCCGCACGCTTTAGCAGTCCTAATTAACGGCTGGATTTTGTTCCAGGCATATAGTATAATGCTGGAATAAACCTTGCACAAATTTTTGCACAACCTGGCACACAATTTCGATCACAACAATGACAGATTTATTTTGTGTACGTCCATCCCCATGTGCGCTTGGTTCGGCTTGACTTCAGAGTAAGTCTGTAAGTCGTTGCAGCTTACGTCGTTTGAACCTCTGTTGCGGATTCATCGAATATCGAGTCTTGCAAATTTATCTCTAGATCTGTGAATCCAATGTAAACACGGGAGCGATCAAATGTAAAAAAAAGAAACAACAACAACAACAACAATAACGAAAAACACTGTGGAATAAAGCATGTAAGACAGGGATAAGTTGCCTGATGTAGGCTGTGTGCTTTATGTACTTTACAAAGAAAATAATGGTGCAGATAGACTATACAAGTATATAGATTATATATAGTTATTATATAACTATTTAATAACTTATTGTATATAAGCCGCGAGATTATATATAGTTGCAGTATTGGAGCCTGTTACTCTGCTCCATTCTTGCGATTCACGTATGAACCGAGTTGTATTTGAAAATTGCTGCAGTGAGCCGGTATGCATGGTCGTGAGCAAATATGCTCATGCTTTCACGCTACCGAAACTGCGGCTGATCGTCATTGGACTAGCAATTACATTTTTTTAAAGCCTGGTGGCGATATGCGTTTTCCGTTCCGTTGTCCGCCTTCTCAAGATAACTTTCACTAACCAAACGAATACTAGGGCAGCATTTAAGACAGCCACAACGTGAAAAATCCCGTTGTAGGACCCCTGGCGATCTCGGTAGTAACCTGAAAAAAAAAAGCAACAAAAAAGCAAACTTTCATATAGAACTCACATCTTAACACTGTCAATGATGAAATAGAAAACAGGATACCAATAAGTGGATGATGTCCATGAAAGGTTTTTACTCCTAGAGACGACGCTAACTGGCGATGCCGATCACATATTTCAAGTGATAGCGGCTTAGATTAAGAGCACAAATTTGGTTCTCGTGTGCAAACGACTAAGACAGCAACTAGCTCAGGAACTATTGGTGCGATATTTGTTGCTCGTCATCATTTCTTGAACAGCGCTCTTGTTTACACATAGAAGAACGCGAAATGAGCGTCCGTATCTGTGGTCTACATCATCTCACGTTTATATAGGCGATTAGTTGTTTCCCAGTGTAAACAGGTTTCTTGACAATGCGACGAAGGTGTGTTCGGCTCAAGGCGTCTACAAGCGCATCTTCTGATAAAGTGCAATGTAAGACACGTGCTGCGAAAACCACGTGCCCTCATCTACGTCTGACGCTACGGTTATTTTGCTTCCGTCAGTGTCTAGACAAATCACTGTAAAAATGGTTCGTTGGTCTAAACTTCGGCTTCGCGCGACCCATAACCTCAGTTTCAACGCTCAACAAAGTGTGGCGTCAATCCCCGAAGGCTCGAATTTGTTGCCACACATTGTTGCTCTAAGTGGGAAACGTTGCAGACTGAGGCTGTGCAGCATTTCCGAATATTTAAATGAGCTATTTGCTGCGAACATCACGTCCACCGCGCACATACACACTTCGGACTTCGGACATGCACACTATTCTTAAGGTGTCCTCTATTTTTCACACTGCGCGAACGAAGCGCGAAATGAAGTAGTTCTAAAACAGTGGCAAACGTTGAGTAAAGGCTATATATGTAGCATCGTATCACTTGCATTATACGCATGAAGTAGAAATATCGTCCCGCCTCTGCGTCCTTGTCGTATTTCATAACTGCCTTTGGGGTGCTCGCGTTTGATCCTTTGCTCTAATGTGTAGAACATGCACAAACGAGAAGAAATTACATATTCTGGGGATCTTAAGTTTCCAAACCAGGATCTGATCATGAGCCACGTGATATAGTGCATATACTCCGGATTAATTTTCACCACCTGATGTTACTTAAGTTGTACCTATAACGCACGGTTCATAACCGTTCTTGCATTATACGCCACTCATTGACGAAGAGTCGAGAAAGATTACAAGTAGTCACACACCGAACAAGAATGGCCTGGTGAAATGTACAATGCCCTGGCAGAACACCAGTCCGCCCATCAAGACGGGCAGCGATTCGACTCCGAAGTCCCTCGTGAGAGACGGCGCCTGCAGTGCGATGCGACTTCCGTTGCTGACTCCTATCAGCGTCGAACACACCAGCATCAGCGGGAAGCTTCTGAGCCACACGAAGAGCTCGAAGGCGCAGCCCTGAATCACGTAACCCATGAGCATCACCGTATCGAGGCTTAGCAGTCCCGAGTCGATCACGGCGCCACTCGCGGGTCTCAAGAAGAGGTCGCCGGCCGCGAAGGCGTTCAGGAGAAGCACAGCACGTGCGGGCGCGACGCCTCTGTCGACGGCCATGTCGACGTGAAGGAGAAAAAACGTCGTTAGTCCGAACACCACTACAGTGAACGACACAGCGTTGATGGCGAAGGCAACCGTAGCGAACGGCTTCAGGACAGAAAAGAAGCCTTCGTTGTCCATATTGTTGAACTGTGCAGTCTTCGTGGATTCTTGGTGCATGGTACGCAAGATCACCTGTTTTATGCCATTTCGAACACTCCGAACTTCAGTCAGATCGGTTCTTGGTTGGTTTCGCTCCACATGACTTTTTTCTACTGGAGTTATGCTTTCGTCCTGGAACGCGCTCGGGTGATGCAAACCTCCGGTTGCTGCTTTGTACCTGGCGAGTTCAACGCCGTTGCTGGCGGGAGGTACGTATGGTCGCTTCATCCATGCGGGGCTTCGGAGGACGATGACAGCGGGACAGGCGTTGAGTATGATTCCGCCCAGAAGGAGGAGCATACCTCGCAGACCGTACGTGGAACGCAGCAGCTCGGTGAGGGGCGGAACGTAGATCAGGTTGAGGCCGCTCATCAGAAATATCATGCAGCAAGCGGTCGTCCTCCGCCTCTCAAAGTGCTGTGATACCAGCACGTTTACTGCGACATACACGCCAGATACCGCAGTGCCTGTGAATGAAGAGAAAGAAAGAAAGGAAATTACTACAAGGCCATAAATTACAAAGAACACTGTCAAGGCAGCGTCTCGGCAAACCTTAGGTCATATTGCACCAGTCCGCAGTCTCTGTCTCTGACTGGTGTATTGCACCAATCCGCAGTCTTCTATCTATCTATCTATCTATCTATCTATCTATCTATCTATCTATCTATCTATCTATCTATCTATCTATCTATCTATCTATCTATCTATCTATCTATCTATCTATCTATCTATCTATCTATCTATCTATCTATGTATGTATGTATGTATGTATGTATGTATGTATGTATGTATGTATGTATGTATGTATGTATGTATGTATGTATGTATGTATGTATGTATGTATGTATGTATGTATGTATGTATGTATGTATGTATGTATGTATGTATGTATGTATGTATGTATGTATGTATGTATGTATGTATGTATGTATGTATGTATGTATGTATGTGGTGTGTGTGTGTGTGTGTGTGTATGTATGTATGTATGTATGTACCTTTAACGTCCGAATACCCTCTCCCCTTTCCTATACAGCGTAGTAGTTATGTTCAACGGGATATCCTATAGTTAGGATATCCCGTATATAGTATAGGATATCCTATACTAGAGGTGCGGCTCACCGTGAACGAAGCCGAAGGCAACGACGAGGAAGAGGACGTCGTTGGCGAAGAAGCAGATGCAGGCGGAAGCGCTGGCGATCAGTGGGCAGACGAGCAGCACAGCCCGGCACGAGAAACGCCTGCACAAGTATCCCATGCCGGGGGCTGCGATGAAAGGCAAGAGAGAGATAGAGAATAAACATCTTTATTTACATTGTAGGAAAGGAGAGGCGCCCTTAGTCCAGGATGCCTTGAGCTCGGGCTGCGTCCTGGGCTTTCGCGACCAGCCTTGGCTGTTCGTCGAGGTTAGTACTGGCCAAGGCTCCCTTCCAAAGCTCATGGCTGAGGTAAAGGTATTAGTGGCGATTTTCAGCAGACGTTATATCCTAGATGCCTTCCCTAGCTAGGCTGTAACCGGAAGTGCAATGAAAAAAAAAAACAAACAAAGCCATTTGAGAGACCGGAAATAGAGACATGAAATGTTCGTTAGATACAATATGCCTTCCTTAGCTAGGCTATAGCTAGGCTATAGAAACCGAAAGCAGTTAGAGTCCGAAGGCAGAAACCAGAAGTGGGCGTTAGATACGAAGAACGTGCCCGGAGGTCACTTTGCCGACTAGAAAAGGCATAATGGAAGTGATCGCCTTGTATCTTGGGCAATTTTTGAAAATTCTTGTAAGTGCGACTTATTAGGTGAGACGGTGGCACCCAGCGTCAGCCATTGTCCGCAAAACCCCGGAGATGTTCAGGGCTTTACCTACGAATCGCACTTACCTCCTAAGGCGAGGAGGCTGCCACTGACGACGGGTGGCCACGAAGCTTGCTGCCTGGTGACGCCGAAGGCTTCGATGATGCCGTAGAATATGACGCCCGCCGCCTGCTGACCCATCAGGGCTCCGCACAGCACCCAGCTCAGGAACCCCGCCGTCACCCAGCTCCAGCGGGAGTCGACCCCGAACCTCGGGTCCCGCTTCAGGGACGCCGCACTCCTCGCCATGTCTGCAAGATGAAACCAGTATAAACTTGCACGGGGCCCGTGAGCACAATTTCATAGAAAAATCACGCCTGCCATTCAGAGTACATTGCAAAGTGGATGTAAATTAAACAAGATTTCTACGGCGACTTCTGTAAGGACGCATGCTAGCTCGCGTAGACCAGTAGCAAAATATTGCCTTTACCACAAAGCGCACTGTTAGAATGCTGGCAGCTGCTGACGGGCCTTACTCCAGGCCACTAACAGTAGCGACACATGTTTCTGTGTATGCGACGCTTTTACCTTTTCAGCGCTGAGTTAGCGCCAGTGTCCAGTCATACGCGCGTCACTCTCTCTCTGTTTCACAACGCTATGCTTGTCGCCAAGTCGGCACTCCGCACCTCTCTCCGGCTGCCCCTGCCTGAAGTAGTCGGCTGCGGCCTTTTTGGCAGCTGACCGTGCAAACCAATACTGAGCTGAAATGACTTGAAGAAAAGCCGCCGTTAGAAGTTGAAAGGCAAGATTGGAAAGAAAATGAGCGAAAACAGAAACCACTCTCTCTCTCTCTACATGACCACTTGCGACGCCATAAACAAAGAAGCCGCATAAAATTCGTACATAGACCGCATGCTGCGATGTGACATGCCCGAGTAAACTCTCGTTGCAAACCACTGGAAAAGAAGCACGAACTGCTTTTCACTTGCCTGAAAAGTAGAAGCGCCAGGCCACCCTTAAATTTCGTAGGCGTACGTTTAGCACATAACACTCTTTTGCCTCCCTCGGAAATAATAAAAAAGAGTGCACTAAGGGGGTTCAATAACGACTACACCAATTTTCGAAGGAGAAGATGATGTTTAATGAAGAGAAAGGACGAGAGGTCGGCCTGAAAAGCGGGTTTCTAGCCTGCCACATCTCACGGGGGTAAGAGGAAAAGGGAGAGAGAGAGAGGGGGGGGGTATGATGCTAGGTGACTATGGTATAGTACAATGAGGCACTGTGCACACACTGTTCTGCGCGGGGACGTGTTCTACGCGCGAAAGTTTTTATACCGTAGCACATGCTCTAAAGACGAGCACCTAAACCTGCCTCGTTTAAAACACCGTTGAGCGTGGTGTACATGTTCTCAAGCAACCAAAAACTTCTCCTCCGAAAAGGGTCGGGTGGCCAGACGATCTGTGAGGCACCTAAGCGACTGTCTCTCGGTCGCGTACTGAGGGCACACGCACAGGACATGGTAAATAGTCCCATGACGTGTGATACACACAGCAGTTAAGGTTTTGCTCCTGTCCAATCTTACAAAGGTACCGTCGTGTATATGCAACACCCAGCCGCAATCTATGCAGTAGTGTTTCCTGGTCTCCTCTTAGCCGGAATTGAATGCGAAAGGCATGATTAGAGTCAAGTCTGTAAAGGCTCTCCTGGCGATGGTCAGGGTCATCCCATAATAGTTTCATAGAGGTTTTCATAGACCTAGACGGCAAGGCGGTGATGTCATATCGGGAAAAGTGAAGTGATATGACTTCGCTGCTAGTGTGTGCCATTTTCGCTTTTGCGTCAGCATGTACGTTTCCAGCTATGCCACAGTGAATAGGCGTTTGGACAACCAATTAATACACGAGGGTGGAGTTCATCTATTCGTTTATTCACTTTGTGGTTACATATCTTACTACGCAACTTTCTCATGATAAAACACGTTTGGACGCAGTTTCGGGACTGGAAACGTTGAATACGAAGTCTTGCTTGCCTGCGGCGTAACTTTCGTAAAAGGAAATAATGAATAAAAGAAGAAAAAGACATTGCGCATGACCTCGGCGTACACACACTCAATTAGTTCACAAAGGTCGCTTGCTCCTTATAAACACAGGCAGAGGAGAAGAGAGAAAGGTCGCTGTTGCCGCCGACGAAACAGCAGTTGAAGTCTATAGTGTAGGAACGCAACACCGTGCCCACAGCGATACGCGAAGCGCAAGCCGCCAAAACACGTGCCGTTGCCCACATCCAAAGCACTACGCGTGACTTGGCCACTTCAAGGACTTCCCTGCCACCCGAAGCGTAGAATGACAGTGATAATAAAAATAACACGCCCAAGCTATGTCATGTGTACTAGCAGGTAATATGGAAGAAACGGTGACTGGAATCTGATACGCGGCTTTTTATGTTGTTCCGAAGAGAGCTCATGTAATGTAATAATTACGGAAGGTCGAATCGCCAAGGGCATCGCGGGACTGCTGTTATTATTAGAACGGCAGCCGAGATTTAGTTCGCGCCAACAGCCTTCGAAGTTAAATTACGTGTCGTGTGCAGAGGTATTTGATACATACACTTAAATTTTGCAGCAAAATGCGAAGCTGTCAGAAGCGGTACGGAAACGAAATTAACGCATATTAACGCGCTGGCTAATCGACAGATCGACAGCAAACCTTCGTAAAATAATATCCGTGGTTTTATGTGCAAAAGCCACGATATAATCATGAGGCGCGCTCCGGAAATTTCGACCATCTAGTGTCCTTCGGCGTGCACTGACATCGCGCAGTACACGGGCTTCTAGCATTTCGTGTCCGTCGAAATGCGGACGCCGCGCTATATAGCATCGAACTCGCTACTTTCGGTCAGCAGCCGAGCGCCGTAACCATGCACCACAGATGTGGACGGCAAGCTTTAACGGTGACGTATACTTTGTATAAAGGGATGATCGCTCAAGTGTGCTCGTTTAGGTAGTTATTTTTCTTTTTTTTTTTTTGCCACCCGGCCAATCGCAAGCGTTGGGACATGAGTAGCGAGAAGCTTGTGTAATGTTTGTTTCCTCTTCGCTCGTTTATCATTAGATGCAATTATTTGTTCACCATTGAGTGCAGTTAAGACCAACGCCCCGCAGTGTTGATGTAGCGGCTACGGCGTTTAGGCATGCACGAGGGCGCGGGTTCGATTGCCGACCGCAGCTACCGCATTTAGATTGGTGCGAGAAAAGAACACCAGCGCACTTGAATAAGGTACACGCCAAAGAATCCTAGGTGGTCAAAAGTAGACCAGAGTTCCCCGTTACGGCGTGCCTCATAATCATGTCATCATTTTGGCAGACGCCAGAAATTCTTCTTCTTCTTCTTCTTCTTCTTCTTCTTCTTCTTCTTCTTCTTCTTCTTCTTCTTCTTCTTCTTCTTCTTCTTATTATTATTATTATATTATTATTATTATTATTATTATTATTATTATTATTATTATTATTATTATTATTCAGGTTCGCACTAAAGAACCCAAGGTAGTCGAACTCAGCCTGGGGTCTCTTGCTGTGGCTTTCCTCAAATTATATAGCGCTTTTGCTATGTTAAACTTCATAAAGTAGTTAAAAAATTAAGTTCAATCCACAGGTGCCTACGATCACAACTTTAACGTCTCAAGCCGACGAGGGTATCTCATGCGGCGCATTCAGTTTGCCAAACCGTGGAGCGGAAGTTACCTTTGTTTGACTTTTTTTTTTTATCGGACATTGTAGACACAAGCACTATTTTGCTCTCTTCCCCGTAATATCTCGACCGGAGAATGCGACTCTGTTATCTTTTTATTCATTGATTGCGCATTCCTGTAAGCGACTTGCCTTTACCAATTCTGTTCAGTGGTGACCAGAGAGAAAACGAGGGCGTCGAGCTGAATTTAACCTTCTGAATGCTGACTGCGCCTGACTTCACCATCCTTCGCATGCTGGTTATTGCTATACGCGCGACAGCTGCACCGAAATTACTGCGACGTTTGAATGACGGGATGTTCAAGGCGCCGCACTCCGTGAACAATGGTGAAAGAGCGGTGCACGTTTTAACAGGGAAGCTGTTCAGCAAATCGTTCCTTGTTCACCCTGTACCAAAACACTATCATCATCATAAACGGGTACGTGCCACAGAGATTGGGTAAATCCCAGTACAGACAACTTCCACTAAAAAGGAAGAAGGCAAAAGTTAGCCCGAGAAATAGCTGCGAAGCGACGGCGGCCCCAAAGCGATGGAAGGCCTACGCCAACGGCGATGTGCCCGTAGATCTATGAGAGGTGCGAATGCTTGGTTTCAGTGCGAGGTTCTGTCTCTGGAGTTTGGCATCCGTGTCATGTCTGTGACTGTCTGTGGTTTAACTCGAACCTCTCTTCGCTGAGAATCAACGTAGAAAAAAACCTAGCGTCACCTAACTAAAGCCTAGCTACGGCCTAGAAGCAACATATATACAAGCTACATCACCCAGCTAAGGCCCAGAAACAACTTAGAAGTAACCAGATTAGTCTTCAGAATCGCCCATTTTTGCTGTTCCAAAGCTCGCGCGGCTTAATGCAACCTTCGCCTGTCTCCCTTTCTTTCTTTCTTTCTTTCTTTCTTTCTTTCTTTCTTTCTTTCTTTCTTTCTTTCTTTCTTTCTTTCTTTCTTTCTTTCTTTCTTTCTTTCTTTCTTTCTTTCTTCATGTCGCTTCATCACATCTATACATGAAGGGCAGATATATTTAAATAGCCTTTCTCTGTCTCTCTGCCAGTCTCTTGAAGTTAGAAATACGTATCGTAACCGTTGCTTACGTCACACTCCAGGCTATGATGTCACTGACAGCCTCTCGTTTGTGTATATAGACCTCGGAACACGACCCAACCAGCGCATGCAATCACACTGCGGTACATTAGTTTGTGCAACACTGATGTGCATGAGATGTAGCCGCTCCTGTTCTCTAATGATTATAGGTCGGCAAACTCACTCATAAGTGGACTCACACAGACTCACTCATACTCAGATGGGGTCGCGGGTCGGAGTCTGAGCGAGTCCAGGTGAGTAATATTTTGGTGAGCTTGAGTCCGGTTGTGAAAACTTTTAGTGAGTCTGAGTCCGAGTGAGTCCGTCGGAGGCGAGCGATCACCATCACGTTATGACGTCACCATATGACGTCACAATGACGTAGAAGATTGTTAAAATTTGTTATGTCACTATGACGTCATCATGACGTGACGTGACGCCACATGATGGCGTCATCGCATGACATCGTAGCTTGTCAAAGGTGGTCCGATCACAAGGGCAATGCAGAACCAGGTGAGCTGCCTCCGATCTTGGAGGCAGTGCAAAACCATATTAGGCGCAGAAAGCTATTGAAGAGTGTCGGGGCAGGATCAATACTACATTGACTGAGAAGAAAAAGAAGGTGGCTTTCGCCTTCGAGTCTCCTTAAGTGAATGCATAAGGGACCTCGTGAGTTTTCTGTCCTTCGTGTAATTGATGGGAGAAGAAGGAGTCTTCATGCGTTAGCCTAGGTCATGCTTTGCATACACTTACCTGCAGCTCAAAGATGTACAACTAAGAAACTGGCCACGTGGAACAGTTCATTGGGTCCTGCCAGCTCTTAGACGTCGAAAGGAAGGCTCCTTTTGAGCATTTGTAAACTGGAGGATTTTCAAGCGTATGTGGGCAACACTTGATGTTCCCCCAAGGGACGGAGATGGTCCGTAACAAGGTCTCGGATTTTCTCCGCTCCTAATACGTCACATTGAACCGATAGACACTTGATAGCAGCTTCCCGAACAGTGAAAGAAATGCATAAACGAAGCAAATGGCGACTTGCCATGGCTATCCTCACCATTACTAAGCACCTTGAACGATCAGACCGGCCTACCACAACTGAGACAACAGATAGAAACGATCACTATGCTTTCAGGACTGCTTGCGTGCGTATCCGCGTATCGCGACCTGTCTTCATCACGCAGCAACTGGACCCTCGTACGTTAATGGTAACAGACGTATCAATTAATGGCAAAATCGTCAGGAAAATCACCAACGCTCCCGGCACTTACCTGTAGCAAGAGGGGTCAGCAGAACTGATGCGGCTGCTGGGCCTCTTCGTAGGACGTTACAAGCGACGAAGGCGCGCAGAAAGTCCGCTTGCTTTACGATCGCATGATATCTCGAGATCCCGCGGGCGTATCCTGAAACGAATGAGTTTCAGCAGTAGACCTTGCGTCTCTGCCACCCGAGCGGTCGTTATTTATCGCGCAAGCACCTGGTGGCGGGTCACATTGATAAGGCGTGTCAAAGAGCAGATAAGTGCGAAAAAAATATAGCAGCAGCCAAGCTGAGCAGAAGAAAAGACGACGACAAACATTTGGGCAGTTGCTTGCTTAGCTCAGAGGGCCAAAGGTGACCCCTACAATGTGCACCACTCTCTTAATAGCCGAGTTTATTGACTGCGGTCAACGGATGCCAGAATCCCCAGCCGGCTCGACTGGCAAGAGACAGTTGGCTGCAACAGCCGGACCTTTATGTAGCCGTCGTCGTCGACAGTGCGTGGGACGAGCATCCAAGTGCGTGCATTCAGGTGTGCTTAAGCTATATCTGTAGCAAGGTAAGATAACCGATACCTAGCTGTCGAACACCTTAGCCTCATCAAGTACCGCTCGTGAAATTCAACGCTATCAGGTCAGTGCCATTAATGTAGACAGCGATTCCCATTGGCACACGGAGACAGCAAGACATTTCGCTGTAGATTTGAGAAAATCTTTTTTGAAGCTGGTGCTGTGGACATAGTTTGCCTGCCATGTTGCTATAATTTCTTCACGCGTACTTTTCATTTCGATATTAGCGCTTGTGATCATTCGGATAAATACAAAGGTAATTAGGGTAACATTTAGGAAGCTAGCGCCGCACTTCGATTTGTTTGTACTTCGCGTCCGCTTCTTCCAGCAATTGATATAAGGGCTGAGCAGTAACTAAGATATATGTATCTTAGATGCTCTCATAGATGATCTTTGGGTATCTTGTATCTGTATCATGATACCCTCGGCAGGTGTTGTATCAGTATCTGCATTTCTGATACATCGTACGCAGTATCGTGTATTCCAAGACTCAAGACGCACCTTCCTTTGGCACAGTGACTAAGGCAATATAGCGATTTCGGTCGGTTCAAGTCAGAAGATCACATATTAACGCAATTTTCTAAAGAAGAAAGACGTGAAAATTAACCGTCGGCGTCGGAGGCGTCAACAATAGTGATGTAGAAAAACCAACATCACGAGATGACGTCATCACATGACGTCATCATGACGTCACAAATATTCAGAACTGTGACGTCGTCATGACGTCATATGATAACGCCATCACATGACGACGTCGCTTGGTCAAAGGTGCGCCAATTTACGAAGAAAGAGAGAAGGAAGGAAGGAAGAAAACAAGAGAGAAAGCAGGTAGGGGGAAGGAGGGGGGAGAGAAGCAGGGGGGGAAGCAGGGAGGGAGAGAGGGGGTGACATGCCCGATTCAGTAGATAGACTCAGTAGATTGACTGAATATATAGACACATTCCCGGTTCAATAGGATCAATAGATAGACTGAGAAGAAAAAGCTTGGCTAGTGCTCTTACATTCACTTCTACACACCCGCTGCCAAGCTCCGTTTTACCATTCAAAGCGCTAATGCAGGCGCTAAACAAGAAAGCGATGTTTTGTGCAATTTATTCGGCTGGAAGCGGCACCTCGGTTCCTCATATCTTTCTCAGCACCAGCATGCTGTTTGAAGTCACGTGTTTAAAGAAAAACTATTTGCTAGGCTATGGCAGCTTTCGCTCATGTGTCTACGCGCTTTACGTGTCCAGCCGTCTCCTACATTACATATATTTTTCACCAGCTGATATCTTTATTTTATTTCAATACTTTTAAGCATCGGGGCCTTAGAGCAATTACTTCGTTATTTACGCCTGCATGGACGGTTTGACATGGTAAGGAAACATGGTGAATACTTTCTACGCCATTTGCAGACGCTACAGACGAGTACCCATCATAGGCAAATTTTCTGCTGTAACACCGCATGCGGATAATGAAACACCCTTGGATAGGCAGAAGCGTGCTGAAGCATCATAGCGGCGCCTCGAATCATCATATAACTTCTCACTCTAGATTTCGGTGTTTCATACTTGATGTAGTTGCGTATCTCTCGATCGCGGCTATCCGGTATACTTTTTACGTCTGACTGAAATCTAACATTTAAACTTATAAACTGAGACGCTCTTTCTTTTATGATTTATGATTGGTCGAAATTTTCTGGGTCATGCACACAGCACCTGCTCGTAACGCGATGCAACAAATGACCCCAAAATGACCCATTGCGTAATAACCACTCATGCTCGACTACATAAAAAAATAAGAGAATACACTATTTTCAATAAGGAATATTTTTAGTAACTGGTTCTTCGCCATTCGTCAAAAATTTTCGGTGTGCATTAAAATCCCGCGCTTTTTACGTGACGTCACAAATCCGTGAAATCTCGCGGTGTTAAAATGACGTGCGCACACCAAACAGCTCATTACTATGCTGAACAATGCTTAAGCATTTTTTGGAATAGCAGGACAGTGTCTTATTCTGAATATAATTCAAGAAGGCTGCCCGGCGATCCCATTGGCAGCCGCTATTTATAGCAGCTGGCGAGATGGATTCATAGGAGTATATTAAATATTTTCAGTTGGAGTGTAACGATGTTGAGCTCTTTGTGTGCGTGCACAACTCCGATGGAGGCGAAAATGCTTGAGGCCCGTGCGCTTAGATTTAGGTGCACGTTAAAGAACCCCAGGTGGTCGAAATTTCCGGAGCACTCCATTACGGCGTATATCATAATCATATCGTGGTTTCTGGGACGTTAAACCCCAACAATTATTAGTCCAAAAAACCGTGGACCTGGACCATTTCCCTGGTTCGGTAGATCAAGTTGTGGAACAAGCTTGAAAGCTAAGCTTTTCAATGTACTCGAGTCCACTGCCTTATTCCTCGCCTTGTTCCAAGACGCCGCGATCGCTGCAAGCTAGAATATAATAAGCAAGGCCAACGTTCTTAGATTATCCTAAAAACGTTGGCAAGGAGAAGCAGGTTAATCGGAAACTCAAGTGGAAACATTATTTAGCTTCCCCAATACAGCCCAACTAAAACACTCAACAGTTCTGCACACTCATCGACTCATAGGAAATTGGATATAGAGCAGCGGTGATGCTATCCCTTTCCGATGAAAGAAAATGAATTTCCTGTAACAATAAGAGCGTTTGATCGGTCCATAAGACGTTTACTGGTTCCTACCTGTATATGCGTCGTCTGTTATGTAAATTTCAGGCCAGGCAGAGCAGAATAATATCATGACAGAGTGCTCTAACGTTAAGAGCCTCTACTCAGCGGTAGCCTTCTCTGCATTGCTGTAGCGCAAAGCACGAAATCGTCGCATAGGCGGCCTACACCGCAGAGAACCTACAGTGCATGGTCTTTAGACACGGGAAACAATCTCCACAGGAGAAGCACAGGACAAATCTCATTATATAATTAAATTATTACTGTGTAGAAGTAAAACTTCGTCTGAGTTGTTGGTTTCCCAGCGTGCAGCCTATAGTGACCACTGTCAGAAGCGGGAGGGGGGGGGGGGGGGCGAGCACCCCTTCTTCTCCCCCCTCCCCCACCCCCACACTTATACCAAGAAACCGGGACGCAACCCAGTGCGAGAGTCGCGACATGTTGAAAGGGCACTCTGCAAGACCGATCGGGTGCACCCGCTTACTGCGCTAGGCTATCCTGCTGGCGTTTCACCAAGCGCGAAAACGAGACCCGAGCAAACATACTGCGGTGACACAAGGAGATGACAGTAAGGGCAAGATGTGCCGTGTCGTACAGCTTACGCATTTATCGACCCACCTCATGTAACCAAGTCGTTGCGCCGGCGTGTGAGTGAGCCTCATCACATGCGTCTGGCCTCACGAGTCAGAGATAGCCGCGGTGCTGCGAAAAAAAAAATCACAATAAAGTGAGGAAGAAAGCCTCAGTGGAAGAAAGTTCGCGTAGAGTGGACTCCCGCAGGCTGCCACTGAAAGGCTTATCAGGACGCGGCCGTGTGTTGCTGTATCTTTGTTTCAGTACCGGGAGGGAGCAGTATACGATAAGCACGGTCTACGCGGGAAAGTAGCCCTGACACGTCAGCCATGATCTCTATGTTGCCACTGGCGGAGGCGGTTGTCGGGTGTGTTCTTATGTGCTCTTGGGTCGTGTCAGTGGTCATCATGTCAGATCATGACGACATCATGTGACGTCATGATGATGTCACAAATATCACAATTTGTGGCGTCATTATGACGTCACATCACGCCATCCCATGTTTTTTTTTGCATCACTCGCGTTTACGCCGACGCCGCCGATGGTCAGTTTTAGCGTTTGATGAGGCATCTGAGGCTGTCGCCTTAATATACCGACCAAATAGGCCAGTGGTGTCGAAGAAGATAAATGGCACTCGACGTAACTTTTTTTTAAAGTATAAAGGCACCCTAGCCCACGATCGAGCGCGCTCCAACGCGCGCCCACACGCAGCTTGTTACAGACCTCATCCGTGCAATCCTTCTGTTAGAACGCTAGCAAGCGCCCCGCGCAAGTCTTCTAGCGCAAGGCAATGCCGTTTTACAGGTGCACTAGGCATCGAGTCTTGCTTGCTAGGTAGACCACGCACGCGTAGACTGTCTGTATTGTTCCACCGGCGTGCTGCGCCAGCGAGAGCACCGAATTATTCTGTGCGCACATATACTGCCTATACGGTCGCTGCGGGCACAGTATATATATATATATATATATATATATATATATATATATATATAAGAGAAAAGTAAGAAATAAGAAAAACTTTCCAGGATGAAACGTGGTTCGAACCTGGGGCCTCTGCCTGGGAGCCCAGTGTTGTACCTCAGAGACATGCCGGTGCTTGGAACTACGGTGTAAAAAGACGCTATACAGGCTTCATGTCCGGAAGGAACCACATTAACATATGTAATTTAGTGTGGTAGAAGAGTAAAATAACAACCACGCAACGCGAATTCTGTAACCAGGCGTCACACAATGTGAAATGCGCAACGAGTGGGCTGTTGGGTGCTTCCAACCCATTACAAGGGGCTCTGCAATAATTCTTCATCGTCATCAGGCACAACACCAACAAAGTGCGCATAATGCCTTACATGTTTTTCGCGGGTACCACGGCTCTCCGTTGAATGACGAAAAATGGCATAGTGGCTGCTTCCCTACTTCATAGAAATTATGATGATTTATAGCACAGTGGGTTCCTCGCAAGTGCACTTGCATTGGTTGCCAAGGAAGCCCATAAGCCCTTCATCCATTCCTCAGGGTCTCGATAAAGTTCTTCCTTCCTCTCTCTGTCTCTCTTTCTCACGTCAACGTATGTTATATTGCATAGTGGGAGAGTGAAATAGCGACCGGGCGTCGCACAATGCGAATTACGTAACTGGTGAGCCGTTTAAAGCTTTCAACCCATTACAAAGGGCTGAGCCACAATTCTTCATCGTCTTCAGTCGTCACGTAAACAAAGTGCACATAATGCCTTACATATGTGTAGCTGGAACCTCACTTCCGCGCACAATGACGAATAATGGCGTTGTAGGTGCTTCCCAACTTCACAAATATTGTGACTTATGGCGTAGTGGGTACCTTGCTAGTGTACTTGTATTAGTAGCCCCAAGAGAGTTTACAACGGGCTCTAGAAATGCCGCTCTTCAAGCTTTCGCTGTGACTGTGCTGCGCTTTCCGCACAGGCCTGGCGTTTTTTGTTTTTGTTTGCTTTGCTTTTCGCTATGATTTCCTTGTCCTTCCAAAAGTACTTACAATGTATTCATACAAAAACAGACGTGGTAATTAATAATGTACGCCGATATTTTCCGATTGCCCGTTTGCCTGTAGAGGATACTTAGGAGCTTGTACAAACTGCAGTCGTTGAATTCCGCCTGCGCCGAAATGCGAATGTCACGCACGGTAATCGAACCCGCAGCTTCTTTGTGAGTATCATTGCCCCTTTTGCCACTGGCGCTGCCTTTGACACGTTCAATGGCCATTGAGTTGCATTGTCGTTGCTCTTCAGCTCTCGATAGTCGGTGTGGTCGCGAGACACTGAATGCCTATTTTTTTCTTTATCGCGTTTTGACACCACGCCGTTGTGCAAGCTTCAAGTGGCCTTGATAACCAGGTGTCCATAGATACGGTGGTTTCAACTATGCCACCGTATCTATGATATCCTTAACCCTCGTTTGTTCTCTGACCCACTCTGCTCTCTTCCTGTCTCTTAAGGTTACACCTATCATTTTCCTTTCCATCGCTCGCTGCGTCGTCTTCAATTTAAGTTGAACCCTCTTTGTAAGTCTCCAGGTTTCTGCTCCGTAGGTAAGTACCGGTAAGATGCAGCTGTTATATACCTTCATCTTGAGGGACAGTGGTTCACTACCATTCATGACTTGATAATGCTTGCCGAATGAGCCCCACCCCATCCTTATTCTTCTAGTTATTTCACTCTCATGGTTCGGCTCCGCGGTTACTGCCTGACCTAAGCAGACGTACTTAGCTGCATGTGCTCTATGTTTCTTGCTTCAATGCGTCGAACATCCGCTGGCATTTTTTACTTAATTGCAGGAAGAGGTATAACAAGGAAACAAAATGACTAATCAGAAAAAGAAACTAGCTACTGCAGCTTTCCTTCATTGTGCAATGGATTAGAAATATCAGCTTCGCATCAGTGGTGCTTCGCTCTAGTCACGGAACCATTCCTTTGATTCACGCACACCCACACGCGAATGCTTAAGAAACATCAAATCCTTCGCCCCTTGGACGACGTCAGGATGCTCGTGACCGTGCAGTCCCTCTTTCAAGTCGGCACTGGTCACCTCGGAATAGTCCTGTGGACCACACGTTTCCTTTTCACCGCAGCGCTTTTTGATTACATTCATAGTAGCTGGATGAACTTGGAAGAAATTTTCTTCTTTCTTTAGGTCGCAGATGTCTTGGCGTGAATTTTGTAGAATGGCTGCAGGCAAGTTTGTTAGACGTTTCTCAAGGTCGGGGCCACTGGTGCAGATGTAGTTAGCACGGCTGTCGCCACCAGCTGTCGGCTGCGAAGGGGAGACCAAGACATTTAAATATTTCGCGGAAGCTGTGCTGCTCCTTGATAACAGGACATAAGTAAAGGAACAGTACGGCTGCGGCTTAAGTGTTAAAGATTCAGCACTAACCTTGAACCTCTTCTTAAGCGGCAGATGCTGTCCTTGAGATTGCACCTTTAGGGACACAACGTCAGCGAAAGCTCGTTCTGGTTGAGGCACGATATGCAGAGTCGATGGTTGCCCGTTGTCTTGATCTTCGATTGACGCTTTGGATGCATCTTCTTTGATGTGCACCGGGATGTTCCCAGGCAGGGTTGCCAATGGTGGCTACTTTTCGCCAAATTGGCGAATTTGAGGGGCCCGTGGCGACCTGAAATTATGAATGGCGACGTGGCGAATTTTTGGCGATTTTCGGCTTAGGTCTCCGCTGAGTTATACATCCTAAGCTCAGCGTCTTCGCAACGAATGAGCGGCAACATTCTCTGTATTTTTTCTTGGTTTTAGACCTAAGAGCAGAGGAATTCATCTAGAAGCAGGAGGCACGGGAACGTCCCCCAGAGACATTCTAGCAAAACGTAAACCGCGAGGGGGCAGTGTTTGACTGTAAGTTAATAGCTTTCGGCGCTTTAAGCTTCTCAAAAGTTTCGCTTCTGAAGGGGCTGGGCGACGGGTTGGCCGCCTGTTCCGACCATTTTTACCGCCAATGCTCCAACTGTTCTGAATAGCTTGGCGACTTATTCACTGTTGCAGTACCCCCAGTTCAGCTGGTAAAGACTGTTTGGGAATAGCGAAGAGAGGAGGACACGCGGCTATTTGTGCAATAAAAAAATATTTATTGAGGGGTTTTCCACTGTTCTCGGGGAGCGTGTGCAATGACAACAATTGCTATACAACATTTTACATTGCCTACCTGTTCATTAATAACGCATCGGATTGACGCGTGTAGATATAAGTGACTGTAAGAAAGGGTCGGTAGCGTCCGGTATCATATTAGTTCACACTGACAAGGTGTAAGACTCACTAATGATCGGTTCCTCTAAGACTTCTGTCGTGTTACCTTCAATAAACCTTTTATAATCCTTTTAATTCATATAAGGGTACGTAAAGCTGTCTGCAAACAACGCTTTCAAGGTTTTCACCCAAGGTTTACGACACTTTTACCTTTGAAACGAGCGGACAGGGATGGAAGGATATCATGAGCGTTTCATTCATTCACCCTTGCGCCACCACGCACATCTTGCGGCTAGTCGGAGAAGCAGCACCATGCACTCTCATGGTGAAGCGGGCGATACGACTGGCATTGAGAAACGTCAATGTAATTTAAGGGTCTTGGCTTGGATGGTACTGTATTCTATAAGGCTATACGTGAGAGGAAACGTTTATTGCTAGGTATGACGCACATATCTAGAATGGCGACTCTTTTGGCGAGGTTTGTAAAAAAATGGCGACTTTTGTCGACTTTTTGCTCGCCATTTGGCGACATTTACTCGAAAGTGAGTGGCAACCCTGTTCCCAGGTGAATCCTTTGAGCTCAGCCCCTCATGTACGTCGCAGTCCGTACTAGAAGACACCTCTGCATCGCCGGGGGCAGGGTCTTCTGTGATAATTGGTACGGGTCTCTTCTTCAGTGGCAGCACGATTTTATGTTCCACTGCAACGCTGGCAGTGCTCTTTGGGCACCTTGACGACTTTTGATGCCTCTTGAGGTTGTACGCCGTCGAGGACCTATAAGGACAACGCGAGCAGACGTAAGGCCTGACGTGGTCGTGCGATGCCAGGTGTCGCCTGAGGTCTGATTTCTGACGAAACGCCTTGGTGCAGTTGTCTCGTGGACAGCGGTATTCTCCGTTTCCGTGTACGTCGTGCTTGTGTTTCTTCAGATCGTGCAGTGTCGCGAAGAGAGTGTCGCAGCAGGAACGCGGAGTGCCAAGTCTTTGATGAGAATGACAATGGCGTTTGTAGTTTGACAAACGATCGGTGGCGTAGCCACACTCACCGCACATGTGCTGTCGGCCGCGGTTGACATTCGGGGGCACCTCCTCTTGGGGAGCAGTCGTCGAGCTTCCAGGAGCGTTATTATCCGTGGCCGAGCTGAACTCCATGTCTGAGAAAGAGTGTGGAAGCGTGCGACGAAAAATGTGGGTCCGACTTGGCCTCCTAAAGAGCTTGCGCCCACTGCAGCCGCGCTTTGACCAAGCACCAGTGTACACACGTACGTGCGATATCTGCGTCGAATGAATTCTGAAAGGTCCGGAGAGCTGCGTAACCCTTTGCTTGACTTTGAAGAGAGGTAAATAGATAGATAGAGAGAGAGAAAGCGATAACGCCGCCGAGAGGATGGGTAACCATGATTTCAAGTGGGGCGATAACGTGTGCATTGTTATGCGTGCGCAGTATCGGCGACGGAACACTCTGCACGCACAGACAGTTTGTTTCAATCGGCGAGTCGCTCTTACAAAATCGCATGTCAGTTGCACGTCAACAAAAAGTTTTGAAAAGAAAGGAAGTCCACAAAAGCACATCAGGGTAGTTATGCGCCCTTTTGTAAGGTCGAGTCGAGCGGCTCCATGTTCGCAGGCGTGTAGAAGTTAGATGCAACAAATGCTGCGTGTTATTACTGCGAATTATTATTTCACCTTTCTCACCACATGCGATGTTGTAGTATCGCACTTCTATCCTCCAGCGAACGCAACACCGTATACAAGTATAGCTGGTAACATTTTTCGGTATCATTTTTCTCTTGCCCCGAATAATTCGAGACAGTTCTTCCTAATGATTTACAAGATTGTCAGTGTTCTTGGCGTATGCAAGAGTGCATATAAGTTTGATTCCTACTAATATCAATTTACTCTACGCAAGCTTCGTATTTGATTGCAACAATGAGATAATTCCTGCTGGTCGGTGCCTGCTTATCAGGGGAACAGCTCAAAAAGACGGTGGTGGAGAAAGACAAACGGAAATGGGCATATGTACTCGATCCGATATTCGAAGACCCATTTTTTTATACTTTACATTGGATTGGATTCGAAAGACATCACTATTGGCACACTCCCGAAAGAACAAATACTACCGCGACTAGCATACACTGCTGTGAGCATCTCAGCCATATTTTGCAATCGTTCAGTGCAAAGTTAACTTTTTCTGAAGCATCCTTTTTTTGAATTAGAGGTCTTCTTTTCATTCCTCCTTGAAGTTAGCCGCGGATTTGATATGTATTCATATGGAAGATTCCGAAAGACGTCTGCTATTGCTCGATAGCTGAAATCACTCAAGAAGTGTGCTTGAATCAGTGCACTCTTTTTATGCTGTTACTGTGCATATTAAAGGGTGCTATTAACTAAACAGGCTAAGGTAAGCGTCGTTAAACATCAAATATCATCGTCACCGCCATCACCATTATCAGAAGGGCGCTTTAGGCTTCCACATGCTCCATGAAGCGCTTAGATTTTGTCAAGTTCACGCCAGCTCGTTGAACGAGTGACATGTCTTTTTTGCGTCGTTCATACGGATAATATTGTGTCTAATAACATTGACATCGTTGCAGATTCCCGATTGCCGATATAGCCTCTCCTGGATTACTTGGAGAAACCCTTTCAATGCCTTCACAGCTACCAGAGGCGCTTGACTGATCAACTAGTATTGCATTTTAACACTTTAAGCGTTAGTGCGTCCGTATTTACAAGGCATTTGCGAGGCCTCCTATAATCATGAGCTCACTTCAAGCGCACTTCTACAGAGTACAGTGAAACATGACTATATCGAACTCGGGTAAATGCAGTTATCCTCTTTACTGAACTATTTCGAACACGAGAATACTTTAACGTCAATGCATAGGCTACACCGAAGAAAAAAAATCACAGCATATCCACGGAGTGAATGATGATGAGTGGGCGAAGCTGCGGAGGTTCATCGGTAAACCGTGAATCTTCCGTGAATTCTGCCCAGTACATCATCACCGACGTGAGATCGGGCACGTTTATACTAAAGGTTCGATGAGAGTTATGACGACTTGCAGCTCACTTTAATTTTACATGTACGTTGTGAATTTTCATTGTTTAGAAAACCATTGCATTAGAAAACATCTGGCGTCTTTCGTTAAGCAGCTGGCGTCTTTTCGTTTTGCTTTAGAAACATCTGGCGTTCTTTCGTTTTGCTTTTAGAAAACATCTGGCGTCTTTCGTTGGTTTATTTCATCAATCAACGGCGTTTTGAACAAAATTTTTATTGTTTAATCACGCACAGGAGAAATCTCACCAGGCACTACCTTGGAGGTAAACAATGGCTGCTAATGGGAATGAGAGACAGAAGAAGTCGGCTTTTAGCTAACACTTACACTTCTACTTCTACTAACGTTTCCTACTGGAACATGCCAATGGCTGCTAATGGGGAATGAGAGACAGAAGAATTCGGCTTTTAGTTAACGCGCACGCTGCGAATTTTTTATTGTTCAACAACGCACAGGAAAAATCTCCCACCGGCACCACCTTGGAGGTCAAGATATGGTACTAGCGTTACGACTGGTTACGCACTACGACTACTACGACTACGAGGGACGAACGGGTGCCGCCTTAAGGAGCTTCGCCCCTAAAAAATAGCCAGAACACGCGATACAACCGAACGTGGGGCAGCGCGAGACGGCTCTCGAAGATGGCTTTCTCGTGCGGGAAGTTGGCTTTTTCTAGCGAGAGGGCGTTTTCGCGGATGCATTTCGCCTGCCACACGTCATTCTCCCATGATTCCTTGTCGTCGTGCCCTTCAGGCTGTCGCGCGCGGTCGGCGTTCGCTGCTTCTCCGCGTTTCTACGTCCCCCAAGATAATGCGATGGCTACCGTCGAACGGAAGTAGCTGCTGTTCTTCGCAAAGGTGGCCATATTAGGCAGTTTTAGAATAGCGTACGCAAAGCTTTGCGTTGGCTTTTCGCGCAACTGCGCATGCGTCGTACGCTAACCACTTGTGGGCTCCCGTTAAGTGACGGAAATAGCGGGCCGCAAACGCTAACGCTCACTTAGCGTACGCTAATCTAAAACTGCCTAATAAATTCTGTCAAACGTGGACTAAAGAAGTCTGACATCGTCGCTCCGTACAGCACCCAAAGAAACACGCTGAATATATGTACGGTATTGATGAACAACGCCGACATCATGGCGTAGGCGGATGAGCGGCTTCATACGCACAGCTTCCTATGAAGATGTTGAGGCGCTGTTTAAAACGATACCGCACTTTCTCGCGTATAAGCCGCCCCTGCATGTAACGCGCACTCCCAAAAACAAGCCGCGGAAATTTAAAGATTACAAAAGAAAAATGGTCGCGCATTGCCGTGAAGCCTTCTTCTTTGCATTATTGTGAGGCAGGGCCTTGAAGCCAACTTGCGCAACGAAATTCACACCGAAAATACCGTAAATTGCTTAAAACGTTTTACATAAAGTTATACGCTATATTGAACTTATTCCCACTTTCCCGCGAGTTCGATATATACGGGTTTGACTGTATATACGCTCGAAAGCACGGAGACCCGGACGCAACAAGGATCAACTCGCTTCAGTATGCTAGCTGTAACGAATGCGCGTGTTTTGGAATTTATGAGAGAGACAGAAATGTGTTGTGCAAAGGCAGGGGTGATAATCCCGATGAAAAATTATTCGGTTTGCTGCCCTGCACTGGGGAAGGGGTAAGAGGAGACAGAGAAGAAAGAGAAGAATGGGAGAGGGAAGGGGATAAGTAGAAACACGCACATACACAGGAATGTCGTAACAAGGCGGGTCGCTCGCAGAAACCAGCACTGCGTAACTGCAGCGCCCGTACGCGAAAATGATATGCAGTACACTTTCCCGTTGTGACTCTTACTACACAGCGTGCAGCGTATCCTACGGGCACTATTACCAGGGCAATAGTGGCCTGGTGTAGCCAGAACATATCGAACAGTTTTTCAATTTATCTCCTCGGTGATACTTCTTGATGTCTCTAGCATGAACGGACTTTATGATAGCGTGCGTCAAATTATTCCGGCCATCACGTTGTCCCTACATGAACGTCCTCAAATTTATGTTTTAAACTCGGCTAGCGCTGAAAGTTGGCCGCCGTGGAGAGCACACTCTCTTACTGCAGAAGAACGTGTTGCTGGGCAACTCGGTGTTTCCTAAGTGACATATTGTAGCGCTGAAGCACATTCGCACAAGAAAAAACACAGGACGACGGGGCAGGCGCTGGTCTGTCGTTTTGTGCTTCTTCCTGTGTGAATGAAGGAAAGAAGACGACTTTCAAGGGCTCGTTTTTCTTTGTAAGACACAATATTAGTGAGAACTAAAAGACAATAATGCCAAGGAAAGTATAGAGGATGTTATTTGTATTAATTAGGATATAAATGCGATTTGTAATAATTAGGATATAAATGTGAAGAAAATAAAGTGGACGAAAAGATAAATTCCCGCCGACCGGGACCAAACCTGCGTGAATTCTTGTGTGAATGTGCTTCAGCGCTACAATATGTCGGTAAGCTTACCCCTGAGGCGGACTGCCTCGCTCTCCGTGACACTCGCATTGACGAGCCGAACGATCGCCTAGGTACTCGACAGCTGTTGTGATTCATCTTCAGCTCTCGAAAGTCGGTATACTGTCGCGACGACCCTTACAAAAAAAAACTTACAGCTATACCTGCAGAAATTCTACAGACCACGAGTCACCCCGGATTCGGAATGCGGAAAGAAAAGTGACAGATTTTTTGTCACCGCTTGTCACCTTCCAGTAGGCAATTGGAACACCCTTTCTGCAGAAAGTCTGCAGAGCATTTGTAGCCGCCAGGATGCAGCATGCCGGCAGAATGTCTCCAGAACGTCTGCAGAGCGTCTGCAGAATTTCTGCAGCATTTCTGCAGAATATGTGCGGAGCTTTGTCGCGGGTGAAAAAAATAATAAGAGCTACCCTTTGCGTTAGCACCACGAGTCAGATAACATGCAGCATTCAGGGGTAGAATACCGCACATACACCCACTGACACAGGACCACAGCGTACACGCATCAACAGCAAAGTAAATACCGCACACTCGCGCTTCATAACCTAACACCGACCACCCGGTATATATAGCCATGGTATCTTGACCTGCCATTCAGTGCCAGTGAGAAAATTCCTACGCTTCAAAATTTTAAATTTACACGTTCACAGAATGCATGTAAATTTATGCTGGATGTTAGTTAGCCATAAAACACAAAGATCTGTTAATCTACACCCGCCAAATGTGCAGCGCTATTTTAATTAGCGATTTCCAATTACCAGCTCACAGGCTGTCACATGGTTCTCCAGTAAAGCTGCAGCCTTTCTGCAGAAATTCTACAGACCATGAACAACCCAGGTGCAGAGCACATGAAGACAAATGACAGACTTTCTGTCACCCCCTATCAGTGTGTGACTGAAATGTGAAATCTATTTAATCATTAGTATTAAATGTGTCATGGTCCGGAATATATAGATATATACATTATATGCATCCACACGCACGCACTCTGGGCTCTCATTATCAGAAAAGTCTGCTTGCCGTCTGCTAGGGGTCTGCAGAAAATCTGCAGACAAGATCTATATCGGATGACTGGTGGGTGACTGAAAGGTGAAATTCATTTAATCATTATTATGAAATGTGTCATGGTCCAGAATATATAGATACATACATATATATTATATACATCCAAACGCACACACTCCGGGTGCACATTATCAGAAAAGTCTGCTTGCCGTCTGCTTGGGGTCTGCAGAATGGTCAAGTCTACAGGGAGGTGACTGGGGTGACTGGGTGGTGACCCATAGGTCAGACAGAGACAACACCCGTTTCTCGGGCAAGCTGTTCTAATCTGAACCTCTTCTTCCTCTCCTTCGATCAGCTAGCTCCCCGTGCGCCAGAGCCTCGGTGCCGCTCTTCGTCATCACACTCGGCCATGACTGCGAGCGCGCGGAACAGTCAACAATGTCTCTGGTGGGCGGTGTTGGCTGCATCGCGGTGGTCGGTCCCAACCACGCTGCAAGTTGGTTGGGAGACCTGCCAGAAGTGCCTCTGGTGGGCGACACTGGCTGCATGGCGGTGGTCGGTCCAGGCCACGCGACGACTTGGCTTGAGAGGGCGCCTCAGCGTGCTCTAGCGGGCGACCCTGGTTGATATAATGTGGTCGTATGTAGCCCGCACGTTTATGTCGTCGCAGTTGGGAGAACAGGGAAGGAAGTGGTGGGTCCTGTAACGCCACTTGCTGTACCGAACGAGGCCATCTGCGCTTTTTGCAATAGTTCGAGGGGCGTTTAGGTATCTTATTAAACGTCTGTGGCAACTTGAAGCTGTGTTCACGCGCTGACCTTCGACGCTGACCTTTTCTTGAAGCGATGCTGCGAGCAGCCGAGACATCCTCGTCAGAAGCCACTCCAAGAGACTTGTGCTGCACTGGCAGGTCTTCGATCAAAACGATCTCAGCCGTGTCAGACACCTTGGCGGCTTCTGGATAGACGTCTCGCAGCAAGTTGCAAACGTTCTCACGTTCTGCCATTTCATGCTGTGAGGTACGCTGATCCGCTTTCGTCTGTTCAAAGGGGGTCTTGCTGGAATCCACGGACAGGTACGGCGCGTTGCATGGCAGAGCGTCCAGTACTGCAAGTGCCGGTGCCTCCAAGTGCTCAAGCGACGACGAGCATGGGGGCAGCGTTTCCGACAGATGTGGACGGAAAACGATCTCGGCCACCGGCAGGGATGTTTTGGCGTTGGATACTGACGCCGTGTCCGTGACCTGAGGTGTTATGCCTGGTCTCAGTTGCGCGTTTGTCCCAGGGCAGGTTGAGACATTGTCTACAGGTGAGCTGCAGCGCGCAGCTGCAGCCTCGAGGTGGTGCCCCTTCAGAGCTCCATCCTCGGTAGCGGTGAGGAGGTTGGACTGGGTGGTGGCAGCGAGGTGGTGGTCAATCGGTCCAAAGGCAGCTATGAGCCTGGTGCTCCACTCGGCCCAGGATTGCTGCCTCACGCCGTCGTACCTGTGCCACGCCGCGGCACCTTCCCGAAGGCGGTCTACCGCCATGGACCATTTCTGCGCCTCCGTCCAGGCTTCGCGATCGCCGAGGACGTTGATGGTCGCCACCCATTTTTCGGCGTCGTCGTGGAAGCCGTGGAATTCGGGTAGTACGAAGGTAGCCTGGGGTGGTGATACGGCAGGCGCGAAACGGTACAGTGTGTGCGCGAAGTCACCAAGTTGGACAGAGACCTGGCTGAGGGTAGACCGGAGCTCTCTACGTTGCTCAGGTGAGCTGGCCTCGAGGTCTAGCGAGGTGGCAACATCCAACATGGCGTTGATGGCTGTCAGTGCCGGAATGATGGGCGGAAACAGCGCAGAGCTCGACGCTGTCAAAGCGTTGGCCGTGACGCGAAGTCGCGCAATGGTACGCCGCAGGTGCGCGGCGCTCTCGGGTGGCTCGCGTACGGAGCCAGTGATGCCCGACCAGTAGGCGGTGGTGGTTGGGCCCACGACGGCGGGCTGCTGGTCCGGAGGAGCTCGTACCGCATCCCAAAGCGGCTCAGGTGCCGATGGAGCCCTGAGTGAGAGGGTGTCGCCACGGGAAGCGTGGGCGGCATTCCCGGGCAACGGTAGGCCGTGCATTGTCGTGGCGGCGCCGACGTAAGCGTGCCCTTGAGCCACCGAGGAGGCCTGGACGCCGTCCTGGGATGGTTTGATGGGTAGCTGTAGCAGTGGTCGGGCCATGGCGTCCATGACCGAGGAAGCGTGGACGGCGTTCCTAGGATGGAGAGCCGCCCTACCGACGACGCGCGATGACAGGTGGCTTCAGGTGCAAGGTTCGGCTTGCGTTGTAGGCTGCGCCATTGTCAAGAACCAGACAGAGACAACATCCTTTGCTTGCTTGCTTGCTTGCTCCTTGCATTTGGCTCACACCCACACCGGGGGATTGGCCAAGAAGCCGGCGGTTACAGTCAATTGAAATATTGGGTTAAAAAGGAAAATCAGGGAAAGGGAAAGGTGGCATTTTTCAAGTAGAATAAGGTGATTCTCGTGATAAGAGAAAAGGAAATAACGAAATAAATAAGAATTTGTATTCGGGAAAAGGGGATGGGAAACCATAAATTGATAAACAAAGGATTAGCAAGGTAATCTCATCGTGTCAATCAGGAATTCGCAGAGGGCCCCGCAGACGTTCCTTTTACTGAATTCCAATGAAGCAGCCCCAAAGGAGAGGATATTTAGAGTACTTAGTGATATTCCTAATTTTTTAAATAAAATTTCAAAGCATTTTTTTCTTTGGTTTTTAAAACGGTGGCATCTTAGAAGATAATGGTCGATATTTTCGGGTTCGTTACAGTTGGGACACAGAGGGGATGGGACCAGACCAGACCTGTTTAAGTAGAAATTAAGCGGTGGAATACGACATCTTAATTTTGTGATGGATACTTCCAATTTACGCGTGGGACACCATTTATTATTCCACGCAAATTGCAAGTGTGAATATTCTGAATTTGGTATTTTAATCTTTTCTGAATCTTCAATAAGAGAAAATTTTCTGAACCTCACCGCTGTGACATAAGCTGTAGGAGGCATAACTGTCAAAACTGGGCCTTCAAGGGATACTCTCGCGAGTGAGTCAGCCATCTCGTTTACAAATATTCCACGATGACCTGGAACCCATATGAGCCTCACTAGGCGAATGTTTATGGGGATTAATGACCTGAATGTGTTTAGAATAACTGACTCCGAAGTTGTAGTGAGGGACGAACACACAGATAGTGAATCGGTCACTATAACAGCTGTCGAATGATTTGCGGGAAGTTTTTGAAGGGCTAAAATAACGGCCATTAACTCCGCTTCAAATATAGGAGTATAATCTGGAAGGCGTAATGAATATGACCAGGATAATGATTGGGAGAAGATACCCACCCCTGCTCTCTTATCATTCATGGATGCATCTGTTGCAATTATATTATTAATTCCTAATTGTAAGAGGTGATCTTCGAATACGCCAATTAAATACTTAGAGGGCAAGAGTTTCGCATTTTCTGGGAATATGTCGTCGAATTCTATTTTTACATTGGATATGGATTTATCTAATGGAATGATTTCGGAGATATTAACATTTAGGGGTTCCAGCAATGTTTGAACAAACAAAATCTGAGGTTTATGAAGACGGGACCAGTGCTCATTGAAAAAAGCACTCGATTCAGCAAAAAATACGAATTGCAACCGTCTTGGAGTAGCTTCATAAAATTTTAAATATGTTTTAACTGTCAAAATACGGAATCTGCAAGCAAGAGTGGGTACCCGAGCTTCTTGATACAACACGCTATTAGCTGTAAATTTAGGAACACCAAGACAACTCCGAAGAGCTTGGCGCTCTAAGAGAACCAAAGGAGTAATCTTGTATGCTGGCCCACCAGAAAAAAGCACGCAACCAAATTCAAGAATCGGGCGAACGTACATACGATAAATCATGATCAGGGTATCTCTGCGTAGCCCGGAACGGAGCCGACCAAGTTTAGTTATCATTCCGACAGCGCGTGTAGCCTTAGCTTTAACATGTTCAATGTGACTACGCCAGCTCAGTTTTTCATCATATATTACTCCCAGATATTTAATACAGTCCACTTGGGGAATTCTTTCTTGCCGATAGTGAAGAGAAATATTAACAGGCATATGTAAAGGAAAAACAATTATGGCACTTTTGGTAACGTTTAATTGCATTCGAATATCTTCAAACCAGGAGTCTAATGTTGCTAAATATGATTGCAACGTTGAATGGAGTAAATGTATATCATAATCAGATGCGAAAAACGCAATGTCATCTGCGTATACATACACTTGTACCTTATCACACAGTGGAATCGAACTTAACAAGATATTAAATAAAACAGGTGAAAGAACAGAGCCCTGGGGAACACCTCTCGTTTGACTATGCTTAGACGTAGAAACGCCTCGTTGGGAGCAATAAAATTTTCTATCTTTTAAAAATTCGCACAGCCAATTTGTAATATATTGCGGGAAATTTAATTCGTTGAGGGCATTAAGGAGAATGATATGTTCAACGCTATCATATGCCTTGGCTAAATCTAGGGTTACTAAAGCCGATAATTGTCTTCTGTGCCGGGCAAGCTTTATACGAGCCTCTAAATCGACATGAGCACACCAAATCGAGCAACCGGGTCGAAATCCAATCTGGCACGCGCTCAGTATTGTTTTATCTGTGATAAATTTCATAATTCTTATGTATAAAATTCTTTCTATTAATTTAACGACATGGGACGTTAGAGCGATTGGTCTAATGTTGTCTATCTGCATTCCCGCTCCCTGTTTTTTAAGAAGGGGAACAATTTTTGCAAGTCTCCAGTCAGGAGGAATCCAGCCATTTCTAAGGGAGTGGTTGACGACGTTAAGAAGATCGTTTGGAGAGATATCAAATAATATCTTTAACATTTCTGACGTAACTCCATCTGGGCCTGGAGCTGAATTAGGGAGAAGGCGAATGACATGCGCAAGTTCTTCCATATTTACTTCGATAAAATCGTTCAAACATGAATGCTTCACAAACTTTAGTTGTAACTGTGATGTAAATCGCTTTTCAAGGCCCGATGCAATTTCAGTTAATAAATCTGCCAATTCCTTAGGTGAAAGAATAACCGAGTCAATGTTTACGGGCGCTGCAATAGCCTTACGACTACGAAGAAATCTAAACAGAGCTTTTTTATTACCACTCTTGGATAGAAAATTATATCGTTTTTCGTCATATTCATCTTTTGCTAATGATACTGTTCTTTTGAACATAGCTTTAGCGTACAAATAATTTCGCCAATTAGTAGGACTTTGGTTTATAAGAAGTTTCTTCCAGGCCGCTTTTCGGCGTCTATAATCTCTTGCACAATCCGAATTCCACCATGCACACACTGAATTTCCTTTTGCTGACGATATAGTGAACTGTGATTTTGTTATGGTACGTTTTAAAACTGAGCAAAGACTCATAGCTTTAACATTTCTCTCCATACTGGACAATGATGACAAAGTTGACTGTAAATTCTTTTTAAATTTGGAGTAGTTTACAAAATTTTGCGCCTGGTAGTCTACCGATAATACTGGGATCTTGACTTCAAATACAAGTGGACGGTGATCACTACTTGTAGCAGCATCAAGCACAGTCCAAGACGAGATTAAAACGTTTGAGCTAGCGAATGTTAAATCTAGGACGGATCTCGAGGTACATCGAACAAAAGTGGCAACTTTGGAATTTAGACATATAAAGTTGTTTGTGTTAGTCCAGTCAAATAACCGTTTTCCCGATGTGTCTGTGCGGAAACCCCACGACACATGATGGGAGTTGAAGTCTCCCGCAAACAGAATGTTCTTTTTGCAGAAGCTCAAAGTGACATCAAGAGCACTTTCATCATGTATCCCAGTCGGAAAATAGTTATTAACTATGGATAGTGGAGCGCAGCCAGGAAGGTTTAATTCCACTACCAAAACTTCATAGTCAGACGACATTGCTTTATAAGCTATCTTCGCTCTATGGCAAAATTTTGAAGAAATGAAAACAGTTAGACCTCCACCACGTGAGTTTCTGTCCAATCGAAAGCACTGATAATTTTTTAAATAAAAGTTTTGATCAGCTGACAACCAAGTTTCTTGTAAAAGTACAACGTCGGGAGATTGCTGAGAAGTAAGGTATAATAAATCTGTAGCTGCAGAGAGGATTGAACGGCAGTTCCACTGAAGCACCCTAAGACACCCTATGATGATAGACGAGCAGCGGAAACTGCCTGCTCTAAAATACTTTCTTTCAACAGGTCAGTCCTAGTCACGGATTCCTTCACACACTTCTTTGTTTTTGGATTCGAAGAATTATGGATCTTGTTAGTGGGCGATCTGGTGCGTTTGAGATGACGGGCATCCATATCAACGTCCCAGTTGCCCATTGAATCTGAATCAGAGATGTAATCTTGGTCAGTCTTCTGAGAGGACGACGGCCCTGCTCCATAATTGGTGGGGGCAACAATCTGATGTTCAGCAGGCTTAGTGTTTGGAGCGATAGGAGTTTGGAAGCGCTTTGTGATCGCCTCAGAAACACCAGCCAACTGGGAAGATATAACCTGAGTCAATGAGTCGGACAGATTTAGTAGAAATTTTTCGAGGACCTTTTCTACCGCCTTCTCTACCACAGCTGAAATGGAGTGGAAGAATGTTGCGTCCATGCCGAGAGGCTGACGGGCTGTTACACCGGCATATCCCTGTGTCCTGCTTTGAACTTCTGCTAGCGCTTCTCGACGAGAGCATCGTCTCCTTTCAATAATTTCTAGCACCTGAAGTTCTTTCGATCTCGCAGGGCAGCTAGAATCGTCAGCAGAGTGACTTGCTTTACATAAGCAACATGACTCATTGCTTGACTGGCACTCATCAGCACTATGTTCGGCCCCACAGATGCGGCATCGAGTATCAGAACGACAACCGTTGACACTGTGTCCATAACGCCAGCATTTGGAGCACTGTAAAGGACGAGGAGCTAGAGCTTCGACCCTGTAGATAAGCGGCCATGCCTTGATCTCCGAAGGGCGATTTGTCCCAGCAAATGTGGCGATCACTGTTTCAGTAGGGACTTTCGTATTATCTACTTGTCTGGTACACCGGTACACAGAAATTACTCCTGCAGGGGAAAAAATGTCTAAGACTTCTGCTGGACTTAGGCTTGTGTCTACCCCGCGGACTAAACCTTTGCAACATGCTAGATGAGGTGGGATAAAACAGCTCACCGGATGTGAGGCAAAAGTAGTGCACTTCAGTAGGTCTTGAATACAAGCCTGGTCTGGTGAACAGCATAGGATCCCCCCGCGTCCAAACTGACGAACTTCGGTTATCAGTAGGGAATGAGGAGTGATCGCACGAAGCTCTGTCTGAATGGCCTTGGGGTTCTTCATACGGATGAATCCACCATTGGTCGGCACCAAAGCAACAGGAACGCTGCGGTTTCCATCGCGGAGAAACAATTCCAAGGGCAGTTCCTGAGGGGAAATAGATGCAGACCAGAGGGAAGCCCTCTGGCCCGGAGAAGAGACAGACATCAAAGAAAACGGGAAGTTACACTTAAATGAGGCGTGCACTAAAGACAGCTATGAAAGGATAGGGAAATCAGATAAAAATAACCGCCGGCTACTTGACCGCAACCCTGGAAACCGTCAACACCAGGACAGGCAGCACGACGAATCTCCTTCGGAGCCGGTTCGTCTCCATGGTATTTCTCGGGGAAGCTGTTCTAATCTGAACCTCTTCTTCCTCTCCTTCGATCAGCTAGCTCCCCGTGCGCCAGAGCCTCGGTGCCGCTCTTCGTCATCACAGGTGACAGACAGGTGAAACAAATTTTTCTAAGGGGAGTGGCGGCCATTTTGAGCTCTTTGTCATTCCCACGCAACGTTATCCTGTCGGCGTGCGCGCTTCGAGTGGCCTCGATAATGTTATCTTCGCGTTTCCACTGCATCTGCTAGGCGTGGTTGCACGTGGAAGCGAAATCGCAGTTACGGGACGAAAGGGTGTGCGGAATCAACATAGTGACGAATCAGAGCTATAACTTCGCAAATCAGTTCTGCGAAATCCTGCAAGGGGGCGGAAGTGTTAAGAAAGGTAAAATAGACAACCACCCGTTTGTAGCACGAAGCCACAAGGAAATCCCTACGGATATCTCAGAAATAAAGCCTTTACTTCTTTATAGAGGCTTTATTTCTGAGAAATCCGTATGGATTTCCTTGTGGCTTCGTGCTACAAAAGGGTGGTTGTCTATTTTCCCTTTCTCAGAGCTAGCTTCACGTGTGTTTCAATACGTTAACAATAAGGAGTTCGAAAGGCCCGGACTGCAGTGCGAACCTCACGATCCTACGCACTTTCAGATTTTCCGCTTTTATGTTTAACACCGCGTTTTCAATTCACTCATTAAGTGCTGCAAAAAAAGTCGCGCGTTCCCTTACGCTCTTGGGCAAGGTGACTCGAAGGCGAAAGCCATCTTCTTTTTTTTTCTCTAGGCAATCTAGGATAGTTTGAAACGGTCAATGTTACGCGCACAAATATACCTTTCCTCGCAGCACGGTTGAAGGCGATGTGTGCGGGGCCCGATTACGCTATCGCGTCATACTCTTGAAGGCGAAGCTCAAGCGTCCTCCAAGTTTTTGTGTGTACGTGTGTGTTTTGATTGCACCTTGACCGTGAAGGTCGTTGATATGCTTTACTCCGACTAGACAGTGGAGAATTTCCGAAGACAATGAACTTCGAACCATGGCTTCGCATGTCGCAATCTCACAACAGTGTAGGGTGGACGTATTAATACAGTTTATGAAATATGCTGTCTTAAATGACTCGGCTCTACATGTGATGGACAGCCTGGCGTTTTGTTTCCTTCTTTATCGACTAATAGTTGGCCATACTGAATCATGGGTGAATCACGGTATTAAGGGGCTATAATTATTCAATCTGTCTCGACCTAGCTACAGCCTCAGCTGACTTTCCAAGAGATATAGGCTGGCGCATAGATCTTGAAACGCGAGGCATCTTGACACCACTGCCAAATCGTCAACACCCGCGAAAGGCAGATGCCTACAAAAACAGCCATGTCGAAGCTGACGAACAGGCAACTGTTTCTTGAATGCGCTGGATATGATTTAGGAGTAAATGACTTGGACACATCTACGTATTCGTAGTGGTTATTTCCATGCTACACGATGTGATGTCGTTCCAGAATTACCTTATAGTGCAGCTGCAGACTATGAACGCCTTCGAGTAATTAGACGACGAGGAGAACGCCGCTTTCGCCCCGACCCGTTTCCAGAAATGCGGCAAATCAACGTTTTAAGTCATCCGGTACCCCAGAGCTGCCCTTTCACGGCCACATTAAAAAAAAAAATCTCAACGTGGTGTTGCTAATGAATTTTGTTCAATCTCGACGGGAACTGAACAACACTGCTCGTCTACGAATACGCTATCTACTTCTGCGGTGGAGAACATATTCAATATGCCCATGTGTCACTGCACGCTGCTTTGGACGACGTGTATTCTCTGCTATAGTTACCTACTGCCTTGTCGGTAAGCCGTGAGAGAATAGCCATAGGCAAGCGAGGGGTTCTCCAGTAGTGGTAATAAGAGAAGGGGGGGGGGAGGCAAGTTTTACAGCAGCCCCACCTCCCCTCCCCTCATTTCTTTGGTCGAGTCCGAAAGAAAACAAGGTCCGGAGAGGATGCAACAATCAAGATGAAGCGATGACGTACTTCTCACAACGATCGGCCATTGGTCCTGGCTTCCCGGGTGTAAAGGCGGGAAGCTGCAGCTCTTTGAATGCTACACCAGGGGTCGCCGGTGGCCATTATCGTAAAGAAAAAAACTTGCGTTTCCATAGCTCTGCGCATGAAAAATGACGTCAAAGGTTCGACCGTGTAAAGATATGGGGCAGAATTGCCCCCCCCCCCCTTTATATGATTAGGGGGAGGATGATTAAACATCGCGCAGTATTTCAGGGAGTTCCAACTCACCGCGGAATCGAAGAAAGTTTTCAAATGGCGAATCTGTTCACCAAAGCTGCTCATGACTATTCGCGAATCCGTCTCATTTCCATGTCACGCAATATATACGCTGCCTCTTAATAAAGACGACTGAAACGAGAAATGTGTTAATGGTTTACAGACAGCAATAACGATCAATATTATACGCAGTGATCACTAACCTTGAGTACAAACTAAAACTGTAGCTGCCACGATGCAACGGCAAAATCATACATTGTCTCGGACTCATATCTGCTTACAAGAAGCACTTTTTATTCTACGTCTACATTTTCATCCGGCGTGACGACGAGGTTGTGTACCACCCAGGCGTCCGCAGGGTTCTTCATTAGAGGTAGCCAAATTTCACCTGTATTCGCTTAAGAGATGCTTGTAGTGAATTTTCTATGACAAGTTCAATTTGCGCGCGGCGCGGAAGGAACAGGAAAGCCGCCCTTGCGTTGCGTTGCTCCTGCCGTGGCGTCCCCTGTTATTTACCTCGCCAAACTGTGGGAGCGCTCTTCGCGCCACCTGACGCTCTTACACCGAAATTAAGAGCGCCGCATTTGAACCAGCCTCTCGTTCTGGTCATTTTGGCATGTGTAAGTAACCCATCCTTCCTCCATTGGGCGAGCTAATTACTGAAACTTCAGCGAACTACATTTAAGTGCGAAGAAGTTTTGGCACGCCTGGCTAACGAAAATATTGGCAGCCCACTTTTTCGCGCGAATCATCCATGTCGCGAAGTCTGTGCAGCGAGGTGCCGCCACCTGCTGGATTACGCTGAAAACGGAAGACGCGAAAAAATAAAGATAGCGAAAAAAAGGCGTAAAAAGCGGGTCGCAGTCAGCGGCGCGAAATTCTCAAACGCGAATGACGGAATTCATCCCTCTGACGGAACACGTGAAGTGTTATCTACATTACTCGTTGCTTTTCTTTGCATAAGCACGCGCTCCGCGTTTGTAAGGTTGTCGAAATTAAATTTTGTTCGTCTCGTTTTTCATTCCGGTTCAATTCCCGTGGAATTCCTCATCAAGCGGAAAAAAGAAAACCATGAAAGAAATGAAAGAAAGGAAGACCTAACGAGAGTTCAATCGGGTAAGTCTATTTTCGCGCGATATACTAGAATAACTACAGTAAAAGGACATAATTCTATTGACGGTCACATATTTCAAACGCCCACAAATTTATTAACAAATTCACAGTCACTTTAGCTAATGGTAAAAAGAGCTGTTACTAAACGAAAGAAGGGGAACATTTTCTAGGGGCTAGTCATTTTTGTTAGACACAAACCAAATGAATCCCATGGACATTTAGGCCAGGGAAAACATAGGGGCCATTAATTATTGTCTTGATCCATTATTAGACCAACTGCTTTGTCTAAACAATTATAATAAACCCATCCCCGTATAGGCTGCCTAGAAACGAGACAATATTCAGTGACTAGAAAGTATTGAATGGGCGCAGGCCCGTAGCCAGGAATTTTTTTCGGGGGGGGGGGGGGTGAGGGGAGGGGTAGGGGGCCGGTTCCTTCGCCAACTTATCGGCCTACCGCTGCAACGGAGCCAGCGAGTCGCGGCCGCAGCTGATTTCGTTCGCTCAAACAACGGCTGAGAGCAGCACATACGCTGCGCGCGAATGCGCTAGTCACGTGGTTCTTTTTGTATTTTGCGGGCTTTCTTTGCAGCTTGGAAAAATGGCATACGTGAAACTTTCTTTATCGCAAATAATGCAAGTGGAGTTTCTGAAGGCGCTCTCGAACTTTGCAAGTCGCATTTCATACCTAAAGTCAATATTTAACAATTAGTTAAATAATCCTAATTAACAAATTATTTAATTACAAAACAAAAATTGTATGTAGTGCGCAAGGTGACTGTCAGCAATTTGCCACTGATTTCACTCGTCTGCCTCTAATACTGTGTTTTTTAACCCTTGGCTAAAGATAACTGGGGCACCCGGTATATATATACATATATATACTGTATTAGTCCTTATTTGCATCGAGTTAGGTCTTTTTCACTCGATTAAAGAATGCTGTGCCTTGAATGTTCAACGTTAAGTTCAAGCATAGTATTGAGGAACTATAGTTTAAGTTTGACACTAATATTCAAAAATTTATTATAGGACCTGTACAGAATACACTATACAGTATCAAAGACAATTCGATTACTGCTCGAAATTTCAAACGTTCGCACACTCCTGCTTTATGGTTCACGGGAGATTCAATCGATATTTTCTAGAAAGTTTTAGAATCGGATACACAGGCCCCGGGTTCGTTGGGTTTGTGTAAGCGCGCCGTAGACATTTCGGAATATGATTCGTCCTCCGTAAATCCAAACCTCAGACAGAGCTCAGCGATTAATCTCAGCGAGATTAACGAAAAAGCAAACAAACAAACAAACTTGCTGAACTTAAGCCTGTACAGCAGAGAGAAGGTGTTCGCACGTGTATCTAGAAACACAAGTCACATGTCATGTCAATGACACGTGTCATTCTTGTATTCGGACATATGTGCTCTTGGTGCCATATTTTCCCTACTTATTCAGTGACTTTGACCGTGAATAAAAAACTGACTGTGCGCTTGTTCCCGTACCCTCTCTTATGAACCTGTCTTTTCATTCGCGCACCCTTATAATTCCAAATATGCATAACTCACTAGGATGTCGACCATAGGACATCGACGAGTTCTACACTAAACTTTAGAGGTGCCTTGGTATGCGCACTAATTTCCGCAAAACAAGGGCCGACTACTAACCCGAGCGGTGGTTAGCGCATGACGCATGTGCACTGACGACATCCGAAGGCGTTTACGTATATGCCAAAATCTCTGGGTGCACCGTTATAAAGCTGTCTGTCTTCGGGCCATATTCCCGCGCAGAAACACTGTTGCTACAGTGTCCAAGCGCCTCGCGCACCGTGAGCCACAGGTATAACGGCACCGAAGAGACGTCCATTTCTGCATGCCCCTGACGCACATTCAGGTTCACCTCGCTGTCCTCCAGGTTTACATCGTTGCCGTAAGGACGGGAGCGTGCCACGGTGTTCTTCGTTGTGAAACAAGTCACACCGAGAAGGGAGTGAAAAGTAAGCATGAAAAGTAACCATGAAAAGTAAGCAAAAGAAAGGTAAGCAAGAAATGAGATAAGTAAGCGTTCCGTGCGGAGTTCCTTCGCCTAATGGATTTCGCACCGACGTCGGCCGTTTTACGACTTCGGCGATCGACGAGTGAGACGGGTACGTTGCAGGAGCCCGGGCGAAGCTCCGTGAAAAAAAAAAAAATACTGCTCACGCGCCAGGGACAGCCAATACATTTCAGCCGCAGTTGCGTAAGAATATAGCCCGCTTCCTTGGCCACAAGCTGCAGGCACTGCCCGTATATTCTGGGCCGCGCGGTTGGATATTGTAAAATCTCATTCATCGGGATTCGTTTGTTCGTTAATTCCTCCCCGCATATTCTCTACAAGCTTCGTGTACGGCACGGCTCTTTTAAGTTGTGAGTACGATAGAGGCCGCGGGATTTGGGGCGAGTACGGCACCATTGTGAACGGTCATTTGTCACACCCGTGACGGAATGAGTATGATGAAGGTTATAGGGATCGCAATCCGTGTATTTTACTACGACAGAGTCTAAAAAACAAAACAAAACAAAAAAAGCAAGAAACAACAGAACGTTTTTAGCACCGGCATGCAAAATGTTGTCCTTGTTCTTTCTTTCTTTCTTTCTTTCTCTTCTTTTCTTTTCTTTGCGTTTATTCCAATGAGTAAAATGGTGTATCTACATCAACTATATAAAAAATTTCCAGTGCTACATCGCCATAAAAAATAAAAGGAACGAAAGCATGTACATACCGGTCCAATATGCTAAAGGGAACCGTCGGACACTAATAAAAACAACCTAACTAACGAATTTTCCCACCCCTTCCGGTAAAAAGCCTTTCACATAGTTTGTATATTTAAGATATCTCTACACACAGAGAACTTATATTCGGTTTCTTTCTTGCAACATGTCTCAGCGATGATAAATGGCAGGCACGAAGATCGCTGAGCACGTGCTCTCTCTCTTTCTTTCTTTTTTTCCCTTTTTTTTGTTTAGACATTGGGGCTGTAGTCTTTGCGACGGGGAGCGCTATACCCAATAACTAGTAGGTTAAGGTGACGAACGCATAGTCAAGAGTTCCACGAGAGCTCCTTTGTTCGAGTGATATTTCACAAAAAGCGAAAAAAATTACGTTCAGTTGATCACGCAGTAAAGTATTATTGATCACTCAGAAGCCAGACCCTTTCAGAACCTTGTTCACAGACACGTGGCAGTGGCCTCGTTGTCGTACTCATTGTTCCGGCCCCGGTACCCCGTTGTCAGTGTATGTGTGTGTCCCATGACGTAAAGAACGAAGGTAAGCATGGGGCACGGTCAGTCTATTTGCTGGTGTCAGGTGTCGGCTTTTATAGACTTGGACGACATTCTTGTTGTAAATATATGTCGCCGTAGTTAAAAGGTGCACAGTTATTTAAGGATTGTCGGCATAGTACACAATGAGTCAGAATTTAGAATATTGCGTTATTTGCTCCATATATGAAGCGGCCGACAAGACGTACGCTTCGAGTCATGACCTTATAAACGCGCCAGCGCGTAGCCGTTATTGAATTTTACGGGGCACCCTGCGTACAGCAAATCAGTACGGGTTACCTCGTTGCCAAATAGTTTGATGTGGTAATGTTAATGAAAAGAGCGAGGCACGTAGAAAAAAAAAACAACGATGAAAAAGAAGGAAACAAAACAAAAACACAAAAATGAAGCACGCAGGAACAGTACATCTTAGGAATGACGCAATATCCCCTCATTTTCGCGTCACGGTGAACGGAGCGAGTCGTGTGCGTATCCTGGCGAGCCGCCGTTCAGCAGCTCGCTACGTTTTGACGTCCGAAGAAAAAGAAAAGGTCCATAAAAAATATAAAAAGAGCACGACAAACAGCGCTGAGCCCACGGCGCAAAAGCACACGAGGAGAAAGTGATTGACCGAGATCAATCAACTGCGGGCTTGCTCCACATTCACCGGCGCGCGCGCGCGCAGGCCTCTGGCAGCAACGGTGGGTGTGTCCCGCAGTTCGCCGCCGTCACCTCGGCGGTTCTACGAGCGAGCAGATGGAGCCTCGACGAAAACAAAAGCTCGCCTTGAGGGACCCATCGTTGATACGTTTATGCACGCACGGTCAGTATGCGGCCGGCGCGAAGGGTGTGACTCTCCAACTGTAAACCGAAGTCCCGCTTTTGTGTTACTCTTGAACGAGTTTCGACTGATGTGCGGGCAGTTGGCAAGGTCTATTGTCTTTCTCCTTTGGCAACTGCAGCGGCAGCTCGTAGATCTATGCTTCTCTCATTTCTTTTATTTTTTTTTTTCTGGGATAAACCTGTGCCCCTGTTTGACGCATCGTGTGCGCTTCGAGTTTCGATTTCTTGAGTCGATGTCTCCCTTTTTCTTTCGTCACGATCGTTTTAAATCTCGAACACCACTTCCGCTAGGCGTTAACCGCCGCACTGTTGTGACGAGGAAGCGGCAAGCGTTTCCGGAAAGGGCGTGATGTTCGTGCGTGCTATTGCAATGGGGTTGTCGGAATGATACAAGCGCGTTGAAGGGCAATCTTTTCACGAATTCATTCACCTAAAAGCGATAGGTATAGTCGGTCGCAGAAAGGCGGAGTCAATGTCCTGAAGACCTCAACCTTCTTCCCTTTGTTTTTGTCGAATGGTTCTTGCGGCGCCCACAGTGCTGTCACTGCCAGTAAGAGGCAAGGTAGCTTTCCTTTTTTTCTGGTCACCTGGTTTCAAGTTACGTGACTGCGCTTCATTGTTTGAAACAAAAGGTACAAATTCGCTAGAAATAAGAAATGTATCCCGCTAGAATGGACACACACACACACACACACACACACACACACACACACACACACACACACACACACACACACACACACACACACACACACACACACACACACACACGCACGCACGCACGCACGCACACGCACACACACACACACACACACACACACACACACATATATTAGATAGATAGATAGATAGATAGATAGATAGATAGATAGATAGATAGATAGATAGATAGATAGATAGATAGATAGATAGATAGATAGATAGATAGATAGATAGATAGATAGATAGATAGATAGATAGATAGATAGATAGATAGATAGCAAGGAGGAGGATATAACTTTATTGACGCCATGAAATGGGTCAGGTGAGGGGGGGGGGGATGGGTGCAGGGAAAAGGTAGCCGATGGGCCCTCGGGCCGCTTTAGGTGGCCGAAAGTCCTTGCGCTTCGGCGACCCCCATGGCCCAGCACACTATCCGGAGTTGGTCGTCCGGTCGTGAGCTGCGCAAAGCAGCCTCCCATCGCTCCTGTCTCTCAGCCCCCTCAAAGGGGGGATTTGGCTTGTTTGGACAATGGCGATACGTGTGATTAAAGTCGGCTCGCGGACTCGAGCAGAGACGACATTGGGGTAAGGTGTCACCCTGATGAATTTGGGAATTGATGAAGTGGGATATTAAAGTGCCCGTTTGGAGTCGGCGCCAAACGATTTGCTCAGCCTGGGACAGCGATTTGTGGGCTGGTGGGTAGATAGCAAACTTTAATCATATCAGCGCGCGAGCGTGGGTAGCTCTCGGCTGCCAATGTTTTGATCAGTTCAGGTACAGTTCTAGTACACTCTAGTTCAGGAGTTCAGCTGCATCAGCTGCCTTTGTTACTCGATCGTGTAGGTAGTATGAGTAACCAGAGTAATGATCCCATTTTAATCAGATCGAGGGGCGGACCACGTACCTCCCGAGTCCGTCTATTCACTCTGTGGCGTACCACTGCGGCGTAGTGTAGAGAACAAGCTCGTACACTACGGGGAAATAGGCAGCCGCGTACTGAGGGCTGTGCAACAACCGTACGGGTCTGCAGCGATTCATGTTGCCACAGAGGTCGCTATCGCATTCCTGGACGCGGTGCGTACAACACGACACATCGAGCAAGCAGCGTACACGCCGCACATGCCTCTGTGAGTGGTCGCTCTGTGCAGACGACCCCCTAGCAATCACGTGTACGCGATAATGCCGCCGAGGTGTCAGGTAATACTCACGTCTCCATCGCACGCTTTTCTTCGTCCACGTAACGCTCGCATAGAGCAGATGCCCACGGAGCGGCCGCGACCTTTGGGGGCTCTTGGGAAGGTGAACCAGGAAACTTAGCGGCTCGTATATCATCAGTCCGTCTATACACGCGCTGCGAACGTGGTGCCGCTGTACGTACGGTGCATCACCTTTGCCTAGTCATTGGTGGCTATTCGCGTCGCGAGTTGTTGGGTCACAAGGAAGAAAAGGGTGAAGTTCAAAAGTAACGGAGACGGTCGAAGCCGGGGGTGGGAGAGGGGTGAATGAGGGGGGGGGGGTGCAGCTATCAGCGTGCAGGACATGTGTAGATAGCCGCGCCGCATCGCGTACAAGCCATCAATAACTGAAAAGAAGCCGGCAATCATTGATTGTCGCTTGTGTGTGTGTTGTCACTCTGGCAGGTGATTTCCTCAAGTCGTATTGCGATTCGGCCGGCCCATTGCGACCGGCCCATTGGACCACGCGGTTTGTACTGACGAGAAGCGACGAGCGCTGTTTCCGTTCCCGGTGTTATGCCAGGGCTCCCAACCCAAACTTCCTTGCTTCGACAAGGCATTCAAGCTGGTAAAACGTCTGACGCAACCAGCGGCAACACCCGCTGATGCAACGAGGCGGGAGTCTTACGCAATCCCCAGTAACTCCGGCGATGCGTCTGACGCAACCAGCGTCAACACCAGCTGATGCAACGAGGCGGGAGCCTTACGCAATCCCCGGCAACTCCGGCGCTGCGTCTGACGCAACCGAAGGAAATCTCTCCCGCAACGTGCGGCAAGCCCTCTCATCCGCGGATCCGGTTCGAGCCAGCGACCAACGGCGGTTCTTGATTAGAGGCTTCGCGCTCCTGGCTGATGTAAGCGATCGCCCAGGGCTATAAAAGAACCAAGCTGCGCGGAGAGAGAGAGACAGCGAGACAGCGAACGAAGAAGTCCCGGGTCGTCGTCGCACCGCTGTGCGAGCCCAATAAGCTGTCGGCCCCAGCGCCGATATGTAAAGCCTCTGTATATATGTATATAAATTTGCCTTAACTCACCGTCGCCTTGATCGCTCCGTCTATCAGCTCTGCGCAGAAGCAGTCGCAAGCTGAGACACCTGTTACCCAACAGTGGATGGCAGCTGCGGGATCGGCCGGCGTCAGCTACCTCGATGCGGTGAGTGCCTGATGTTTTCCCTTCAGTTCACCAGACTTCTCTAGCACAGGTTATCGTAGTTTAGAGAAGGTTGTGTGAAGCATTGGAGTGAGCTTTGATTGTTTCGAGCCAAGTCGGAGCGCTTTGAAACCAAAGTTAATGCGGAGGGCGTAAACACGGCAGGTTGAGAATTGCTTGCGTGTCTTTCTAGTAGACTTATAGGGGATACGGCAAGTAGATTCTAACGAGGGCAAATAGCAAGAGGCTAGTGTGAACGATGGAGAACCTTAAAGTGAAGGAACTCATCGAAATTTGTGAAGAACTCGGCCTTACTCTGGGCCGTGCGAAACGAAAGCAAGCGATCCTTGAGATCATGCAGAAGGAGGGAGTAACGACTGAGGAAGCCGATGAGGCCTGGGCGGATATCAAAGAACGCCGCGAGGAGGCCGAAAGACGAGAACTTCGTGAGCGTGAAGAGGCGGAAAGGCGAGAACGCCGCGAGCGCGAGGAAGCCGAAAGGCAAGAACGCCGCGAGCGCGAGGAACGCGAAGAGCGCCTCGAGATGAAAAGAATAGAATTGGCGCTCCGTCAGTGTTCGCAAGCGCCTAGCGTACCTTCGGCGACGGTTCAGACTAGTGGACATAGCATTCGGGACCAACTGCCACCGTTCGTAGTAGGCGAGGACATGGCGAAGTATCTCGTAAAGTTCGAACACGTCTGCGATAGAAATGGCATCGAGCGGTCTCTTTGGGCACAGAACCTGTTAGCTCTACTTCCCGGAGAAGTATCCGACGTGATAACGTGCTTGTCGAGGGAGGCGTTTGAGAGCTATGACGAGGTTAAGGAGGCTCTGTTGAGAAGATATAAATTGTCACCCGAGGCTTTCCGGCAAAGGTTCCGGTATGCAAAAAGGGGGAATGAGTCACACGTTGACTTCGCGTTTCGTCTTAAAGCCGATTTAATTGAATGGCTCAAGGGCGAATATGTCTATGACGATCGCGATAAAGTGGTAGAGTGCATAGCATTGGAGCAATTCTACCGCTGTATCGAGGATGATGATGTCAAGCTTTGGCTGCAGGATAAGCTTGGAGAAGTACAGCTAAGCAAGGCAGCAGAGTTAGCTGAAGAGTACTACACTCGTAGAAACTTGCACAGTAGGGCCGTGCGTGTTGAAAAAGCTGAGAGAAAAGAGGGCTTTTTAAAAAAACCTGATGACCGGAAACCTGATCCGCACCGTAATTTCAGAAAAGACCCGTCTTTTACGAAGGAGACTGTGAGAGAAGGGCAGACGGAAGCGCACAAGTCGAGTGAGCTTCCCAAACAGCGCACTGATACTACACGGGCGTTTGAGTCACGGAAGCCGCTAATCTGTTACAATTGCAAAAAAGAAGGGCACATCGCGGTAAATTGTAAAGAAAAGGTTGCTTTCGCAACGATCCGTGAATCAGAAAAGAACATGCGGTTGTTAGAACCGTATATTCAGGAGATTAGTGTCAATGGGAAAACGTGTCGAGCACTTCGAGACTCAGCGGCAACTATGGACGTTGTCCACCCTGCATTAGTGTCTCCGAATGACTTGACAGGAGAATGCGCATGGATCAGGCAAGTCGCCGAGGAGCAGAGCACTTGCTTACCGATAGCTACGGTGATCATTGAAGGCTCTTTCGGTAAGCTTCACACCGAAGCGGCTGTGTCTGCTGCTCTCCCAGATTGTTTTCCTTATCTTTTTTCGAACAACTCGGAGCAGCTTCTCAAAGAGCAGGGTAAATCGTTCTTTCCCAGCGTTGCGTACATGGCCCTCACGCGATCGCAAGCGCGGAAGCTTTCACAGGAACTTGATCTCGTTCCATGTAGTACGCCACCACCGGCAAAAGTGGCCGAGCTGCGTGACCTTGGCAGCGAGTCGAGCGAGCCTCGGACAGAAAACTCTCGGGGTGGGTTACTCGAGCCGCCTGCGGCTGAAGCGGGTAGCGTCGTCTCCGTCGGCGGAGAAACCGAAGTGGCGCCGTTGGGCGAGGCGGGCAATACGCTCAAGCCTGTAGCTGAAAGTTGGTGTGAGCTGTCGAGGGTTGATCGAGCGACGCTCATTGGAGAGCAGCGTGAAGACATCTCCATAAAAGCGCTAATGGAAAGCGTAAAATTGGGAGTAAAGAAAAAGAATGCTTCAGAGGAGGAAGGAGCAGAAATTCTGACTTCTAGCGATGTAAGCGAAAGGGGTTCAGAGGTGATGTTGGAACAGTTGAACCTGGAGCCAAGGTTAAGTCAAGTCCAGAAGGAGGACTTGAGGAGGATTGTTTCTGAGTTTAAAGACGTGTTTCCCAGCCGTCCCTGAAAAACGACGGTTATTAAGCACGACATCGAGCTGACATGTGAGGAACCAGTCCGTAGTAAGCCATATCGATGTTCCCCTGTGCAGAAGCAGATCATGAAAGAGGAAATCGATAGAATGCTTGAGTTGGGAGTCATAATACCGGGCGAGAGTGACTATACATCTCCTCTAATATTGGTTCAAGTGCCGGGAAAGGATCCTAGGCCATGCATCGATTATCGGCGCCTTAACGCCATAACTCGAGACCAGACCTATCCGATACCAAATCTAGAGGAAAGGGTGGAAACAGTGTCAAGGTCAAACTACATTTCCACGCTAGACCTCGTGCGAGGTTATTGGCAGGTCCCTCTTACCGAGCGTGCTAGCCGCTACGCCGCGTTCGTTTCTCCATTCGGAACGTATCGTCCCCTTATGCTGAGTTTCGGACTGAAAAATGCGCCTTATTGCTTTTCGGGTCTAATGGACCGCGTTCTTAATGGCCTGTCCGAGTTCGCACTGCCATATCTCGACGATGTTGCCGTCTTCTCGAACAGCTGGGACGAACATGTCGAACATTTACGAGTCGTGCTGAACAAGTTGAAAGAAGCGGGTCTTACAGCGAAACCTGCTAAATGTCACCTAGGATGCGGCGAGGTGTCTTACCTGGGACACGTTGTGGGGCGTGGCCAGCGTCGACCTTCAGAGATCAAGGTAGCCGCCGTCGTGAACTACCCACGACCAACCACCAAGTCTGAGATAAGGGCTTTCTTAGGGCTAGCGGGATACTATCAGCATTATGTGCAAAACTACTCTACCATTGCCAGCCCTCTAACTGACGCACTTCGAAAGTCGGAGCCAGTTAAAGTGACATGGGACTCGGAGAAAGAGAATGCGTTTTGCAAGCTTAAACAGGCCTTAAGCGAAAAACCCGTTCTCATGGCACCCGACTTTTCCAAGGGCTTTATCATTCAGTGCGACGCGAGTGATCGCGGAATGGGAGCTATATTGTGCCAGGAAGATGACACTGGTCACGAAAGACCAGTTTTGTATTTAAGCCGAAAACTGAGTTGCAGGGAAGAGGCATATAGTACCTCTGAAAAGGAATGTGCCTGCCTCGTGTGGGCCGTTCAAAAGATGGCCTGTTATGTCTCCGGTTCCAAGTTTGTGGTCGAAACGGACCACTGTCCTCTAACCTGGTTGAATAACATGTCGTCCAAACGCGGCCGGTTACTGAGGTGGAGCATGATACTCCAACAGCACAACTTGAACGTTCGTTACAAGAAAGGAAAGCTAAACGCGAACGCAGACGCATTGAGTCGCGCGTTCTAATCAGTGCCGTCTTCGGCAATCCTTTCGGTTTTTCGCAGGCAAATTGGGGCAAAATTTTGTCCTCATTGCGGCCTCAGCTGAGCGCTTCCGTCCTGAGTGATCTCAAGGGGCCAACATTATTTTGAATTCTGTTTCATTGCGTTTGTTACACGTGTAATATTTTGAGTTCTGCTTTTAAGAGTTTTGGTGTCCCACATGTGCCTCTTGATAAAGAGGGAACGAAATTTCGACAGAAACGTAGTTAGGAATGTATTATTCTATTTAGGTCTGGTGTTCTGTCGGGTGACCGAGGGCACATGCTTGTGTCGTGTGTTGTTTGTTGTCGGACCGTTCTTGACAAGTTGCAGAACGATCAACAAGTGCTGATACGAAAGATCGTCAGAAGAGACGAGCAAAGCAAGTCGACACATCTTGGCGACAAGCCACTGGAGCCGGGATCCGGCCTGGCGACTGGGATCTGTTCACGGAACGAAGCGTGGAGCCGAATGTCCCCATGGCCCTGGAGGTGAACCTGGATGGACCTGGCGAACGAGCGCGCCCGGCATCCGAGCCACGTGCAAGCAGCTCGTCTTTCCGGCGCATTGTCTGGCGGCGGGGGTGCTGTTATGTCAGGGCTCCCAACCCAAACTTCCTTGCTTCGACAAGGCATTCAAGCTGGTAAAACGTCTGACGCAACCAGCGGCAACACCCGCTGATGCAACGAGGCGGGAGTCTTGCGCAATCCCCAGTAACTCCGGCGATGCGTCTGACGCAACCAGCGTCAACACCAGCTGATGCAACGAGGCGGGAGCCTTACGCAATCCCCGGCAACTCCGGCGCTGCGTCTGACGCAACCGAAGGAAATCTCTCCCGCAACGTGCGGCAAGCCCTCTCATCCGCGGATCCGGTTCGAGCCAGCGACCAACGGCGGTTCCTGATTGGAGGCTTCGCGCTCCTGGCTGATGTAAGCGATCGCCCAGGGCTATAAAAGAACCAAGCTGCGCGGAGAGAGAGAGACAGCGAGACAGCGAACGAAGAAGTCCCGGGTCGTCGTCGCACCGCTGTGCGAGCCCAATAAGCTGTCGGCCCCAGCGCCGAATATGTAAAGCCTCTGTATATATGTATATAAATTTGCCTTAACTCACCGTCGCCTTGATCGCTCCGTCTATCAGCTCTGCGCAGAAGCAGTCGCAAGCTGAGACACCTGTTACCCAACACCGGCCACGGAGAACGCGTTTCGATGGGCGCTGAACGCAAGCACGACCGTGAACTCAGATATAAGTGCGTATTGAAGAACTGCAGGTGGTTAAAATTAATCAGGAGTCTTCCATTTTGAGTGCATCACGTGGGTTACGTGGTTCTGGCACGTAAAACTTCAAAATCTATTTTTTTGAACGAGTGTCCTAACATGGAATGCAAAAGTTCGATTATGTTAACGTACTCGTGCAGACTCGCGCACACAACGCGCACACACGTGTGGTGGTCAGGGTCAAGCGGGACGTCGCGGACATCGCGAGCGACCCGCCACGGGGAATCTACGTCGTGCCCAATGAGAACGACATCACGAACATCGATGCCCTCGTGGTGGGACCTTCGGACACGCCCTACGAATGTGGCTTCCTCCTATTCCCCCTCGCGTGCCCGCCCGAGTACCCGATCGAGCCGACCAGGGTTCGTGTCCTGACCACGGACGCCGGCCGGGTAGTAGCGCTGCACCCGGTTTTCTACCAGATCGGCGACGTGTCTCTCAGCATTCTCGGCACTTACGCCGGACATCCATGGAGCTCAGCTCAGTCGTTTTGCAGCTTGCTCGTTTCCATCCGGTATAGCTGCTCAGCGATGACTCTTTCTACGAAAGCCCGTACGTTACAAAAGGAACGCAACGGCAAGATGCGAACGACTACAATGTCTACGTACGTCACGAGGTTGTGAGGGTAGCTGTGTGTGACGCGGTGGAAAGCTGCCTCCAGGACCGTTCTCCATACCCCGCGGTGCTTCGGGATACAGTGCTCAAGCTATTTCTAGAGCGCTACGACAGATAGGAAGAGCCTGTCAAGAGTTACCTGCACCTGACCGGCGCAGAAACGAGAAACCCGTTTAGCCTTGCTCACAGCACTTATCAGTTCGAAGCGCTACTTTCACGACTTCGGGAACTGAGGGCTGAGGTCGAGAAACGAAGTGGGTCTGCAGTTGTGGACGCCAAACAGTATAGAGACCGGTGAAGAACTCGGCCACCTTTCGTGCGCGGAAAGATAGCAATATACCTGGCTGTGCAACACAGGGACCTTGTGGGCCCAGCGCTTTGAAGACAAAGCGGCGTACTTGTCGTTGGCGAAAATTTCTTCCCATAAAATTAAGCTATTTGACCAATGATTGTCGCTTGCTGAACGATTTGCTTTCGCAGATAAATGTTTGTTTCCATGCTCAGTGCATTAATGCGGCTATAACTGTGGATTTATAAACATTTATCATGAATGTAAGTACAGATTCTCTCCCTAACCATGATTTCCTGGAGACGACACATGGTCTCACACAATTCATTTTGCGCGTTACTTAATCGATGTGTGTGTTAGCGATAGCTGTCATGGGCTCCCTCGCCCAATCATATTGTCCGTTGCCTACGTTGTCTGTCGATGGAATCGAATTGGGCTTTACTCGAATTTTAACTGTTAAGGGCCTTTAAACCCCTCCAACTTCAACGACGAGAGAGTGATTTATTTCTTGCCTTCGATACCCTTCCTACAGGCGCTATATTCTTCTCGCCAATTATTTCTTCATAAAAGACGTGGAAAATGTCAGCGCTAAGCGTTGAGCCTAGATTTCGCGCTTTTCGGCTACACGCTGTTATCTCCACTTGCGTGGTCCGAGACGCACAAAACGAAGTAAAATCTGTTGATCGCTCACCATTGTCATGCGGGACAAGGCGTGCGAATGCATGGAAAATCAGGGAAGGAGACAATTCACAACTGATATCCCTCGTATGTGGACCAATCGAGAGCTCATTTTCTCATGACGTCACGTGAACGGACTGCTGGAGTCACGAATTGTGTCGAGGAGACGGAAAACACCAGGAGAGAATAACGCGTTCGTTCTTTTTATCTTGCAAAGTAGTTTAGGGGCCTTTAAAGGAGCAGGAGCCGCAGTGCCCTGCTATAGTCATTGACCTGATCAACTGGTCTCTCGTCGAACTTTCTGCCCTCTCATGAGCCCCACCAGAGCTATACCGCAAATAAGAATTTGACTGAATATGGCAACCGACAGAGGGCCATCCAGGCATCCAGTCTCAAACAATGGCGCTTCGATCAGGCATAGAGAAGGAAATGAAGCCGCGCATTCTTGTCCTCATTAAGGGATTGCGTGAGTTCTTGCCGGACACCAGCGAGGTGTCGTGCGCACGACAGCACTCGGGGTGCCGTTTAAAATGCGGACAACGTGTTCATTAACGCTCGCGCGCGTGCGCGAGTCTTTTCGTGACCGCGATCCACTGTCATCGACGGCATGCACGACGCCGCTTGGTTTGCTCACGGCTGCGGCAGCGTATTTTGTTGCGTGGTGTAGATTTACGTGCACACGCAGGGCCTGGGCGTGGCAGAGGCCGACGCTGCACAGGCCGAAGAATGTTTTTGAGCTTTTTCTCCGGCTTTTGGTGCATTGACGTTATTATGGCGACAACCTTGGATGCCTCATGAAACGCGAAAAGTGACCGTCGGCGTCAACACAAACGGTACAAAAAGTCGTACGACGTCGTGCGAGATAAGACAAGCGATATGAGAAGACGAGACGTCATCATGGCGTCACATATCATAGGAAACGTGTCACGTCATTATGACGGCGGATTAACCTCTTCACTACGGAACAAATATGTAGGCAAGAAAAATACGGCAGATACCACGCCTTGTGGGAATCGGTTTCATGCGAAGCAGTCCATGAGTAGTTGTATGCTGAACTTTGTGGATTTGAGCTAAGCGTTACGAGGTGGATCGACGTGTTTTTGTAAGTGTAGTAGTTGTGCGCACATCGTGAGCTTAACAGGCACGTTTACCACTGGCGTTTAAAGGGTAACTTATGGTCTGACGTACGTCAGCACTCACGTTAGAGCACGTACTTCAGCATTATTGAAATAAAATGCACTTTACGGTGTGATTATGTGAATATCATACGTAACTTTCGTTAGCGTATTCCTCCGGGGCCGAGGAACGCTTGAATATAGCTTGCTGAATCGCAGGAATAAAAATGTAATGTTTATTAGACTGCTACAAAAACGAAGCCAACACTGGAACCACGACTGCCGTTAACCTGACATGACGCCTTTATTGTAGGAGTACATATGTAGTGTTTATTGCTTTGTAAAAAAATTAGATAGCCAGTACTACAACCCCAATTGACGTTACACCGACATTACGTCTGCATTGGGCGAAGTACAGTGTGAAGTGCAAGACAGCTGCAACCTAATCTTTGCCGGGAACCCGTGGGAGGGTGTTCCCATTCTTCAAGGACGCCTTATCATCCATCACACGGTTTTGATGCTTGTTTTGCGGTTTTCTTTACCGAAAGGAATACTGAGCACTGTGCTGCATGCCCGATTGAAAAGAAAGATATGCCGTTTGCCTTGATATGTTAAAGGGCCCCTAAACCACCCAGAGGTCGACGCATCCTTCAAGATAGCAATTACGTCGGGGCCCCCGCGTCCCGGATGATCATATGGGCTCCAACTCATAAGGGCCTCGAAGGCAACGAAACGGCAGACGCCGCTGCCCGCGCGCTCACTCTCCGGGCAACGCCTTCAGACCCTTCCGAAATGGATCCCGAACCCAATCCGGCCTTAACGTTTCGAGAGATTACTCAATTATACCAATTCGGCCACGCAATTTACCCTAAACCGTGTAAGGGCCTTACAAAGGCGGAAGAGCGCACACTCCTCCGCCTTTACACAAAGACATTGCTGTGCCCGGCAGTTTTAAAACATTTTGTTCCTGGCTGTACAGGAAGATGCCCGCACTGTGCGGAGAAGTCTTCGGACATCTTCCACGTGGTGTGGGCATACCTTGCCCCAAAACCAAACCCCACCCGGGAGGACTGGGAGGCCGCCCTCCTCGGCTGTTCCGACCTGGCAAGCCAGATGGCCCTGGTCGACCGAGCCCGAGTCGCGGCCGTCGCCAATGGGCTCCTGTAATGAGGAGCCCACGTGGTTGTCGTGAGGGGTGGCCCCCTCCGGGCAACCTCGCACTTACTCCCTGTATATACCTGTAATAAAGCTTTCTCTCTCTTGCAGTTGTGGGTCGGAGGGATAACGCAAGGAGCACGCGCATCTGCTAGCAGGGAGCACGCGAGCGTCTGGTGAGTAGTGGGATTTGCCCAATTTCTGTGGCACATACGCGATATAGGAGTTTTGTGCTGACGCCATGAAATTTCGCGGCCACCGAGAGGTGCAAAGAGATGACCAACGGTTTAAGCTGCGACGACCGAGAGGTGCAACGAGAGGACAAACAGTTTATACTTCGCTGTAAAACATCAAACGGTTCCTTATGCCCTCGCCTAAGGCGACTCGAAGGCGAAAGCCATCTTCTTCTTTTCCTTCTCAGTCGGTGTATTGATTCTCCCTCGGCCCCCTCCGAAAGCTTGCTGCACCTAACGCGGTTTTGCATTGCCTCCAGGATCGCGTTGACACCGCCAACGGTCAATTTTCACGTTTGATGAGGTTTCGTGCTAACAAACCAAGAGATACCATCACACCCATATCGCGCGTAAGTTATGCACACCAAGCGCGAGCTCTCCCAACGTGCCACCACGTCGTTCTCTTTTTCCGCTCTTTTAAGTCACTCCGGGGCATGTGGGGAAAAATTCAAGAGGGTACATCGTTGAAAGGGTCGCATAATTTCAGATCCTTTCCGCAACCTCGTTGCACATATGCGAAGCAACCCATCTTTACCCTTCATATATTCGCTGAACATAGCAGTTTTCCAATACATTCTGGGAACGTTGTCCTCGTGAACAATCACTACAACTCCTTGTTCAATACAGTGGTTGCTTTGTATCTTTCTGGAATGAACAATGACATATGATGACATAATCGCATGACGTCTTCGCTTAGTCAAAGATGGGCCTATCCCGAATCCAGTGCAACACCACTTGAGGAGAAGAATTTAGGAGTTGGGAGAGGAGAGAACGCAATCGACCCACCATTGGACCATTGGACAGCATATAAATCCAACTGGACCATTGTACACCGCAGGAAAATTCCAACTTCGCGAAAATTTATCGCCTAACACGCGTTTCCATGGTCGAGGAATGATTCTTACTTGGGCGGTTTTAGACGCTAACAAACGCTACAAAGCAAAATTACACCACCTCCCGCTAAAGGGGACCATGAGGCGATGCGAAGCCGGAGCACTTGCACGATCGCGTTCCGCTGGCGTTCGTTGGGCATGCTACCGACCTCGCATCGTGGAACGCGAAGAGGGACGCTACGCGCGTTATATCTTCCATCTAGCCTGGCCGTTAATTCTCACAGGGCGAGCGGGGAACGCGGTCGACAGGCGGGCGAGAGGGGGGCAGCGTAGGAGTGGAGAGAGAAGGGGAGGGGACGCGCATGCGCTCGAGCTCATCGCGGCGTTGCGCAGGAGAGAATTTCGGCATGTCTAGCCCGCGTTTCAGAGGAAGAGTGGAAAGGGGGAGTGAGAGGGGTAGGTGAGAGGGGAAGTGGAGAGGAGGTGTGTGGAGAGGGTATGCGCATGCGCAGTAAGGGTGGTCACGCCGCACACCACAACCACCGGATTGAGCTCCACCTTAAGATACTTCGCATCTAAAAAGAAGGCGTGGTGCCGATGCCGCACGACAACAATATTCCTGGGTCGGCCGCAAGAATAAAGATTCTTGCCGAAAAACTCTACGCATACGCATCACTTAGACAACTCCCAAAGGGACTTTGCGCTCAAGCACTGGTATACATAAAGACCTCCGCTCATTTTTATGTCATCATTACTTGTAGAACTATGTTTCAGTGAAATTCTTCTTCCTTTATAAATGACCCGTTAGTGGGCATCCGATAGAAGAAGACGAGGAGCACGTGCCTCGACAGAGCGTTCGAAGCGGCCGAATTCGGCCTCGGGGTTAGCAAGCCGAGTCCACCGAGAGAAGCTTCGAGGGTATTCCCATTAAGACCCAGGCTTTGCAATGTCGTTCAAACGCGACGATGACGTCCCTTCTCTACGCTTCCTCAGGGTCAAGAAGGACATCGCGGACATCGCGAGCGACCCGCCACCGGGAATCTACGTCGCGCCCGAGGAGAACGACATCAGCCGGATCTACGCCCTCGTGGTGGGACCTTCCGGCACGCCCTACGAAGGCGGCTTCCTGCTCTTCCACCTCGTGTGCTCGTTCGAGTACCCCATCAAGCCGCCCAGGGTTCGTTTCCTGACGACGGACGCCGGCCGGGTAGCGCTGCACCCGTACCTCTACATGAGCGGCGAGGTGTCCCTCAGCATTCTTGGCACTTTCTCCGGACCACAGTGGAGTCCAGCTCAATCGTTATGGAGCCTACTCGTTTCCATCCAGTCGCTGCTCACCCACGACCCTTTCTACGACCGAGTTTACTACTACGTCGAGGACGACAAAGAAACGGAGCGGAAAGTTGCGGACGACTACAAAGTCTACATACGTCACGAGGTTATCAGGGTAGCGGTGTGTGGCGCGGTGGAAAGCTGCCTCGAGAGCGGTTCTTCGTACCCGGCGGAGTTTCGGGGGACAGTGCTGAAGCTGTTCCTCGAGCACTACGACAGCTACGAAGAGTCCGTCAAGAGTCACCTCCGTGTGAAAGGCGAGGAAATTAACTACCCGGATGTCTTCCCTCGTAAAATGTCTCATTACGAAGCGCTGCTCGCACGACTCCGGGATCTGAAGGCGAAGGTCGAGAAGCGAGTCGAGTCGGCGGTTCCAGCAGACGCCAACCAGTAGTGCGCGGTCAAGAGCTCGTCCACGTTTCGCACGCGGGAAGCTATATAGCACGACACCTCGCTGTGCGAAGAAGGGTCGTTGCGCTCCCAGGGATTCTGCGAGCGAAGGAGTTAACGGTGGACTCGTGGGTGACGAAAGGTTCTTTCGGCGAAATTAAATTATTTTACGAACGACTGGCGCTTCCTGATTGATTCACTCGCAAATAATTGAGAAAGCCTTAGATGCTTCCTGAAACGCGAAAAGTGACCTCCGACGACGGCGGCGTCTGCAACGACAGAGGGATGCAAACATTATGTGATGACATTAACATATGACGTCACAGCTCGCCAAAATCGGCGGCATCATATTGGCGTCATCATGATGTAGCTTACGCCACATAACGTGACGTCATATGATTACGTCAACACATGACATTGTCACTTGGTAAAGGGTTGGCTGATCCTGGAGCCATGCACCGCAAAATACGTGGTCATAAAGGTGATTACTAATGCAAGTAGCAAGTACAGTTTTTTTTCTTAGGCTTATTTTACACCGAAAGCTGTTATGAGATCACAACAACCGCCGTTTTGTCCGCCGCCGAAGTTGTCCGCCGCCGCCGCCGATATCCGTAACCGCTATCGCGCCAAAAAAAAAAAAAAACGAAGCAAGAAAAAATATCGAGAATGGAACGGGGTTTGAGCCTGGGCCTTCTGCGTGGCAGCCCAGTGCTCCACCTCAGAACCATGCCGGTGCTTGAAACGCCAGAGCCATGCCGGTGCCGATTACGTAACTAGCGGGTCGTTTAAAGCTTCCAACCCATTACAAAGGGCTCAGCCATAATTCTTCATCGTCATCAGCCGCCGCATCAACATAGTTCACATAGTGCCTTACAGATGATTAGCAGGTACCTCGCTTCTCCGCAGAGGGAAGAATAATGACGTAGTGGGGGCTTCTCAACTTCACAAAAATCATGATTTATGGTGTAGTGGGTACCTTGCAAGTGTACTTGTATTAGTAGCCCCGAGAGAGTTTACGACGGGATCTGGAAATGCCGCTCTTCCAGCTTTAGCTGTGACTGTGCTGCGCTATCCGCGCAGGCCTGGCGTTCTTGCTGGGCACTGCATATGGTATCGACAATATTTTTCATCTATTTATATATGAATGAATGAATGAATGAATGAAGCAAAAAAGTTCGGCAGATTCCACGCATTGTGGGAATCAGTTTCGTGCGAAACAGCCAGGGAGTAGCTGTATATGCTGCATTTCTTTGTGTTGAATCAAAGTTGGATCGACGTGCTTTTGCAAATGGAGTAGTTTTGTGCACATCATGCGCATAAGGTCATGAGCTGCACTAAAATGGATATGAGACCAAAATGCGTGCCCAAATCATGGAAAGTGCTAAATGCTCGCCACCTAATTGTTTGCCGCGGTGTGAAGGTTATATTTCGGCTCCCTTACCGTGCATCAACGATGCTTTGCGAAATCCTGAGCGCGCTACCTAAAACTGCATGAACTAGAATTGACGTATGAACAGAACGGCACTCCGAGGTAGCACGTACCGAGCCTGCCTGACGGATTTGCCCCTGTAATAGGCCGATGGCGAGTAGCGCCATAGTTGCGGCACGGGGCCGTATGTTTAACGTGATGATGGTTTCCCAACATGTTAGGCCGTCGTCATTACTTGCACAGTCAGGAACGCAGAGTTACTTCTTCAACGGAACGCAATCATTCAACATCCCATTCAGTAGTGCTCAGGTCACAGTCATGCTCAGACTCTAGCCGTGCGCAGTTCACTTCTCTCGGATGTTGCAGGTTCGATTAGCACGATCGAAACACGAATATCGAAAAGAATGCACACGTATGCTTTTCGAAACGTCGAAACGTCGAAACCTTGCAAAATTCGTCGATCGTAAGGTACCGGTGAATTTAGCAGAGAGGCGTGAATTGTAGCCTTGACTGCACGTTTCATCGCTCTGACCATTTCGCTTCCGTTGGTCGAGTTCGAACGTGTTGGCGGCATGATGCGCTCCGTAATATCCACAATAAGTTGCGTTACATGCAACGCATAAAAAAAGTATGCTTTTATTTTACTGTTCCTTTTAGATGCGAAGCAGCTTTTGCTCGGGGCTGTGTCCGTCCTTCCATCGGCGACCGTCCGCTCGGGGACCATTTGTGCTGGCACGCGCTAGCGCGTTCGGGCCTGTGTAAGGGGCTGGGTAAGACGCCGTGGCCTCTCCCCCTTACACTCTCTCAGCAATCATGTGATGGCGTCGGGGAACGAGATTCTGCAGACACGCGATGAACCAACGCGTTGTATCCTAGTCAGAACGCGCTGGCACGCGCTAGCGTGTTCGGGCCTGTTTAAGGGGCTGGGTAAGACGCTGTGGCCTCTCCCCGGTCCTTACACTCTCTCAGAAATCACGGGATGGCGTCGGGGAACGAGATTCTGCAGTCGCGCGATGAACCCACGTGCTCCCGCGTGGCGTGCTCCAACAAGAGTTCGGGACGGTTAACAGCAACAGCAACTACAGTGAATTCATGTTGTGCTCCACTTGCAAGGACGCGTTAACATCGGGCAAGGTGCCTGTGATGAACGGTACTTTAAGTCGACCCATGCGCTGCTTCGCATCCCCACATGGTTCCCTTTAATGGGAGATGGTGTAAATTTTTTACACTCTGTTGATCATTGTATTAGGCTACATAAAATTGACATGCTGCAAGAGCCTCAGAAGCAAGTTTTTCTGTGCTCTTTTTTATAGAGCTGTCCTTTTAAAGTTATGCATGTATTTTATGAGAAAAAAATCTTCCTGCAGATGAAAATTGAACTTGTGATAGCTAGTAAAAAATTGAAGTTGGAATTAGCTGCACACAAACTGATAGGTCGACACAGGTGCATAGACGGTGTTTACATTTGTTTTCCTTTTCCTTCGCTCATTGTCGTAATTAGGCCATTCAACCGTACAATTAGCCAGGGGCGTAGCCAGAAATTTTTTTCAGGGGGGGGGACTTTTTTGATCTGATGTGGGGGTCGGGCAGGCAAATCTTATCGAGCGTCATTTTGAGCTCTGTATGCCATTGCAAAAAAAAAATTTCGGGGGGGGGGGGCACGGACCCTGTGTATCCCCTCCCCTGGCTACTCCACTGCAGTTAGCTAATAATTGGTGAAACGTTAGATTTCACTGTTTCTTTCATCGTTTATCATATTGTACCAGTTGATATTGTGTTTCATTATCCAACGACTATATTTTCTAGATATATTATTGTCTAGAAAATATATCGAGAAAATATGTCAGTTTTCTAGATATATTTTCTGTGTGTGTGACGATATGGCTGAGAGAATGGTCTCATGTATTTGAACTATTGCATGGAGTAATGTGATCCTTACTGCGATAAAAAAATATCAATTTCAACCATTGATGCAGATGTTTTTGTATCGTTTTTATGGTGTCGGAGGTAACGTAATATACAAAGAGAGAGAGAGAGAGAGAGAGAAAGAGAGAAGAAAGAAAGAAAGAAAGAAAGAAAGGAAGAAAGAAAGAAAGAAAGAAAGAAAGAAAGAAGAAAGAAAGAAAGAAAGAAAGAAAGAAAGAAAGAAAGAAAGGGAGAAAATTGGAAAGATAGAGGCATGTAGACAAGTTAACCAATAGTGAAATTTTGGTTGGTTACCCTACACTAGAGTGCAGTGTTGGGGGCTAGAAGGATAAGGAGGCAGCAGAGCTAGAAGAACAGAGAAGATGCGCAACTACTGCAGTTCACCAAACACGACAACACTTACCGGTTTGCCGGCGTTGTAAACTCGCTATCACAGCCCGTGATTACGGCAAAGATACAATCGTACGGACTTCTTTGCGGGGTCGATATTCCATAATGTCAGGACATTCCGACAATGTTCACCAATGAGGGCTGCCGCTGTCGCGAGTGATCGTCCATGTGCACTGTGTCCAGGAGAGCCACACTTTTGCGTCTTCAAGTCTCTCCTCGCGAAGTTACAACCGAGCTTAAAATGTGACGGTAGCATCCCTTGTGCAGATTAGTTCTGCGGAATCTCACAAGGTGGCGGAAGGGTACGTGAAGGGGAAAGCTGAAACGCTTTTGTAGCACAAAGGCAAAAAAGATCTTCATAGTTGGCAAAAAATTCGTCCTGGTCCGGCGTTGAACCCCAGACCAACTCCTTTCCGGAGCGGTCGCACTACCAATGGAGCTAACCAGCAAGCTAGCAATTGGCAGGGCGAAGGCCTAATTAGTCGACAACTGGAAGCACATGGACACCGGATACTGCAAGTTAGTTCTGCGGAATCCCGCAAAGCGGCGGAAGGCTCATGGAAAGGAAAACTGACAACCACCTGTCTTCCCATCCATAGTGTGATGACGGGAGCGTAATGATGCTATTTCATCTTATTTTCAGTCGTCGCTCTCAAGCCGCGCTTCAGGCAGTCTTGCTAGTTATAGCAAGCCCCCGCAGACGAGCTTCACGGTTGCTTCATTGTCTAGCCACTCACCTAAGGCGTTACCGTTGTCTATTTGCTTTCTGTCTCTCCTTGTCTTTCTACGTACATGTGTATTTTTGCATCGTCATCCAGCGCAGAAAAGTTATTCCCGAATTCGCTGCACTGAAGTGCTGTCTCCTCAAAAGTGTTTGTTCTGTCAGTCGATGTCAATGAAGGACAATAATACAAGACTTGACGGCCATAGTTGGCGCGATTTATGCAAGCTTGTCGCTCGCACGATGCCTCGCAGCTTTTGGTGGTGAGCCGTCTTTTCCTTTAACAGTTGTCCTTGAGAGCTTTTTCAAGAAGCCTCGCATTAGTTTTTTTTTATTATTCTTTTAGCCGGCCTGCCCATCTTTGCATGCAACTAGAAGGGTCCATTGACAACTAAAATAAGGAAAATGTCGCCGTATGATATCTGGAGATGTCTTTCCGCCATCCTCTGGCACAACTTGTGTATACTCCTGCTCACTATCAGCACCTTTGAGTTGCCAGTTATTGTGTGTGTGTGTTTTTTCTTTTTTTTTGAAAGAAAGTCGTGGATGTTCTGTGTTTTACAAATCGCGTTCCGCTTTCGTATCTTTCTGGCTACGCATCAAGCCTTACTCTTCGGCTACAGCTAAAACGTGTTTACGTGACACGCTGGTATCCATGTTAGAGATAGAGAGAGGGCCTTAACCTTGGGTCTTGTAGTCTGGCCTCCGCATAGACGAAAAACATGTCTCTATACTCACTGGCCGCGTGAGAATGAAACCACATCGCCAGGACGGGAGAATGATAGGCGTAATGAGATCTCCACTGCTGAAAGATAAACGCAACGTCGAAGGTGATTACTTTTTTTTCCCCTGAGTATGCATTGACGAAGGCTGCACCGCTTGACCAAGACGGGCCGATCGCCAGGATCGAACGACAGGGGACAGAACTTGAGCTTGGCGACAGCGCACCTATACTGTATTATATACTCAGTCGCCGAAGACGGTTGTGGTCTCACGAGGGTTTATAATTAAGTGACGCGAAACCAACCGCCGAGGAAAGACCGCACTCGTATCTGATTAGCTCCCCGTAAGTTTTGCCCTCCTTATATTCTTGCAGTTCGGACGATTTCTTTGTCAGTGTCTCTGCCTCGAGGCGCAATAAGTTTCCCGTAGCCTTGCTACCGATACCACGAAGGTTGTTAATTATACACGCACGGGTGTCGGCTCTGCGTCATACGAGGTGATCAACACGGAGGACGCGAATGTCACGACAGAGCCCGAATCGATTAGGCACTCTTTTTATCGTAACAGGTGCAGTTCAAAGCGAAAACGACAATGAAAGGGGTAAGGTGTTCGTGGATATAGGTTTTACTGCGAACAGCTGTTACGAGCCGTACGGAGTTTCTTTGAGCGCGGTTGTTCGTTCTTACGTTCATTCGGTCGTCCGCAGATTCGCTTTGGTTCAAGAGGCGCACGCGAGAAAAGGCACGATAATTAACAGAACCCTTTACGGCAAAGCGATGACATCGAGACGACTAGTGTTGAAGTCGTGACGACGACGGTGGTATGGAGAAGACGGCGAGAACAAAATCACATATATGAACGGACGAGAAGACCGATAGAGTCGCCATAAATGCCCCGAAAGAACAAAACCACTGCTTTATCCGTCAAATTAGGATACCTCGAATGTTTCGAGACAACTGCGCACACGATTCTGTGGAGAAGGGGCTCGAAGGTGGCAAAGGGAAACAGTCACCATTCTGCGAAATTGTCCCGCACTGAAAACTGAATTATAAGCCAATCTTATATGAGACATATGGAATATGTACACATGCTTTGACTGCAAATGGCTTATGCAGTTTTCTATTCGCAATACGCCACTCCGATTCCCCTGAGTTCTGTCGTTGCGATAATATTGAAAGCGTGGGAAAAGCCGCGTTTTTCCTGACGCCTCGAAGTATGCCGAGGGATAAGAACGTTAACATCCGTACAAAATGTAGTATGACTCTCAAGTATACTCGTTTGGTAAGCATGACATTTGATCAGTATTTGTGGTTCCAGTATGACGACTCTTACTGAGTGAACATGACTTTCAGACTGACTGTATTCAGTTCATCACGTGGAACTGAAATAGTTAATGACGATATAAATGAGTGAAAGTTACGCCGGCGTCACACGGTGCAATGCTGATCGGGCCCCGCCACGGTGGTCTATAGTTGTTATGGCGCTCGACTGCTGACCCGAAGGTCGCGGGATCGAATCCCGGCCGCGGCGGCTGCATTTTCGATGGAGGCGAAAATGTTTGAGGCTCGTGTGCTTAGATTTAGGTACACGTTAAAGAACCCCAGGTCGTGGACATTTCCGGAGCCCTCCACTACGGCGTCCCTCATAATCATATCGTGGTTTGGGGACGTTAAACCCCAGATATTATTATTATTCTTAATGCTGATCGCGATTAAACCCAATCGGGATCAAATTTCTCAACCGTGATTCGCTCCCTTCTGCAGCTTGTGTGAAAAAGCCAATCACGATCAAGAAATTCGATCCGGATCAGGCACGATCGCGATCAAAAGTGACCGTTTGTCGCCGGTATTATAATATTATTAAGGTGCTCTTAAACTGTCCGCGGCAGCTCTAACGTACGTGGGCAAAAAGAAGTTACTTGTGAAGTGCTCAACACTACAGAATATGATCTGCATCAACAACGATCGTATTCCTGATTAGTAAACTAAGATCACATAAACTAAGTAATGGTTCTTCACAGTAACGTAGCCAGAAATTTTTTTAGGGGGGAGGGGGGTGCAACCATACTTTAAATATGTTCTTGCGTGCACTTGTGGGCTGCATACACATGCAGAATTGAAAAATTTCAAGGAGAATTTAACCCCCCCCCCTCCTCCCCTCTCACTACGCCCCTGGTTCTTCATCTCTTTCGATATGGGCATGCGCTCGAGGCGCTCTCCCACAGATGGCAACTGCATCAGCGACGCTTTGATTCACTCGTCATCTCTCGTTCCCTTTGTGTTTCGTCGACCGCAATTCTGAATTTCAATCAAGAGCGTCTTTGTATGTCCACAGCTAACACGCGGCTCTTTTACAATCAAGATGCGCGGGCTGCATGTGGTGATGAGTGTTCGACAATGAGAAAACACGAACGCTTTGTTGGCGCGGAAGAAACGTAGGCGGAAGCGAGGAATGTTGGTTTTCTTGTACTCTTCATTTTTCTTTCCGTGAATCCGCACGAGTGTTTGTACAGAGACAACACTCTCGAAGAGTAAGTCGTGGAGCTTTCGGCAGAGTGCGGTGAAAGGAAGACCGCCTCACGCGGCGCGCTTAGAAGATCGACCGCCCTGGTTTGTGGGCAAGCGCTTGTGCGATTACTCGCGGCTGGTTTTATTTCTCTTATTTAAGTTTTTCTTTCTCAAGAACACGGAAGCGAGGGCGGCGTGCTTTATACTTCCCAAAGGGAGAACATCGTACCAAACCGAAACAACGAAGGAAAAAGAGTTGCCGCATCTTCTCGTGCCTCCTCCGCGGATTCGCCTCTTCTCTGATTGGTCCGTTGCTGCGGCAAACGCCAACCTTCCTTATTGAATCGTCGCGAAGCAGAAGCGGAAACTACGGCGGGGACATCATTTTACGGCCGGTGCGCGGGTCTTTCTCAACTGGGGCGATCAAACCTTGCGTCACGCTGTGGCCGTCCCGCTGGGAAGGCAGTCCTCCAGTGCGAGCATCCGGGTCTGCAGGAGAGAGATGAAGAGGAGGATTTGTGTGTGTAGGGTGTTGTACGTGCGGTGTGATCGTCCAAGAGAGCGTAGCTATAGGATATACGCTTAGAATCCAAACCGGAATGAACTCAATTCACGGGCAGTACGACACGCCGTCTCTTCGGCTCTCAACGCCGTCTCTGCCCCGTGACGTAGAAATAAAAACTATATATAGACCTGCTGTTCTGTGTGTGTGTGTGTGTGTGTGAGCGGGGGGGGGGGGGGAGGAAATTTTGATGACAAGGTCTTCCTTGGCCCGTTCCAACTACATTGTGAAGGGAAATTTTTTCTGACCAGAAAAAATGGCTGGTCGAAAAGACAGTCGAGTCTGTAGTAAAGCTGCAGACAGCTCACTTAGCCAGCTGACTCACGAAATGAGCTACATCTCACTAGTTCTGTTCACTTCAACTACCGTATTTATTTTCACACTAGAAGAACTTGTTAGCAGTGACCAGTAATGCATTGTTTGCCAAATTATTGCTGATGTAAGCTAGAGTTAGCTAATCTATTCTGAAGGGTGTCTCATGTTGGCGAAGTATGGCTTATACAGGTGTCACAAAGGAACTTTCGATCGCTATCAGGGCCGATCCTGATTTGGCTCGATCCGGATCAGGTGCTGCTACACGCTCACATTTAATCGCGATCAGGGCCGATCGGGATCAAGAAGATCGCGATCTGCGCATCGCGATCTTGCTCCGTGATCGCGATTTGGTTGACTTTTGCGGCACACTCGATCCGGATTAGGCTGTACCATGTAGCAGCGACCAACTTGTTATCGCGATCAAGAAGTACGATCCGGATCGCGATCAAAAGTGCCCGTGTGACACCGGTATAAGAGATTGCCACTGTTCGCTATCCTCAGTTACAGAAACAACATCTTTTTCATTGGATCTCACTCCAGTGGCCGAGTTTTTTTCTAAATATTAAAAGGTTTAGCTTATACCGACGTCGCAGTTGACGTCTAGCCATAATACGCGCCGTGTCGAGTTCATGCAGATGAAGTTATGACGCGTTGTCAGAGTTTCAGCTGCATGCTCAGCCTCGAGTGAAAGCAAAAACCGCTCGTGCGGAAAGAGGCCCTTTACGTATGTGCGTGAAGACAGCACATCAATTCATTTTTCTCGGGCTTCCAGCCTACGAGGTTGTTTTATGCAAAATAAACTTCCTCTTTGAGCATAATCTATCTCCCTTTCTCTTCCTCTCTCTCTGATTCCTCCTACATTTATTTATTTTTTTTTTCGGCCCGAGCGAGCTTGGAAAGCGGATCGCCGTTCCATTAATATCCTATTCGCCACGGTTGTTAACGCCGGCTGATACGAAACCGGAGGAACGACTTTCAACGGTGCACTTAGTTTGCAAATATTGCGTTTTCGAACGTCAACGCTAATTTCGAGTTGCCTTTCAAATCCCGGAAGGTGGTTGATTGAATAGCGCGTTTGTCAAACGTATTTTATCCTCTCAGAGTTCACATTCCTGGGAGTTTCGGCGCATACTCTCGAGGCTGAAGTGCCCGAAATAAGATGCGAAGGAGGTGCAAGAATATTTTCGATAGGGGCGATATATTATATAGACAATGTATTATAAGCAACCAGTGCCGACCTCGTTATTTTGCAGTTGCGAATCATGGTCACCATTTTGTTTGTTTGTTCGTTTTTTTTTCGTTTGGAGGCGCACCACTCATGCGCTAATGCCTTCCTTATTTAGATAACAGATGAAACACGCACTTGCGGAGGGGACAGATACACCTGTTGCCAAAATGTGAGCGAAGGAAAGCAGCACAGCGTCACCCACAGGAAGCGCAGAAAACAACGTGATTTCACATTCGCAATAGTAAATAACATGGGGCATTGTACTTCATTGTGAGTTGTAGAAGTTTGACTCTTAATTGCATCTCCTCGGCAATGAACCATTTATTCGAACGCCTATACCTCAGATTCGTTGTGCTTGTCGCAGCAGATCATGGTTAGGCGTGAGGTTACACTGCAAAGCGGTGAGCTTTTTGTTTGATGCGAGTGCAAAATGATCGGTATTTCGATACCGTTATTTCTCAGCGCGCTATGTAGGGATTCGCGAGCATGGCAGCCGCGACGATGCACGCACAACCAAATCATAATGGAAGCAAGAAAAAGAAAAAAAAAGGGGGGGGGGAGATGAACCGAATCCTTGAACAACAATAGAGGAGGCGCTGCCGTGACTTAGGTGTCTAGTAGCGGCACTCGCGCCAATGCGTTCGTGCGCCCTTTCGTGTGCCCGTTCGTGAGGGTGAGGCTCGGCGGAAAGGGTGAACAAATTAGAGGCGAACCAAGATAGGGAGTGTCAAGGCTCAGCAGAGAGGGTGAACTAATGAGGGGCGCACCAACGGTGGGCGAGGTTGAGCCTGACGTATACGGCGCCCTTTTCCCCCAAGAACCACTACTACTGACGTATACGAGGGGATCGGCTTCGCTATCTCGACGGCGTTCGCGAAGTGGAGCTGGCCGCATCATTTTTTGGAAGACTCTTTATGAATATTCGGAAAACAGGAAATAAGTGCTCGACCGGAAGTGCTTTGAAGAGAAGCAAGTGTGCCAGTCGGTGCTCGTACCACTGATAAGAGCCCGCGAGGGCGCGCTGTCTCCGAAAGACGGACGCCGAACTGCAGTTTCCGTTTTGTCTCGCCGCATTTCCTCGTAAGAATAACAGAGGCTAGGAAAAAAAAAAAAAAGAGGAACGGTGCAACGGGAAAGGTGTCCTTTCGAGTAGCAGGCACACTTCTATATCTCTCGACAACACCGCCGTACGAGAACCGCGATCGCGTTTCTGGCACATAGTGCACGCTTGTTTGGTTACCGATTACGGGGGAACCAGCCGCGTTACGGACGCTCGTGTCGTACAAAACGTTGCTTGTATAGATCGTAAAAAAAAAATGTATAGACGCTTCTGATATAGGTTGTTGGGTCGAAAAATAGGCACGCCGCATGAATCCTTCCCCTTTGTCGAGCGGTCGTGCATTCTTTTTTCGAAAGCCCCCCTTCGCGATACCAATAGCTCCGAACTCCGCGTGGACAACGATAATTTGCAGTCATAAAACCTCTGCATCTGGATAGTACAGAAAAGGAAGCCAATACGGAAGTGCAGCTGCAAGTATAACAAGAGCTTTTTGATTTTTCTTATGTGGCCGGCTTATTGATCTTTGCTACTTGTATGTTGTTTGCATCTGAGTCAGATCAGCTGAGCTTTTTAAGACCGAAGCTGTTAAAGGCAGCCGTAATTTGTGCGGCCTATCCTGTGTGGCCTTCACTGTGGCCTGTCAGGTATGTGCCACAGAAATTGGGTGAATCCCACTACTCCCCACTGGTCCACTAAAAAAGAAGAAGGCAACAGTTAGCCCAACACTAGGAAACGGCAAAGGCAACAGCGGCTGCGAGGAGACCCCGAAGCGATGGAAGGCCTACGCCAACGACGACGTGCCCGTAGGTATATGAGAGGTGCGAACGCTCGGTTTCAGCGCGAGTTTCTGTCTCTGAAGATTGGACATCCGTGTCGTGCCTTTGACTGTCTGTGGTTTAGCTCGAACTACTCTGCGCTAAGAATCAACGTGTAAACAATCTAGCATCACCTAGCTAAAGCCTAGCAACGGCCTAGAAGCAACATAGAAACAACCTTCATCAACTATAGCTAAGGCCTAGAAACAACCTAGAAGCAACCAGATTAGTCTTCAGAATTGTCCAGTTTCGCTGTTTCAAGGCTCGCGCGGCTTAGTGCTTAGTGCAAGCTTCAGCCATTTTGTCTTCTCATTATGGTTTGGGCTGATAATCCGCAATGTATTTCGCAGGTGCGAACGGATTGGTGGATAAATTCATTCCCTGCAAGAGCTGCAGCCACAAAAAAAAAAAAAGCTATCACTGGCAAAGAATTAAACTTTTTTATTTTTTTTACTCTCCACATCGTTACGTATTCTTCAATAATTCTGAAGTTCTTGAACAAAAAAAAAAAAGAAAGAAAGAGAACGGAAATATAAAAATTAAATATCGGCAGAAAGGAAGGAAAGAGGAGAGAAAGAGTGAGGTGGCTTCAAACAAAAATAAAATCAGCCTCGTCACATGCTTTTATGCTTGAGCACGCTGCGGTAAAACAGCGGAAATCATGCATAGCACTTAGGAACATAAAAAAAATCACTGCAGGTCGCCTTGTTAATGTAGTGTTACATCACATGATACATTTTGAAGCCACTAGAAATATTTTTCTCCAAAAGATGCCCTTTTTTGCTCGACTCCGACAGGTATGATGTCTTGATGTAGCGTGCTAGACTTATCGGCCTGCCGCCTAATCGTAATGCTCATGTTCTACGAGATGAAATTGAGCAAAAAAAAAAAAAAGTTCCACATCGGCCACTAGTATCGCTGGCTAACACTCCGAAGTTCAAATACCAAACAGGGGGAACGGGGGAACAACCGTCGCAGCAGCGCAGCTAAGGTGCATTGCAAGCGTTTCATGCGAAGCTGTATTTTGGTGCACTTTCTTTTCCCCTCATCTAATAATCAATGAACTTCAATTAAACGCTGTAACATGCCTTGTAAGAACATTTCTCTGTTTCACATGCATTCGAATGACGAAACTGGCACAGCGAAAAGCCCGCACGTACGATGTCACCGCAGAGGAATGCTCGTCATATAAGTTATGACCCAAGGTGACTTTCCCATTCTGGCAGTTGTACTGCACGTTGTCAACGTGTGTTTCGGAGCTCACAGCGAAGTCAGTCGAGGACGGATGGATGCGACGGCGCTTGAACGCTTTGTAATGGCGCATTCCTGGAGGCGACTTGCCTGCACACGCGACGTCGAGGTTGCCTAACGCGGGTTCGACACGAATGGCACCGAAGGCATTAGGAAGAGCGCTCAAAGCCCGTGCGAGTTGGCACGGTAATGTTGAACCAACGAGGCTTTCCCTGTCGATGGCTCGTTGACGACGTAAGCGGATGTACTTAAGAACAATGTTTGCGACGTTTGGAAGAGGATGTATGTTGGTACATCACAAGGGACATTTTCTACGTGGCCTTCCTAATCTACAACAGAAACGTTACATCACTAAATACACGACACAGAGGAATGTGGACAGTGCTAACCCTTAACACATAACATTAAAAAGATAGTCTTTTATAGTGACTACACAGTTCAACAAATGTAGCAAATAATAGCTTGAATTTTTTTGTTATGTACACCAATGGAATTGAGAACGTCGCGTATGCCAAATTTATAACTATATTGATTTTGCGTTCATTATTGCCTCATCGTATTTTGCCCGTTTGTAAAATAGAGATATGCCAGGTATGTGTATTTTTGGCGATGTGTGGCCTACTTTTCTGGCAAATTTACTGTATGGTATGTGAATCGATGAAATTCTTCCTGCGTATCTCTATGTATAATTTCTTCTACCTGCTACGCTAATTACCGCTGCATTATGTATTTAGGTATATGTGGGATCTTGCCACGGTGCCTCACTGAAACCAGCTTTCACCGACAACTTCCCCCATCGATGCGATTTAAGAGCGAGCGTCATGGCTAATATCATTGCTACGTGGCGGTGGTGGCCAGGGATGGGTATGGAGCCTACACCCTAGGGATGGGAGTGTGGCGCTGAGGCAGCCTCGCGATTGGCGGCTGACCATTGCTCCGCCTAAAGTTCTGTTGCAATGTTACGGGGACACGTCACACGTCGCTGAACAAAAATGTGCCTCTTCGACATAATAGGAATTGGCATGACATTTGCATTTAGATTAGATTAGATTACATTAGATAGATAGATAGATAGATAGATAGATAGATAGATAGATAGATAGATAGATAGATAGATAGATAGATAGATAGATAGATAGATAGATAGATAGATAGATAGATAGATAGATAGATAGATAGATAGATAGATAGATAGATATAGATAGATAGATAGATAGATAGATAGATAGATAGATAGATAGATAGATAGATAGATAGATAGATAGATAGATAGATAGATAGATAGATAGATAGATAGATAGATAGATAGCATTTATTTATTTCAAAGAGACTGCCAGCCTCTGATGAGAGGCCTTTAGCAGGAGTGGTTACATACATGAGAGAAACGAAAACACGTTGTGTTCAATGCGAAAATTTTACACAAAATGAAACAGCTTACAATTAAAGAAATGTGCATAGCGCGTCACGCTGCAAAGGTGGTTACAAACAAGCGGAACAAAACGTCTAGTACAAAATGGAAGCCTAAGCAAAATGAAATGGATTGTTAGCAAGGATGGGGAACACGATGCTTGTTCACTTCACAGCTGTTTCTCCTCCGCTTCCTCCTCTATATGAACTCTTAGCACACATTACTGCGATTCTGCACAATACATACGCAAACGTACAAATTTAACCTACAGATCCCGTGAGTATCGTACTGCGACTCCTTATCACGTCACGCCACATTACTGGCCTGTCGTGCTCTCACGAAAACGCCCACACCGAGCGTGAAAAACGCTTGTTTTGTTTTTCAGTTAGTGCACACAGTTAGTGGACGCAGAGTGGCAGCTCTCTCGCCGGTTGAGCTCGAAATCAAAAGCTCGGTGGGCATCGCTCAACCGAACAACGCCGGAGACAAGCGGCGTTCCGCCGCACTGAAGCCTGTCAATCAAGCGAGCGGAAGTTGCAAGCGCTAATAGAGGGCGCTTGCGCACTCAGGCGCGCTCGCCACACTTCGAGGCGAACAAATCTCTGCAATCACACGCCGCCCGCAGGAGGAGGAGAAATGCAAACCGGCGCAGCTGCTATGCAGTCACACACACATACCCGAAGCCTGCCAGACCTCCGCGACGATCAGGCGTTGCGTCACTGCACGCCCTACAAAGCAATGCCGCGTCGTATAGATTCGAGCTCTTCTTATTGTTCTTTCTGGCTTCGAATTCTGATGCCCGTGTCACACATTAGCCGGCGTTTTACGGATTTCTTTGCAGCAGGAAGAACCCTCCGTCGCATGCATAAACAATCCAAGTTTTGCTTGTGGCTTCACGTACTTGCAACTATAAGGCAGTGCAGGAAAGGAATTGTTAGTTTGATTCGTGAGGACGCATACTCGAACGTCGAAGCGACAGGTAGCTTTTCTAGCACAAGTGCTAGTAGTTGCGCGTGACTACGGATTCAGATGGACGAAAGATGACGCACACATATAGTATACAGTAGAGTATTCATGTGACGTAAACGTACGCCATTTTTCTGTACGATTCACAGCTTCCACTGTGCCTGCGGAGGGAAACGGATCGAGATCAGGCAGCTTTTCTCCGTACTGGCTGTGCAACAAAATGGCGGAAATGATGACGTCACCGTGTAAACCGGAAGGGGCGGCAGTGCTGAAATGCAGCGGAAATGCGCTCCATATGGTAAGCACTTTTCGTGAAGCTTCAGTGCATTGTGTCACGCTGTCTTTACCGTCGTGCGAGTAGTTTTGTTGAGAAGAACAAGATGCATATACTGAGCTCCTAGCACTATGCGTACACATATCAACCAACAAATGAGTCGACGGTTATGTACCACTTGACACATATCGTAAGTTTGCGCCGCGATATTGAGTCCCTCATTCCAAATCCCTTGACGCACTCAGTCGTAAGGTTCTTGACTGCTTGACGCTGCAGGGTATAGAACGTGTGGTGATCGAAATCACAGCCGTCACAGGGGCCCTGGACTGAGGGCTCCACCTTCGCCGGGAGAATTTCTTTCCACCAATAAAGTTTTTTATTCATTCATTCATGTTCGCGGCAACCGTTGGTGCTATTCTGGACATTATCAAATTCCACCATATTGTAAAATTCTGTAAGCCAGTGAGAAAGGCCGTAGCAGCCCTTCTGGGCCAATCAGAACTGACCATACAGTGAATTCGCCAACATGGCGAATTTATTTTTTAGAAATATAGGTTTTATTTTTAATTACGCAAAAATTAAAGTCATGCCTTGAAATAAAATAAAGAAAGCAAGCATGGGCCTCGGCGCCGGCCAGGGAGCTTAATCTAACAGCAATGAGCAGCCACTAGTAGAAACGTACGTTGGTGAAGTGAAGTTTCGAAGTTTAGCTCAAATGGCCTCGCATACTTCTAGTAAATATGTCAATCGAGTTAAACAATCAAGTGCAAATGCTAGCACATTAAGGTACAGCTTTTGTTTAACATCAGCTCAATTCGCCGTCGTGTAACCTTTTAGGAATAACCTAGTGCTGTATTGAACTGTGCCGTATAGCCTATATATAGTGTGCTGTATTTAACTGTCAAGTAAGTAAAATGTGATGTTCGAAAGCTAAATCTCAGGGGGGGGGGGACACTTTCAAGGAGTGCCCCCCCCCCAGCCCAACACAAGGGGCGTCAGGACCCCCCCCCTACCCCCCGATGATTTACGCCACTGTCCAGATGAGTATATACCTCGTGTCTCATTCGCAGTCCGTTCCTGTTTTCTGTGCAGTTATCCGAAGTTGCGTCGTTTCGGTTTCTTATAGTGCAAACGCAGTCTTAGCTTTCCACTTCGCGAAGATCAAGCCATATGGCATTCTTGTTTCAAGTATAATTTATTCGTGTCCTGCAAACTTTAACGCGTTTCTCAAAACAAATAGAATGTGGAACACAGAAATACCTTTCCGCTTGGCTAAGAAAGGCTATCGTGTGGTCGAAACCAGTTCGCACTAGATGTCTATTTTCACCGCAATGAAATCTTGACGGTGTCAAACTTCAGTGAAGTCTATGTTTTATATTTATAACATTATTTCCGATTTTTTTTTTACTTTCCGATTCGTATCATCTACGGACGTGCACGTTTCTGGCGGAACCTCGGTGACATTAAAAAAAAAAACGAGAGATAATGAACCCGAATAAGCTCATTATCTGGAATTTCAAAGTTCTACTTATCGATTAAAGTGATCGAAAACAGGTCGTGCAGCAGCTTCACGCGGCCAGAGTGAGCGTACTTACACTCGCTGCCGCTATATATAACTCCTTCGACGAAGCAGGCAAAAAAGTAAAGCAAAATAAAGCTTGTCCACTTTGCTCGGCGTCGAGGTTTGTGTTTGTCAACGGACGTGCGGGTGAGAACCCCTTTCCTCCCCTGTCGCGTCACGCGATTGCTGGTCAACTGTCCGCGTCCTGTAAAAGGCGTCGGCGGGGGAAAGGCGTGTCGGAAGCGTTGTTGCGTTGCTCTATTTCAGGACCACATTGAGGTGTCGCAGCGGCGCATGCAATGCAGAAATGCTCCAGCTTTTTTTTTCTTTATTTTTTTTTTCGCCACGGCCGGTACGGTTAGTGCGGCAGTGCACGATATTCATCGGTCGGTGTCATTTTGAATTCATGTGCAGGAGGCGTTGCAGATCGCTAAAGTAGGACAGAAAGTACTTTCCATCACAGAAGTCTCCACAATATTTACTAGAGGGGACTGTGGCGCTGCGATAGTTCAGCCACCATGCGAAAAAGCTCGTAAGGTTCCTTATGAATTCACCTAAGACGACCTGAATGCGAGCCATCTTATTCTTCCTTTTCTTCTCAATCGATGTATTGATTCGCCCTCGTCCCCCTCGTCAGGTACATTCCTGCACCCAACGTGGTTTTGCGCTGCCCCCTGGATCGGAGGCATTGCAAGCTTTCTGCAACTTACCTGATTTTACACTGCCTCCGTGATCGGCCCACCTTTGGCCAAGCGACGATATAATGTGACGACCTCATCATGTTACCTCAAAGGGACGGCATGATGACGTCATAATGACGTCACAAATTCTGGCGTTCTGTGACGTGGTGACGTTTCACTTGATGATTTCTTGCACCATTCGTGTTGACGCCGACGCCACTGACAGTGAATTTTCGCTGTTGATGAGGCATTATTAAGGCTTTTGCCTTAATAATGGGTAGTATAGTCGAGCCTTGTATGCATCGCAACAAGTTGCCCATGCTCTAAGTGGCGCCAACACTGCAGAGCGACGCCGACATAGAAAAAATTAGTCACGTAAACGGTGTTTCAGTTGCTGCTATTCCCTAAAACAATTTAACGTTCGCCGATGTCACCGTTCAGGCTTCGGGCCCCTTCAAGCACGGCCACCGTTGTAACCCATACTGAGTGCCGCTGTACGTGGATTTACCTAGTCTTCGTACTGGCAGCTTCGAACGCACTTGTGGCTTTGTTTATCGTTGCGTTCTGGCTTTTGTATCGCATACAAGAATGGCTAGTTGTGAACCTCGTGAGCTGATTTGAATTGGTCGGCCTAAAAGGGTCAAGTTGGGAAGTGGGAACTGCTGAACATTTGCTGAACTTCGTCTTGCGACAAAGCGGCGGCAGGCCACGCGAAGCCGAAAGAACGGAGCATAGACAAATCCATGTACTACCCATCATTCCCATGCTGGCTGAAGCGCCATGCATGCGCTGCAGCTACCATATGCACTAGCGCCAGATTTCCCTCTAGTGTATTAGTATGAAACTCAACGCTTTCCATAACCTAAAGAGCGCAGCGGCGGTACTTAGGGCGTCACATGCGGGTGAGTCACAGTGACGTGAGCAGAAATGCCACGTATGGAATCATTGCTAGAGCGTATGGCATTGCTGCCGACTCTCGTTCTGGCAGTATAGTGGTGCTGGTGAAACGCCACCACGTGATGATTTTGTCACGTCATCACGTGATGAGAACCGCGAAGCTGTACGGTATGGTCCACCCGGCGACACGGGCCAACCCCTGACGCTGGCAAAATAGCGATAGTATGCAACGCCAGGCAGAACCTTTCCCTTTCATACGAATTTTGGCAATTGTGCGGCGTCATACGTGACGTTTCCGCTCAGGTCACGTGACTCCCTCGCACGTGACTGTCACCGTAACGCTGTTTAAGGGTACGGAAACACGCAGGGCAGAGTGCTCTAGTCTGCCCGTTCCAAACATTTTATTGCGATAGCAATTATATGGACAGTCTCGACGGGTTTTTGCCGTCACCGTTGCCGTCGCCATCGCCGTCATGTCCTTCCGGTATGAAGTCCGAATTGATAAAATCCCCTCGCGCATTGTATGTTCTATCGCGGGTAAAAGCACGCGAGCGGGGGCGACGAACGCGGCCGAAGCAGAAATCAAACGAGCCGGCTCATTTCCGTTGCTCGGAGGGTGCATGCGAGAACATCACCTCGCTCGGGAGGCCTGCCGTCGAAGGAGACAGGAAACGGCCCGGCGCCCGTCTTTAACGACCATGAAAAGACACGAGGCGGGGGGCGGGGGGGGGGGGGCAGTTGTCGCGCGATTAACCACTTTGAACTTTGAATCTAAGGGCGCGGTCGCGATCGCTGGCGATCGCGCTATCTCGAAAGCCATCCCAGCGGGCGGCTCGTACACCCTTTTACGTGCTGTGCTCTCAACGCGAAGTGACTATGCGGAGAGCATCTTTCCCTGGAGCGGCTGTATTCTCTTACACCAGCGTTTTGTAGTTACGCGAGATCGGATACAAAACATTTAGCTGCCAGCCTCACTTCGTCTAACACTACAGTTTGTTGCTATGGCATTCATTGCTTCGCCCTTGCGGTGAAACTGTGACTTTTTTGTTGGATATCGGGATCGCACGATATGATTATGAGAGACGCCGTAGTGGAGGGCTCCGGAAATTTCGTCCACCTGGGGTTCTTTAACGTGCACCTAAATCTAAGTACACGGGCCTCAAACATTTTCGCCCCCATCGAAAATGCAGCCGCCGCGGCCGGGATTCGAGATCGAGTTTGCTATCCACCTGCTTATGACACTTTTCTGAAGACAGTGACTTCGTCGGTGTCTTACGCCCACGTTGTGGAACGGGGTGTGACGATTTCTGGCCGAAAACACCGGCGGATTCAGGAGGCAGTGCATTCTAACAGAGCGTCTCACTAAGCCCAGTGACTTCAAATAGAGCATTTACTTGCCTGCTACCGGCACTCGTTAGCACTAGTTAACGATCACTAGTGTTGACTATGCGATAGTCAATGTAGGCTGCAACGTTTCTTGATATTAAAAATGGTTAAATGAGTGCTAATCTTGTTTATCCGCTGTTATCACACCAAGATTGTCTTCTTTCAATGCCAATTGAATGACTGAGTTGACTATTATTATTTTTTTATTTACCTCGGTTACCCCCAAAAGTCTCAATTCCTTCCCATTCTCACAAACATACACCCCTGTATCACCAGAAAGCTGACCCACATAGCTAATAAATCCTTCAAAGGGGACCATGTGTGCCTCCGTTTAAATGACCTCTCTTTGGCAGCAAGCGAACAGAATTTTTTCAGGAACAAAAAGTTCGGTAAATGTTTAACAAACCCCCAGCTCTGGTATATTCAAAGTGTCATCACCATCCCATCTGTTGCATTATTTTCCGGCATATCAGCCCTGTTTGTTACGGATACCAAAACCAATGTGCTCCGTTTGTTTTTAACACGTGACATTCATATCTAAGGAACGTAATCTGGTCACAATATCTAAACTTAATATGATTTCCCGGAGCTTCTACAAAGACGATATTCCATACGCAACCAAAGATATGGCGCAATGGTGCGCAGCGAATACGTTAATACTCGCCCACGGGCTCCACTGATAACACCTGCCGCAGGGGCGGGCGCTCTTCCATATGTCTTCACTAATCTGCGCACAATCGCAGGCTGCACGTGTTCGCGCACGGGCGGAAGGGATTTGCTTCTCCGTCAGAGTACGTGCCCGCGTGAGCCGGCGTTGTGCTGTAGAGCGTATAGCCTTTGAGACGCCCAGGTGCTTACGATACATGGAGCGTTTACATATAAAACTAGAAGCAGTCCTGCATCGTCGCTTCAGCCTCGGCAATGTGTACTTACAGCTACACTGCGCACGTCTTTGTTTCGCTAGTGTGCACTTGAGTATATATGGGTGGGCCTTCAGAGATCACGCTGCGACATGCATTGTGAACTTCCGTCGTTATTTTACACGCAAGAAAGATGAACAAAGCCTATATTATATGCATAATGTCATTGGTATATGTAAACCCGGGATCAAATCCAGACATTTCCGTTGGTGAGGGCGAGCTTTACCATTTCTTGGAGGAATCCGTTAATATGCATTTTTCAAGTGTACAGGGAGTGAACGGAAGGAGTGTTCGGTGGGTGTCTTTAACTGTGGGGCTGTTCTATAAGGCTGGGCCTGACGACAGATGAGTGTCCGCGTCGCATGCCACGCTCCGCTTCCCAGATACACCGATAGATGGCGTAACTGCCGCGGACGAAGCGGTAGCCGCACAGTGAAACGTGGAAGGGCGGCTCGAGAGTGAATAGGCCCTAAAGTAGGGCGGGTGTGACAGGTGCTCATACACGTCCTTTCTTTCTCTACTCTACCAATAACTTCATCACAGACGCCCACACAAGATCACGAAACATCAGAGAAAATCACGAGGGAAACACAGGAGAACCGCGGCTTTGCTGTTTCTGCAGATTTCACACTGGATGTAACTGGGATAAGTTTCTTTCATTATATGGATGTATTTAAGGAGAGGTTGGTACCCATGTGTGGCGCCGGCTACTTCCCTTCTTACGTGACGTGTTGCTATCGTAAAGTTTTCAACCATTACAAAAGTAGACAAATAAGTACATGAATGGGCATTACTCAATCTCATATCGTAAAGAAAAGTAACGCTATCTTATGCAGTTGATAAGGAAGCGCGGGTCAGGTCATCAGGGAATATGATAAAAGAATTAAAGAGAGAGGAGGTGAGGTTATATCTGAACCAGCGTGTGGAGCGGGCGTCCACGCGTCTACGAGCTCCATCGGCCAAGGCGCTCACGCGCGAATTCTGTTCATGTTAAAAACAGCACAGCAACACAGGGCAAAGGGAGATACAACGAGAGGGGCTATGTCCCGTCGCTGTCCGTCGCTGCTCTTGATATGAATCATAACCATAGGCGTGCGCAGGGGGGGGGGGGGCAAGGGGGCGAGAAGGGGGGCGCAAAGTCAGCCCTATACATTGTAGGGGGGGCGAGAAGAGGGGCGCAAAGGCAGCCGCATACATTGACATAATAGGGAGGGGGGCGCTGCGACGAACCTTCGCCCCCCCTGAAGGGGAACCCTGCGCACGCTTATGATCATAACCAACTTCCCAAATTGTCTGTTAGTACTAAACTCTGTTCAATCTTAGCGAACGCTTTCCTCAAACATTCGACCCGTCTCCCACCTCTCCCAAGGTCTTCTTGATACACAGTACTCAACATTTTTTGTACGCTTCACACTCGCCTCAAGCCCCGCCTTCTCAGCCCGAATCGCCATTGCCAGAAGAGCTTCGCTATTCTGCTATCTATTTCCTCCAAGCCCGGTCGGAGAGATAGTCAAGAGGCGCGCGCTACCGGAGGGACGCGGGATGCGCAGGTGTCGTATAAACGCCTCCGGGTGTATTTCGGCTCTCTTGGTTTGTTTCTTTATCGTGTTTCTGGCAGGGTGAAACAAAATAATAAAACAAGTTTTTATATGCGAAACGCGTCTTCCCGGCAACAGAGTCGCGCAATTCTTGCGTGCCGATCGCGTGCTCCGCTGCGCGCCACGGACGCGTTTAATTTGCTGCCCGGGTTGTTGCTTTCCGTCTACTTAACCCGGACGCGCGAAGAGAAGCACGCTTCGTTTCCGGATCTGAGAGCTGCGTTTTAGGTTGTAGGCTGGTAAAGGCGGGGAAAAGAAAAGAAAAAAAAAGAAAGATGTCTTAGTTATCTTTCGGCGTCTAATTTACGCCCCGCCTGTTTGCGTGTGGTCGGCCAGTGCTTTGCGCAAACTGCCGTCTTCGTTCGGAGTGCGCAGCCACGGAAGAGCGTGGCCTGATATCTCACGGCTACCAAGAGGCCATTGGCCTCATGTTTTCGCCGTGGCCCCGATTGCACTGGTCAGGGATGCTCCGGAACATATAAACATCTTGTTGTACGTCTGTTTTGCTGCTGGGGACTTAAATTATCGCTTACAGCTGTACTTATACATAGTGTATCACGATAACTCTGGAAGAGAGAGGAAAAAGATATTTCTAGTCCACCAAATGGCTCTGCCTACTGATGAAGAAATTGTGGTTACTGACCAACTCAAAGTGAAAAAAAAAAAAGCACGAGAGACGTTTCGGGACCCGTACGGGTTCCTTGATCACAGGTTCCAATGTGATCATACATGATCAAGGAACCATATCTTACGAGGAAACATATAGTCAAAGAAACATATCTTACATTTATCTGACGGGTATAGTGGCAAAGCAGCACTTGTGCGAAGCGCCACACAAGAGTGTTGTTGGTGTTCTTGAGGACTACACGGAAATTGTGACGAAAAAGCCCACGTAACCATTTAGAAATATCCCGCACAGTAACCGAAACGTAATTAGCCATTCTATTTAGGGTTTATTTTCGTGATCGGTGTCGTCTGTTCAGTACTAGCACTTCTATGCCCACGGTGCCCGTCGCGAGATCCTGCCTCGCTCATGGCTGCAGCCGCAACACCGCAGTTCCATTCCCTGATGCGAGATCGCGTATCGCGCAACCCTCCCCTCGCAACGCGAAGAAAAAGTCGCGAAAGATCAAAAAGAGAGAGCGCGAAGAACAAAGCGAGAGTGTACTTTAAGCCCGCGCTGGAAGTGCGAAAAGCATGGGACGACCACTGACAAAAGAGAAAGGAAGGATACGCGAAACGGCCCACATCGTTTGGCGCGTGAGCGATACGGACGTGCCTCTGCTGCCGGCTTTCCTGCAAAGATAAAGTAAGTGACCGCGCACCGGCAGCCCGTTACCGCCGCCCCGGTGGACGCAGGAGCCTTCTGGACCAACGCCCTTTAAATGCCGTGCGTGCCGCGCGCGTGTCGAAAGCCGGCAGTATAGACGCAACACTGCCCGCCCAGTTTGGTACGCGAGACCGTTAGAGCTATATGATGTGACCTCATACCCCGTCTTTGCAGGGGCGTCGACACACCGTTGCCTTAACGTGTACGCGGTTAGCCAGTACAGCGTCGCAAAATTGACGAGGTCAGCACTGGAATAGAAGGGGGCGGGGGAGTCAAACCCCTTCCCGAGCCCAACTCCTCCATATATTTCTCACTTTTGCGTCTGTATATATACCCGTACACATACAAACATATGCACGAACATACATAAAGTACAGTTGAACGAAACACGACGCTCCTCCCCCCCACCCCCCCCTCCACACCAAAAGAAATTTCTGGCAACACCCCTGGGGGTCCGGGTTTAGGAGCGGGAAATTTTCGCCTCTTTTCTCGGAATGTTATCACCATCATCGTCGTAGTAATCGTTACCGTGATGAAAGTTGGTCTGACATCGTTATTTTGGGACCGTTGCCTCAAAGGAGAGTAGTTTGGTTAGCATCATCTTCCTCTATATTTCATCTGCCCTTACGTACGGCTTGCGTTGAAATCAAACACACGTTGGGGGAGTCAACAAGTAATGTTATTCCTGTACAGGCAAATGTGCAATGAACAGAGTGGAGACTACCTTGGAGGCTATGTTAAAGAATATGTGCTTTCGTTCATAGCTGCGCATATTGTCGCGGTACAAAATAACTAAAGTTATTTTTAACAGCGGCGTTGTTTAAGCCGGGCGTAATGTGTCTCCTGAATCCGAAGACTATCATCACCACGAACCTGCACGCGCTCTCTTCGTCCTCTTCTGCTTCGCTCCTAGAACAAGTGCACCGATTGGTCCGGCCTGGGAGGAAATAACTCTGATGGACGAGAGAACGGAAGAGTTAGAAAGAAAAGCAAGGAGAGAAATAGAGAGAAAGAAAACGAAGAAAGATGGAAAAATATAGAAGGCGACAGAACGAGTGCAGAAAGAAAGAGAGAGAGAGAGCGAAAGGAGATATAGGAAAAAAGGAAAGGAAAGAAAGAGAGAAAAAAATAGAAAGACAGAGAAAGAAATAAATGCGGAGAGAAAGGGATACAAAGGAACATACACAAAAAGAGCTAGAAAAAAAGAGAGACAGCAAGCATATCCATGTGTAGTATTGCATGGCAAGGGGTGGGAGAGGGAAGTAGGGGTGGGGAGGATGAAAAGAAGGAGGGCAATGCCACCAGCTCCACCTTCTCCTCTCACAAAACGAACCATCGAAATAATTATGCGGCACCTTGGTCTGCCAGTTACTTCAACTATACTGTTGTCGTTTGGGGCTTCTGTGCTGGGGCACTCGGACGGGAATATATGCAGTGCTATCGAGACATTCATATGCGAATCAAATCGTCTTATTCGACACATCAACCGTTCATAATTTTTAAATTGTCATAATGACATAATCATTTTGGCCATTTGGGAGGTTATGCAACACGGTCTAATCTAAAACTGGAATTTATTTTAAAAAATACCTTCATTCTAATTGACACTGTAACGTCTATTAGCTCTTAAAAATTTCAGACTATATGATCCGCCCGACTCTTGGCCGATCCCCCTGAGTGGGTAGGTGCCAATCATCCCAGGAGCATCATCATCATCATCATCATCATCATCGTCTCCTCAGCCTTCGCACCACTACTCCGTAGTTGCCCCCCCCCCCCCTCTTTTTTTTACGTTCCCTTCGTATCTAAGCGAATTCTTATTTTAATTAAAATATATTTTCGGGTGAGAAAACTTATTAAGCACCCGCTTCTGCTGGGCTTATTCCCACATGTCGCGCCATTATGTTTTTTTTTCTTGGGTGGGGTGAGGGGGGGACTTTTTCGAGATAATGATTAGCTTGTTAGCTGGTGGCATCTGGGAACTCTGCGCATGACTTATCTCGCACAGCGTATGGGCAGTATCGCTCTCTTCCTGGCCCCCGTTGTCGTAACACTCTAAACTGACGAGAACATAGTCCTGTTTGCGGGCTTGTTCACCACATCCTCAGCTCGAGTCGAGTATATAGGCTCAGGTCGGCGATTATGGCGGACAACTACGTTATCTGTGAGTGTTTTGTACCACACTCGTTCACCTACCGAGATAGCGGGACATTCAATGGGGTGTTTGAGCACTCTCATGTGAAAATGACCCACTCGAGAAGCCTATACAAAAATACATAAGTGCCGCGTGGTGCGTACAAGAGCGCGTGATAGGAGTCGCATTGTAAGTGCAAGTGGCTTGATAGCTTACCTATATCGATTCATCCGTGTGGTTTTTCCGCTGATAACGCATTTACACCGATATTTGTTTTTCGCAGTAACAACAGGAGCTGCGCGATACGCTTTGTAGGCTATGCTATAGATATGTAAAACTAAGTCTACGTGAACACGAAAAATTTTCAGCGCTGATAGCAGCTGACGAATATCTGAGGCCGTAAATTGTTAAAGAGGCGCAATTTTAGAAGTCTTGAGCTTCACGATTGTGTGACCTTCACATCTCGCCGGGCTATACCGCTCTTTAGCTAGCCCGCTTAATCGCGGTGATTATAAAAGCGCCACAATTTTTAGTATTCTCTCCAGTGCGGCAGTGCGGCAGATTTCAATCAGGCCCGGAGCCAGGAATTTTTTTCGGGGGGGGGGGGGGGGCAATTGCACGTGTTTTTATTATTACGTGTTATTACGTGTTTTTTATTAACACGTGTTTTTATTATTACCTACTTCACTAAAATTTCGTGAAGGTGGAAAAAGGGGGGTCCCTAGCCCCCCCCCTCCCCCTCCCCCACCGGTTGCGAGCCTGATTTCAATATGTGGCGATTAAGGTGATGCAAAAGTAATTATGCGGCTCTGCCCGGAAGCATGTGGTAAGCACATCGCCGTGTTCGACACTAGATAGCTATGCAAAGCATAGTTGCTGTTGTGAAAGGACGAAACATGTTGAAAAAAATAATAAATATAACAGAAAAAGAAGACCACTTTTTTTTCTGCTGTGACGTCTCTCACATTGAAAAGAGTGTAACAACAAAGGTGTGATTGCTTCCTTATTATGCTTGCACGCGAGAGAGAGGGGTCTAGTGCCGAAACGTTAATTTTGTTATCGATCAATGGATGTCGATCATGCATCAGAATGATCAGATGGTGTGGAGTTTTGGCGAGTGGGACTTCTTGTATTATTACGCGTTTAACTTGTTCGTCCTATTGAAATGGCCCGCCACTGAATCCTTTAAATGAAAATGACTAAGGTGATTATTTTGCTATATGAAGTAAAACTCCGATGACTTTACCGTCTGTACAAGCATTCGCTGAAAAGTGTTGCTTTATGGCATTACAAAGCACACGAATATTTTCTAATATTCTGGCGTGTCGCAGTGTCGATGACGTCAGTAGCAAATGCATGTAGTTTATCGCTGTCGCTTTTGTACTTTACCTTTATATGCTGAAGAATTCTGAATATCTTCTGGCCAAGTTTTTTTATTATGTAAGAGATAAAAGAAACAAAATCAGCATTGATTAAAGAGGTTTACCAGAAGTAGAACTGAGTAAACCGAAGCAAATATACCGGTCCTTTATGAGGTCGTATTTCCTCATGAAGCGAAAATCCTTAGCATAAAAAATAAACCTCATACCGCTCATGTAAAAGGTAAGAATAAAGCTGACGTACTGTCTTAGTGCTGTCATTCGCCGTCTCTTCTTTATTCTAACTGCGTTCATTTGAACTCTGTAATTCTCTTATACCAGAGGTAGTGAAGAATACCGTACTTACTCGAATCTAGGCCGGCCCTGATTCTAAGCCGACCTCCGAAATCCGCAAGGCCAGAAAAGAAAAGAAACCTATTCATTGTACTCGAATCTAAGCCGACCCCCCCCCCCCCACTTTCGCACATCGTTTTTTTTTTTTTGAAAAAAAAAACATCGGCTTAGATTCGAGTAAATACGGTACCTGGAAAGAGATCTTTCCCGGTACCGATGCTCGACGGAAACTGAACGCTCCAATGACTTGATAACGAGCAGTTTGGTAACATTCCTACGTCATTTCTAGCTGATATGTAGTACAGCGCACTTCTTACCGGTCGTGCTTCAGATTCATTTAGTTGCAATGTGCCGCACGAGAATCGTGAGCGGAAAGAGCGATCCACTCAATGTTACCGCGTGCAAATTGACTGCAAAGAAGCACTGGTGAGCTAATTGCTCGACATTAAGGCCGAATGTCTACTGAACACGGAGTGAGCAAGGTACGCGGCTTTCGTGTTACAAACACGGATCACGAATTACTTGTACGGAACTGCATGCCAAAGGCGGCACGGATATGCCTTCCATACTAAAGCGTATAGACAAATGCTTCCATAAGTAAAACTAAACTGGCTGCGTCGTTCGAACTTCTCTAGGGCGGCGTTCTTTTATCGTCAAGCACGAATGAGAGGCGTTTCTTGAGCGCGCGATCCAATCGATCATCTTCGCGCGTAATCCTATTACCTCGCCGTTAAGCTCCTTTATTAGCCCACGCCCGACAGTGAGTGTGTACTTTGAGATTATGATTAGCCACGGCGGTAGTGTTAATTCTTCACAATAGCTGCTTCATTATTGATCGTCCCTGTCAAGCCCTTCAATTCCATCAGTTTGGATTACTCTGAGTGCGGTGTGCCCTTGAATTAAAGACGAGGAAAACGCCGCGCACAATTGTCCATGATAGCCGAAACGACAATAGCGGCCAATCGTAATATCGCTGGTGAGGCATACGGGCTTCGCGCAAAACAATGTTCACACTCTAGTGGCACTTGCTTGCTCACTTTGAAAAGTGATTGAAGGTGAACTGCAAAACGGTTTCACTGTAAAAGAGTGTTTACATAAGTAGCTTTTCACTTTGCTGGATTCGTTGCTGGGGGTTGTGACTAAACAGTATGTGGTTCTGTACTGCATTTCACCTTTCCGCATGACGAGGGAATATTTATCTTTGACTAAAATCAGGGCAGTTGCAAGTCCTCACTTCTAGTCTTCAGATTTCTTGCGTTTTAGTCAATTGTGGGGCATTTGTACTGGTAAGTAATTGAGTCTTGCTTCTTCTTCTTCTTCTTCTTCGTCTGCCTTCTTTTTATATGTGAAATCAACCGCCTCCTGTGTACCACAAAATGGATGAATGTTTGAACTTATTTCATAGTGATATATGCTTTAAGGGTGGAATAGAAGACTCATTCAGCTCCCTCTCGAAATGACATAAGATGAATCCGAAGCCGGCTTTCGATGAAGGGTCAGCCAGATAATAAAGAAAGGGGAAGTCATAGCTAGCTCTTCAGCTCTAGCTGACTAGCCATAAGCAATGTTTTCCAGCGCTTGAGAAGGTCGGTCACGCGTCCGAGGTAAAAAAAAACTGCGCTCGGCACTATCGAAACCTGCTTCACGCCTGAGGTGGACAAGCCTGCCCGTGCTTATAGTCGTATAGAACTTTCATCACGGGTCACAAGGTTTATGCAAGTTTCGTACAACAAGAGTTGGCAAACCGGTCGTCTCGTGTATTCAATTAACTGTCTCTCGCCCGAGTGTGCAAACCAGACGACTGTCGCTCCAGCGCCTCGCCCTTCCATTCATCCTTTGCAGAAGCTCGCTTTCCGGGTAGGCCCGAATCGGAACAGAGCAGCGGCATGCAGGCAATGGGACGAAGTTTGTCGCCGTGTGTGGCTTCCGAAATGACCGGTTGCACCACACACAGCGTGGAGGGGGCACCCGGTAGGTTACCTTTCTTTTTTCTCGCTATAGGAGGCTGGGTGGAAGGTGCCACTCCTCCTCGTGTGACTTTCCAATAGTAGTGAAGCGTGCCGTGGGTCTCGCTGGGGGCGCGTATCGCAGCTTACATCTTGGGGAGAGTATAGAGGCTGCCTAAAGTGTGTCTGTGTGTGCATGTGTATGTGTGTGTGTCGTACGCTGGGTTATTGTTGAAGCACCGCGCTCACGCACGCCATCCCACGGTGAGCTCATATATATATATATATATATATATATATATACGGGTGACACCTTAGGCCGCGGAGGGGGCAACAAAAGAAGCTTCCCGCTGGGAAATGTGTGAAAGATGAAATCGCCGCCGGTTCGCCGACGATCTATCACGTGCATGCCGGGCGCGTTGCGTGCTATCACTAGCCATGCGCGAGCGCCTGCCTGAGCGTAGACTTTCGCGGCTTCCGCGATGCGCTTTTACAGTCATGTTTGGGCGAAGCTCGCGATAGGCTTAGCGTCACAAGACACGGATGATTTATGGTATGTGTTTTCTTTACGCGTTGTGTAAAGTCTACGAATCGGCTCGGCGCATACATGGCGTCTCATCGTTGCCGACGTAAAAAAAAAAATATATAACGGTGAAAATATAAACATTGCGAACCCTTGTAACATGGAGAGTGCGTTTGACCGTTGCTGGTGGCATTTAGCGGTTCCTTTGGCGGCGTGATCAGGCTTCAGAATGCGCAATGAACTGATAGTGCGGCGTTGCGTGCGGCACGATGATGCGCGCTTCGATGATATTGCGGCCTTTGACAAAACCGCCGCTCTCTCGTATTACCTACGAGTCACGGAAAACGACGTACGTATACACGCTCGCTATAAGAAAGCGCAGTTCTTGGGTATATATAAAACAGCGATATGCTGGTGATTCCATCGCGTGTCGAGCCGCGTTTTCTTTCTTTCTTCATTCTTTTTTCGTTGGTCCAGACAGCGGTAAGGATGCGTATTACTGTTGTCCCAGATACGTAACATCAGAAAACGATGCTAGAGAGGATAGCACGCTGACTTCCGAATTCACAGTAGGCTGCAAAGCGGAAAATACCGTTGCCACCCATGAGTCAGAGCATTGGTAACCCCTCCACGGTGGTCGAGTGATTATGGTGCTCGGCGAGATATTCGCTCCGTGCTTCTACTTAAACAAAACAAGCTGAAGATAATTTAGCCTTAAGGCCAAGCTATCGAGAGTAAAAGTAATAATAATTGTTGGGGTTTAACGTCCCAAAACCACGATATGAATATGAGGGACGCCGCAGTGAAGGGCTCCGGAAATTTCGACCACCTGCGGTTCTTCACCTAAATCTAAGCACACGGGTCTCAAGCATTTTCGCCTCCATCGAAAATGCGGCCGCCGCGGCCGGGATTCGATCCCGCGACCTGCGGGTCAGCATTCGAGCGCCATAACCATTAGACCACCGGGGCGGGTAAGAGTAAAAGTAAAAAAAAAAGCAGGAAGCTTATGCGGGCCAGTTAGGCATGCGTCCGGATTGTTAGATATGAAGTTGTTATCTCTGAAGTAAACAGGCGTACGACTCCGCGTGACACCATCTTATTCAAGTACACTGAGATAAGAAAGTACGGGGATCGTCGAAGTACGGGGCGGGGATATATATATATATATATATATATATATATATATATATATATATATATATACCAAGGCAACACGAATCGGAAGAAATTGTTTTAAGGACTTCCTTACCATACACCTTCTCAACGTGTACCCAGGTTAGAAAAAGAGTATACGCAACACGAGACCCACCTGAATTACGAATACTGAAGAGAGTCATCCTGCACGTGAAACATGCAGGCGCCTCGTTTCGCTGAAGTCAAGCTGCAAACTCTAAATTGAAATATTATCCTTCGCCGAGGCAGACTAAGTGTATAATTGTGGGGTTTTACTTGCTAAAACCAACGTATGATTACAAGGTAGTGGGTGACCGCAGCTTAAATTTGGACCGCCTGTGGTTCTATAACGTGCACCCAAACGTTATACGGGAAAAGAACACGGGTGTTCTTTTCCCGTAGCTACACGGGTGTTCATTTCCCGCAATGAAAGTTCGGCCTCCATGGCCAGGAATTTTTTTTTTAATTCGGAAGTTTGCCCAACGTTATACACAATTAATATAAATGGAGGCCGGTTTCCGCGATATACATCAATACTACTCTGTGGTTGGGTCCGTATAGGACCACGAATCATAGTGCGGTGGTCTCGTTGGATGAAGGCCCACTGTTTTCAGGCCAGGAACTTGACCTGCTTCCCAGAGCTTAGCAGCGTGACACCTTACCTTCGACCATGGCCCGTGCTAGAGCACTTACCGTGTACGTTTGTATGCGTGCCGCACGTCTTTTCTGTTCTAATTATTCTTTACTTCTCATTAAATGTAGAACTTGTAATGACACGTGCACCTATAGACTTAGATTCCCTGTTAGTACTGAACGTTGTCGCTAGGAAGCTGTTTCTCTCCAAACGTTAAAATGGGGAGTAATAAGGGGGGGAGGGGTCCCGCCCTCCAGCTGCTACGCTGCACTGATTCAACACCACATTAGAGCTTGACATAAGTTCGCTGTGCGGAATTAGACGTCCTATTGTTCCGTTTCCTTTGTTTTGCTGAGTTACCCATGAAGAAATCGCAACAAAGAACAGCGCATGCCCGCCCCCAAAAGACACCCTTACTGATACAGCGCAGTGCGAGAAAGGTCTACAAGGAAACCGATGCTGCCGCGCACAGCCTGCGTCAACTGGATGAGTATACAGACAACCATCGTACAGGTGTTCAGGGCGTGGGAATTTTTCTCACAACCGTGACGCTCAACCAATGTCACCATTGTCGGGTGTTCGACACGGTACACCCGAAACAGGCGTGCGATGCTCGTTGCGAACTCCCAAGTGGCCGAATGATGTTCGATCAAAACTCAAGGCTTCGCGAGCGTGAAACCGAAAATGACTCTGGCACGCACACTCGAATGCTTGCGGGTCGATCCCACGCCACACAGACCAAAACACAGCCTCTATACATAGCGCGTGCATGTTCACGCCTGCAGTGGCATTACATACATGGTTCTTACACGTTTGCTCCTTGATTTGTGAGTTGTTGTTTTTTTTGCGTTGCTTTCCTACCATGTACTCGGTGTGTCGTGAGTGTACGTGCTCCGCCCAAAGCGTTCATTCCTGCCCTCCTCGGAAAAACAATGGGACTCGGCGTTTCGAGGTAAATAACGGCGGCTTTTACGGTTCTCACACGTTTCGAGACAAGGCGATGTCCCTGAGTTCTCTCGTTGTCGAATGCGTCCAGTGGGCCAAGGGCAACCGCGTTACACGTTGTTACACAGCCTAAAGTATATTTCCAACGTAATATTCCGTCAAATCCAACATGGTATCACGCAAAGTGCACGTGGCAAGATAAAGCACAGAAGGTGAGTGTGACATACTGCCCTCATGTCTGAGTGTTGAACCTCTTCCTGCTGAAAAAAAAAAAAAAAAACGCTTTGGCTGGTAGTAATGTTTCTCAACAGAATAGTTTAGGTAGCTTCGGCTTTTAAACAGAACATAATTGTTCGCAATGTTTCAAAGTTTGTTATTGTACATGATTTTATTACGAGCGCTACACAGTGGAAGTTTGACCAGCGCGGGGGCTAGTGCGGTTGTGCGGTAAAAACAAACGGAACGTGGGGCCACACAGCACGCGTAATAGCTGGTTGCGATTGGGATAACTAGATATAGTTCTAGTTGTCTACACACCACAGGACAAGAGGCAAAGTTTTAAATATAGAGGATAGCAAAGCAAGGCAACCGTGCACACGTATGGCTTGAAAGTGATAAGTGTCCTCATAGCCTAATGTGTAGTTCTGTACACCCAGTACAGCCTGCACGGAACTCGCTCTTGGAAAATGCGCTGCATTCTAGCGAAAGCTATGTCATACTATGTTCAAGTCGAGAGAGAGAAAAGTACGATATTATTGGAAGAAAATTGATTTTTCAAATAAAGGAGACGTTCAGGCAGTGTCTGAAGGCCACCTCTTCAGCTCTTTTCGCTGCCCGAAGTGGGGTCTCCAGGCTGGCGTTGCGGAGGATCTCGCATTCGGGCGTCGTGTGAAGGAGCGAATTTGTAGATTAGTGATAGTCATGGTGTGACCAAACGTATACAGCACTTTCGTATGCCGATCATCTGGCATGTGGACTTTGTCCTTTTGCGCCTCTATCGCGGATGCTTGGCCTTTATGTTTTCTCTCTGAGCGGAATAAAGTTACAGTTACCTTAAAGGGACACTAAAGAGCAAAACGATTTTTCTCGGATTAGTAAAGTAGTATTCCACGATACCAAAAACAGCACGCTTTCTGCGCGAAGACGCTTAATAAGCGAGAAAACGCGCAAAAAGAAAATACAGGTGGCGACGCCACGTTGGAATTTCCGCACCATTTGCCGTGACGTCACATATTTTTGACGGCGCTTGCTTGGGCCTACGTAGTTCCTAATCGGTTAAATCGAAGTACATTGTCCTCCGGGGGGACCAGAGACTTAACATAACGAATTTGTGGAAATTTCGTCGAGCCAGTGGCGCCAAAATACGTTAAATGCTCTTTGAAGTCTTTTACGTCACGAATCACAAAGTTCGGCGCGAAATTTAAAAATGAAACTTTGAACTTGGTTTTCTCCTCTAATAATACGCCTATGGTGGTGAAATAAACTACACAAGAGTTCTCCGAGCACACTTTATCAATCTAAACCAATTCATTGTTTCTCTTTAGTGTCCCTTTAAGGAAGATCGCCAGGTGGCGCCGAGGAGTGCAGACGTGTTCGCGTCGGCCCCGTTAATTATCGTGCCTAGCAGCGGTCAAAATTATGTGACCATTACCATATTTGCCGGATTTGTGTACGACAACACCAGGAGCACGCTGTTACCACTTTTCTGGATAAGCAGACCCGGCTTCTTCTAACAACATAAGAGGTACGCCCGAGCATGCCGGCCCGCCACGCTAAGCCTAACGGCGGTGCGGAGCGCGGAACCCCGGCAGCCAGCTCCCGGCCCAAGCATAGCGCCTCGATGGCCGCAATCCCAACGGACAATGACCCACAAGCCCAGGACCCCATGGACACGGCTGACCAAGATATCCAAACTCAAGGCGGATCTGTGGCCGACGCTGAAGAGAACTTCCTCTCACCTGACGAGGTGATACAGGGGGAATCGACCAGCGAGGATGACGAGGAGAAGGACTCAGCAAGGGAAGACGCTACCAACGGCCAGTGGCAACTTGCATTATCGTTGCGAGAGCGTAAACGCTTAAGAAAACTAAAACGAGCAGCCCTTGATGCCAGCGGAGCTCGGGGCGTTGGCGAAGGCAACAGCTGCAACGCCGGAACGCCCGCAGGAGAACAAGCCAAACGCGGGGGACCGTCTGCAAGAGCTCGATGGAGAACGCGCGCGGCGCCGCTCCCCAGAAACGACATGAAAATTATCATGCGGCCCAAGCCAGGGCTAGTTGTGAAAGAACTTAAAACCTACGCTGTTGCGCGAGCAATAGAACGTGCCAGCGGTGACCCGGAGACCTGCAAAAGCGATAAATTTCTGCTTCGCCTCCGCAATGGGTCAAACATAATCATTGCAAGTACGCCCTACGAAGAAGTGGCGGAGAAGATTCTGAAGATTAAAACCCTAGAGCTCAACGGCACTAAACACCCGATGAACACCTACATATCCACCCCTGAAGGATACCTTAAAGGAGTGGTACATGGGCTGGAACGTGAAACCCCAGAAGCCGAACTCTTAAGTCATCTACGAGTGCGCACGCAAGGTGTGACAATCGTCCAAGCCCGTATGCTCGGCAAGTCTGAAACCGCAGTGATAACGTTCGATGGACCGATAGTGCCACGCTTCGTGTACTATTACGGTGGCGAGATGCCATGTGTGCCCTATCAACCCACCCGACAGTATTGCAAACTGTGCAAAACCCAGGGACATAGAACGGATGTTTGCCCAACACCAACTGCAAAAGCGTGCAGCAACTGCCGGCTAAGGGACCCTCCTGAAGACCACACCTGTGAGCCAGAGTGTGCCCTGTGCGGGGGGGCCCATCCCACAGCGGCATCGCAGTGCACCAGAAAACTCAAACGAGTCCCACAAAGGGGCAAGCCACAACTGTCGCAACGACAAAGCCGACCGCAAACCAACGGGAGCTTAAAGAGACGTTGGTTCAGCACGGACCGCGAGGATTTGACGTCGCAAGACGAGGCTCATACCAAGTCCCGATCCAAGTCCCGATCCACATCCAGGTCTAGCTCCCGAGACCGCTCCAACTCCGGGGACAGTGACCGAGAGAGGGGCCAAACAACACAACAGGAGCAGCGTGAAAGCAAAAAGACGCAGAACAAGAAAGCCAAAAACAAGGTGAGCTGGGCAGCAAAGGCCTCCCAATCCTCACACCACACAACACAACTCAAGCGCCTAGAACACGAGCTAGAGCTAATGCGAGTGCGAATAGGAGACCTGGAAAGAGAAAATAAGGAATTGAAAAAGCAACAAACGCAGCAACCGCAAGGCCCTAAACCAGCCTACGCAGGGCAGAAAGGGCAAAAACTGCCGAATCTAGAAGGTGACAGCGTAATTACCGTGTCGATATTGAAACAAACCATAAAAGAAGTTATACCTACAATCATCGAGCAGGTGATGATAGAGGTAGATCGAAAACTAGATGTTCTGGACAAGAAAATTCAGGCACAACAAATAGAATTCACGAAAGCCCGGCGAAAGCATGCCGCAAGCAGTAACATAAGAGAAAAAGCCGAGAAAGTATACAACAGGCCAGGACTGTCGGCCATGACCCAGGCGACATACAATGCGTAATCATCAAAAGCACATTTCAGAAGAGTGCGAGATATGGCAGTGGAACTGCCGCGGGTTCCGGCGTAAATGGGGGCTAATTTCACAATTTGTGATGGCACAACAAAATTCGCCAGCTATTATAGCACTACAAGAAGCCGGAACGAACCCAAAATTACAAGGATATGAGACCTTCGGTACCGAAGATGAAAACTGGAAGGTAGCAACATTGGTGGACAAGAAAATTACAGCAATACGTCACAAACCCGTAGAGGGAACGGACATCCCGCATATAATAACAGAAATCACATATAAAGGCACCAGGGGAAAGAGCGCCTTCATAATTAATATCTACAGCTCACCGAGTCAGAAGAGAGCAACGTTCGAGAAATTATTTCAAGAGACAGCAAAAATTGCGAAGGGGTGCCCTCTAGTGATAGTAGGTGATTTTAACGCGAGACACTCAAGCTGGGGTTACGCAACCCAGGACAAGAAAGGCAAGAATATTGCAGGAATAATAGAAGCACTGGGCATGACACTTTTAACAGACCCTGCTGTCCCAACAAGAACAGGAAATAGTATCTCCGCGGACACAAGTCCGGATCTAACCATAACCAAGAACTGTCCAAACGCGGAGTGGTGTAATACCCTCGAAAATCTAGGAAGTGACCATTACATTATAAGCACCACAATTCGCACAGGCTTAATTCGCAAACAAATAGGCACAGCTAAAATAACAGACTGGCGTGCGTATAGAGAATCGCTTAAAGGACAAACTACTGACATAAATGATTTAGATAAGTGGTGCGAAGTCATACGAAATCTAAAGCAGAAGCATACCAAAACCGTCACCAGGACGGAGGAAACACCTGAAGTCGACCCCCACTTACTGCACCTGTGGGATGCAAGAAGAAGCCTGACTAAAAGATGGAAGCGACAGAAACGCAACCGCAAGCTGAAAATGAAAATCAAGGACTTAACAGTAGAGGCCGAAGAATACGCTAATCAACTTGCAACGGCCAACTGGGAACGCTTCTGTGGATCATTAAAGGGAACCCTAGGAACAGCGAAAACGTGGAGCATCCTCAGAGCAATGATTGATCCACTCAAAACAAGACGCGAAGGTCAAAAGAGCTTAGAGCGATTGTTGCACTCATATCCAGGCACAAACGACGTACTTCTTCAAGCAGTCCATAGCAAATGCTTTGGTGATAAAGCCTCGATACCTCCATACCACCTTGATTACAGTGGACACCCACACTCAGAAATGGATGAACTCTTCACGGAAGCAGAAGTTAGAGCAGCAATAGCCAGTACAAAACGGAACACAGCGACAGGGGCAGATAAAATATCTAATGCCATGATCAGAAACATGAACGATGAATCTATAGCAGCCCTAACGAAGTTTATAAATGACCATTGGGTTAAAGGAACGATACCACAGCAATGGAGACACGCTGTCATCATCATGATCCCAAAACCAGGGAAGAAACTGGCTCTGGAAAACCTTAGGCCCATATCTATTACATCATGTCTAGGAAAGGTCTTCGAGAGATTAGTAAACACTAGACTGCAACGACATCTTGAAACAAACAACTTGATGCCTGACACCATGTTTGGCTTCAGACCACATCTTTCAACACAGGACATTCTCCTGCTTTTAAAAGAGGAAGTATTAACCAACATCCCCAAGGCAGGAGAACACATTGTCATGGCCATTGACATAAAAGGGGCCTTTGACAACGTAAGTCACAAAGGGATACTGGATGGACTAGCTGAAACCAACTGTGGTAAAAGGACGTACGAGTACGTCCGAAGCTTCCTTCACCAGAGAACAGCAGTTATCAAAGTAGGGGATACTGAATCCAAAGTCATCCATCCTCCTAACAAAGGAACACCACAGGGTGCGGTCATTTCGCCTACACTCTTCAACATAGCCATGATTGGACTAGCCAAAAAACTTCAAGAAATTCCCGACATCCGTCATTCCCTATATGCGGACGATATAACATTATGGATAACAAAGGGCAACTTGGGTGAAAAGGAGGAAAAGCTCCAATTGGCAGCCAATATAATAGAAGCATATACGAAACAAAGAGGACTACAGTGTTCGGCGGAGAAATCAGAACTGATTCGCCTCACAAAAAACAAGAAACAAAGAACAGATCTGGGACTCAAACTCGAGATCAGGCTTGAGGGGAAGGTTATTCCGGAGAGGTCAACACTTAGGGTGCTGGGAATGTGGCTACAATCGAACAACAGATGTCTCCACACTTTAAACACGATAAGAAAAACAACGCAGCAGATTAATCGCATGATAGCCCGGGTGGCTCATAATCGGACAGGGATTGGGGAGCAAGACATCCTCAGACTCGTGAAAAGCCTGGTAATCAGCAGAGTAATATACTCGCTACCTTACCATGCCATGAATATGGAGGAAAAGGAAAAGGCTGATCAAATAATAAGGATGGCATATAAGACAGCCTTGAGGTTGCCACGCAACACTTCAAATGAGAAGCTTCTCTCTCTTGGCCTCCACAATACATTTGATGAGCTAGCTGAGGCCCAACTCATAGCGCAGAGGAGCCGTTTGGCGCAAACGCAAGCCGGCAGAGCTCTTCTTCGTAGAGTCGGCCTGGGAGAATGCATACGAACGCATCAAAGCACCAAAGAGCTACCCGGCCAGATCAGAGATTTGTATGGGGTATCACCAATACCCCAAAACATGGATGCGACATTACACGCAGGGAGGAGAAAAGCTAGAGCAGAATACATAGACAAAACCACAAAGATCTTGGACACTGCAAGATTCACGGATGCTTCACCATACTGTGCCAACGCAAAGAATATGGTGGCGGTTGTTGTAAACAGAAGAGGTAAAATCACGGCCTGTGCTTCGGTTTCTCGAGCAACCATTATAGAAGCAGAAGAGATAGCCATCGCCTTAGCTATAAGAGAAGGTATGGAGCGCAACGCTCCACTAACAATTATCACAGACTCTCAGGCAGCATGCAGAAATTATCAGAAAGGAAAAGTCGGCGCCAAGGCACACCGGATACTTACCGAAAGCAGCAGAGAACTGGAGAGTAGCTATACCCAAACAATAACTTGGGCCCCGGGACACGCGGGTGTTACTGGGAACCTCTATGCAGATGAGGCGGCTCGAGGTTTCACCAATTACCGAGCTGCCGATAGCAACATCATGGAGGACCCGACACCCATCGAACCTAGTTACAAAGCGGTCCTGCAATATTACACGGATTTGAGGAGGCTCTACCCAGCACCGCACAAGAACCTTTCAGCCATGGATTCTGCGGCGTTACGTCGGCTCCAAACGGACACATACACAAACATTCATAGATTACATGTGTACTATCCCACAGCATACAAAGACATATGCCCATGGTGTGGGAGCACACCGACGCTCTACCACATCACGTGGGAATGCACGGCTCACACCGAAGAGCAAGAGGTGGATAACACCAGATTGAGGTGGGAGGCATTGCTGTCCAGCCCTGCCCTCGGGGACCAGCTCAGGCTGGTCCGGAGGGCCGAAAGGATGGCGAGGGCCAGCGGTGCCTTGGAATAGGGGCCCGACCACACAGCGTTGCCTTGTTTTCGAGGCAACGAAGTCTTCGCAAATAAAGTTTTGTTCTTCTTTGTCCCTTTAAGAATGCAAATGCATGTAAACATATACAGGGTGCCTCAGTTAATTCTAGCCAGAGTTTAAAAATACGCCAACGCTCTCTATGACGGCTAGACCAAATTCATGTTGCTTACCATTGCATGGAGTAAGTCACACTACTTTTTGTGTTCTTCTTAATTGCTTATTAGGCATGTTTAATTAACTAACTTCTGAAGCAACGAAGCTGGACAAATAATTACAATAATAAAGTTGTAGATCAGTTTAAGAACGTCTGACTAGACAGTTTCTAATTTTCTATGCCAGACACATACACCTGGAAAGCGTGAGCGTCGAGGAGGCCGAGACACGCCCAGTGATGTCACTCTTTTTCGGCATCAGCGTAGCAGACGGTGCTCGCAGTTCAGTGTGCTTTGTGCGCTTGCGCATCGTCGGCAGATTTTGTTACCTTTCGAGAATATTAGACACTGCCATATCCCGCACTCAGCTCTCCCGTGATACTGTTACAAAAATTGCGGGGTTGTAATATTTGCTAGCGGCCGCACAAGCGATAACAGCTTCGTCTGCTTATCGCTGTCATCAACCGCCGCCAGGGTAGCATACCGTTTGCACGCGGAACGTTAGGAAGCACTGCAATCAGGACGCGCAGAGACGTGCAAGCATGCATGTCACGTGGTATTTTTCTGTATTTCGCGGGCACCTGTAGTTAGCAGAAAAACGCTAATACTTAATTGATATTAAGTTGAAAGCTGTCTACTCGGGCGTTTTAGAAACCGATGTACAACTTTCTCATTCTAATATTTCGCCCGGCATCGTTGATTCAGTAGTTAATTAAACATGCCTAATTAAGCAATTAATCAGTGCACAAAAAATAGTGCGACCTACTCTACGCAATAATAAGCAACAGGCATTTGGTCTCGTCGTCAAGGAGTGCATCGGCATATTTTTAAACTCTGGCTAGAGATAGCTGGGAATGGCAGTTCTTTTCAGGCTGATGCAAAGCTCTGAGCCTATTCGTGACTGCCGCGGCACTCCTAGAACGGCGCATACCCGTTGCTTTGATTGTTAATTACAATGAGGCTCGCTACGACATATACATACAGGAAAAGAGAGAGAGAAAGAGAGAAGGGGGAGATATGCCTTAATCGATCCAAGCAGTTGTAACTTAGCGTGTCCTACTTGCTAACGATCTAGCCTCAAACATGATTTCTCATTACTTGCTCAGGTCTCCGTTAAGCCATATACACTATGTCACGAATCGCTGAAAGCATTACCGAAAATGCTTGAAGGACGAAAATAGTTAGGCCCGTAAGTAAAACGGTGACCTTCCGAGGGCCTACAGACATGCGAGAACCTCCATATATTTGGAGACTTCCTTTCCTCATATGCCTGTAATGGCCGCTTCGGGGAGACGTATATATAACGGACCATTAGGTAAGAGTGGTGTTGCTTTTCTTGATTTTTATACGGCTTTCTGGCGAGGAAATGCCGAAAAAAAAAAGCGGCATATCCTGTAGACCGCGAGCCCTCGTAGACGCTTCAGCTCGTGGCATCTTTCCTGTTTTGAAGGGGAAGCAACGGCAGACGATTATAGATAGATGTTGTACCTATTTCCGATACCTTAGCACAAGGTGTACATTGAAGCAAGAAACAAGGAGAGGGTGAGAGCTGGGCATAGTGAATAGCTCGGGCCCCGTTTTCACAGAAATATCTTACGTTGGTGTTTCTCTGACGTGGTCATTTTAGCATATCCTGATGTTGGACGTACTATTAGCCAATGTGTCCCGTAAATAGAAAGTAGCTGTTACAAACGACAAGCCTTGCGAGTTTGGCCCTGGATTACCACGCTATAGTGTACAGTTAAATTACTTCTTGGTGGCGAATTAGGTTGGCAGAGTCTAAGTGCGCAGATAACCGACCGAAAATAGCTACGCGGCCAATATTCTCACGGTTAAAGACGTGCGAAAACTTTCAGTAAGTTGTGCGGCGCTCGAAGGCCGGGACACGCAGACGCTGACATAATTCGCATAATAACTCTATCATTTCATAATCATGAACACGTGCGGACCTTGAGCGTTCTGGCGTCACGGCGGGAGCGCTGTAGCGTACTTGCTGCCTCTTTGCCATATAAGTTCCAGGCTAAATGAAGAAATAGGAAGGAGGCGAATTCGCGGAGCTTTCCTTTTGTAGGCGATATTTTCCGATTTGACGGCTGCCTTTGTTTGAAATAGTATGTCCAGTGCCTAGATTAGCTGAAGTTTTCTCTTAGGAAAGAAGCTTAAGAGACTTTTCCTAAGTACAGGCTCAGGTATATAGTTAGTCGTCCTCTAAGTAATGTACCGGAATCAATAATACTGGTCAGCGTGTCTCCCCTGAAGCTTTATGTGCAAATGCGAACAGCGGAGTGGTTATCGACTGTCGTAATAGTTTGGAAAAGACCTGTGCTCTCGTTACCTGATGGTCTTCATCTCCTAGCGCTTTGAACTTATACGCTGTCTGGCGTGGACGGACCATAACACGTGCTGACCGTGTGCATGCATGCATATATCGGCCAGTTCAATGCCGATCAACAGAAGTGTAACCACCTTAGAGACTATAGCACTAACGTTTACGATGCGTTCAAGACGTCACGCTGTACGAATGCTGCTTCTCTCTGCGGGTGAATTAACGTATCACAAGATTCTTGAGAAAAACGTATGCCTGTTAGACACCACTGCGTCGCGTTCCTTGAAAATGTTACTATTTTGGTTCTCTGAATAAAGTAATGTTTAAGTAAGCGCCCTGAGGAACTAGAAAGCTCCGAAAAGCTTACCAAATCGCCAATTGCTCACCAAATGCTTCGCACAATATAATACAGTGCTCGTTGTTTTTTCTCTTTTTTTCCCCCGGAGACCGTATCGCATATTCCTTATCAAGTTCCATCAGTTTACCGTGGGCCAGCTCCCGTGGCAGCATTGTCTGACGACAGTCTTCCGTAGCACAGTGTGAACCTGCATAACTTGCCTGTCGCTCCACCACATAGATATATACCAGTGCACCGTGGCTGCCAGGTGTGTCCTATCGCGTTATCAACGCGAAGTATCATTTCTCGATCTATTTTTCCTACATGTCCAGAACGCCTTCGATCAATATGGAACAACTGAAGATAAGAGGCGCCTATAATGATCGGCTATGCTACAGCGATGTCCGTTTCTTATTTTCCTACAATTTTGCGGGTCATTCGTCGCTCGGGGTCCTCTGATACGAGCGCTCGTCGGTGGTTGTGGGGCCGCGGTATTTAGCGGCATTTTGCCGTAGCCCCCTAGGGCTCGTTCGCTGCCACAGTATTCGTCCGCTCGCTCCATGCCTGTGCAGCAAGGTGTAATCGTGGATACAGCGAAATGCGAGTGAGTGAGTGAGTGAGTGAGTGAGTGAGTGAGTGAGTGAGTGAGTGAGTGAGTGAGTGAGTGAGTGAGTGAGTGAGTGAGTGAGTGAGTGAGTGAGTGAGTGAGTGAGTGAGTGAGTGAGTGAGTGAGTGAGTGAGTGAGTGAGTGAGTGAGTGAGTGAGTGAGTGAGTGAGTGAGTGAGTGAGTGAGTGAGTGAGTGAGTGAGCGAGCAAGCGAGCGAGCGAGCGAGTTAGCCGTACATGTGAGCAGAAGTTCGCATGTGTTGTCGAGATATCTGAAATTCGAAATATCAACGTCCCAACCGTAGAGCTTCGAACAGAAATCACTTGAAAGAAGTTTGGCGGTCAGTTCGAGCTGCGTGGGTGACGTATGGTTCCGCCAAAATGGGACGTACAGGCAAGGCGCATGTGAGCTTGTCTACACTTCGTCCTTCTCGCTTCGAACGACATTACTTCGCGAATTGATAAATTTCAGCAGTACATTAGAATAAAAATAAATGATCATATATAGAAACGAAACCGCCGTAAATACAGGCACATTATCTTGACCCTTTTTAAGCCGTTGAGGGACGAAGCAGAGATTCCGGATAGAGACGGTAGTCTGTTCCATAAGCGGCCAAATACCCCTGATATGCAACCCGCATCAGTAAAATAACGGAATGCATACACACTACGCATCTGAAATGCTAATAGAACTAGTGCAGACGAAGCTGTCCACAGTTTATTCAGTCCCTATGCAATGTCAATGTGGCTGCCAAAAGAAACGATCGCGACATCGAAAAGACTGTGGCGGCCCTCGGGGAGCGACTGCACAGCAGGTCTCGAGGCGCACAGATCCATTTAGAGGCGGAATCAATCCAGGCCGTCTCAATCTAGAGCGGCTCCATACGCAACTGCAAAGCTTCGAGAAGGGGGGACAATAAGCAATTGAGTCGAGGTCCGTAGGAAAAAAATAAACGATGAAGAAGGCGACGTTGTCGGCTCGGTCGCAGGCCAGGGCCACAGACATATTGCTGCGTGACTGTCGTTGCACGCTGTCCCGGTGCAGCCTGCGGCGACCGAAAGCTTTCGACAACGACAGTCTTTTGTCGCGGGGAACGGGACTTCTATCGCGCGACGCGTATGCTCAACGCCGTCGCCTTTTTGCCACAGGGTGGTGGAACTCGCGTACGGCGTAACGAAGGGAGGAGAGTGAGGACGACTACAAAGGCGTTGTCCCGCGCATTGCTTTTGTCGTGCCGCGGCTCGCGCCACCCTTTTGTTTGAGATATCCCTCGCGGGACAGTGACGCTTTGTCGACGTGAAGCAACAAAAATAAGCGAGACGTTGCAATCGCTTTCAAGGTGAACTCGAGTGAATATCGCCGCAGAGAAAGGCCGGACTTGACGAAATCGGCGGGGGCCTCCCGCGTGCGAGGTCTACGAAGGTGGTGGCTTTATAGTTCGCTTTTGCGGGGGCATTGGTCACGGTGTGTGCTTTTATTTGCTCGCGACGTTACTCCGCGAGGCTTTCATTCAAAGAAGCGTCGCTTGTCGGGCCGTTGGCTTGTGCTCAGCGCGTTTTTGTGTCGACAGTTTTTCGCTGCTTCTGTAATATCGCGCCGTGTGTACTAAAGAAGATAAAATACTGGCGCATTATGTCGTTCTGTCGTCGTGTTTTATGTAAGATGTCCATAATGCAGCAGAATGCACTCTGAGCGCGAGGAGTTAGGTGATGACACTCGTCGGAGACCTTTGTGTTTCGATTGCGTGCATCATGTATTCATCGTTGTTGACTCTTCAATGAAGACACGTTACGTTCTCCACTACGTACATTATAACTCTAAGAAGAAACTCTTACCTTTGCCGCATTGTCCTTCTGGTGTGACTAATGGTTGCAAAGTGTGCATTGCCTGTTTTTATCAATCATGTGACAATGACACTCGCACAGGCCCTCTCAGTAGGCTGCACAACATTCAAAGTGTGCATTTTGCACGCAGGTAATCACGTAATATTGAAGTGACTCACATGTTCGAATTAGCGCCGAGGTAGCTGTGGGTGCCATTTTCATGACACCGTTCCTGGAGCGCATTTTGGGAACAAGGGAAAATACGGCACCTCAGTACTAGCTGTGTGCATGCAAAAAAAAAAAAAGCCAGGTATGCGGTGGTCAAACCACTTATGAGCTTTGCAGTCCGAGACGCACTGATGAGAGATCAATATAATGTGTGTTTTAACCATGGAATGTCGCTCGCCATTCGTCGAAGATTTGGTGTGTCTAGGCGCAATTCTTGTCCCTTCAGAAGTAAGCAGCAGCTTTTTCAAGTCCAGAGCACAAGGTCAGTCGATCAACATCAATAATATTATTTTGCGTATTGGAAGATACAACCACGAATCCGCCTAGAGCAGCTAAAAGCAAGCCGACGGGTGACCAGACGATTACAGTGCGGTAATTTGTAGGAGTAACGATCCACTGTACACGGTACATGCGCAAGCACAAGCTGATATAGCTCCATGTACAGGGTCGTCCGCTCTTAGGTTGAACATGGCTCAGCGTGGCGCCAGCCTATCCGGCGTGGTCGCCAATCGAAACGAAGCGGCCTAGACGCGAACGGGCGTGCCGCTCTTGCTGTATTACGGCAAATCAAGAGCCGCGCGCTCCACTATACTGTAGCAGGCGACTCGAAGTAGCTCCCGTGGGTCCTTCTGCGCCGCATCGCTTGGATGCGCGGCAGCGACGGATGGACTGGCGCTCCGTGGAGTGCTGTCATACGCTGCCACGCTGAGCCGTGTTCAACTTAAGAGTGGGCGAGCCTGTACCATATGCCATAACACGGCAATGGGAAGGCAGGACTGTTCAGCTTCAACTGATCCGTACTCGAGCGAACGGCAGCTCAGTCCGCTGGGCTCCTGGATCACAAGGTTCACCCACTGCAGAGCGTAGAAGCTAGCTGGTCACGCTTACTTGCCTCATGAGCTGCTCTGATAATTTTGTTACTCTGTCTCTTCACATCGCCGCTCACCAAACTAGTGCTCCGACATACGAAAGTTTTGAAAGTAATCACAACACTTATAGTACTTGACCACAGAGAATAAAAACAACGAATTCTTTCACCGCAGCACGAGAACGTTTATTCAGGCAACACTAACGGAACCCAAAATACACGTGGACAGCAGCTAAGATACGAGGACCTAAATTTTATTGAAAAGCGTGAGAGGCATGCCACGGGTCACAATTGCGAAGCTGTAATAGCACAACCAAACGACTTGATGACTTTATTCTAGTGCTCTAAATGGAAACAGCACATATTCCGTGTCAAGAAGAGGGTCGTGAGATCGCAAGCATCAAGACGAATACAGTGCGCTCGCTAAGTTGTCTGTGAATCTATATACACTATAGCATCTCAGTTTGAATGTACGTTAAATTTTGCAAATAAGATCCCTTTATCAAATTAGACAGTTCGCAGGTCACAATATGACGCCACACTGTACTCGCTATTTATACACACCGGAGCCAGTCGAGCCTTCGGCATTCCACACACGTACAAGCGGCGTGCCAAAATCTATTCCCGGCCCGCGGCGGTCCCAATTACTGGCCGCCACGCCTCCTGCTTGCAATCACAATGCCGCTGACGATTCCAACTCCGCAAACCGTGAGCTATCAAATGACCGGAAGCGCGTAGGTGTAATGCGTATATAAATACAAGCCGCCCTAGAAAATGAAAAGATTTGGAGCTATTGAAAGTCCCGAGTCGCGTGCCAAAGCTTCTCTCTGCGCGAGCTTCTCACGCGATGAGAGTTCGCGAACCAGGAAAGAAAATATAAACCGAGGCTCCGCTTTTTAATATACCGACGACAACAATGGGTCCCACGTTGCCTTCCGGAATCGCGGGGGCGTTTCACGCATTGCGATGGCCGCGATGCTCGAACTAATCTCTCGCTAATCAAGCACGCGTACCGCATGTGCTTCATCGGCGAGCAGCCGTAGTCATTGTTTCCCAGTGCCCTCCTTATGAATAGTGCGAGCCTTCTTGAGAACGGCGCTTTCGAGGCAGATGCCGTGAAAGGGCGGCCGGTGGCGCGCGTGTTCGATTAAAAGCGTGGCTCGCGAATGTACACGCGTCGAAATGTGACGCTCTTCCTAGACCTGACGTCATGTAGCCTTAATTCGCGCGCACTGGGAGCATGAGATCCCTATTGCGAAAGAGCGCGTGAAATAAGACATCTTTGTTTTGACCGTTCAGGTTGGCTTCTGATGCAATGTTCGCGCGAGACATTCGCAGAACTCCACAGACTTCCAAAGACATTCCGTGGGCACAGTTGGTAAATACTCACCAAGTTTGATATAAACTTCCTAGAGCCTCCTCGTTCCTAGCAGCAAGGACTACACAAAGGGAAAAAGGTTTAGGGCACTTTCACGTAAACCTATTCCTGTATTCGCCCGAAGATCGCGTATTCGATCCCAGCCGAAGTGAAGTGGTCGCATTTCGATGGAGGCGAAAATGCTTGAGGCCCGTGTACGTTGATTTGCGTGCACGTTAAAGAACCTCGGGTGGTCGAAATTTTCGGAGCCCTCCACTATGGCGTCCTTCATTATCATATCGTAGTTTCGGTCGTTACACCTCAACAATTATACCATCGTGAATTTGCGAACGTATATGCGATTGTGTCATAAAAGCCTCCTAAAAGACAACAAAAAACAAAAACCAAAACGAGACTTAACAGAAGGCAAGCATGACAGCCTGTGCAAGAACAGCTGTGACCACACCACGGTGGACCACCCTCCTTTCCGACGTATGCTCTCGTTCTTTAAAGGCCTTTGATGCCTTGCGAGAAAGACTGACGTTGTGTGTGTGTGTGTGTGTGTGTGTGTGTGTGGGTGTGTGTGTGTGTGTGTGTGTGGTGTGTGTGGGTGTGTTGTGTGTGTTGTGTGTGTGTGTGTGTGTGTGGTGTGTGTGTGTGTGTGTGTGTGTGTGTGTGTGTGTGTGTGTGTGTGTGTGTGTGTGTGTGTGTGTGTGTGTGTGTGTGTGTGTGTGTGTGTGTGTGAAAACTTTTATTTACAGAAGTCCTGAGGCGCGACCTTTACAGGCCGAGGCGGGCCGCGCCCACGATGGCACCATCAGGCCTAGCCCTTCAGCGACATTGTGGGCCTTCCGGACAGCCCGTAGCTGGTCTTGAGGCGATGAACTGCGACTCTCACGAACCCTAGAGAGAGACCAGTGCCGCCATTTTTTTTAGCCAGCCAGCTGACAGCGATGACCGATGCCAGGTCTGAGTCTGAGAAGGAGGTTTGAGTAAACACCCAGCACGGGATCAGTTTGCGAGTGCGAAAGAACCGCAAGGCCGTAGGTGTTTTGATCATTCTGTATGCTAATGAGCACGCGCCAGCATGCATATGTTAATGGTGCTATGGCTTAGCCACCGTCTATAATATTCAGCAGTCGCCCTCCCACAAGTGGGACACGTGTTTAATTTGGAACTCTTCGTGTTTCTTTGAGGTCAGCGCCGACTTGGCATTACAAGTAGACAAGCTTTCTAATTGAATTACGCGACGCTTTTTCGGAGTTATTCCTCTCAGCAGAACACATTACCGAACCATTATACTTAAAGGTGGTGTATAACTGCGAGAGAACAAGAAAGCCACCTCTCATATCCAACAGAGAAGGAAAGGCCAAAGGTCTCCCGAATTCTCCTGTGTGGTTGAGTGAAAAGTGAAAAAAAAAAAAGAAAAAAGAAGAAGAAAGAAATAGAGCTGACACAAGTTTGAACAGGCACTACTGTAATGACTAACAGAACTGCAACTATAACATATTATATATACAACTAGACGTAAGCATTCTTCATCGGAATGTTTGAACTCCGCTTTCGAAACATTGAAAAAAATTTTGCAAACAGCTGAAGAAGAAATTTATAGGAGTTCCTTCTTTTCTTTAAACGTACCCCTTTGATCCATATGGGTGTCAGAAATGACGAAAGCTTGTGGCAAATTTTGGCAGGATGTTGAGCGTACATAAGCGGCGGACAAAAGAAGTCCCTTCGCTAAGTAATCAAACACAAAGTTCAAAGACTTCTCTACAGCCCTACAGCTTCCTTGATGTACGACGGGCACTCACACGTTCACCCTTCGCACTTGATCCGACAAGTTGCCAAGTGTGGCTGGGGGTTACGAGAAAAACAGCGCCGAGAGGACGTGCTGTCAGCTGAACAATGTGCGCACACACCAGGAAGAAAATAAAAATGGAGACGGAGTCGTCCTTTAACCCCTGGCCACCCGTGTCGACAGCCGAGCCCGAACCTCCTCCGATCCAACATGGCGTCCACTATACACCTGCTCGAACTGTCGGCGTCCTTTTTAACAGGAGCGCGGAGCACGCTGCGGCTTCTACACACGCAGTGCCGAGAGAAAGGAGCAGCAAAATACTAACGTAAACGCACAGGGAAGCGCAAACCACCGCGTGTGCGACGGACAAATGTTTGGCGAAAGGTCGCGCTGCTTCGGCGGCGGCCTGTGAGGGCACACCACGCAGCTCGTTCGCGGTGAGCATTGTTTGCCGCTTCTGCCGCATTGCCGTTCGCAGTCTTCTTTGCAGGCGCATGCACCTTTACCGCGTGGCGCCTTCCCTTCGCAGATTAAGGACGAGGTAGATTGTACGGGCTTCCGTGTTGTTCCTGCGCTGCGTGTGTGTCGTATAAGCCACGTCGGGGCAAAGCCTGCGGTCGCACGCGTCCGCCTTGAGAAAACAGTACGGAAAGACTGAAATAGGTATATGCTGCCATTAGAACTTCATTGAATAAAGTTGGTGTATAAAGAATGCAAGATGCAGATAAGGCGAGCTAATATTGTGGTGAAATATTGACTGTCTGTTTATCACGTTACGAATAAATGCCGGGGTCCGCATTCACGAAGAAACGTCTTACGCTGGAATGGTACGTCAAATGAAGTTTTAGCCAATTGTGGTGCTTGACATATCATTGGCGAATGTAACTCGCCTATGGGAAAAAAGAAAAGCTTCGTGAATTTGGCCCCTGGCTTACAAGAGGCGCCTTATAGTACGCTGGAACTCTGCGATTGATATTTAGCGCTATACTTAACGTACACTTGTGTCACGCAGACTGCGCGGTTTGTGGCAGAAACTAAAGCCTGCTCAGAAAAGGGTCCGAATTCATAAAACTTTTCGCACTTTTTTGTTGTTTCTACCTAATTACCCGCCACGGTGGTCTGGTGGTTAAGGTGCTCGATTGCTGACCCGCAGGTCGCGGGATCGAATCCCGGCCGTGGCGGCCGCATTTTCGATGGAGTCGAAAATGCTTGAGGCCCGTGTACTTAGATTTAGGTGCACGTTAAAGAACCCCAGGTGGGCGAAATTTCCGGAGCCCCCCACTACGGCGTCTCTCATAATCATACCGCGGTTTTGGGACGTTAAACCCCACCAATTATTATTATTATTATCATCTCTGCGTAATTCAACCAGCATTAGGAATGTCTAAAATATTCTGCGAACAATTTCAACATATGTTTTTTGACAATATGCTTGCCCACAAGAACATCATCGCCACTGAGCCCTGCAACGGGCACAAATGATAGAGACAGAATGCGGGGAATGAATATAGAACTCCGCAAGCAAACATCTTGCGGCGTACACTACTCGTCTATCACGGCAATGCATGCTGTGACCCAGCCTTAAATTTCAACAATATAAAGTCGTGAGTCATGACGCGCCGAATATAAGTCGGAAGTACGTCTCGTGTGGTTATCTTTAAGCGAGGTGTCACGTTCAACGCTTTTCCAACTTGTTTTCGATTGTTTTGCTTGGTGAGACGCTACCGCTTCGACTCGTATCATGAGCGCCTTCTCGTGTGAGCACCACTCAAACCTTGAGCGCATTCTGATGTTTTGAGGGTGACTAATATCCTAAGCACCTTATCATGTTACCAGCCCGTTCTCGCGACTGCCAGGAGTGCCGAAGGTGCATGCGGCCTTTCAGAGGACACGTGACTCAGTGAAAGTTTCTAATTGCGACCCTGAGTGCACGTACGCGTCTATGCTCTTTTTATACATTCGTGAATTCCGAACGTTTTCGTTTGCCTCAACCTTCACCTATCTTTCTTGCCTCGTAAGTACAGCTTTCAAGACCCGTGGCGAGGCTGACACCTCAATTCCCCATTGTGGCCGGCATCTCACGCGCAACCAGCGATGCTGCGCAGCGTATCCAGCATCTCGTGCCGATTAAACTATACCGTGACCTCCAGCCATCATCTAATTTCTTTCGCGTTTATGAATAAACGGCGCAGCCTTGAGAGCACTAACCAGCGGCACTCCCAGCAGCCTGCTTCGCGGCTGCTGTGCGGCTGTCGGCGGCAGCGCTTGTTAACTACCCTCAAGGCCAGGTCGCATATGCATATAAACACTTGAGAAACGGAAAGGTGTGGCCTGCGTGTTGTCGGGGCAGCTCTGCTACGGGTTTGTGTGAGCTACAGGCGAGATGCGTGTTTCAGCATCGACTTGAGCTCTGAGTTTAGAAACATGGAGTTTAGGAGCATGAATCATTGGTTACGATTATCATCACCACCACCACCACCCCCACCACCACCACCACCACCACCCCCCCACCACCACCACCACAACAACAACAACAACAACAACAACGATGACGACGACGACGACGACGACGACAGCATCGAAGCAAAGCCAATAGATTACTTAAGCAGGAAATTACTCGTTTAAGTGATATGACTTGCGTATCAGTTCGCATTCCTTGAATACTTGACGGTAGCGGTCGCTTTGATAAGTGATTTCAACCAGACAAGCATTTTTTGCCGTTGTATTATGCCGGCTCTACTGGAACATCATGTCCGCACGAATATGGCTTCATACGCCTACGATTACGTGCATAGTTCTTGACACTAGGAGTAGCCGACACTGTCTAAATCAGGGGTCTCAAAAAACGCGGCCCCCGGGCCGCATGCGTCCCGCGAACCTTTCGCTAGCAGCCCGCGGCCTGCCCATGACTGTCTTCGTCAAATATTTCTTTTTTAGTTTCTTAGTAAGTATGCTCGTGAGCTGCACAGACGTGACCGGTTTCAATCATTCTTTTCGAGATGCAATCCATTAGGTCACCATTTGTTGATACATAACCGTGGAACGAAAACTGTACATTTCAGAATCGGCGTCGATTTCAGTCATTCTGCAGATCGGTAAGAAATGAGCCATAATGAGATAGGAAACAGGTTTTCTTTCAAATGACAACGTTAGCTGTGATCTTGTTCAGGCGCACCCCCCCCCCCCCCCCCCCCCGCCCCCACCCAGTCATTCCGCTTCACAGTGCCCTTGCGGAACTCCATGTAATGTAGTGTTTGCGGGCCCGTTGGATGTGGTGAGTTTGAGACCCCTGGTCTATATATTCTCCAAAATTAGTTTATCTTGCCGTGTCAAACAAAAAAAAAGAAAGAAGAAAGAAAGAAAGAAAGAAAGAAAGAAAGAAAGAAGAATGAAACGGCGATAGCTGATTGGTAACCGGAAGATGTACTTATTAGCATTGAATGTGGCAGACTAATTACATATAACCTAATTCAAAAGCAAAGCTTCGTGAATTCGATTAACCCAGAATTTCGGTAGCCTACTTTAGGAGAGGTTTCTTTCTTAACAATCCGCGTGCGTATCATCACACGCAAGTCCCTGATATGAATCACGCAGATCTGTGAAAACCAATGCCACATTCGTTGATAAGAGCGTGCCATCACTGTGGCGTAGACTTCCCATCCTATATTTTGTTATCGATACCTGACAGCGCTGCATTTATTATAGATACTTCACTCACGAAGGGAGAAAGAAAGCGAATTTATATTGCCCACTTCCAGCGATATCAACTAACGTTTCCCACTTCTCGAGGTACAGAGAGCCCTATCATTACCGGGACAGGGTACAACATCTTATCAGCAAATCTGGGCCGAAATAGAAACGTCTCCACCGAACGAACCTTAAAACCGGAATTTTTTTTCGCCTTCGCTGTATCAACGCTTGACGTGTCTAGTATCTCGGAGTACACGCATAATGAGGTCATCTTCGACCCACTTAGAGTAGAGAGATCTGCAACGCCTTAGCCGATGCCGATTAGAATGAGCCCGTCACACGGCGATCGTTATCGGGCGGGTCTTTTTTGGCAGATCTACTTCCCGTGTCGTTTATTAAGACGCGTTGCCTTTTTATACGCACGTTTTTGCCTTATTTATGATAAACTGGCGGGTACTGTTATAGATGTTGCGGGCTTCTGGGCTGTGATGTAAGCTATGTCACTCCCTCATATTTTCTTCCTCTAAAGGTAATTGTCCCCAGCTAATGACTAAATTCCGCTCGCAGCGCAAATTCCTTCGTCGCTTTCTGGAGCGTGCCATTCTTAATTATTGGTTCTTAATTCTTTTTTTTTTGCACGGCGAAGTGTGTTATTACCTCAGAGATATGTCTTTCCGTCGTCATTCGACAGGGACAAGACAAGTAGCCGATGTATCTTTGTTTCTTAGTATCGCTTTTCCGCGCTATAGGATACAGCTTCTCCTCGGGCCAAGGAAAAAATAATAAGAAAACGTCACTTTGGGTTCGAAGCACGAGCAAAAAGGTAAAAGCAAAAGCCGTCATGTATGCGGCGAACAGCTGTAATCAGTCGCAATTAACACCTGTCCGCGCGCTATCCCAGCATCGGTCGCGTTTCCTGATGGCCCTTCTCCCATTTGGAGAATTAATTGAAGCGTTCCCTCCAGGAGGAGGCGCGATCTCGCGTACATTGTGGCCCGCGGGTAATACGAAGATAATAGGACTTCTTCAGGATACTAGGCGCTGTATTGCGAAGGTTCTGTCGCAACCGAAGGCGTCGCCATGGGCAGAGGAGTTAGGTTGTCGCGTGGACGTGCCACTGGGGTCATCTGGAAGTGTCGCTTCCGTGGACGCGAGGGCCTACTTCCAGGAAAGATGTCGAACAGAAGTAACTCTTCCAGACTTTATGAGTGGCGTAGTCAGTAGCGTGGCCAGAAACTTTTCTTCGGGTTGGGGAGGGGGGGGGGGGTTAGGTGCATATGGTTGAATTATACTTTAAGTATGCGTGCGTGCGTGTGTTTCTATGTGTGCGTGCGTACATACACATGCAAAGTTGATAAATTTCGGGGGTGGAGGCTGAGCCCCCAAATCCTCTCCCTGGCTACGCCAGTGGTAGCAGTATAGTCACGCTAGTCACGTGACCAGAAGGTGTAGTGAATAAAGAAACGAACAAAACGAAATAAACTTCCTTGGCGGGGCGGGGTTTTGAACCCGAGCCCTCACAGCCCGAAGGCAAGTGTAATAACCGCTGGGATATACACCCACTCTTGCAGGATTACTTATACTTCTGCCCAGTCGATATGTCCACAAGGTGTAAGCGCGCGCATTTCAAATCTAGCGGCGGATTTACGACACCACGTGATCTAGCTAGAACGTCGCATACACTCGCCCGCTTGCAGCTTCGCTGATGAATGGTTTCCACGGCGTGTAACTGGCTGAATTTTCATGTTTAAAGTTTTGAACATGATGATGACGGTCCACGAAAGATCGCGAGAACTCCTGTAGCGCGCGTGCTTAGGACAGCGTGCGCTCGTTTCTCCTTTTGCTTGCTGTCAGTATTCGTTCCTCGTACACTGCTGCGCGTTAAAGACGTAGACAAGAGCACAGCGACGCACACGAAGCGCACTCCGTGTCTGTCTCTATGCTCTCGTCTACGTCTTTAACGCGCAACAGAGTACGAGTAATGGCAAACCAACAAGCCCAAGTATAGTTACCCTTCTACAGTATTCGTTCGTTGCGCAAATGGGCACCCAGCGAAGCCGGGGAGAAAAGAATTGTGTAGACGTCTGCAACCGCATTCAAACAACTCGATTAATTCACACTAATTCTGTTCTTCAAGGACCACGCTCACAAAAGTGCTGTTTACCCATTCGCAGCCGGGCTTCGTTAGTATGTCCGGAGTCAGGATTGGCCTAAATATTGATTGGCTTGCGAAGATGTTTTTGTGAATATGGCCCGGTTCTTTCGCGAATGAACGTGTTCACAAGTCGCCTTTTTCACTACAGCCATTCGTCTCACTTTATCTCTGTGCATGTGCACGATGCAATAAGTAAATTATTTCCTTTTTTGTGATTAGCATACCCAAACAGAGTTCTATTTTGTTTCATTGTCAATACTGCCGTCGTGGTTGTCGCCATTGTTGCTTTTGGTGGTGCTGGCGGCAGTGTAATTAAGATTGCTCGTAAACATATCTCAATAAAGTCCTCATTTCAATGTAACTCGTTGTAACTATCCCGATGGACAACGTGCTCATTAAAAGTGCTAGGTGTTATGGCGTAGTAGTCACCACCCTATCGTCCAGGGCGCACGCCACCCCTGGCGGGTTTCGTGTCTACAATCTTCGATCGCTTTTTTCTTATTGTGTATCCGCACTATAAACGTCAGCACCGTCGTTGATTTACTTTACGAGCGTGACACACGCTGCACTCGATGTAAGCTGTAGGTTGCCCTCGTTCGCCACTATGGAGTCGAGATGGGGGAGGGGGGTGGGGTGAAGGAGTAGTACGCGGCGTACGTCCCATTAGGTAAGTGCACTCTATAAGAAGGTTGAGGCGCGGCAGTCGTTAGGCCGTTAGGACATACTGGTACCAGCACCCTCAAGCACCCAAACCAATGGCAGTTCATTGGCACCTTTACGTGTTGCTCGATAGGAATCTTAGAGGCTGACTGTAACGCTCAGTGATTGGTCGCCGTTGCCCGTTCCGGAAGACACACAACCGCTCACGCGATGCGGCGTGTTCACGCCGCCGCGCCAAGTTGTGGAAGGAGGGTATACTTCAGGTACTGCGGGCGCTAGAGAAAATTCAGGAAACCACTTTGCAGGGCGGGTGTCCGGGTAATTACCAAATTGGCGGTGCCGCGACGTCGATAAGACGACGTCGACAAGTGCGCGTGCTGAATGCAGAGACACGCAACATGCACGACGAGCGAATGCGTCGCAGCTGCAGGTCGTCCAGGGAGTATAGGCAGTAAAACACCGCGGCCGCCCGTTCGAAGCGACGCCGACGCGTGCAACGCTGATTGAGAACGAGGATTATAGGGCGAGTGTACATTAGGAAAGCGTGTCGCTCTAGACCCCCACGCCTGATTGTGCCGGGTAATAAAATTTGCATCACCACCCACTTCGTGCTTCCTTTTATGGCCCGATTACGGCGTGGATTTGTTTGCTCTCGCTCCGCGGTCTGGTTGTGTCTAATAATAATACGGGCGTCAAGTATAATTGGAGACGCGCACGTATATATCTGAGTATGGGAGGGTTCTTTAGGTATGCTTATAGACCTGCTTTGTGACGTTTTTGTTGTTTTTACTGCTCGGTTCCATTGTCTAACGCACCTGGGCGCGCTGGGCTGATGATATTACCAGCAGACCGAAGTTGGGATTTGAGGTATCATCGGCATTCTATTCAGATCTCGGTTCTGTGAGAATGAGGTCAGACCGCGAATTCCAGAGAGCCTTTCGTTTGCAAGTGAACCTTGCTGGTGGCTAACCTCTTTGGCTAATCATATCCCCGACATTAGGTTTAGCTGTATCTTTTCTTAGCAACAGTTCCAGCGTGATAAATTTTCTAAATGTGAGCCCCGGGCCCGTACTCACTAAAACTCGTTCCGCTAGAATCGTTTTAACAGAAAATTTTCATTCAATCCTGACACTGCTCGTGTTATATATTACATGCTAGCTGACCAATGGTAATAAGCTCTTACAAAAGACACGCCACAGTGTCGAAATATATGAAGCTGCTTTGTTCGAAAGAGTAGTTTGCAATTACCCGATTGGCTAGACGTACCATGTTGTTGTGGTCAGCGCTCGATGGCACGCGTTCCTACAACGTTCCTACACCACAACGCATGAATTTCTACAGTACCAGAGTCTCCGTATCCACAGGGAGGTTCTTACGCTAGACCTGTTCATAAGCGCACATCCCACTCGGTCGTTCTTTCGGGCGTATTAGCGAAGGCGCCCGGCTTATGTCAAGATCTTTGTGGACTCTATGCCAGATGTTCCCCCCAATGTAATGATAACGTTCAGTACGCCGTTGAAGTTGTGCTACGGGCATTTGAATTTCTACAATATTATCCCTTGACTACGTATTAATCCTGTACGTAGCACACCACACTTATCATTGTGACAAATGCGATAAGTTGCGATATTTATGTGTTTTACGCGCTATACATACAGCCACCTTACAACCACACGCTACTACTTACCGATCGCCACTCCTTATCACTTCGTTCGATCCTGGCCGCGCAGGTGGCATTTCGCCTCCGTCGAAACGCTGGAAGCCGGTGTACTGTGCGATGTCATTGCCCGTTGAACAGATGTTCGAAATTTCCGGAGCCCTCCGCTACGGCGTGCCTCATAATCATATCGTGGTTTCGGCTCGTAAAACCCCATATATTATCGTTATTAACGTTACCATTTCTTGGCACTCTTTGGCCGTTCATTGCCCTTGAGCCACGGGGAGCTACACATCATCGCCATTACCGTGCTGTTACGTCACGATCCGGAGCGTCAGATCTGCGAAGCGTGAATGTGTGGGCCCCAATGATTACTCTCTTCTTCGAGCACATTGATATTTGAGAATGTGAGAACCACGCACAATCTGAGCAGTGGCCAATCTATGAAATAGTATTTCGTGAGTGACAGAGAGATAGATAGAAAAAAACTCATAAACGAAGAGTACATAAGTTAACCAGGGAGAGCCCGATTGTTTACCTTATGATGTCTGGAAGGAGAGAAGCCACGTTCACCATCTATTACACGCGCACACATATGCACTAGAGTTCGTCGTTCGGTCAGTCACAGGCGGTTATATAGACCGCAGGATCTTGATAACTGCAGCGCTTCCACCACTTTGTAACCGTCTCGTTGGGAGCGGCTCGAAATAAGTTGCAGTGTCACCACGAGACGTAGTTAGTACGCATATTCCACCGTAGTTTGCAGTTTCTAGCCTGTCCCTTGGACATTCGCGTAGAAGTAAGAAAGATGCGCTATGGAGTGGGATATGTTTATATTACTCAAAATACCTCCGTTGATATCAACACTACTGAATGTAAAGTACTAAATTGTTTCACCAGAGTGCTCTGAGAAAACTGGCATTGATAACGCTCCAACCGAAATATCAGTAAAAGAATGTTTTTTTAAGGGTTTGACAAACGCTTCCGAACGAATCTACAAGGAGGGCGAAAAAGGCCAGCAGTTCTGCAAACGTGTGCCTAAATTGTCAAGCTGTTTTCTTCGCTCTCTTTTTGTCAGTCATAGCTTAGTTGATATGTCCATCTTGAGCGTGATACTTTTGTCGACCGAGATATATGTTTATTAGCCACAGTATAGCTAACACAGTCATACTGCGGCTACGCGTTAGTGTCCTTCAATGTACGTAATCTCCTATATTGAAAAAAAAAGAACAAAACTCTTTTGACAGGACCTCTGCAACACCTGCGTACTGATGAGGAAGGAACTATTCAATAGATAGCCTAAGGTCGCCTTCGAAACCCCGAACGCGGCATTTTGCAATGAACCAAAAGCCATTAAACAACTCATTCAAAGCGAGAAAAGTGGGTTGCAGTCTTCGATAATATCCGTTAACACCCGGTTCAAAGGGACGGCTTTGACGCATTTCAAGCCTGCCTGAGAGTAGCGGCGGCTCATTCGAGGTGACTGCTGCGTCGTTGAAAGGGCCATTTAGGATGTCAAACGAGCCTCTGGGTGGGTCAACTAAACAGCGCGGCGAGTTGTTTTCTAATGCGTCCCGCCCGCCTCCGTCCAACACCTCTCTATCCTCCACTGCTGCCACCGAGTTCCGTCGTTGGTTGGCATTTCAGCGTGCACGCGTGTACATTTATTCCGTTAGAGCGTCCAGGCAGCTTTGTTCTCTTACGGATCGCCCCTGCTCAAACGACCTCGTGATGGGCGATAAAGGTGACGAAAAAAATAAAAAGGTGAATGAAGGAGAGCAGTGTATTCGTACCGCGGCCATCGCCAACATCATTTTCATGACAGGGACACGTTCCAATTCTCTTTTTTTTTGTTTCTCCGGGTGTTTCGGAAGTTGCGGGCCGACCACGATTTAAAAGGTAGCCGAGTTGTGACTCCTTCTCGAAAAGCGGTTCGCGTCAGCCCATGCAGTGACAGCCGCTCAAGCGGCTGTCTGCGAGTACTTTTTTTTATTACTTTGAGTCGATCTACGAGCCTATCTGCACAAGCGTCACCGTGTTGTTGCAGGAGACGTGTAAATTGCTCGTGAGAAGGACAATCGCCGCCGCATCGAGCGATGTCATAGTGCTCACTTCTACGTTGAAAGAAAGAAAAAGAAAAGCGAAGCGTTTATCAAACGAACCTTTCAGCTCGGCTATACGAGCTTCAGTTTCTGTTCCTGTAGAGTGCCCGAAACTCGTTAGTGGAACGGCGGAGGCTGTCTACAATAGAGGAAGCGATTCAAGAAGCAAATGAAGATATCGGGTCACCGCGCAGCTGCACTGAAGAGGGACGGAACATTAGCAATGCGAACACGTGGGGCTGGCCGGGCCATCACGTGTACACCATTGACCATTCAGTCGTGTCGACCTCATAAAGTATCGATTATTTTATTTCTGATTCATTGTCGCCACCATCTTGAACTCTTACGTGACTGTTTACTCAGCTTCGTGCGTAGTAGCGTCAAACTAACAAAGTCACGAAATGCCAAATGCGTCCTTACAGCTATTTTCATGCGTACGACTCTACGGCACTGCCGTTCATTTAGGGGTTACAGGTAGAAGAAGGGCAACGTTAACACTGCAAGATGATGGCACTTAAACGCATCCGTAAAATTGTCTATAGTTGCGACCACGTCTTAAGGCTGTGCGATGCGCGGCCATGGTAGGATATTGTCATGTCGCTTTTGGCGTCATGACAATGACAAAAATAGAATACCTTCTTTTTGTCATTTCGAAAGCCTGTTCTTTAGGCATAGTAATTGGTGGTATCAAAAATAGACACGCAAATTTGCTTCGTGTATAAAGTCTAATAGTGAACGGTATTAAGGCCCACGGATCCAGCGGTCGAGTTCGGGTGGTCGGCCACATCTATCTCTTTTGATTGTCTCCTTCATCGTTACTTGAGTCGCGTGTGGGTGCGTTTAACGTTTACATAAAGAATGAGCAAGTTTCCACCAAAGCCGCACCTAATCAGAGGTGGCACAGTGAAGTTACATCGTCTGAACAGGTCATATGCTATATGTATACCTTCAAAGAATGGTCGAATGTGCGGAGACGACAGCTCAAGATAATCGAGATAGAAGGAAGAGGAAAAAGAAAGGCGAGGAGGTCAGACGGACGCAATGTCCGGTTTGCTACCCTGCACTGGGAGAAGAGAAATGGGGGACGATAGAAATAAAAGGAGAGAGGGAACGACGAGCGAAGCTTCACCTGCGAGTGCATTCTGGCTCCACAGGTGGTCACTGAAATCTGCATAGGTCAGTTGCTGAGCTTGAACAGTGGCACGGCGCTTGGACACCCTTGGAGAAAGTATGCGAGGTACAAAACGACATAAGCGAACACATTGCGGCGGACGCCGCTCGTCGAAGTGTTCGTCAAGCAGTGCGCCACTTCTTAAGATAATCGAGGTATACAAAGAAGTTTGTGTCTTTAGTGTACACAAGCAAACGTGCAATCCATCTCGCCATGTCTGTTCTTGGCATGACGTGACTGCTGCAGGTAAATGGGTCTGTCAACCAAGCTACAACGTACGGAATACACGACCACGTGTTCATTGCAAACGAGGTGTTAACCAATAAAATTCGCGTAACATTTGTAGCGTCTTTACGTCCGTGTGTCAACGAAGGCGCGTACCAACGCACAAAACATCTCTTTCGTAATTTAGCTTTGTGATTGGCTGGCCGATTCCTCTAATGATGAGCACAGCATCAGGATTACCTACTGAGGCTAATATCGGCAACTTCGATTGCAACTCAGATCGACTTAATAATCGCGAACTCCATCCGAATCTGCTGGCCTCAGTGTGTTATCTGGACGCTGACCTCGATACAACAGCGGTCGCCGTTGCGTAGTAGGGCGTTTACAAACCTGGGCCAGCTTCTGTTGTCAAGTAAGAGATGCCTATCTTCCTTGCGGTGGTGTCCGTGGCTTCATAGACTGAACGCTCAGCAATGTCTATAAGCCGGCTGCAGATTCAGAATTGTCTGCTGGCCAGAACGCGGGATCAAATGTCTTGAATGAATGTCGTCAATAAGCCTAATATATTAGGAAAAAGATGAAAATGAACGGTCGTGGGCGTCACCTTAGACATTACGTGAAATTGTTTTGTGATAGAGTATAATTTAGATAATGGTATACATATGCACAGAACGACGAGTTTCGCAGCCTTATTCGACGGCTCGCGTTCTACTTGGGCGTGTCTCAAGTATTACGCCGTCATTTAATTTCCACGCATTGTTTCAGTTCTACAAGCTTTCCAGCTTCGCTTGCGTACAGAAGACGACCTTGCAGCTGCTGCGTTATATTTGGTTTTCCGTAACAACCCTGCAATTGCATTCAAGGTCTCATTATGCATACTGCAACCACGGCGATGCTGATTACCCTCTTTGCTTTTATGTCAGGTCGGCCTCTATTGTTCCCAAATGACTCATTTTAGTCTGTTTCGAGCTCTAAATGTATCGACAGCGGTCACTAACAAAAAGATATTAAACGCCACCGGCAATCGTATTGTGCGGTCTCCGGCGTCATCAAGGCTAATAAATGCTAGTAAAGCTCCTACAGCAGCCGGGCCCCATTGTGAATGGGAACATCTGATATTCATTTTGTGACTATCATCGTCACGATCGGCCTATTTTGCGTGCATAGCTGGACGACGGCCTCTCCCACAGCGATCTACTGTTGCCCACGCATATGCTCGCAAATCTCGGGATATAATCGAACCGCGCAGTCGCCTGCCGTCCTCGTCTGCGTTTCTCTTAACGAATATATATTACTCTAACAAACCACTGATAATCTGTATTACGGATTACGTAACCTGTACACCTCAACCACACTTCCTCTTAATATCATCTAGCATATCAGCTATAGCCTCGTTTGTTTTGTAATCCGTACTGCCATCATTTTTCGCCTTCGCGTTACGTTTATCATATTCTGCTCCGTGGCTTGCAGTACGCTCTCGTAGCTTCATCGCATGTTTCTTTGTTATGAGCCAAGTTTCAACTTGCCAAATTAATACGGCTGTGTACTCTTTGCGTACTTTTATGTGCAAAGAGATGATTACTATGCTTCAGTTCACGGCTCTATGGGCGCTGACCACTCGTGCTCCAATGAAGTGTCTCTCTCCTTGTAAACTGTAACGAGTCAGGCATGAATGGCGCGAAATGAGATAAATGCTTTTACATTTACTATAAGTGATTCTCGTTCTTTAATTTGAACATAACGCCATGGTAAACAAATAACTTATTCGATAACAAAACGGGTCACTTGTGCAGTTTAGCGGATCAGTTCTGCGGATTCACAAAGACCTAATAAGCTACAGAGTTGTTAGTAAGAGAAAATTTAGGCCATTACTGACACCGGACATTGTCAATGGCAAATACCACTTAACGTGTATACAAATAGCGTTGCGAATTCGGTCGCTTATTAAGTATAGAACTGCGCATCGCCGCTTTTTGTACGCACTGTCACGGCCACTCGATATGAAGCGGCCGTGCTACTGTACAGATGGTAAATAATTGCATGCGAAGATATTGTATTACACAATGTTCGTGCAGCCCATGACATCATCTCGACCTTTCTCTTTCTTTCCATGCGAGAGGATTTGATATATTAATAACCGTTTGTCTGAAGGAAAAGTTCGTTAGCAAAAATCAATCGATAGGGTGTTCGGAAACTATTTCATTTCAATAACCGAATCCGGTTATTCTTAACTATTGACCCCATAAAAGTTGACCTAATTATGTGGTGCTTTATGCTATATCTTACGCAAGCACAGAGCGCCATACGAAAAGAATAATTGTTTTTATTTCCGTCGCCACCATTTCAGTCACCCGATTTCCCTTGCTACACTCCCGCCTCCCCCTTTCTTTTTCCTTTTTTTTTCTTTTTTTATCCCATATCCTTGAGAAGTATGATGCTTTTCGTTAACATGTTTGTTATTGTACAGTTGCTTGGTAGCGTAGAGTGTATTACTGCAGTCTGCATAAGATTGCGTCTAGCGTTTGTGTAAGTTACACTGACGCAATATATAAGTATTTAGTTTATAAGCGTCTCTAGCGCTTGCGTGTACCAGTTCAATGAACCTTCCTTTGTGGGAGCCTTCCTCTGGAAAGGAAAACCAGCAAAGCTTCAAAGGAAATTTTTGCAATAGCAAGGTCGACAACTGGGCTAGTTGGTAAGGTTCCATCCATTATGGTTAAAACAGCGCAGAACAACACGGACGAAGGAGACACAGCGAGCGTTCATTGTGTCTCCTTCTTGTCCATGTTGTCTGCTCTGCTTTAACCATATTGAAATTTTTACAGCTTACGACAAGCAGTGGAGGCTTTACTGGAAAATAAATTGAATTGAATTGAATTGAATATTAACGTTCACGAGAGCACTGGCTGCAAAAAATAACATAGAAGCTCTTCGATGATCGTAATTACCCCGGTTACAGGCTGTTAATGTACTGGAGCAGTACACTAAAAGGAGAGAGAGAGAGAGAAATAACTTTATTTATCCCATCTTAAGGGAAAGGGGCTGCGAGATGAAGGTGAGGGATCCTACTCGCGGTACTTTCACGGCGACTCAGTACATCAAACCGCGAGGTGAAACGCCACTAAAGATTTAGAGAGCAGCTGGTGGATTAAAAAGAAAAGTTGAATCGATAGGCTCACGCAGTCTCGAAGAAGTTTCCTCACAGGAGATCAGTGAAATGGTGACAAGTAGCACACTTAGCGAAGATGAGGAAAAAACATGGCTGATTCCTCTGTCATAGGAATCGGTATAACACGAAAGGGAAACGTGTCTTTACAGACGTAGTTGGGCGTTTGTTGTGCATTGTTTCGCCCCGAGGGCGAAGGAATGACTGCTATAGCAGCAAGTTGTAATGTCACGCGAAGAACGGCAAGCAGCTCGAAACTTGCAACGCGCTGCTCAAGCAGAAAGAACGCACGGAACGAACATACACATGATGAGCGCGAACTAAGAACTGTCACAGCTCGACAGTTAAAGCGCGCTGGTCAAATACAAAGGAGGACGCACGAAATGAACGCACAAGTATACACAGGATGAGCGCGAACTGTCACAGTTGTAACTTGTTTATGAGCAGCGCGCTCCTTTCGCAAAAGCAATAATAATAATAATAATAATAATATCTGGGGTTTAACGACCCAAAACCACTATATGATTATGAGAGACGCCGTAGTGGAGGGCTCCGGAAATTTCGACTACCTGGGGTTCTTTAACCCTTTCGCAAAAGCAGCCGCCACAGTGAGCGAAGGGACCTTCATGCTCTCTGTAACTTCAATGCAAACTTGCGGTGAGAGCACATGACGTACAAGGTAAGCGCGTGCGCACGAGCGACCACGCCCTGTAAAGGCGCACGCTCATCTCAAGGCGTGGGTCGACGACCTTTAAAGCGCGCCCTTCGAGCCCTTCGCGCCATCTCGCTAGTGATAACGAAAACACGCTGATGTACTACCGATCTCTGAGTACCGCCACCGGCAAATGATGTATATAAATAGCACGCCGTTAGTATGACGAAGAACGTGCTGTCTGTGGCGGAGTCGTTTCGCGCTGGGGATCTAGGGGTCGTAAGTTCAACTCCCGGTGACGGAACTTTTAGGGGCGAAGCTCCTCTTAGTCTAACCTTGTCACGTCTCCGTTGTCCGGCGTAACCACCTTTGCAAACTGCCCACTACTTTGTCTTTGCAAACATCCCACTACGACCCATCACCGATCCTTTGCAAACTACCCACTACTTCGTCTTTCCAAACATCCCACTACGATCCATCACCGATCCGTTACCTCACCGACCATAAAGCCGTTTTAATGAAAGGGGAACGGAAGCCGCCTTTGCAAACTGCCCAGTACTTCGTCTTTGCAAACATCCCACTACGACCCATCAGCGATCCATCACTTCACCGACCATAAAGCCGTTATAATGAAGGGGGAACGGAAGCCACGTCTAGCTACCACTTACGATTAATAAAATTTCTTGTATAAATATATAAAGTGTTTGTCACGTCTTTGATGATGTACTGAGCTATCGCTTTGATTACTGCTGGGCGAAACCACTGAAGATTTCACGGTGTAACCATGATTGCTTCAGGAGCTTCGCCCAAGCTCTTCATCATTCACCCGTGGATATGCTGTGAATTTTTTTCTTCTAGTTTTTTCTTTGCCATGTGTTAGTCTTTATTTTTTACAACGTCATATCCGTGACGGAAATGCGTCAGTGGAGCCGTGGTGGACCCCGCCATAAAATACTTTCGTGTTAAAAAAATCTAGCCCAACAAAATGTAAAAGATGGCGTTGCAATCGCGTTCCTGACAAAGTGCGCGAGTCTGACTGGTTCGGAAGATGCAGGGCATTGCCTACGCGTGAGAGGTTAGCACAATAGGGAGTAGTTACAAATTACCACTGTTCCAACTGCGGCAGAAGGGAGACGATACAACACGCTATGTTTGAGTGCTCGGTGGCTAAAGGCGTCTGGCACATGGTGCAACGCGTCTTTGGGATTCGGACATCCCGCATGAGAACAGAGCGGGGACTGACTGGTCTTTACAGTGACCTTGTACGTACAGTGTTGCGGCGGCGCTATTTATCGGAAGCGCGCCGCAAGCCTCATAAAGACGCCCACCCCGCACTCCAGAAAATGCGCCTCATTTTGTGGAATTGCCTCGACGAGCAGCTGAAAATACACGGAGAAGAGGCTTTTTTCCTCCGACGATGACACAATCGTTTCTTTAATGTAAGGAAGGGACAGCTGGAGTTTCCAGTAGTTCCGTACTAACAGAGCTCGTACTCTAGTATGCATGCATGCGTGATAGTCCTCAATATGTGAACAATTTGATCCAGTTTGTTGTTTCTTTAATTTGAGTGCTTTGGTATCTAAAGAGATAAATCATGCAGTGTTTTTTTAGTGTTCATCTGTGAAATGTATATGCTGTTCTTACTTGTTTTGTTTGTTTTGTTTGTTTATGCACAAGTTACATGTACAATAAAACTTCCCCTTTTGACCAAGACGGGGAATGTGTACGCGACTGAACAGGGCAAACAATACAGAAGTTGAGGGAGATATGGAGGCATGGAGTGATGAAATATAGTTGAACGGGGAAGGACGCTGTCTCCAGCGGGGTACGCCGCTCAACGATCTCCCATCACTGAAAGACAAAGACTATTTATATAGCGATCTTTTCGTTCAATTTAAAAAATACCATGCGGCTAAAAGTGATCCTATCACTAAAAAGGGATCCTATCAATAAAAGTGATCCGAAAGTGCTAGAGGTCTGTGTACTCAGATTTAGGTGCACATTGAAGAATCCCGTGTGGTCGAAATTTCCGTGGCCCTCCACTACGGCGGTTCTTATAATCATATCGTGGTTTTCGCAGGTAAAACCCCCAGAGATTATTACCGTCACACGTTATAGGCACCAAAAGAAAAAAAAAACATGTTCTGCTTGCTGCTACGCGTGTTGACGTCGGCGTCCGAACTTGCACCACTTGTTTTTTTTTTTTCACATATGATTGGTATTCATCACCGGGATTTACTTTCAGAAAGCCCTCCTGACTAGACTTTGCTATCTACTTCTTGACCTCTGGTGCCGCGTTAACCCCTTCGCAAACCCTCTGCACATTCAGGGCTAGCCATTGCGATAAGGCCTAGCTGGTACCTTCTTTGCGTATGGATCTGAGCCTGAGACACTCCTACACTTCTTCTTCAATTCAGCTTGTATTCTAGTCGTAAAATGCATTTCCGCTTTGTCTTCGTCATCTGCGTTTCCGCCGAGGCGTCCCAACAAAGTCGGCCGATCACATGTAGACGCGTTGATTGACTTCAGTATCTCGGGCGCATCACGTTCCCTCGGTCATTGTCAAATTTATTCAGACAGCAACGACGTGCAGCTCACGCATAGGCACAGCCGGGCCGGTCGATTACATCTTCCGCGGCAGATTCACTCGCGACCCCTCGGTCATCATCGGCAACCCCCGTCGTGGACGTGCGTCCAAACGCTGCAGCTGACGCATCGGGTCCGTTGCCCCGTTCCGTCCCGCTTGCATAGCCGCGAGACAGATTCCTTACAGGTGCGCGTCAACAAAGAAAGAAGCGTAGCCGCGAAGGTTCGAACGGATGGGCAACAAGCCTATACCCGTCTGCACGAACAAGACAGATGAAGTCAGCCGCCGTCCAAGATCCCGAGTCGAGCGACAGAGCAGGGGTGCCTCCCTTTTGACGACGCCGCGGCGTCGATCTCAAGGTTTCGCCATAGATCGCAGCGGGGAGGAACAACGGGCGGCGGCAGCCGGCAGCGCGCGTGCTGCTTCGATCACTGACAGAATGCGCACGCGCGTGTATGTATACATACACACAAGCGCACAGGTGTACGGACTCAGGGATGATAACGCGCACTTTGACGCGCGAGAGTGGACGGACACATACGCGCATGAACGCGCCCACGTTGCTTTCTTTTCCGCGTCTTCTTCGTAGCGCGTGACTGAGACGCGCGCTTATATTTTGACCTAAGGAACCGGTGGAAAGAATGGTTGACGTAGTTTCGAAGACGAGGTGTTAGTGGACAGACCCGGAGATTGGAGCGAAGACGAACGACGCCTTCGGAGTCGTCGGCAATTCGTTTGACGTCGACGATCCAGCTGAAAGGAAGTGTGCAGCTGCGAGTGGGGTGTGGCCGATGGTAGAAGTGTTCTCTTCCTGCAAGGCTGATAAGTGCTTATCCGTCCTGAGCTTTCGCATTCCTTATTTTTATCTATAGAAGCTCCCCTGGGGCAGCCCTTACTGTGGTCGAAAGACTATGAGGTTTACTGACTAACTCACTATCTCACTAAAGGATCGGCCCAGCCGTACCTTTTAAAGAGTACGGGGGATAGCGTTATAACATGGGCTCGTGTAACACCTATGATTGATCTCATGCTCATTTGGCTTTTTGTTTTAGGCGATCAGTTCTTGTATGAACGAGTTATAAATCAATTGCAGCTCGCTATAACAAATGAGAAAACAAAGATACGTTTATAAACCACTGGCATGCGATGAAACTACAAGTAGCCCGTTAAACGGATCTTTATGAGGTGCTTGCGTGTGGTTGGGTTTCATTACTTTGACAGAGGCAATAACAACTGCGGTGAACTGTTAGAGACAGCAGGCACTAGTAGTACTAAACAACGCGTAGTTTACCTTTACATACGGTGCCTTATGGAGGACACGCCTGCCTAGTCAACAGAAAATTTGAGAAGTGAAATTTCTTGCATGACAGTGTGACGCAAAATTTTTTTGAAAAAGTATTTTCAGAGCAAGTGAGTTAGAGCTTAAAGCAGAACTGTGAGCAATATAACTACTTTGTCGTTTCAATCGTCGCATGCGAAGTTCGCATGCAAACTTCGCTCAGATATGCGGAGTGAAATCAGTGATTATGTAGGAGTCAGAATATCACGTGTCCATCCTACGCACTTCATATATGGCCTGTATAAAGCCTATATATAGCAACAACCTAGAAGCAACCAGATTATACTTCAGAATCGTCCAACTTCGCTGTTTCAAGCCTTTGCGCGACGTAGTGCAAGCTTCGCCATTTTTTTTACTACCTTACGTACCTGGGCCGTTCTTTAATGTATACCACCGTTCCACATGCAGTTCCTAAAAACGGATTGGAGTTGCAAGCGTTGCGCCTGAGGAGCCAACACGCCTGACGCCTTTCTTCATTCCATTGCGATACGCTGCAATTCATTGGCTGCCAATCACCTTTCCGTTCCCTCTCTTTGACATGAAGCCGCTGCCCACTGTCACGTTTGTCGTTCCTGACGCCAGATCCCATCCAACTTGCTGTCACATTCTGGCAATGAACCGCAGCAGTGCTTCCAGAAGGAGCTGATAGATTACTCCAACTTTAAGGCGTCACATTACGGATACGTCGCGGCTGGGGTCCAGTAATCCCTAACCTTGCCTATGTTGGCAGAACTTACCACCACTTCATAGAAACTAGGTGCGTCAGGCGGAAATGTGAAAAGCTTAATTGGCATTGCAGCACATGATGAATGATGTATCATTGTAGAAAAATACGCTATTCTCTTCTGCGCGTAGCGCTTTGGCGTCTTGCTTAGGCGTTAGAGCATTGTCTTTCTGCGCACGTAATAAGAATAATAGCGCGTTTCAAACTTGGTAGCGCGACAAAAGATTGGAAGGGGGAAAAACGGCGAACTGACACAAAAAATGTACCGTGTTGTACCACGTGTTAAATGCAGTACGAGCTCGTCTACTCCTTATGAAAGCGTCCTGACCTCCTAGACAACAAAATCTGGTATGTGCAGCAGTTATTCAAACGCTATGATAGGACCACATAGCAGCCGGCGTTTTGCATTCTTCTTTTTTTCGCACCGGATAGCATAATTGAGTCGCTTGGGGGTCAGATGCATTCACTATGCGTCACAAAGAATCTCGCTTTCACTATACAACATATAGCAACGTCTCAGTGTCACCAGCGTTCGTCAGTGGCCTCAAGAAAGAACAAATTACAGTAGCCATGCCATCCGGTCATCATGATTGAATCATTGAGTCATTCAATCATTGATTGAATCACTGCATATATGGTCTACGAACTAAACACCTGAGTACGCCTTAATCATCGGCAGAATCTTCAAACAGAAATGTTGTTCAGGAATTTGTTTTCTGTAATCAATAAGGTCGACTTGAACTAAAAGTATCGACGAGGTCAACAATTGCGCCTTAGGGCATCTTGGCGATTCTTAAAAGCAGTAAACGTAGCCCGTTACAGACGAGGAAAAACGAATACTAAACTGCGAAACATTTGTCCTTGATTTTGACCTGCTACGTTTACTGAACTTGTCAAGCGTTGCGTATCACCCTGGAATTCATCATGGCACGCGCCATAGACCTGTCGGCCAGAAAGTTCTTCCCAGGGATCGGCGCTTGGACGGGGGCGCTGAACCCCGCATCTTCCTGGAAGGTGCTTATGCACCTGTGGCACCTGTGATCGGGCGAGCGAGGCGGCCTCATCGTGGGATGGCGCCACAGGAGACGTTCCCATCGAACCAGGGCATGTCTTCACCTGAACGCAGACATGAGCGTTTGCAGATGCTCGAGACAGCGGGCGCCATCTCCTCCGAAGTCGACGAGCTCCCCTCGGACTCATCCTCTTCGCCGGGAGTGCTCTGCATCAGGTCGCCCAAAGTGTGAGACTCATACCCTCGCGCGTGAATGCACGAACCACGCGAGGATAGAAGAGGCGACTGAGGTGGGGCTGGGCCTGGAAAGGGACCCACTGACGATGTATCGCGAGATTACAAATTACTAAAGGCTGGGGAGGAGGCTTTACCCACTCCCCAATGCGCGATTGAACAGAGCCCAGGGTGTTATGCTCCGGCGCTTGAAAACTGGCATCTATCCCTGCCCACGCTCACACCACAGGATAGAGCCGGATTTCCCACCGCGCTGCCCCAAATGTGGCCTCGAGAGCTGCAACTTACCACATATGCTCTGGCAGTGTCCCGCCAACGCGCGTGAGCGACTCAACGACGAGGAGTCGTGGAGTGGTGCGTTACGCAGTCCCGACCTGGGGCCACAACTCTTGGCTGTCCGAAGGGGCCGGGCCGTAGCGGAGGAGCTACATCTTCCCGTGCCGACCTGGGTGGAGCCACCAACCGGGTGAAGAGATGGAGCCTCTTCGCTTCCACCCCTGATCCCGATCCCTTTGGTCTTTTTCAATAAAGTTCCTCGCTCGCTCATACGTTGGCATTGTGTGGTGCAGTTGTGACCCATTGGACATCAATCTCGACCATGCTCCCCATCGGATGTTTCGAGTTCCCACTTCTCCCTTTCTGGTGGGAGCACTGAGACAGCAAGACACCGGATTGGCGGGAGCTGCTGTCACGGCTTCCCTAGTGCCGCAGTGCGAGCGGACGCGGGATTATTAAAGCCGAAGACTTTTGTTCAAAAAATTCACAGCATATCTACGGGTGAATGATGAAGAGCTTGGGCGAAGCTCCTGAAGCAGTGGGATGTAGTGGGAAGCAGTGTAGTGGGAAGCAGTGGGAAGTAGTGGGATGTGTGCAAAGACGAAGTAGTGGGCAGTTTGCAAAGGTGGCTTCCGTTCCCCCTTCATTATAACGGCTTTATGGTCGGTGAAGTAATGGATCGGTGATGGATCGTAATGGGATGCTTGCAAAGACGAAGTAGTGGGCAGTTTGCAAAGGATCGGTGATGGGTCGTAGTATACTGCCGGTTACGCCTTACCCCGGACGCGTGACAAGGTTAGACTAAGAGGAGCTTCGCCCCTAAAAGTGTTCTCTTTGTTGTAACTATGTAAATAAACCTCTGTTCTCTGTTATGAGCGCTCTTCCTTCTCTGGTAAAGATGGACCATGGGAACGACGGCGGGGGCCAGCTACCGACGACGAGGCCCGCCGGACGCGACTCCTTTAAACATATTTCATCGCTTCTGTTAGAAGATCAAGTGGCTATTCCCCTGCATCTCTTCTAATGAAATATAATCGAGTTATTACGTACATTGCAACTTTGCAATATGGCTGAAAAAAGTGAAATTTAATGAGGTTCCACTGCTCGCAGCAGATGCAATTACTAGACAATGTAGAGTTTTGGTTTGTTCCCAAATTTCTTATCACTTGCGATTAACCGGTCATTGGAACCGTGAACGGCAATAACAAGGATGGCGGCAACATTTTATCCAGCTACAAACTACAACATACGAAAAAATTGTTTGTCGTCGGTGTGCTTGTAGAAGAAAACCATAAAAGTGCCGATAATTAACGATGGTCTCATTACCGAGCATTACACGAGTAGGGATGCAAAACATGTAATTCAATTCAGTTGTAGTTGGACGGTTGTCTGTTTCGAATCATCGCATCAATGACGTCACTATAGACGTCATTGCTGCAGTATGCTTACCACCGGTAACCGAGTGAACCGCAATATATATATATAGTCGAAGAAATGAAGGAGCACACTTACGAAAATTGCATATTTTTACACATTTACGTTTCGGCCTTGGCACGGCCTTCGTCAGGCCTTTTTTTTTCTGACGAAGGCCGTGCCACGGCCAAAACGTAAATGAGTAAAAATATGCAATTTTCGTAAGTGTGCTCCTTCATTTTTTAGACTACATGTACACCGGACCGTCAGAACTTTCTTCTGAATTATATATATATATATATATATATATATATATATATATATATATATATATATATATATATATATATTGTAATGAAGAAGATCAGCGCCGTTCCGAAAGGCAGAGGGTATCACTCTCAGGCAGAGAGAAGACGACGTTCGGCTTGGTGCATCGGGACACTCACGTCTGCTCGGCTGTTGCTACTTGGCCTGCCGTGACGGCTCCTACTATTTATTAAAGAAGTGCTGCGCCGAAACGCCCTATTTTAACTGGTGGAGGTGCGGGGTATTCTACCGTCCTGGAACTTCGGAGCAGAACATTGCCTCCAGTTGACTTCATGGCCACGGACGACGACCAACAGCCTGACCCCTCGGCAACGACCCCTCCAACTGTTGTTTGCTCCGGCCCCCTTCGGCAACGCGACCCTCCTTTCTTCAGTGGTACTGACGACAAGGACGCGGAAGACTGGCTTGATGAGTACGACTTGGTAAGCAAGCACAACAAATGGGACGATGCGCACAAGCTTACCAACGTCATATTCTACCTAACTGACGTCGCCAGGCTGTGGTTCCGTAACCACAGCCCTGACCTTACTACCTGGTCGGCCTTCAGAACGGCCTTCGTTGAACTTTTCGGCCGCCCGGAACTTCGCAAGTTGCGTGCTGAACAGCGTCTGCGAGGTCGAGCTCAGCGAAGCGGTGAAAGTTACGCCAGCTATATTGAAGATGTGGTCGCCCTTTGCAGGCACATCAACCAATCAATGGCGGAGGCGGAGAAGATCAAGCATATCTTGAAAGGTGTCTCTGACGATGCCTTTCAGATGCTCATCGCTAAGGACCCGCAAACGGTAGCGGAAGTCATACAACTGTGCCAAAGCTATGACGAACTCTGGAAGCAACGTGACACCACCCGTCGCGCCAGTGCGTCAGGTGAAACCATTGCCGCTTTGACGTCTACTGGCCTTGCTCAGGACCACGCTGCTTTATTCCAAGAGATCAAGCAGTTCGTACGCGAAGAGGTCGCGCGCCAGCTGTCCCTTTTGCCATGTATTCCTGATCGGGCCCCATCTACGCTACCAACGTCAATACAACGTGTCGTTCGGGAGCAAGTCGCCGCAGCCCGTGCACCACCTGTGACTGCTCCGCTTACATACGCTGAAGCATTGGTCACACCTCGACGTTTGCCCGCTGCGAACCCCTACGTTCCCCCGAACCCGTTTGTCTCATCGCCTCAGCCTGTGCACCAGACTACTCGTCCGCTCTCCCGACCCGCACCACATTTTCCAAACCCATGGCGCACTCCAGACAACCGCCCCATATGCTACGCGTGTGGGTTCCCGGGCCACGTCGCGCGGTTTTGCCGGCGACGTGAGCTTATGCAACATGACGACATGCGGCCACATGATTATGATTTCGCGCCGAGATCTCAGACTGCTTCATCGGGCCCACACGTCACTACTGACTTTTCTTCGACTCGACGGAACTACCACGCACGCCGGTCGCCTTCACCACGACGTCGTTCTCTTTCCCCCATGCTACGACGTCCCCGGCCTGTCCCAGAGGAAAACTAGGAGCCGCAGTTCCGGAGGCAAGAACTGCGCAGCTTTCGAACTTTTCAAGGCCTTGTTTTTCACCGAGTAATGTTGTCGCTGTTTCCGTTGACGGTGTACCCGTTTCAGCACTTGTCGACACAGGAGCCGCAGTTTCTGTCATGTCTGAGAAGCTTTGCCGAAAATTACGAAAAGTAACGACGCCTCTTCGCGACATTTTATTAAGTACTGCCAGTGCGCAACAAATTCGGCCTTCCGCTACGTGCACAGCACGGGTTCTTATTGAAGACATTCTTTACACAGTCGAATTTGTCGTGCTTCCGCAATGTTCCCACGACATAATACTAGGGTGGGATTTTCTATCCACTCACCATGCCGTCATTGACTGTGCTCGCTCGGAGGTCGAGTTCTCGCCGCTGTGTGACTCTCCTTTAGTCGACTCGTCGCCCCTACCTGCGAAAGTATTCGTCACCGCCGACACCACGATACCGCCTTTCTCATCCGCTTTGGTCCCGCTTTCCTGCGACGTCTCTATTGCCTCACCTGTCCTTTTTACACCTGCTGAAACTGCTGCCCGCCGCAAGTGCTTCTTGATACCTTTCGCCGTGATCACAATTCAAGACACTTCGAGCGCAATCTATGTTTCTAATCCGTTTCCCTGTCCTTCCATCGTACTGCGAGGAGAGTGCCTTGGCAGCGTTGATGACCTTGATTGCTTTTCGGCAACTGTCGTCGCTGATCAGCCAGCTTCCCTCCAGATTAACGGCGTCGATTTTCCCGCTCCAGCTTCTGAGCCATCATTCACTGATGCACTTTCTAGATGCATCGACAGCCACCTTACGTCCCAGCAGCGCGCCGACATCATCGCCCTGCTTGAACGCTTTCGTGCCAGCTTCGATCACCAGCAACCATCGTTGGGCCGTACTTCAACCGCAGCTCATCACATCGATACTGGTCTCCATGCCCCTTTACATCAGCGCCCATATCGTGTGTCAGCAGCTGAGCGTCATATCATCGCCGAACAAGTTGACGACATGCTTAAGCGCGGTGTTATTGAGCCCTCTAACAGCCCGTGGGCATCGCCGGTAGTTCTGGTAAAGAAGAAAGACGGCTCAATAAGGTTTTGCGTTGATTACCGACGGCTGAACAAGATAACACGCAAAGATGTCTACCCGTTACCTCGCATAGATGACGCCCTCGACTGCTTACAAGGAGCCGAGTTCTTCTCTTCATTAGATCTGCGCTCCGGTTACTGGCAGGTGCCAATGGCGGAGGCTGACCGCCCCAAAACAGCTTTTGTTACTCCCGATGGCCTGTACGAATTCCACGTTATGCCATTCGGGCTTTGCAATGCGCCTGCCACGTTCGAGCGCATGATCGATAACATCCTCCGTGGCCTAAAATGGCAAGTGTGTCTTTGCTACCTGGATGACATCGTAATATTTTCGCGGGACTTTCCAACGCATCTTCAACGCCTGGAAGCAGTGCTCACTTCCCTCGAATCCGCTGGTCTACAGCTGAAATTGAAGAAGTGTTGCTTTGGCGCTAGAAAGCTCCTTATATTGGGCCACGTCGTCTCCAGAGAGGGTGTTCTTCCTGATCCGACAAAACTTCGTGCGGTTGCCGAGTTCCCTAAACCGCAGACATTGAAAGAACTTCGCAGTTTTCTCGGCCTTTGTTCCTATTTTCGCCGTTTCATCCGCAACATCGCATCCATCATAGCACCTTTGACTGAACTCCTTCGCGGCAGCCGCGACCTCACGGGATGGTCGTCAGCATGCGACGATGCATTCACCACGCTTCGCCACCTACTTACCTCACCCCCAATATTGCGGCATTTTGACCCACTCGCCCCGACTGAACTACACACGGACGCTAGCGGTGTCGGTCTCGGCGCTGTGCTTGCACAACGTAAACCTGGATTTCACGAGTACGTCGTCTCCTACGCCAGCCGTGCGCTCACTAAAGCCGAAGCCAACTATTCCGTGACCGAAAAGGAATGTCTAGCCATCATATGGGCCATAGGCAAGTTTCGACCCTATCTTTACGGACGCCCATTTAGCGTGGTCACAGATCACCATGCATTATGCTGGCTTTCTTCCTTGAAAGATCCATCCGGCCGGCTTGCACGCTGGGCATTACGTCTCCAGGAGTACGACATTCACGTCGTTTACCGATCTGGACGTAAACATTCTGATGCTGACGCTCTGTCCCGGTCACCTCTTCCATCTGATGATTCGTCCCCGTCTCTGTCATCCTACGACGCGTCCTCACTTTCTGTCAGTGACATGCATATGGAACAAAAGAAAGACCCCTGGGTGGCCTCTCTTGTGAATTTGTTATGTAAGCCTCCATCACACCCCATCTCTAGACAACTGCGGCGGCAAGTTCATCACTTCTGTCTTCGAGATGGTTTGCTGTATCGTCGAAATTACCTTTCTGAAGGGCGCAAGTGGCTTTTGGTTATTCCCCGACATCTTCGTTCAGACGTGTGCGCCTCTTTTCACGCCGATCCACAGTGTGCACATGCAGGAGTACTGAAAACTTACACACGCCTGCGCCACCGTTACTATTGGCGTGGAATGTACCGCTTTGTCCGCCGCTACATCCGATCCTGTCTCGCTTTCCAACGGCGCAAGGATACCCCTACTCGTTCTCCCGCTCGTCTGCAGCCTTTACCTTGTCCTGCCAGACCCTTTGACCGTGTCGGAATTGACCTGTATGGACCTCTTCCCATCACGTCTGCCGGAAACCGCTATATAATAGTTGCCATCGATCACCTGACTCGCTACGCAGAAACTTCACCACTGCCATCTGCATCAGCGAGTGACGCTGGTTCTTTCATTTTACACCACCTCGTGCTACGTCATGGCGCACCACGTGAGCTGCTCAGTGACCGAGGGCGCGTATTTCTGTCTGAAGCCGTCGAATCGCTTCTAAAAGAATGCCGCATCATTCACCGGACAACGACGGCATATCATCCTCAAACTAACGGCCTGACAGAACGCTTTAACCGAACATTGGGCGATATGCTCTCAATGTACCAGGCAGCTCATCACGCGGAGGAGTGTCGCCAGCTTGCCCGATTCCTCACCACTTCCGACAAGCAACGGCAGAAACACCATCGCGACGGTTCGAAGGCCCCAGCATCTTATATCCCTGGTTCACTTGTGTGGCTCTGGATACCTTCCGCCAGCCCTGGTCAGTCATCAAAACTTCTCTCGAAGTACCACGGCCCTTACCGCGTCGTCCAGCAATCATCACCCGTCAATTACATCATTGAGCCGCTTGCGCCGTCTTCTGATCAACGACGCCGTGGACGCGAGACTGTGCATATAGACCGGATCAAGCCTTACTACGATCCTACTATAGTCTCCTGCCCCTAAGTCGCCAGGATGGCTCTTTTTCCGGAGGGGAGATGAATGTAATGAAGAAGATCAGCGCCGTTCCGAAAGGCAGAGGGTATCACTCTCAGGCAGAGAGAAGACGACGTTCGGCTTGGTGCATCGGGACACTCACGTCTGCTCGGCTGTTGCTACTTGGCCTGCCGTGACGGCTCCTACTATTTATTAAAGAAGTGCTGCGCCGAAACGCCCTATTTTAATATATATATATATATATATATATATATATATATATATATATATATTATATATATATATATATATATATATATATATATATATATATATATATATATATAATTGTAACCAGTTGGATTATACTTCTGCGTTGGATCAAATTTTGGCAGTGGCATCATCTTGAGAACATTGCCACTGTAGGTGTTCTTCTTATTCGTTGAGAACACTTACGCAACACGAAAGTATGTCTGTAGGCATTGTGGTTAGACGGAGCGCCTGAACATGTTGGTACCAGAGTCTGCTGTAAAACTGGTATCGATCAAACGAGTTTGCGCCTACCGGAATAACTGGCCGCTATGTGACACAATACTCTCGGCTGGCAGCGCCAAGGGTCCACTAATCGCGATACCCCATTTGTTACCCTTCGGCGCCCCCCGCACAGGCGCGCGACAGGTTACCCGATGACGAGGACAACGACGTGCTTCGCTCACGCTTTGCTTGAGGGACAGGGGCGGTTGCCCTGAGCCTCATGCGCCGCAGAGCTTTCGAAGCCTGTTGCACGTTTTCAGTGTTACCGCGACGGATCGTCAGACGCTTGGCGAGCACGCGTCCGAGTACAGGATGTGTCTTTTTGAGAGAGCTGCACTAAAAAAAAAAACGACAGCTTTCTGCGCGTGAGAAGAGAGGTCGGTCACCCGGACCACGCCTAACACCACCTTAGATTCGACGTCCATCGAAGTAAGCGTGACTGCGCTTGCAATGTCAATGCAATGTGACTGGAGCGACGGTGTGTTTGCTTTTTGTTCACTTCTCAGCTCTTAATCCGTTGATATCGTGACCTCACTGACCGACGTGCGTACGTCCGCCCAGAACAGTCCTTGTAGTCACTCTTTGCTGACGTGCTTTCACAGCGTACGGCAAATATTGCAAGAACTGGCTTATGACATGTGGACATGTGCCAGATTGAGGTCCCCTGAACCGTGGCACTTATTTAGTGGCGCTATCGCAAGCGCCAGCCAACACGCGATGCGCTTGCTACGTTACTGTTTCCACAGGTCGGCATAAGCGGTGTGCCGCTTACGGGGTCAGGAAAGTGCATTGCTCGTTCAAAGCACACAGTTGATGGTCACAGTGCGGGCCTCTACGAGCCGGAGTGGTTCATCGGCATCAGAACAACTTCTCAACATCGCCTCGGTTACGCTAGCAAGCGTTGAAGAGCGAGCTACACCCCCAAAAACAACGAGATCGTCAGCGAGCAGCACTGATCTCCTGCTGTGCGTGAATACGTTGCTTTGTCGCGCGCAGGGCTGTGTTGTGCCGGCAGTACAGCGAGTGACTGGTTTATTGGAGAATTCCGCATCTACCCGCGGTGCGTGTGAGGTCACTGGGTCGAAAGGGTTGGCGCTGCTTGCGCTACGCGTCTAGAAAGGCGCTGGGGCCACCAACACGCGAGCCCGGGGGGCCGCATTATGCGTGCGAACGCGCGTCGGAAATCTGTGAAATACGGCGTTCTTATCAGGCGGCGGCACCATCACTAAGAGCTGTTCCTCGCTCCCATGCACCGCCTTACTAGAAGCATGCAGTGGCCCCGTAATAGCCCGCAGTTGATTGCCGGCTCCGGAGTTCACAAAGCTATTCGTAATTATCACTTAGAATTGGTGGGTACCCTTTGTTTCTACCCCAATTAATGACGACAAACTGCAAATCTCCAAATGCGCCTGTGCTTTTATATCGTGAACAGCTCCGACCATCCGCGGCTTCTCGCTTGCCGACACACACTGGAGCGTTTCTAATATTGCACGCATTTTTCGAGGAAAGAGGAATAGTATGGACGACCTCTCCGGTCGGGGAGATGAAGTTAATGAGGTGGCACGGGCGTGTGTGATGACTGCAATCTAGGCGTGCTTTGACGCAAGGCTCCCGGGTCGATCGCGGTACAATCAGGGTAGCGAGTTTTTACGTACAATTCGCGACCGCAGCGGCGCCGGCGGAGCAACGACCCATGCAGCGCAGTGTCACTGTGCCGAGCGGCGTTCTGCGCTTGCTGCACTCGGCCGACGGTTACACGCTTCGACGAGGTCGAAGTGCATCGGAGCGCTTTGCGTGGTGCTCCTGGACGCGATCAGCGTTTGCACGCAACGCCGTGCGCTTTCGGTGCCCCTGCACGGCATTCCATAGTTGTTGCCAAACGCTTTCTTCCGATCCCACCCATCATGGGCAGGATCACACAATACGAGACGTGCGCGCCGACTCTTATAATGCGTATACGGGATTATTAAGTTTCGATGCGTCCTATCCGGAAGAATGAGAACTCTCGCAAAGTGAAGTAGTATAACGGTCAAGTATCTGCCTCCCCAGAAAAGAGTTGTATAGTAAATACGCTGTCACAATTACTCACAACATTATGAACGGAATGCATCGCTAACGCCGTGCAGCGAAGCTGCCTACATGCGTAATCCGCAGTCTCGTCGGGTCGTAAGCCAGAGGAACCGGTATGCAAAAGAAATTCAGTCACCTCCGATTGGATGGTAGTAAAACTCTCCAGATTGATGCGTTTAGAACAAAAAGTGAGCGATTTAGAGTGCTGTATATATGTACTCCACTATGTATATGTACACGTTGACACATCGAAGATCATCGAACCTATCAGTGTTTAAAAATAAAGGTGAAGCAGTTCGGAGGGCTGCGTATATTCTACCCTGTAAGAATCAGTGCAAGTGGTGCTTACAAAAAAAATAATAAAAAAATTGTGACCAGCAATTTCAACGTGGATGAGCGAGAGTTACAGCTAGGCTTTGGACAGACCTCGCCACCTTTATAAAGTGGAGTCCTAACCACGGATCGTTCGCTGGTTAACCTCGTGAGATGTATTTGCGTATATACTTCTGGTGTCGTTCGGGCTATAACGAAAGCATATTGAGTATCCTATATTTCTGCATTAATTTCGGTTGTTAGTAGGCCATCAACCTCTGTTCTTACAAGCGGCGGTTACCGTTCGGTGTTTCGGTGAACTAAGAGCCGGACATTTTCACGTTTATAACGGTTCTACCGTTAATAGCTGATGCTGGCGCTTTGTCTGAAGATAAACGGCGAATCCGACGACCCAAAATAATGTCCCCGATCATAAGAATCAATGCGAAGAGGATCTTGGGCCGCGGCATAACGGTCGCTCGAGGAGGAGGAAGAGAAACATTTATTGGGCACCATATACATGGAGCTGATGTTCAACGTGCGAGTGTCCACGGTTGGTCAGGCGGCCAGGAGACCTTGAGGCCCTGGCGGCTGCCTCTGCCCTCTCTGTGACCCATACTTGTGTTTCCGGGTCGAAGCTGAGCAGCGTGACCTCCCACGCTGAGGGGTAGTGATATGCACAACCTGGGTATTATGAAGTTGCTACCCTGGAGGAGATTTGCGTCCTTTCTTCGGCAGAGTCTACAACAGCTGGAGTAAACTGAGGGGCTAATGCGCGATAGAATAAAAGGGGTTTGGGGAACGTATTCGTTTGTAGCTGCCTCCAAATGATCTCCTGTCTCTTCTTTAAGTTTTGTGCGCTGGGGGATAGACAAATCTGGCTAGACGATTACATACTTTTCTGAGAACCCATGACGCGCACAGCCAATCGATTCTCCGACCGAGGCGGGCGTTCTTTCGTTCTTGTAGTTACACCTAAAGCATCACAAAGACAAAAAAAGATAGAACATGCTACAACTAAAAGAGACACCCCGCCCAAACACTTCAAAGTGAGAAATAAAAAAGCCGGCAGATCCCACGCATTGTGGGAATCGATGTAATGCGAAGCAGCCAGCAAAGAGCTTCATACATCGTCTTGTATGTCATTGAGGAAAATGCGTGTCATTGTTTTCATGTTATCTCCTATTATTTATGTTCGTCACACTGTAACGTCGCGCAATACCAACTTCGGGGTAGATCAAGCTTGCGAAACGGCCGCCAGCGCACCATGAGCGTGGCGCGTAAGTCATGCTGTACATGACATGTGTGTCATGACTTTCATGTTAACTCGTGTTATTTATGTTCGTCACACAGTCACGTTGCAAGATACCAATTTTGGTGTATATCAAGCTAGCGAAACGGCCGCCAGCGCCCCATGAGCATGGCACGTAAGTCATACTGCACATGACATGCGTGTCATGATTTTCATGTTAACTCGTGTTATTTATGTTCGTCACACAGTCACGTCGCAAGATACCAATTTTGGTGTATATCAAGCTAGCGAAACGGCCGCCAGCGCACCATGAGCGTGGCACGTAAGTCATGCTGTACATGACATGCGTGTCATGATTTTCATGTTAACTCGGGTTATTTATGTTCGTCACACAGTCACGTCGCAAGATACCAATTTTGGTGTATATCAAGCTAGCGAAACGGCCGCCAGCGCCCCATGAGCATGGCACGTAAGTCATACTGTACATGACATGCGTGTCATGATTTTCATGTTAACTCGGGTTATTTATGTTCGTCACACAGTCACGTCGCAAGATACCAATTTTGGTGTATATCAAGCTAGCGAAACGGCCGCCAGCGCACCATGAGCGTGGCACGTAAGTCATGCTGTACATGACATGCGTGTCATGATTTTCATGTTAACTCGTGTTTTTATGTTCGTCACACAGTCACGTCGCGCTATACTAATTTCGCGGTAGATCAAGCAAGCGAAACGGCCGCCAGCGCCCCATGAGCATGGCACGTAAGTCATACTGTACATGACATGCGTGTCATGACTTTCATGTTAACTCGTGTTATTTATGTTCGTCACACAGTCACGTCGCAAGATACCAATTTTGGTGTATATCAAGCTAGCGAAACGGCCGCCAGCGCACCATGAGCGTGGCATGTAAATCATGCTGTACATGACATGCGTGTCATGATTTTCATTTTATGACTTGTCATTTATGTTCGTCATACAGTCATGTTACGCCATACCAATTTTGGTGTACATTCGATTAACCAAGCGACCAGGAGAGCACAAAGTCGTAGGCGGCTAGATAGATAGATAGATACGCTCAAAGTCGCAGAAGTTCGCTAAGAAATGCTTCGCATTTAAAATAAGAAAGATATAATGAAAAGAAAAGAGGTTGATACATAAACAAAGAGGATAGTAAATCACTCCACCATGCGTCACATCGCACGCAGTGCACCAGCGTTAGGGACGAGAGTCTAGTCGAGTGGTCAATGAAAATTCCAGGAAAGCGTTGTGTGCCTCGTACCTATAAATCATGCGGGGCCATTCGTAAACGGCAAATCACTGAGTGCTGTTCGGGAAACATTATTTTGCTGGAATTCGCTAAGCAGCGCAGAGCGACAACTGCGTAAAGTTGAGCATCCTATAATGTTCGAGCGTTTCACATTCAATTGACCACAAGGTGGGCACAAAGGGCTCGACAGAGGCCCGTACCGGCGAAGCACATGCGCGAAGTTAGCGCATCGGATGCGTAAATTGAACAATATAGGTTTATCGCGGCGAGCTTGAAACACGCAGAGATTAATGCGCGTAGGGCACGATCGGCTGGCGACACCTTCGTTCGGCTGTAAGTGCTATAAGCAGTCGAGCGTTGTCGAATTTGCATGATGCATCTTATTCGGGGGAAATATCGGGATCACTGAAGAAACAAGCAGAAGAGAACACCTGGACTACGCAAAAATTACGATATGCCGGCCCTGATATTCGCAACATTTGGATATCTTAGCAGCGCAAGAACGCGTTTCTTAAGAGGCGGTCGAAGGAGGCAGTTACATGCAGGAAGCCGGGAAAAAGAAAAGTTTGTCACGTACGTTCCGATAACCAGCGATACGCGGGAACGTCCTTAGTAAAAAGAGCGGGCGACACGAAGAGAAAACCGTTCCTTCCCCTGCGCGTCCACCGATAAAATCCTCCCTTCGCCACCCGAAATAGCCGCGCACGAAAAGAGGCGCAAATCTAATCGCAGCAGAATATAAAGCGCAACCCTATACGCACACGCACAAATAAGAGAAACCGATCACGACCGATCACGGCAGGCGTATCACACGACCGCACAAGAACCGAAAAACCTCTCACGAGTGCGGTACGTGACGCGCTGATTTCCTCACTTGCGGTGTAGCACCACGGCGATCCGCGCAGATCGAATATTCTTAGCGCACTCCAGAGAACCATTCGTACACCGCACGACCCTTTAATTCAAGCAGAAAGCCACGGACGCGAGTATGAACGAAAGCAGTAACAAAAGACTCACGTAAACCTGATACGCTCGGATAGATCGATGCGTGCCTGCGGTTACATCCTTCCGAGCTTTCCGTTCTGTCGTCCATTTGTTCCTTCGCTTTCCTCTTTCAGGATCAGATCAGTGGCCCTATATCGGAGAGGCCTGACCGTAGAGGTCGGTTGCCGCGCGTTCATACGAGCGGCATTAGCGGAACGCTTTTGCCGCTGAATCATCCGGCAGTTGCTGGTTCATAGGCAAGCCGAGGAAAGGGAATCGCGCGGCACTGCCTTTGAATTGCTATTCAATTGCCGCAGCTAGGAAGACTGTCGGATACACTACCTCCCCCCCCCCCTTCTACCCCCTCCCCCTTCCCCCTCTCTGCCTCTTGGTAGCAGAAAAGCGGCGATGGATACACAACGGAGTGAGTCGGAATGAGCGGACGTGTCTTGCTTCAACTCTTCCTTCCAGCAGCTTCCACTTGATCACGAAAGTTCTGCAAAAAAATGAGAAAGTGCACGAAGGTTTCCGACACTTATTCGCGGTTCTACTTTTTCAATCTGCAACCAGCTCTCGCTATCTAAAAACAACGCACGCCACCCAGGAGCTGATTCCCGGCACCGAAAAAAAAATGACAAAAGGAAATAATGACTGCGATGTATGCGCAGCTACTTCGATTTCTCGGAGCCCGCGTGTGCGTCCGCATAGACGAGGAACAGGACGCTATATTCTATCGAACTCGGTGACATACTGTGTCGGAGATTGTGCGTGTCCCGAGTATACAGCGTCGTGCAGCCGGTGCTAAAGGCAGTGAGCGCATCGTCGCCCGATGAAGTCTAAGTACCTGGCGCTTATTCGCATCTGCGGGAGATTTGCTTTTCTTTTTTTTTTTGTGCTCTCTTGGGTTGCCACGCATATGCTGCCTCAATAAAACTCATTATAAGCACATGCAGTCCAGTTTCATGCAGATACTGCAAAAGCGACTTATAGAACATGTTGTCCATTACCCATCGTTCATAGTTATTAAGTTGACCACTTTTCAAGTTCACCTTCTCAAATACACAATAGCAGACTAGTCTTTGTCCCAGTAAACGCCCAATGTTTGTGCTGTCCACCCGCTTCAGAAGCAGGAGCCGATCATCTCGGACACTGATCTTCGTATAGTGGAACCCAGGATGTAAAGGCCTCCCGGCCCGAAGTCTTCATAGAGAGAGAAGAGGTTCTTGATGGAAAATAGAAAGGTGGGGGGGAGTGACACAGTAACTGTCTCTCAGTCGAGGACACCACAACCGCGTCACTTTAGGGGAAGGGAGATAAAAGGGAAGGATGAGATAGATGGTGGGAGGGAAGGGAAGATCATAGAGAGACACTTTCTATGCCCGAGATAGATTGTGGGGAAGGGAACGGAGGACACACGGGGGGATGAGGGCACGCGCTTCTCGTCAGAGAATAAACTTCCCGGCAATGAGAACAGAGCTGGGGAGCGATTCTGAAACTGTCCATCCAGTGGACATGTCGACTTCGGCCTTTCGTAATCAGAGCCCGTTTTGTCGCTGCAAGCCATGACGTAATCGCGCAAGTGTGGCGTAATCTCGTAGGTGTGGCGTAATCGCAAGTTAAAAGTGTGGAATGAAGCGGGGCAAGAAGAGCCCGCATCACTTGAAAGTGATCACACACACTTCGCGTGTGCTGCAACTTCAAGATTAAGAAACGACACGCAAGAAACCTAACGCGGATACGAAGTGTACGGGATGACTTTATTGGTCACCCTGGTTTGACAATTAATTAATCTCCATAGGCACTACGCGAGAACGGATTAATGCCGCATTTTTTCATCCACACCGAAAAGAAAAAGAGCGGTGCGTATACATCTCTAATCTAACAAACCAGCTCTCTTTTGAACGAAAGCGCATGTTCGTAAAATCGCAGGCGAAGTCCACGCCAAGGCGTACGAGATGCGATCAGCAACGAGTCTACGCAGTCCCGTGGGAACGGTCGCAGTATTTCGGCGCCTCGCATAAGATGTCCTCGATTTGTGTCCGGCTCGACGCGCACTGCACTTTTATAATCTTCGAACATCGATCGAAATTTGGAGCAACCGCCTTTGCATTAACACTTGGGCTTTCAGTTTCGTCGGGTGAGCGTAAGAATTGCTAGGAAGTTTAATGCATACTCGCCTCGACGTAGGGCGTGTTTGCTCGTTATCACATGTCGCGCAACTTCCTCGAGGAAACGTTTTCTTCAAAACTTACGTGTGGATTTCCTTCGCGTGTACTAAGTGATGAAATATATGCTCTTGGTTATCATTGTTAAGGCGAACCGCCGTTTGGAAATGAAGACATCTCGAGTGGCCCGGAAGCTATCCCTCGTTTCCACTGTACGTTCTATACAGATGTGGTTTTTATGGGGTTTGTCGTCTATTGATACGCAGCACTAGTAGTTATCCCCATGATATCGTTAAGGCTGTGATAGTAATTGCAATAACAACTGCTCGGGTTTCACATCCCAAAAGCACGATATCATTTTGAGGGACGCCGTAGGGGAGGGCTCCGGAAATTTCTACCACCTGGGGTTCTTTAACGTGCACCTGAATCTAAGTACACGGGCCTCAAGCATTTTCGCCTCCATGGAAAATGCGGCAGCCGCGGCCGGGATTCGATCCCGCGACCTTCGGGTCTGCAGTCGAGCACCATAACCACTAGGCCACCGTGGTGGGTAATAGTAATTGTAGTCACAGAATAGTGAGGAGGAGTGGGCGCCGTGTGGGTGCTGTGAAAACCACTATCGAAGTTTCCGGTGTAGTTACAGATGCTTGTTTCATCATTAACATGGTTGTCGTGAATACAGAGCTTTATTGCCGGGGACCCCTTGCCGTTGGGTCCTCGCATCCTGGCGTTTTTTTTGTTTTTTTTTTGTGCTCTCCCAACTTTCTTATGTTGGCCAGCCACACCCAAGGAGATTACACTAGAACGCGAGAGCTTGCGTACGGAAGCCATACTGAAGCCGGCACTAATACTCTATGATGCGGGGCCTACAAGCGCTGTTGCGCGTGGATAATATAGGATCCTACGTCATGACCATCTGCATGCGGTTGGCGATAATAGGACATAATTCGGAATAGGCCTACGATATGAATTTGTTTACATACGGACCTTAATTCTTCTTGCTTAAGAACAAAGGCGTAACCTCGATTAATAGAGTCAGCCGCGGTGGTACAGCGGTCACGCTGGACGGCTACTGACCCGAAGGTTACGGGTTCGACCCCGGTCGCGGCGGTCGCATTTCGATAGATGGGAGATGCTAGAGGCTCGTGTACTTAGATTTAGGTGCGCGTTAAAGAACCCCAGGTGGTTGAAATTTCAGGAGCCCTCCAGTACGGCGTGCCTCATAATCATATCGGGGTTTTGGCACGTAAAACACTTCAAATTATTATTATTACTTATTAACTATATTAGCAGAATAAGCGTTGAATGACAGGGACCGTGAGGTATTGCAAAAGTGAAGCTGCTGTCTTCTTTTAAACGTGCAGCAGCTTCCTTTTTGAAGATTCCAAGGACTGTTCCTTGGTGGAAACTGAGGGACAATGAGTTAGTTTGCGATCCCAAACACGTACACACGCATGCGCAAAGGCGCGAAAACGAAAGCGAGAGCGCGAGCAAAAGATCGATCGCCTCAGGATGTGCACCTTGCGCGTGCGAGCTAACGAGGCAGCGGCTTTGGCACGAGCGCTTCACTCACACTGCCGGGAGCCGGTTCAAAAGAAGATGCGCCTTCTCGTGAGTCCGAGCGCGCAGTAGTAATTGCTGGAGCCGTCCGACCGGTATGGTTATCGGAGTAGCGCCGGCGATTTTAGTCGCGTGCCTCGCCGCAAGCGTGCGGCCGTCGCGAGGAAGAAGAGACCGGCGTTCCGCGAGCCTGATTGGGGGGCAATCAATTTAATGAGCTTCGGGGCTCCCAAATCACGCTGCGCGAACATACCAGGGGGCGCTTCTTTTTCCTTTCGAGGCGTTTCCGTCTACACGAACTCGCTACCTTATTTTGATTCTTTTTTTCTTTTTCCGGTAGCGCCTGTTTCTGCTCGTTCCGCCACTGGCTGCAGTATAGTGAGCGACGTGAATCGGTCTAATTATGTACGGAATGCCGCCTCGCTTAAAGGGACACTAAAGGCAAATATTAGGTCGACGTTGATTGTTGAAATAGCGGTCCAGAAACCTCGTAGTGCTGCTTTTGTGCCAAGGAAGTGCTTATTTTGAAATAAAATCACGTTTTTAGTGGTCCGCATCGCGTTAGCGCGCTTCAAATCTCCCGCCTGAAAATACGACTCTCATACGTCACTGCTGCCGTGCCCAACGTTGCCCGCTTTTACTGCGCGGCCGCCGACACTAGTAGCAGCCGAGCGGAAGTAGCGGGACCCACAGTAGCAACAACGGCGCTGCGGCAAAGACTTGCACGGATGGGCACATTCAAAGCAGTCACGAAGTTGCGGTTGGTCTCGTATTCCTCAGTACGAAAGTGCAGCGAGCACACGCAGAGGTTTTAACTGTTTAGCACACTGGCGCAATGGCATGACACTAAGCCACTTCGAGCGTAAGGGTTCATTCCGCGGCACCCAGTGAAAAGACACACCGGTTTCCTTGCTGCAGCACTGGCGTTGTGCACCATTCGGGCATCCGGCAATATCACACGCATGCGGCATTTTGTCGAACTTTCTGTCAGAGCGACTTTCACGAGCGCGCAAAACACGCACGCCAGTACGCGATCCCGAAACTACCACTGAGACGGGCGAGGCACAGTTCGGCGAAAACGGAACCTTTGAACCACGCGCGCCGTTCCCCATGGCAACGCCACGGAGGTTTTGTTTTCCATGAATCAAGCGGAAACGAACAAACAGCATTTTATTACGTCTTTTGATGCTCGGAATGTTCTTTTTTTACTGCTGCTAGTTTGATTACTAGTGATTTATTGTAGGCCGACTTCCCTACGTCATCGGGATCACTTCGAAAATGTCCCACTCGTGGCGCTCATCATGTGATACATTTAGCTTAATTTCTCGGTAAGTAGGGCACTGCTGTTGATAATATTGCCGTTTTAGAAGTTGTCATACATTGGGCTTTCACTCTGACATAAATTGTTATTTGCCTTTAGTGTCCCTTTAAGAAAAGAGCAAAAACGCCCGCAGGGCTCGTTTGTGAACCGTGAAATTTGTTCCAGAAGTTGAGTCAAACGAAGCAGCTTTACCAAGCGCTTGTGTATGTTATGACAAAAAAGGCTTGTCGTGTATATTATGTGTGGCCGCCCATTGACGTGGAAAGGGTGTGCTTGTACTAGTTGATACATCATTAAAGAGGTTAAAGTGCCGATCGAAACAAATGGGACGTAAAGAAGGAAATGTACAACACAAGTTCACGGCGCCAATGTCTCTCTTCGTGTTTCATGGTATAGTTTAACCTACCCATTGATGTGAGATTTTGTATTTTATGGAATTCGTAGGTCCCTTACGGAAGCGAAGAAAGCGTTGAATACTGTTTCGTGTCGTGTGCCCGGAAGACGAGATACAACGGGAATACCTTTACTGACGACCGTTTACAGAATCGCAGATTCTTGTACCACGGCCGCATTGCTGGCATAGATAACTGGAAAGTGACAAAATAGGGCATGTGTCTGTTTAACTTCGCAGCCTTTATTGTGTTATGATTCCCCCCCCCCCTCTCTCTCTCTCCCTCTCTCTATGTCGTGCAAATTTCCTTTGAAACACGGGGAGAGAAAAGTGCAATGCTGGCTAACTGTTGTGGATACACTGGCTAGCCAGCGTTATGTTAGCTATCAGAACAACCCTTATACGAAATAGTCTCATCAGGTAGGGCGTGTACCTTTTACCCATCTCGTACCTTACACCCGTTTTCTCTTTGCTAGCCTTCTCCTCTTCAAGGTACCTTTCTAAAGATTTCAAAAATCGCCGAACAGGGAATGCTTCTGGAGCGAACGTTCCAACAAATTGACTTGTCTTCGACAGGCCAGCAACTCCCTCCTCAACAGCGTTTCTCTCTAAAATAGGCTTTTGTTATCGCCGGTTATAGTTACGTGAATGCTACACTCCCTAGAGGCAACCGTGAACATAATCGAACTTGTGCAGATGCTGGTTAGCTGCTTGAGCTATCAGACAACTATCATGCGAACTGTGTGGCGTTTCGCGAGTTTCGAAGAACGTTAGGCTTGTGGCGCCCGTGCACATATCTTGCGGGTGCTAACAGGCGATACTGTTTGGAGCCGGTATGTAGAGGATGTCGCGCGCATCAAGAAAAATAATTGTACCCATCAAATTAGGCTAGTGATGGTGCAAACAGTGCTCAATGTCCGGACGATGCTCGCTACTGGCCATTAGTCAAGACGATCGCTTTCAAGTACAGCAACGCTTGCGCAACATCATTTATATAGTTCCCTATTCTAATGAACTCGTAATCGTCGCCCACCTACTTTGCACAACCGTAAACTGCCCAACAATCAAGTGTACTCAGGTCATTTACTTTGGGCAGGGGCGTAGCCAAGGGGTGGGGGGGGTCGGGGGGGAATTTTTCAGTTTGCTTGCGAAATTTTTCAGTTTTGCTTGCGTATATAGGCATGCACACATACAAACGCACGCACGAACATACATAAAGTATGGTTGAACCCCCCCCCCCCCCCCCACCGAAAAAAATTTCTGGCTACGCCCCTGACTTTGGGGGTCACTGACGCCACCAGGCTCTTTCTGATGCCCACAGCATAGTGGTAAAAATTGATACTTCGTTCACGGAAGTTCGCCCGTTTCAGAGGTGAAGCCCCAAGAGAGGTACTGCTCAACAATTGTAAAAACGAACGATAAATAAGGAGTTCTCAAGGCAAGCAAAAACTTAAAACTACGTGCTCTTTGTTCAGTCCAACATTTACAAGAGCAGGCAAATGGGCAAGTTGATTAAGAGCTGGGTTCTAAAGCAGAGGAGGAAAACGAAGGAGGTGATACAACAATACGCAGTCTTGGCCAATCCCCCAGAGTGGGTATGTGCCATAATTTTGAGGAAACAAACAAACAAACAAACAAACAAACAAACAAACAAACAAACAAACAAACAAACAAACAAACAAACAAACAGACAGACAGACAGACAGACAAACAAACAAACAAACAAACAAACAAGCAAACAAACAAACAAACAAACAAACAAACAAACAAACAAACAAACAAATTCGGCGCCAAATTTGTTTCGTCGCTTTCTTCTTCCTCGTCTTTTGCGCGATCACCAACCGTGAATCAGTCTACCTTATTGTGTTGCGCCATACTTTAAAAACAAGAACAACGAACGAATCGGGAAAGAGTAATCCATTTTCGAAAACAATATAGGTGAACTTGCATTTTTATACTCATTCGCATTTGTCCACTCGTGCCTTAAGCGATCCCTTATACTGGTTATGAGCCACTCGGGAGAAGCCCGGCAACAAAAATAGTAAAAACACGGCCGTGACGAGCGCGTGCCTGAACAGAAAAAAACGAAGTCTGCAACAGCGCGCGGTTCTCATCATTGTCCGCAGCCGAACGAGGGACCAGAGAACGCTGGTGTTCCGGGGCGCAGCTGCTGCAGGCACTGTTGCCACTCTGAGTATGTACTCGCCCGGGCTTGGACCAACTCACCAGAGCGGCAGAAGAGCTTTGTACCCGGCCACATTCCGTAATATGGCTCCGTACGAAGACGCGTACCTGGACCAGGACATGGCTTATCCTATCCTGCAGCCACCATCGCAGGATCCTTTCGTGGATACCCCCAGCATGCTGTCGGGAATCGTACCCATGTCTGACCAGGTGAGCGACGGCTCCTCGCCGCTATCAAATCACACCGCGTCGGCGAATGGGTGCGACGGCGAAGACAGCGACGACACTTCGCCGTTTGCCAAGCTTCTGCCCTCTACCGAGATTCTCGCCGATAACGACGACGACGAAGGCAGCAGCACTGACGACGTGGGGATCATGCACAAGCCAGTACAACGGGACGTCAAGGACCCGCAGAGACCCGTGTCTGCCTACGCGCTGTTCTTCCGCGACACCCAGGCTGCCATCAAACTCCAGAACCCCCACGCCTCCTTCGCCGAGGTGTCCCAGATAGTGGCCTCCATGTGGAAGGGACTCGAACCGGAGCACAAGCTCGCGTACAAGAGGAAGACCAAAGCTGCCAAGATAGAATACCGCAGGAATATCGCGGAGTACAGATCCAGAATAAGTATGAATGGCGCGGCCGATCACCTGGACATTAGCCGAAGGAGCGGCTACATGAGTTCGCCACCAGGGGCGATGCGCACGCCACCAAGAGACGACATGTCGCCTCTGCAGAACAGCAATCCGCTACTGAGCTCTGCGATGGATGACGGCTCACCACGTGACTACATGGACGTGGCCTCTCCCGAAGACGTGCTAAGCACCCAGCAGCAGCCGAGGCAGCAGCCTCCCATGACACTACACTCAGTGTCCATGTTCCAGAAGCCAAAGCAGTTGTCAATGATGCCGAAGCAATGCTCCCCACAGCAGGTGAGGATGCATTCTCCTCAAGCTTTGGCTCTTTGCTGCGCAAGTGACCGGCAGCCGGTGCGGTCGCCTTCACTTTGCAACCAGACACCCGGCTGCGGTGGAGTCATGCCAAACAACCATTGTCGGATGCCAACGATTACGTTCACTCGCTGCCGCCGAAGCGGCTGCCCCAATCCTCCCGTTCCTTCGCAGGAGTGGGACGTCGAGTTCTGCAGCAGTGAGTGCGTCATCTTGCACTGCAAGGCTGTATTCGCGGGCTGGGTAGCCCAACGACAAATTGCCGACCGCCTCCTTCCGCAGTGAGACACGTCAACTACGTGTCGTGGCATGTTGCTGGGAGTCACTCCTCCTTGACTGTCCTTGATATGTGGCTGTACCGCGTTGCTGTTTTCCTCCTCTTGTACCCCCATCATCTGCTCCCTCCTGATTTTTTTTGCCAGAACGTTCCTTGCGAATGCTTTTTTTTTTCTTTTTTAGAAGACTGAGCTCTGTTGCTTAACTTCACTGTCATGAGTAAGCTGCAAAGTGTAGGTTTCTCTCTACTGGGTGTAATAAAGGCTTGTGATGGCTCTCAAACGTTTATCTTTATCTGCTTTCTCAACTTTAAGTACATTCGTACCTGGGTGCTGCTTGTTCTCTTAGGAAAGCTTCGAGAAGATGCTCGAGTGCCCGCCGATGATGATTACGATGACGATGGGCATTCAAAACATCAAAGGCATCCACAGAAGTAGATGCGCCGAGAATGATGTGGTTATGCGCACTTTTGAGGACTTCAAGAAAAAAAATTCGGCCGATCCCACGTACCTTGGGAATCGATGTTATGCGAAGCTTGGGCGGGAAATTGACTGTGGCGTAATATATTTCACATTGAGCGAACATGACGGAATTACGCTAGAGAAATGCGCAAACGGCATACACACACATATGCTAAAGAGTCGCACATGTGTTATATAGCTTAGAATAACAGAAAGCTGAGCTAGTTGGTAAGTATTCATTCTAAAAAGATAGGGCGCTTATTGCATGGGCGTGCGCAGATAAGTTTTCGTGCCTTCTTGCTTCTCCGCCGTTGTGCGTCTCTTCAGTTGTTAGTCGGCGTTTGTGGCGTCCTGACTTCTTTCTTGTGTCCGTGTTTGCACGCCCTATCTTTTTAGAATGTGTTATATAACCACTTATTTACAGTTGCGCAACGAGGACAACAGCAACATGGGTGTTAACACCAGACGCGGTAAGCTGATATGTAGTGCTTATATTATTGCGATAGCAATTATATGGACACTCTCGGCTGATTTTTGCCGTCGCCGTCATGCCCCGGATATGTATATGTATGTATATATATAAAAAAGGCAGAAAGAAAAATAAAGCAGAAGAAAAAATTGGCCGCGTATCTGCGTGCTTCGCTGCAAATGTCGTGTAAAGACGATAGAAGAGGCGCTGTGTGAGATATGGACGCCATCTGGCAATACGTCGGGAAACATGAGTGCTGTGTTGCGTGCTGGTAGTGCCGGCGCAGCAGCAGGCGAAGACCGGCGGTGACCAACGCGACCGGCGGGGACGCCAGCCAGCCCGAAAAACGCGGTTTGGCGCGAAGCGCTGAAGCAGAGAAACGTCCGCACTCAACGAGTACTCTCCACACACTCTTTTATTTACACGTCGCCTGGGTCAAACAGGAACGCCAGAGCGGCGCCCACAACCGGCATCCTGAAGGCCGCCCACAACGCTGCTTTTTCATTTTTTAAATATTTTTTTCACCTTCTTGGCCTTCTCAAAACTAAAGTTTTTCAACACCAACCCATGGCATTCGTACAGTGCAATACAGAACCGAAACCGAAACACAATGAGCTCGTGCGAAGGGCACGGAGGAAGGCAAATTTCAGCGCAGTCGCATTTTCAGCTTTGTTGAAACAGCGCTCACTAGACGACGACAAAGAAGGCACAGGACAGGCAGCGCCTGTCCTGTGCCTTCTTTTACTTCGTCGTCGTCTAGTGAGCGCGGTTTCAACAAAGATGAACGCATACCAACTCGCTCAAGCTTCCATTCTTATGCATTTTCAGCGCAGCTTAAGAAACTAGGGTCCTTAAAATTACGTATGTTTGCATTTTCTATTAAAGGAACACGCCACCTAATACTTACCTAGTGATGTTGCACCTCAGATATGCATGATATTTACTTTTTGATCGACAACGTTCACAAGTATGAACAGCCATACCAGTTCAAGACGGCTGGCCCTTGGGCAAGTGGTTCAACTTTGGCCGAGTGGCTGAATCGAGGGACGTGCCGACAAACAGAAAGACAGACAGACAGACCAAAATTTCTGCGTTTAAGTTCCCCAAGAAAGACTATCGTCTTTAAAAAATTCTGAAGCACTTAACCGGGGATTCGCACCATCGACCCCACGCTCCCCAGCCCGCTGCATTAGACAACTCGACCATGCCCCATGCATGCGCCGGCGATAAAACGGCGATCTATTTATATACACCATTTACCGCTGGTGGTAAGCAAATCTCGGATACGCTTGAGCATGTTTCCTATCACGCAGTGCTTCTAATTTTCTTTCACTTTGAAAACTGCCCTTGAGACGCACACGACAAAGTGGCCCTTTTCTGTAGCCACTCGTGATGCATACTTGCAAGCACATCCCCATCTTGTCGCCGCCAAGTTCATTTAATCTGGGCTCCGGGCCATTCGGGCCTTGCCGGGAACGAAGCCGCTCACGACGCTGCCCGAGAAATCGTCCACCGGGCGCGTCACCCGTCATCAGAGCAGCTACCCTCCCGACAAGCCCAGCAGGCAGAGGACGAAGAAGTCGAGTCCTGGTGCGGCCACGCGAAAGAAAGAATGGTCACGTATGGTGAAATTGTCATGCATTACCGTAGGACAAGATTGAAGTACCCACCCCCTGACAAGTCGCTAAATAAGCAACAGTCGACAACATGGCGATTATCACAGACGCGAACATTCCCTACACCCACGCTGCACAGCCGCATATACCCGGACGTTTACACACCACAGGGCAAAGCTTGCGGGGCGGCTCGCGCCAACCTCGACCACATTATCTGGGCATGTCCCGCAGCGACACACACCATCTAACACAGCAAGAACCCTAAACTTAAGATAACCACGCCCGAGCAGTGGGAGGCTATGCTGCTCAGCGCGTGCCCGGATGACCAGCTCTGGGCAGTCCGGCTGGCCGAAGACGCCGCCAAGACCCAAGGTCTGGCCGCCGCCTGAGGAAGGGGCGCTCCGGTAGGGCTAGTCTCCCGGTCCCCGCCTCCCTTGACCCCAGCAAGGACACAAATAAAGTTATGTCTCTCTCTCTCCCTCTCGTGATGTGGAAGAAAAAAAAAAACAAAGAACACCACGCACACCTTGCACCAGACGCCCCCGTGTAGCAAGAAACGCAGGGGGTCACTCCACGCGCCGCAGTTTAAAACAAAAAGAAATATCTAAGAGCATCTGATTCTCCATTGTCGACACTTGCAGACGCAACGCTCCTAATTTTCTTTCAATTTGAAAACTGCCCTTGAGACGCGCACGACAAAGTGGCCCTTTTCTGTACCCGCTCTTGATGTGGAAGAAAAAAAATTGGCCACGTATCTGCGTGCTTCGCTGCAAATGTCGTCTAAAGACGATAGAAGAGGCGCTGCGTGAGATATGGACGCCATCTGACAATACGTCGGGAAACATGAGTGCTGTGTTGCGGGCTGGTAGTCCCGGCGCAGCGGCTGGCGAAGACCGGCGGTGACCAACGCGACCGGTGGGGACGCCGGCCAGCCCGAACACGCTGTTTGGCGCGATGCGCCGAAGGAGAAGAAACGTCCGCACTCAACGAGTACTCTCCACAAACTCTCTTATTTACACGTCGCCTGGGTAAAACAGGAATGCCAGAGCGGCGCCCCCTGTCATTCGTACAATGCAATACTGAACCGAAACCGAACATGAGCTTGTGCAGAGGGCACGGAGGAAGACAAGTTTCAGCGCAGTCGCATTTTCAGCGCACCTTAAGAAACTAGGGTTGTAACATTGTAGGGCGAGTAGGGCCAGAAGGACCGTCACGACGAAAACCTGCCTCCTCAGTCGTATTCGCCTGGAACGTTGGTGTGGCTTCGCGTTCCCTCCTCCGCTCCTGGCCTTTTCACAAAGCTACTGCCTAAGTACGAAGGCCCCTACCGCGTCCTACATCAAGCATCCCCAGTTAACTCTATGATTGAGCCTGTTCTATCATCTACGGACCGCCGTCGTCGCGGCCGCGAGACTGTTCACGTCGATCGACTGAAGCCGCATTATGACCCACCAGTTGTACCTGTTCCTTAGGTCGCCAGGATGGCTCCTTTTTCGCGGGGGAGTGATTTGTAACATGGTAGGGCGCAGACAAGAACGCCTGCGAAAGAAGAAGACGAAGACGGTTGTTGTTGGCGCTCGCGCTTGCTCGGCTTGGACCGCTGATCGCTTCAGCTGTGGCAATCTTTTAATAAACGCGTTACTGTCTCAACGTTAAACGCATACCATCAAGGTCTTTAAAATTGCGTATCTATGTATCTTCTATTAAAGGAACACACCACCTAATACTTACCTAATGATGTTACGCCTCAGATATGCGTAATATTTACTTTTTGATCGACAACGTTCACAAGTATGAACAGCCGTACCAGTTCAAGATGGGTGGGCGGTAAGCAAGTGGTTCAACTTTGGCCGGTTGGCTGAATCGGGTGACGTGTCGACAAACAGAAAGACAGAAAGACAGACCAAAATTTCTGCGTTTAGGTTCCCCAAGAAAGACTATCGTCTTTAAAAAAAAAAAAAACACCGGGCACACCTAAAGTAGAGTGTACTAGAACAGGGGAGTGCTCGGAACGGCCGCAGCACCAATGTACAGAAAGTGAAGCCCAAACGGGGTCAATCCACCTGCGGCGCTGCGATCGGTAGTCTGCAATGTGTCGTCGTTTGAGAGTTGCGCGCGGCTCCGCCAAAATGGCGCACGGGTAGAATACCCGCTTCTCACCCAAAAGGCCCGGGTTCGAATCGCAACTGTATGTGGTGGGTTTTTATTCTTAGTTTTACATTTTATAGCTGTGTTGGTTTTCCTTTGTTTCTTAAAACTAGCTTCTGTTGCTATGTATTGCTACAAAAAAGTAACGGAAAATGTGAAATCTCGTTTCGAGTCTCGTATTCGCGAAAATCTCGGAGGCCATACTTTAAGTTGTTGTTCAATCCCGGGCCGTGGCGCTGCAAATAACAGCGCTCACTGTCAAATTGCTGCTATTTTACTTCACATTTTGCATTACTATTTGAACCAACACGTAGCAACTGAAGCTAGTTTTAAGGAACATAGGAAAAACAATACAGCTATGAAAGGTGACACTAAGGATAAAAACGCACCATCTACAGCTGCGATTCGAACCCGGGTCTTTTGAGTGGGAAGCGGGCACTCTACCCCTGCACCATTTCGGCGGAGCCGCGCGCAACTCTTAAACGACGACACATTGCAGACTACCGATCGCAGCGCTGCAAGCGGATTGACCCTGTCTGGGCTTCACTTTTAGAAGCTCGTTCCGAGCACTCCCCTGTTCTAGTACACTCTACCTAAAGGTAACGAGACTAAAAAGCCACCTAAACATCGCCCAATGTTAGCGGTGTAAGCATGTTTCATGTTGGCTACCTTGTGCTGCCGAGCATAACTAGCGCCGTGGTGTACCCAGAAATTCCCTGGTCAAGAGCAACGAGAGGCCGAGTTGAAACTTGAAGTTAGGGGCACTTGACGGCGTGTCTTTTTAAAAGATTTTGTGTATCTGTGTCATGTTTGTTGTGTTACCTCGCGAGTGTTCGCTTAGAAGTGATAGAGATTGCTAAGACTACCAGCAGCCTCAGTTACGACGTCATCGACTCTGCGGCCAGTTTGGATGAATCGTGTGGCGTATCAGTGCTATCTTATCTTTAGATAGCAGTGCGAAAGACAGGGACAGAAAAGGCACACATACAACCACACGTACTGCGCTATGTGTGGTTGTATGTGTGCCTTTTCTGTCCCTGTCTTTCGCGCTGCTCCCTTAAGTTACGTAGAGCCAACGAGGGGGGCGCAAAGTCAGCCCCACACATTTACATAATAGGGAGGGGGGCGCTGCGATCAACCTTACCCCCCCCCCCCCCTGATGGGGAACCCTGCGCACGTGAGCTTCACCGCTGCACAGTGGCGTTATGCGAAGAAAACTAAACGTCACGCTGTGAAGCTCTAGCCCTTCGTTGCCGGGAAGGGTTCGCTGCCGCAAAGGGGTTGATAAAACTTTTACGGCTTCGAAGCAACTTAGAAGGGATCAGTCATCTCATTGGACTGTCCGAGACGTGTGAATATTAAAGCTTACAGGCGTATTTTCCAGTTGTAATATAGGATATATCGAACTATTTCGCGATCCCCTTCGAGTTCGATGTATCAGACGGTGTGCGAAACTTCACTTGGAGAAGTGCATATATTTCCTTGGCGTAAACAAACACTTGTCTTCGTATACCACCGACAAAGCTTTTTGCAATAGTGTTCCATATCTCCTTGATACTGTACGCGTGTGCAATGAAAGCCACGCATGCATACGCGACCATTCGGTTGAGGGCGGCCTGGATCTCTTATGATACGTACGGTCACCGCAGAAAAAGGCCGTTTGCCGGAATGGTCGCCTGTGCTAATCTTTCTCTGCGGTGACTATACATCACCCAGAAGTGCTTAGTAGAACCATAAGCTCTACTTAGACTTATCTGATGAGGAAATCAGCAATTTGCTTTGCATCGCCGCGCCTTTTGGTCGAGTCAGAGGCCGATTTCGCCACGACGCTCAAGGGTGATTCCACGAGAGATCGAACATGCCTGTCCGGTCGATATTTTTGTTTTGCCTGGGTTTTTTATATGTTATGTGGGCACATTCAAAGTGCACGGAACCGAAAATTTTATTTCCAAGAAACGCTCCCAGCGCGCCAAAAAAATATTTGAAGGTGGCGGCGCGGGCCTCCTGTTTTTGCTCACTGCAATGTTTTCGGATTTCGCGGCCGAATTTAACGCGAACTATAAATGATGTGTCGAAAAATTTTTTTGCTGGTTTTAATACGCATTACTGTGAATTACATCCATGATTTTTTATGCCGTCCTCAAAAAGGAAGAAAATGTGAAAAAATGGCAAACACGGCCGAAATCAAGAAAATGTGCTAAGTTTGAGGCGCCTTGGCGCCTTTTCTATTTCAAACAGAAACTTCAAAACATTGTCAAATATAGAAAAGAGCCTTTGCAACATTTATACGGAAGGTCATTTTGCTACGAGCAGTGTGAAAAAAGAAAAAAACTAGTTAAAGAAGCGAGTTTTCTCAAAAAAGTTCATTTTCAAAAAATAAAATAAAAAAACTCCGGTCTCAATTTTGACGACAATTTGTTATCGAAGAGCGCTTATGTCAGTGAATACACGGTTTTAATATCATATGTCCTCATTTGCTTTGTTCACGAGATATAACTGGCCAAAATTACCCTTGCTGTGTGTGCTCACTTCAGTGCGACTGATGGTTGTTATCGACTTGCATTGTGCGTAAATATCATCTTTAATTATTGTGCTACAGCAAAACCTTGCTCTTGCGGCTTTTCGTCAAGAAAAATGTGTTCTCAGATTTTATTTGTGTCTAGCGTGTGCGAAAGTTGGCTGCTGCCGCCCTCTAAAGGGCTAGTATTTGCTCACTCCTTTGAATGATCACGAATGTAGCTGGAACCAGGAATTTTTTTCGGGGGGAGGGGCACTTACTGAAAACCTTGACTATTTGAGAAAAACGCCTATTTTCATTACTTATTTTTGGTAAGAACACCTACTTCACCAAAATTTCAGGAAGGAGAGGGGCTCGGGCCCCTAGCCCCCCCCCCCCCCCCCCCCCCTTGCGGCTGCGGGCCTGGCTAGAACTTTAGCTTGCGCCGAGCGACAGAGAGTACGCCTTTACTGATGCACCTTAGTGTGGTGAAGTTACCGCGGATTAGGCAACTCAATTCCTTAAGCATACTCACACCTTATTTATACGAGTGTGCGCAAAATTTAAAAACTCACAAGCTTCTTTATACATTCGCCTAAGAAGACTGGTAGGTGAATGCCATCTTCTTTTTCTTCTCAGTCGTTTACTGTCACCCCCTCCCCCCGTCTCCTTCTGAAAGCTTCCTGCAACTAACGTGGTCTTGCACAGCCTCCAGGATCGGAGGCATTGCAAACTTTCTTAGCCTCACCAGGTTTCGCACTGCCTCCGTGATTGGCCCATCTTTGACCAAGTGACGATGTCATGTGATGACATCATCACGTGACGTCACGTTATGTGAAGTCATGATGACGTCACAAGTGCTGTCGATCTATGACGACGACATGATAACGTTATGTGGTGACGTCATTACTTGATGTTGATTTTTTGCATCACTCGAGTTGACGCCGCTAACGTGGAACGCCGAAGCCGCCGGTCAGTTTTTACGTTTGATGAGGCATCTAAGGCTTTTGCCACATTAATGTGCACAGCTCACAGCAGGTATCAACGTCCGATGAACCCACGCCAAAGCTGGACATTCACGGCCGCTAACGTACGTACGATGGCGAATATCGAGCGCATTCGTATAAATGACGGAAACGGGAAAACGTCTTTTCGCGGGTCACTCTACTGCGGTATACCGTAGGTATAGAGATCGGTGGCACGCGCACGCGAGCGCCTGCATTACCCAAGCAGTTGTATGGGACTGGTGTGTTTCTGTGTGAGCGTGCCGTAACGAGCAAGGAGCACGCGGTGCTGGCACGCGGAAGAAACGCGGCAGCGCATAAAGTAGGCGAAGTGCCGTCGCTGACACGTCGGCCGGAAACGTGGCCCGCCGAGTCGTGCGTCGCGGACAGGCGACGAGCGCTGCTCGAAGGACATCACGCAATGCCTGCGACGAGAGACGTAAAAAAAATGGAGAAAAAAAAATCAAGCGATTCGGCTGACCATTCATTCGGCTCGGCATTCGATCATTCAAGTTCCGCTCGACGGGACATAGTATTATTCTCTTTCAGGCATGCAACTAACCTAACGTGCACTGACGTGTGCTGCAAATGAGCTCTGGTACACACTACCCAGTGTTATAGTTCGAGGTTGAAAGACACATCTGCGCAGGGTTGAGGAAGTGAACAAGGTGACATGGCGACGTTCCCTAGACGTGACGTGATGCGTTTATTGATGGAGGGATTAGTGTGTCTTCTTTTTTTCAGAAATATCCGTGTCTATGAGGCATACTATCGTGAACAGGTATATATAGCAAACGCCTGACGTGAATGTCATTATAAAGCGAGCGTCTATTTAAGGCTGTACAGTGACGCAAGAGGACAAGGCTTGCGAAGGGCCAAACCGGTGGAGTTTTTCCCTGATTGACGCGCGAAGGTGTATTTTGTGTTCATGCACATAGGGCTCAAAAGCTGCACTAGACTCGCACGCCGTGATGTTGACACGTGCGAACGAAAACATGTGTAAGACTTTAGTAAACTGTCGTCGACTTAAAGGTCCCTGCTCACGATCCTCGCAGTTAGAGCCAGCCAAGCTTTAGACGACGTTCGGTTGGGCGAATCAATTTCCGAGCTACTTCCGGTGATATGAGGTAACAGGTATAACTGCCGCGTGGCAGAAAACTGTTCTCGTGCTCTGCATCACAGCTCAAAGTTATATCAGGATGCCTGGCACTATCACCATATCTTAGTGCTATTCGGACTTACATCTTTTTATTATTTTCTGCATTTTTTAGCCACCTTTCTGTATTTTGAGTAAAGCAAGCACATCGAAGTCTTTGTACCTTGTTTTTCTATGCCAAACAAAATTGAAAATGAGAAACGACGCAACATAATCTGGCACGAAACTAACCCTATTTCTTAAAAACCAAAAAAAAAAAAAGTTAAGGCGGAGCATTCCATAATTAGCTCCGGTTGCATCAGATGCAAAGCGGCTTGTTTACATAGCACGAACTAGGTGAAAAGCAACAAGCTTGAAGGCTGGGCCAGTTGGTGTACACATAATCGGATGTGGATAACCACGCACAACGTTCTGTCATCTTGTTTTCTGTGTGCGTTGTGGTTTTGACTGCATGGCTATTCGCATCGCATTGGGAAGAGCGCTTCCTTCCGAACGTGCGTATCCACGTCGTATGTAGAACGAAGCTTCCGGCATCACAAACTACAAGAAGAAGACAAACTGTGGAACTTCTCTAGATAACAGAAACATCTAACTTGTCTTATTCTACTTGTCAAGAAAACCACCAGCTGGCGGATTAGAAACCTCGTTATAGCCATGCCTTGCTGAGCATATCGCGAATTCAACAGGTGCGGACTACCGCCTCTCACGTACCGACATGGGAAAGGACGCGCCCGCCGAACCAATACGAAACAGCAGCGAAGAAAAGCGGCAGCACTAAACAAGAGCAGCTGGCTTCTTTTTACGTGCAGGTATGCGGCGGCCTCCGTAGGAAGACGTGCGAACCGATTCCGCGCCCCATCCGGCGCCGGGCGTTTATAAGCACGTTTTTGTAAGAGCGAAACTGGGACCTGCATATCTTACTCGGGAATCAACGAGCATCCCCGGCATCGCATTTCCAGTATTGTACGGCTCTTCCTGCATATATAGTACGAGCACCGAGATAAGAAGCGGGGAAGGTGGCGCAGCTCACCGAGACAAGGAGATCTATACTACCCCGCCTCACCAATTCCGTGCATCGCAGCGAAGGCTACGACTCGTGTCAGCCTTCGATGTCAGCCTTCGATACAAGCAGCGACAGGTGAGCTGCACGTTTCAGGGAAAGGGAGGAGGGCGCCGAGCGGCTCGATCATTGTGCGCTAGTAACACTTCCGTGACGCTTTCATTAAGTCGACTTCCAGGGAAGGGTGACCACAGGTGGACACCTTAAAGAACTCCTTCTCTGGTTTCTTTCTTTCTTTCCGGCCGGCTAGCACAGCCCATAGCCTCGGCTGCACTGCTCGGAATTGATGAGGTGCAGCATATAGAAATTCGCGGGGTCTACCATCTTCGCTTACCCCTTCTGCGTTTCGTTCTCGTCAGTCGTGCGAGCTCGTTGTCCGAAAAAGTTACAGCGGCTGTCACATCGTGCCGTAGCTGTCGCGGTGACGTACGTCACCCACACCATTTGCCTTCAGGGAAGGGCGTAACAAGGGTGTAATGAATTCTGCGACGCCAGTACGGAGCGGCGGCGTTGTTCGTTTCCGTGTAACCGGAACGCGAAAGAACGTGTTCTCGGGTTACAGAATAGCGCATTAGAATAAACCGCGCGAGCGTCCAATCTCGTTCGTCTCTGTGCCATAGCTCTGGACGCGAATCGTGCCCGTCGGTCTAAATTGGGCGTGTAGTGAATGAGCGAATATATGTTTTTCTGATGAGGTAAGAAGATTGGGTCGCTTCTTCGCAGGACCTGTTCAGAGTTAGGCACTGGACGGGCGAGTAGGAAGAGCAGCCCGTGCTTGTTAGGAGGAACGTTTGTGGAAGGAAGTGTGTTTTTGTTTTTTTTAGGGGGAGGGGGAGAATAAATCGTGCATTTTTAATTGGCGGATATATTCAGTGTTGGTCAGGGAAGACGAAAGTGGACGAACAGTCCATCTCACGCGAGCATGGCGTATCCTACTACTGTCACCTGGCGTTATAGTTTCGGTTTGTTTGACGCTGTTGCACTCGCAAGTTCCTTCTTCATGAGCATTTCCGGCATACTCTATGTGGACACTTCTGTAGTTACCGTAAGTTACTGCTTCGGTATGTGCTCTTCCTCGTTGGGGCTTAAGTCTCGGAAGATGTTCTTTCTCCGGGTCACTTCACTTGCTTCCATTATCGCAAGCCTCAAGCGTAGCTGTGTCTGTGTAACGATTTAATTCACGGTTTCTTTATCAAAGGGTTGGTGTAAGTAAGTTTGTATTTACCTCATTGCAGGTTAACGAGAAAGGAGACTGTCGTTTCACTTCGTTATTTGGTAGTACGCACGCCCGGGGTTGCCATCAGTTGAGCCCGACTTCCTATAGATATAGGCCATGAGGCAAAGATTTGTATTTGCGGTGTCATTCATACAAACATCAGAACACGTAGGACTCTGGCGTAGCCATAGGGTAGTGTCATATTAAACGTGTTTGTGTGTGCGAAACAGTTGTGCATCCTGCTGGCCTAATTCACGCTACGAACATCCACAAAAAGGTCACAATGACCAAATATAAACAGGTGTGTTGGATACTTATATACCTAGCTTCCTTTCGGATTTGACGCCGCACCATCTGGCGCACTGGAAAACTGCGAGAGAGCCTTAGAAACGCCAAAGAGAAAGAAACGGCTGGGTCACTGAACTATTGAACTATTAACAATAGCCAGACACCTTACATTCAGTGAAGGACCTTATGCCAGCGTCCTGGTGCTAACGGGACAACGAGAGGAAGTAAGAGAAGGAGTGAAGAGCATGGGGGAAGGGTAATCACGGTAGGGGGTCGCGCAAAGTCTCTTTAGAGTCCTACTAACACGAAGCGCACGGTGCTACTAGGTGCAGTGTATTTCGTAACAGAGTCGAGGTTCCTTCCGGTCGACCTCGTGGTCGTGCTGAGCTTGAGGCCAGAGCCCTCGAAGGTTGCGGAGAAAAAAGGTGCGGCGCTGGCGTCCGACTTTGCCGCGGCGACTTTTCCCCGCGTGGTTCGTTGGCGTGCTTTGCGGATCGCTCCGTGTTTGTTGTCGTCCGCTCCAGATTCGCCGCGCCGCTCTGCCACTCAGCTCATACGGCGGGGACAGCGTCGGTGGTCGAGGGCCGCGGTGGCCAGGAATCGTTACGCCGTGAGCGACGCGGGGCTTCATCCCATTTCTCCGCAGCGGCACACTTGGTTCACCCGGGACCTGCAGGAAGAGGAGGACGTGCGCCTGTTCCTTCATTCACGGATGGGTCGTCGTTTACCCGCCACGCATCTGCACGCGCGGCGAAATTCGCCCAGTTTTTCAACTGTCGGCCTGCGCTTGGCATATCGACCTATACTCACAAGCAACTAAGTCAACGAGAAAAAGTGTCACCTCGATAGTTGTTTAGAAGCTCTCTTCAAACTGATATATACAAATCACTAATACGCGCAAGCCATCAATGAAATCAGACAAAGACAATTTCAAGCTGCTCACAGAGATCACTCATGTCACTTGAAGGTCGTTGTGAATGATCCTTGAACACGGGGTGTCACTCGAGCCAACTTTTCGACAAGTGGTCTTTCGACAAGTTGTTCAAGGATTCCTCATCTCTTCAAGCTTCCGTCTTCCCTTGAAACTTATTTAAAGATCGATTTAAAGAGTCCTATTTAAAGATCGTTAGAAACTTAAGTCACGTTGACAGCTGTCACTACGGAAATATGGCAGATTGTGACTTTGTTACGTAATTTTAGCCATTACGATACCGCCACTTTTTAAGGATAGAGAAAGGTTTATTGTTGCAGAAAAGCTGAGTGGTCGGCCTCAGTCAATTTTCTGGCCAGCTACACAGCGCTAGGAAAGGGGAGAGGGTGGGAAAGAGAGGAGAGAGAAGGTGCTGACGAGGAGAAGGTGGCGATGAAGCAAAACCCTGAATGCCCAGAAACTATTTACGGTCTCTTGTCAAGTTCTGTCTCGCGCAAAAACGTGTTCAGCGCTTTCAGAATATCGCACTGATGACGAAGTGGTGGCCCCAACAGAACTTTTTCTGAAATTCGTTGCTTCGCTGGTTTCAACAAGACGGTGACCATCGAATTCGTTTGCGTGATACATCGCGGGTTGACGCACAAGATGTGTTCAGTAGTCTCAGGAGTGCCACATACCTCGCAATTCGGACTGTCTGCACGGCCGATAAGATGTACGTAACGACGAGTCAACGCCACACCTAGTCGTAATCTGTGCAGTAGGCTTATGCTGCATCTTTTTAGGGAAGCCACTATTGAAATTATCCTGGATTTACCCGCAGACTACGTGCAAAGTTTCACCGCGATGCACCTATTCTCGTACCTGTTGAGATTACAAAAAAAAAAAGAAAATGTCCACGAACATGTAAACGCGGGTCGCGCCCCAAAAGAGACGTCATCAAACATTTTGTTCATAAAGTCAGACGGAGGGATGCAGGAAGTCTTGGATAAAACCTTGGACGAGGTATTGGCAGTTCATACTGGGAAACAGAAGAAGGGCCAAATGAAAACAACAGTGACAGGCTGTAAAGCAAGAAGGTAAACAACCCAGGACGTTGACGACAACGGGAAGAATCAAAACATACAGTGGTTGCGACAAGGACACACATACGCACAAGAAAAGAAGAAATCACGAGTGACACGAAACAAACGTAACGAGAACCACAACAAAGAGGGAAGGAGTTCAACGTATAGAGCAGCAATAAAAAGAAATGCGTGACTACGCAGCGCACGCCTTGAGACCCTGAATTTGGCACGTGACTTACTTGTGTTTGAAACTCACGTCACTCGTCCCCTTCTTTCTAAGCGTTCATTTCGTGACTATTATTTCTTCTACGTTTCCTCTTCACAACAGCAGTAGCCTGTCATATTACGTTTGAGCGCAATTGCGGTGACCCATCACACCGCGGTAACTACCGAGTCGGTTTTACAAAGACTTCTCTCTCTTGGTGTGGTATACAACCACTGAAGAAAGGGCAACTCTTCGGTACCGCCGCTGCTCTGCTTATCCCGGAGCAAAGGCGCGTCATAATCTGAAATGCAAAGTACGAGACAGAACTGCAGCACTGACTGCCGTGATGGAGAGGTGAGAAAGTAAACTGCTCTCCGAGTGTCGAACGACAACGGTTCGTTTTAAAGCGTTGAAACCATCTCGCCCCGAAGGGCACGCGAGTAACTACCCATTCTGTCGCAAGGCGGCTTGTTTTGCAAGCCCTTCCGCTTGTCTCTCAATGAGGCTCCTTAACCTCGTGTAGTAGCGCACACGCGCGAGCACAAGTGAGCGGAGTGCAAGATAATGGGGAGTGCGTCTTCTCGCACACCGCGCGTGCCCATCTGATCGTAGAGAGCGCACGCGCCGAGCATGCGGGCGCGTTCCAGAAAACCGCCCCCGTCGGTTCGACGACGTCAAGCGGCCGGCAGGGTCAACGACGTGACGGACGTCCGAGGAAACCTCATTTCACGTCCCATTGAGCGCGCGCGCTGCCACCGCGGTGGTGGTCAGTCGGTTGGACGGTATACGCCGGACACTGGTGACGAGGCGATGCATGGTTGCTGGAGGACTGCGCAACCGACGATCGAGCGGAAGCCTGAGTGGACATTCGGGCGTTCCGCGGACTCCCGAAAAGCCACTGGCCTATTTCTTGCGCACAGAGCAGCTCGATACCGCCGGTCTTGTTGCCGTGGAGAAAGAGGGGTGATGCAGAGGTTGCGCTGTGTGGTGTGTACACGATAGCGTACGCCGTCAACAATGGATTGGCACGCGCCGCGCTGGCGCTGAGTCGGCTCGCGACGGTGGACGTCGACATCAGTGCGCTGCCGGCATACGTAAAAGGAAGGGAGAACAAAGGCAGAAGGCAAGGAGAGGGGGGGGGGGAGAGAGAACACAGGAAAGGCAGCGAGGTTAACTATACTATGCCCAGTTTACTACCCTGCAAGTGGGGAGGAGAATAAGTGGGTGAAAGAGAGAGAGAAAGACAAAGAAAAAACCCATCCGTGCACACATTTCACAGCACTCACGGACAGTGCTGCGTATCATAAGCGGTCGTTCAATTCCGTTGCTTTTAAGAACAGCAGGAGGACTAATGTGGCTTTCTGGGCTGATGAGCTGTGAGGCCAGGCTCCCAAGATATTTCCTTCGGTCAAAGGCCGGTCATAAAGTCTCCTCAAGGCACACTGGAGAGTGCGATGATGTTGGTCAAATTGGGGACAGTGCGAAGTTAATGGGACACTAAAGAGCAACAATGAATTGGTTTAGATTGATAAAGTGTGCTCGAAGAACTCTTGTGTAATTTATTTCACCACCATAGGTTTATTATTAGAGGAGAAAACCAAGTTCAAAGTTTCAATTCTAAATTTCGCGCCGAACTTTGTAATTCGTGACGCAAAAGGTTTCAAAGAGCCTTTAACGTATTTTTGGCGCCACTGGCTCGACGAAATTTCCACAAACTCGTTATGTCAAGACTCCGGCCCCCTCAGATGACAATGTACTTCGATTTAACCGATTAGGAACTACGTAGGCCCAAGCAGGTGCCGTAAAAATATGTGTCGTCACGGCAAATGGTGCGGGAATTCCAAGGTGGCGTCGCCACCTGTATTTTCTTTTTGCGCGTTTTCTCGCTTATTAAGCGTCTTCTCGCAGCAAGCGTGGTGTTTTTGGTATCGTGGAAGACTACTTTACTAATGCGAGAAAAATGGTTTTGCTCTTTAGTGTCCCTTTAACCAGAAAAGTGTCCTGCATACGTGCAGAGTCGCACTTTGATGCACAGCTTGGGAGAACTTGGAGCAAGTGCCCGAATAGGCCGACAAAAGCTTTATGAAGCACCAAAACCGCAATGTGTGGTCGAATAATGTATAGATTTTGGGTGAAACGCTGCTTTCGAAAACTTAGGCGAACTATCTTTCTTTTTTTCAGTTTTGCTGTCGTAGACATGCATTCACGCAAGCATCTTACGCTGGAATTACTTGTAAGACAAAATATAATCGAATCATAACGCTGAGCCTATTGACGAACCCAGATGATCAATGGCGAAGAGCGCGTACGAGCGAAAGGCATTGTGAATTAGGCCCCCTGTTCATACCAAAATCTCGCGGACATTGTTACTGTTTTAGGGGCGAAGCTCCTTATAGCGGCACCCGTTCGTCCCTCGTAGCGTAGTATGTAACCAGTCTTACGCTTTGACCTGCAAGGTGGTGCCGGTGGGAGATTTTTTCCTGTGCGTTGTTGAACAATAAAAAATTCGCAGCGTTAGCTAAAAGCCGACTTCTTCTGTCTCTCATTCCCATTAGCAGCCATTCTTTACCTCCAAGGTAGTGCCTGGTGAGATTTCTCCTGTGCGTGATTAAACAATAAAAATTTTGTTCAAAACGCCGTTGATTGATGAAATAAACCAACAAAAGACGCCAGATGTTTTGTAAAAGCAAAACGAAAGAACGCCAGATGTTTCTAAAGCAAAACGAAAAGACGCCAGCTGCTTAACGAAAGACGCCAGATGTTTTCTAAGCAATGGTTTTCTAAACAATGAAAATTCACAGCGTACATGTAAAATTGAAGTGCGTTGCAAGTCGTCATAACTCTCATCGAACCTTTAGTATAAACGCGCCCGATCTCACGTCGGTGATGATGTACTGGGCAGAATTCACGGAAGATTCACGGTTTACCGATGAACCTCCGCAGCTTCGCCCACTCATCATCATTCACTCCGTGGATATGCTGTGATTTTTTAAAAATCGACCAGGTTAAGCGATCGCTTGTGGGCATGTAACTGGCAGGTGCACATGTACCCTGACAGTACCTTCTTCCCTCTTCTTTCTCTCTTTTAATCTCTTAATCATTTTTCCCCCATTGTAGGGTAGCAAACCGTACGCTCGTCTGGTTGACCTCCCTGCCTTTCATTCACTTCCTTCCTCCTCCTGCTCCTTACGTTATCAACAAATGCATTTCTTTACTCGAAGCTGCCACTTTGTATTTCGCATCCAAAAAATCGATGTGTGCTCCTCTTCAAGGAATGTTTCAGGTTATTAGCACTTTTCTCCTGCAGAACAATAATTTGCCTTCAAAAACTGGTTTTTATGACAATGCATAGCATTGTCACTGTTTCAGGGCTACTAGAAAGGCACAGGCAGATACCTGCACTATACAGCCATGTTTTGAAATGGAGCATGAGACGAAGTTAACGCAGTCTGCGATACACGTGATGTCGCATTCTTAATCTCCGCTATTCTGACATAATAAAGTGGGTTTGTAAATCTATGTTTCAGACCTAAAGAATGCGAGTAAGGTGCTATGATGAGCCACGCAATGCCAAAAAAAAAAAAGAGAGAGAGAAAAGTTTATTCCAAAACCGGCGCTGCTGGTGCGCCCATACGTAATAACGGCGGTATAACACTGCTAGTTCATAATACCTTTGTATTAGGGTTACAGTATGAAAACGGTGCCCTAATATTATGCAGTTATTACGTATAATTAAGCAAGCATGATTGCAGTATATGTGTCAATATATCAAGCGATGAGTAATGCGGCACGTGCACATAGAGCCCTCATCAACTGAAAGAGCTAGCGTTTTAGGCAGTATTCAGACTGTATGGCCAAAGTTCCTACGTGCCTTCGTGCACGCTCGTATTATATCGTTCTTGGAGTTCGCAACATAAAAAACGCCGATTTCTTTCACTTGTGTGGCGTAACTTGCGCGAGAAATTGCATTTGTAGGTGCTGTTTTGATGACATCAGACGCGCCAACCATAAATAGTATGTTCGAGTGGCGGCATAATTTTTAATGCTACAGATTTCGCGAAAAGTGTGGCTAGGAGATGTAGCTTAAAAGGTGAAGTGTAGTCCATTTTTGTGAGGTCGTGGTTTTAAGTTTGCATGATAAATAATCCTACTCAACTAATTTCACTTGTTATGTAACACGGGTATATCAACGTGAGTAACCGTCGCCGCCAAAATTTGAATCTGTAGAGGTGTCACGCTAGTAAGGACTCCTAAGAAAGAACTCTATAAATGACATAAGAACAGTACATGATTTAGCTGCCAAACCGAAACGAAGCGAATATTGGAGAAATTACAAATGTTGTTACCCGTGTAACCCCTTTGATGTTATGCCGTTGCAATCTGCTCAAACATGTAATCGGTGTGGTTTTTCATAGCATTCACCTGGCCTTGTAGAGGGTTTTTCTCAAACATCTCCTCGAACTTGCGTCCGCATGAACCGTTCATACTCTGTAATACCGCCAGCAGATCGCCGTACATTGTGGTGGAAGGTACGTAGTACATTGCCTGGTGCCAGCGCGTAACGACGTTTACTAAGCCTGCCACGCTCTGCTTCTTCTGTCCAGCAATTACGCAAGTGGTGACGATGATTGGCCGCTTCGAGGTGCCTCTTACTGTCGTATCAGAGCGACAGCAAACATCCCTTCCGGTTCTACAGAACCATCTGACGGAATGTCAGATCCTTTGACGCGTCGTCTTATCAGGAGTACAGCGCTGACCATACACGTATGGCTTGCTATGTCGGGATGGACACTTCTTTGTGAAAGAAGAGCGGTTGTGACAAGCGATCGTCGGGGGCTCTTCACTCGCTTGCTCCGTGTCCTCACATCACGGCTAGGCGGGCAACCTTGCGCTTTCACTGCCGCGCGCGTAGACAGCGCGCACTGAATGGGCAGACGTGCCTTCTTCTAATTGGCGCCCCCGTTGGGAGATCTCCTTGGAAGATGGCACCAAGAGAGGAAGGCTAGCAGACCGCGACAGGGGCGTCTCAGTGCCACTATGCTGCCACCCGCGAGTTGACGTAACCACGAGACGACGACGATGACAGAAAAGAAGCCGCGAGGAAAAGTGACGCAATGGCGTCCTCGTCCCTTCCCGGTGTACCTTCCTTCCGTCGAGACGCGAGCCGTTCGCGTAGTCAAGACGAGCCGGATACGCTCCGCCGTTTGGGAGGCTCGTTAGGGCTTTGTCGATGTCGCCGTCATCGCCATCACTGCGCGTACGTTTGATTAAATAGACAAAAGGGCCCCGAGCTCCCATGACCTTTTTTTCTCCTTTGAAAGACACTCCCCTCCCCATAGACCGCGCGAGCAAATAAGAAAACGACGGAGCAGTCGCAGTGCTTGAGCGTGATGAGCTTCGACGCTTCTATCCGTCCCTCCCCTCCTCTTCCTCCGGTCGTTACGGAGCGTGTTCGGCAGCGGGGCCCATTAACAGGAGAATGGCGGAATGGCTGGACACTGGGCTCGGGAAGTGGTGACGCAGTCTGTGCTTCATTGTATCTTTGGCCATGTCCGGACAGCGGGGCTGAAGAGGTTGTGTAGTCAGAGGTGAAGACAGGGTTTCGAGTGTCCTTGGCCATTCAGTGCACGTTGTCCACTGCCTGCGCCAGTTCCTTGCTTCAGATCTCTGTCGTTTTGTGATTGCCCGGTATCCAGCTTGAGATTGCTGGCTTCCTCTAGTATCTATACTACAAAGTCCAGGCGCTAGCTGTTGTCGAGTTTGGATTTCTGACAACGCGTTTACAAAATTCGCAGGCATTACACTGTTGTCGTGTCCGACCTGATGAGTACAACCTAAATGTACGATATATTATGAGATCACATCGTGCGTTCTATTACCATGCCCGATGAGCGTACTGTTCATTTTGGAACTGGCTTTCCTTTCTTTTACCATAGTTCTTCTAGCGTATACGCACACTTTATAGGTCACTTAGGCGTTTTTGCAGGGTTCGTTTTCCAGAGATGGTTTACTTGCAGAGCTATTGAACTGGCGACGTTGTAACGTTTGCTTGTCATATGTATGCGTAAGGCCTTGTACTTTTAAGAGATGCACTAAGACACGGAACACTGATTTTCTTCGTAGTATGCCAACATACCAGTGTTCTGTCATTGAGAAGCAAGCCTATTATAACCTATAGACGGACGCGTAGATAACTGGGCTATGATGTCCTTCTAACGTTACTTGGCATGTAGTTCGTTATAGTAACTGCAGTAAGCCTGATCTTTGTCACAGTTATTGCACTTGGCACATGCACAATGGCCTAGAAAGCGAGGTATAAGCTTGCGCATGTACAATGCACATTTATCGTGTTTTTCGGCAAGGCAGACAAACGAAGCTCGTTGTAACCACGCAGCGCTGGAAACACCGTTTAATAGACTAGCTGCCCTAATTAAGGCAGTGCCAATTGTTGGCCTCGGACATTCCTAGCGTAGACGAGGGCGTGGACCAATATAATAGAATTACAACGATAGCTCACTCGAACACTTCGTTGCCAGGGCCATAGGTCGAGAGAAATTCTGGAACTCACTTAGACTCACTCGGGAAATATATTTCGCGGTTAGAGCTCACTCCGACTCAAACTCACCAAAATATCGCTCACTCGTGCTCACTCAGACTCAGGCTCACGGATCGATCTGAGTCCGAGCGAGTCTGAGTGAGTGGACTCATGAATCCGTTAGCGTATAATTAGCTTTTTCGACCATGGTGTCAATGCTGTTTAATACCAATATCTCACATAATCGGTGCTCTCCTTAGCGCCTTTTTTTTCTCTACTTTCACATACGAGTTATCAGTGGTTGCAATCCAGTAAGGACGTTGTTATTGGGAGGTGACTCACACGATATATTTTTGGCAAGAACTTCCCAGGATAGAGTTTGTGTGTGCGTGTGTGTGTGTGAAGGGGGGGGGGGGGAGTCAAAATGTAGAGCTCACTCAGATTCACTCAAAAAAAATATATTTTGTGCTTAGGGCTCGCTCGAACTCAGACTTACGAAAACTTTCCTGTACCAGGCTCAGTCGGACTCAGACTTGCTAAACATTTTATCGGCCGGACTCACTCGGACTCAAACTCAACTAAATATTACTGACCCGGACTCACCCAGACTCAGGCTCACGGCTCGATCTGTGTCTATGGGAGTCTTAATGAGCCGACCGACTCATGAGTGAGTCTGCCGACCCATAGCCAGGACACACATAAATATCCGTCATTCATCTTCAAAAGGGCGCTTAGTTAACAGATACACAGTACAGAACGAATAAAACACAGGACACGTGACGTCGAGCGCGCTCGACGTCGTGTGTCCTGTATTTTATTCGTTTTGTAATATGTATTTTTTCACTAAGCGCCCCTTTGAAGATGAATGAACACCAACTAGCCCACCTTATAGCTCTCCTCAATCCATCATTGAATGTGCAGAATTACTCGTTGGCTGGAGTATTTACAGTAGCTGGAATATTTCGCCAAATGTACACCTGGGTCACTTTGTACCTTGGTATCATGCCGCATAGGCAAGGAGCGGTGCGACATAACAATTACTCTGTCATCATCGACGTGTTCTTACACACCTCGGACGATCACCGCCTCTTCGATAAAACGGAGTATTCAGTTGGCCGCTTCGCAAGGCTGCGGTATAATCAAGCAAATAAGGAAGGATTGGGCATTCCTAGCGATCGCGCAGTGTCGCATGTACATACGCTGGCAGGAGGGAATTTTATATAAATGGCATCCACTTTTCATACATGACTCCGCGCTCCTTCTCTGCCCGCTTGCGTGTACACCAAGGTATTCGAGGCAGAAAAGAAAAAAAAAAAAGAACGCCTTTTGTTATTCCGGTTACCTAATCGCCTTTCCGACACGCCGCGTGCGTGCCGGCGGCGTTGTACGAATATTTTGGCAGCCAGCGAGATAATGCGGCGTCGCTCTCACGTCGTTGTCGTGGGGCGGCTGGCCGCCGCTGCTGCTGACCGAATCGCCGGCCGTCGCAGTGGTTACGGTAACGCGAGCACGACCGGTGCGCTGGCGCACCCTTGTTCTTTTCTCTCGCATACCTTGTTGAAGCGGCGGCACGCTGCAGAGACCGCAGGAGGCTGCCAAGCGCGAAATGAACGCGCTACACCGCAGGGCCCTCGTCCGTCGTGCTCTGGCTCCCGCGGCGGGGTGGGGACCCGCCCACATCCTTCGCCATACGCGACCCGTAAGGCGGTTGTTTACCGCGCCGCTCTCTACATGCTTCCTCGTACAAACTAGACACACTATATAGGCGGCCACTGCCTTGATTAACTGCGGCTGGCGGGCGCTGCATGGCTGCAGGAGCTTGGAATCCACCGCGGATAGAGTCAACAATAAAAAAAATGATAATAAAAAAATCACCCACCTCAGCGCTTTGCCGGCGTTATGTATGTATGCGAAAGCCCCTTAGCCTCTATTCGCTTCTTTCTCGTGTTTTTGTGCGCTGTGTTGCGTTGAGTATCGATACGGCAATTAATCGTACTGCGCAATGTTGCCCGTGGCGAAGTTTAGCCCGATACGGAGGCGCATGCGAGGGATATGTAATTATTGGGCGTAGAAACCGGAGCTGTTGGCGCTCGTGCCGAGAAGTGTGGCTACAGTATCCGGCGCCTGTATGGAGCAGGATGTCCTTAGCGTATAATATACAGGAACGTGAGCCGCGTGACACTCAACAGTTTAGTAAGCTCCAAAGCTTCATGTGCATTCGCTTGAATGAAAATCCAAAGTCAAGGTGGGAGCCGACAGAGAGTTCCTTGTGAAGCGGCAAATTCAGCCGAAAGGCCTTCCTTCATGGAATGGATAAGACAATTTGTTTATTGGTTTTCTGCGCAGTAAAGGATATTGCCAGTCCCATTGAAGCACGAGCTGTTTGACACAGGTTGCTTTGATGTTGATTGGGGCGAACTTGTAATACAATGCATATATTAAAGTATTCTGTCCTTTCCTGCAGTTGTCCCTCTTATTTCTTTTTTATTATTATTTTTTGTGTCGGTGTGTTGTCGTATGCTCTTGTTTTCAGAGGCCTATCCGCTTGTTGTCTCTGCTTGATTGGGCCAGCCAGATTTCCGTGCTCTGAAACTTAAAGCGCTGCACTAAGCTCATTTCGGCTCAGAGGTCGACAAAAAGGCTTCGCTGCCTTTTTAGTGCACCACAGCCTAGCGAATTAAGCTGGGCGCTTACTCGCTGGAATGCTCGACGTTAGATTGACAGGCACGTTATGCCTAGTTAGTCGCTGAATAATAGGCAAGTACAGATACAGGCTATAAGACGCCTGTTTATATAAGCTCTATAGGGGCACGCGGTTGATTGGTTTTCTAGTAACAGGCGTGCGCCTGTCGTCTATTGGAAATGGTTACGTATCGCGTATGCCTCGTTGAATGGAAGTCGATGCATAGCCATCTCTTGGGGCCCACTGTGGAACAAGGCCGTGCGCGGTCTCAGCTACGGGTGCGTGTTTTTCTAAGCATCGATCGTGCGCGCTGTAGTTGCTCGCTCGGCCCACGTGTTGGGAGCAGAGGTGCGTTATTTCGGGCTCTATACTTGGTTGACGTGCGGTCTATAATCGAACTGGCATAGAGACGCCTGTCAGACAGACTGCAACAGTCGCGTTGATGGTGATTAACTTCCAGGGCAAAGAACGCTGGAACCCAGAGAAACGGCCCTGGTTGGCCCGTTTCCGAGCTGATTGATTGCTCGCGCAGCGACGCGGGTGCACTGTTGCTTGTTCTGCGCGTATTGCCACTTTCGAGGGCTGCACTGGCGCGAGCGAGTGCTTTGTCATCGACGAGATGGAGGTCTGCGGCATGCAGTGCCCCTAATTGATATGCGTATCATAAGTGAGCAAAATACTTGGGTGTGCTTTGGCCGCCAACCGTCCCCACATATCTTCTTGTCAGGTCGCGATCTGTTCTGACATGACTTTCGTATTCCTGCGAAATCTCGCGTATTGGGGCCGTTGAGGGACTTCTTGTAGACTTCGGTGTTGACTGACTGACTGAAGTGTAATGAATTGGAACCAGTGGTTGAATGAGCGAAAATGCATACGATCAGGGTGTGAATTAGAGTATATTGAAGTGTTTTGAGAAAAGACAATGAATAAGATACAATATGGGCAAATGTCTGATCCTGGAGTACAGACCTTTGGGCTAGTTGGTTCGGTACATTAAATGAGGCCATAGCACTAGAAACACAGGGACCAAGCGCACGTCTTGTCGTCTTCCTTGGTGCCTGTGTTTTCAGCGCTATGGCTTCATTGACTGACTGATACTGTGATCTGGTGAACGACTGACGTGTAGCTGAAGCTCAGTGAAGCTTAGTAAAGCTTAGTGAAGCAAGTGACTGAGGGTAGTGATGTAATTGGGTGAACGAGTAAATGGGCTATATGTATATACCTATGGTGGAGTGAAATGAAATAAGTGATTGAGTGAAGGAGGGCGGAAAGGCGGAAGCAAATCAGTGGTGAGTAAGTAAAATGTGGGTGAGTGAAGGAGTAAAGTGAGCAATGCTGTAGTGAACCAGTGATTGAGTGAACGAAATTGGTGTAGTGGAGAACGTGAATCACGTGACTGAGTGGAGGGACGTAAATGGTCGAGCGAATAAGCAGAGTAAGGCGGAGTGAAGTGAAATTAGTGATTGAGGGTAAAAGGTTGGGACGGCAGAATGGAAGCGAATCATTGAGTGAGTGAGTGAGTGAGTGAGTGAGTGAGTGAGTGAGTGAGTGAGTGAGTGAGTGAGTGAGTGAGTGAGTGAGTGAGTGAGTGAGTGAGTGAGTGAGTGAGTGATCACTTAAGTGAGTGAGTGAGGTGAGTGAAGTGAGTGAGTGAGTGAGTGAGTGAGTGAGTGAGTGAGTGAGTGAGCGAGTGAGTGAGCGAGCGAACGGCAAAGGTGTAGTGAAGTATAGAGAAGTGAGTGAACGTGTAGGCTGGGTAAAGCGAAGTCGAATGACAAAAAATGTGATTGAGTAAGGAGGATGGCAGGGAAGATGCATAGGAGTGGTGAGTAAGAAAGTGAAATATGAGTGAGTGAGCAGCGTTAGTGAGTGGTGAGTAGGGAAGTGAAATCTCGCTGAGTGAACAGCGCTAATCAATGGCGAGTGAATGAAATACTGATTGACTGAGTAAGACAGTGGACGAGAGAGCGCCGCAGTCACCTCAGCAAGGCGGCTCGAAAGCCCCGGAAATGTTCCTGTTTTCCATTTCCAGCCAAAGAACACCCGTATACGCGCTGCGCGCGTAGCCCATAAACGCACTACCGACCACTGCAAAGTCGCACCTGGCAGTACAAGGAAGTGTTTAGGCGACAGGAGAATTGCTCTTATAACGGCTATCTCCACTCCAGTCTGTATATATAATGACAGAAACAGTCTCGCAGATATGGGCTGATGGACTCGAGAGAGGAAGTGTGGAATCAATTGAAGACAAATATTCGCGGCACGTCGGCGGAGTATTTCTTTCTTTTCCGTCGCGTGCGGTGATGTGTTGGGCGTCACCGGAGTTAATTGTTTCGGTCGTCCACAAACGGCGCCGCCTAAGTGCCGTCATTAATGTCATTACGTTGCCCAGTTGGTCCTTTGTGGCGCGGAGATCGCTCCAGTCGATAAGCTCGCGCGCGCCGGCCCTTCCCGTAAAATGGAGCGACATAACCGGACCCCCCATCGATTAACCCTTTGATTATAGGGCCCACAACGTTGGCTGTCTTTCCTCCGCGACAGCTATGTGGTAAGGGAGTCGATATTCTTGCTTTTGTTAGCGAGCAGTGTAAGAAAATGCGATTACCATTGTTTATACCGGGCATATACTAAAGCGTGTCCACGATCAGCGGAGCGTTCAAGCGACGCTTCGCTCGTCAGCCTTGTGGTCACTGACGTGCGCCCGACGTTAGATGGAGTTCCGGATCGTCACGTTGTGATCTAGTTTGCGCTCGTTTAAAATCGCCTTAAGCTACAATGTTACATTTGCTTCTTTCCAACGGAAGTGGAGGATGCGCTCTCGATTATGGCTCTGGCCAACAATGCAGCGGGTGAAAGGTGACGGTGAAAGCAGGCGCTACCTGATTCGATCACTATACGTTTCGTACAGCTCGGCAAGTCTCACTGCTCACGTGAATGATAAAGTGATACAGTCTGTCGCGTTTTTCCACGGCTGTAATGAGTATATATATATTAAGGTATAGTGACCAAATTTCCAGGATTTGAGGTTGGCTCCAAGTCTTCAGTAGAAAGCTGTAACCTCCTAAAGTAATTTGGCCGTGTATACCGCATCGGAAGTCGTAGCATTGGCAGCGATTACAACGTTTAGCACTGCGCTCGAACTTCCCGTACTGTGTTCTAGCTAAAACAGCGAGTGCGGCATGCTGACCGCAAGACGGCACGCAGTGTAACTGAAAGCTCCAATACGTGAAAGGTCCAGAAGGTGTTCAAAGGGTCAGACAACGTGAAAGGTCCAAAATACAAAACTCTTCGTGACCTCAGGTCTTAGCGGTACCATTGTCTGCCGGCGCCCTACGCGTAGTCACCAGCACCGCATGACTTCGGGAACTGTGCTTGCACGTCATCTGGAAAGCATTCCTCTTCTTTCTCTTCAAAACAGTTTGCTTAATGGGCGTCGTGGAGTGAGTATAGCGATGTAGATGTAAGGGGGAGAAATAAAAGTCGAGTATTCGGGAACGACACCAGATAGTCAGCCGGGCTTGCGAGAACGAAGGAAAAAAAGCTACGTTTCCGAGAGAACTACCTAAGGTTTGCACAGATTTCCTCGAAAGCTATTGTTCGGCGGCACGTTGTCTCTACACGACAGCAATGCAGCCGACTCGTGCCGCTCGGAAATGGCCATTGTGTAGGGCAGTGCCTCGATCCACCGTGCACGCGCAGTGCACGGCGAGTACAATTGACAAGGCGCTTATCACTACCAACCTGCTATGTATCTTGTTCTTGCTGTAACCCTTTGCTTGTGTTTGCGTATGCGCTTCGGTGAAGGGAGCGCACGCGTCACGTATGCATGCATATGTGTGTGTGTGTGTGTGTGTGTGTGTGTGTGTGTGTGTGTGTGTGTGTGTGTGTGTGTGTGTTTGTGTGTGTTTGTGTGTGTGTGTTTGTGTGTGTGTGTGTGCGTGTGTGTGTGCGTGTGTGTGTGCGCGTGTACACGTGTGTGAATACACAGGGCGCCTGCGTAATTAGCTGGCTTTGCAGTTGTTAGCTACAGAGTAAACAAAAATATCTACCCCAGTGGTCCCTGCCCTAACCCTTGCCTCCCCCCCCCCACACACACACAAAAAAGAGATAAAAGACAACGCAAAGGAACCGCATGTCAAGCACAGGTTGCGACTAAGTACCTTTCTTCAATTCTCATAACGCACAGCTCTATGTCGAAGAGTGTGCCTACAGTATGCATGTATGTATGTATGTATGTATGTATGTATGTATGTATGTATGTATGTATGTATGTATGTATGTATGTATGTATGTATGTATGTATGTATGTATGTATGTATGTATGTATGTATGTATGTATGTATGTATGTATGTATGTATGTATGTATGTATGTATGTATGTATGTGCTCTCTGTCGGTACGCGTACTTGCCAGGTAAGTCGAAATAGTAGTAAACTTCGATGGCTGACAGGAGCGCCCTACTCGTATGATTAATGATTTCCCGCGCAAAACGCCTTGCAGTATTAACGGCGTGGTTGCGCTGCAGGGGACCGCCTGGCGAGGGCGCAGCGGGCGACCTTGCCTGCCTGTTAGGCCGTAGTGTTCACTCTAGCTCGCACGCGCTGTTAACCACGTTTCCGTTTGCTCCTGCGCATGTTGCCAGGCTGCGTTGCATTGCTCCACGATCCAAATTATCTTTCTTCTCTCGCTCACTTTCCTCCTCCTAGACGGCGCTGGTTACCACCGCGTCAGCCACCAAGTGCCCTCATTTGTCAGGGCGCCACGATCTCGTAAATATCGCTACTGCGTGCCACAAGAGGAAGCCGTGGCTGCGTGCTACATTTTTAAATGATGCTGTCTTTCCTTTGGCGCGAGATGTGCGCTGGTGCCCTTTAAATTTCAGAAGTCGCATTCAAGAAACGTTTCGCTAGCACGATCGTTTTGTCAGTGGCTGTGGTGCCTTCGCTAACTATATGCTCCATACGTCTTCGCTGTTATTAGTTGTTGTTGTCGTCGTCGTCGTCGTTGTTGTTGTTGTGGTTGTTGTTTTCTCCCGAGAACTCAGGATACAAATGTCCTCCTGCAAGAAGTCTACGAAGGAGCGACGGTGCATTCTGTACTCTTCATAAAATGTGAAAAAACAACAACTGAGAAGTTAGGCTTCAAGTAGGGCCGGCTATAAAAGAAATCGTAGATATAAAAAAAAACAATACCAGCAATAACAATAACCAAAAATAAAAGAAAGCAATGACTTTTGACAGTTCAGAGATCACGTGTCTAGTGTTGAAGATTAGGTAGTGGCTTGGGCTGGATGCGTACATACAGCCGACGCTTCTTATGTTTTGAGTTCTTGTCCTCTTGTATACTTCTTGTTTTTCTTGCGTTTGTGTGTTTTTTCCAACATTAATACCATGATGGTGGGATAGCCGGCTAGCCTACCTTCCCATGTTTTGCGTATAAAAAAAATCCCTGCGCTTGAACTTTCCACTACAGCGTCATTCTTTTACACAAAGTTTCGCTGCATGCAATTGTGTAAGAGTGCATTTGTACAACGCTGCCAGCTCACTCGCAAGACAAGGACTGATCTGCGCCGTATTCATGCTCCGATATATCCTTTATTATCGTGACAATTAATAAAGCTTCGGGAAGACCACGGGCGTTAAGAATGGGAATGCAGTAATAGAAGTTTGACAGAAATAGAAAATGACTCGATAAGGTTAGAAGTGTACAGGGTTGGCGTAAAATAATAAAAATACAGGCACACAAATACGTAGCATGAGAACCGGCTATGGTATAAACAACGTGTTTTGTCTTATACAAATTAGGGTGGCGAGATGAATACATGAATTTTTTTAAAGGTAGTAGCAGCACGTGAGAGCCACCGGAAAATAACAGAAGTATCCACGTAAACTGGAGGCTCATCAAATATTTACGAACAGGGTTATCAGAACGACTCTCGCGAAATCAGATTTAAGTTCACGCAGGTCGTCAAGGCCTCCCACCTTAAAGGAGACACAATGCGCCCCCAAGAACTATAGACGTATACTTTTATCGGTTTCATTATCTTACAGCCCTGCGGGCATATGGTGCAAACAACAAGAAGTTGAGGATCCGGAATAATCTCGTTTATCTGATGCCCCCTATCGTACGGCGGGATCTCATTACACTCTATCGTTTTCACATTTCGTCCCCCGCCCCACTCCTTTCCGCCAACGTTTATTAACATGAGAATGCCGCGACCTCGATAACTTGCTTAGAGTAATACGAAGGCTTAAGTACGGGGACGCGTTTATAAAAGCGCCTATTGATTAAATATAGGGCCAAATTATTGCATTGCGAATACATTGTGCAATGATACCTTGGAGATCCAGACCCATCTTTCGTCGGTTTATGCGAATAGCTTGACAGCAGAACGAACAAATTTCCAAAGCCTATGGTCATATCGGAGCACAGGTTTGTTCTGAATGTAGGAAGTTAGGAAAGAGGTACGTGCTGAAGAAATCCCTAATAGACCCTGCTATTTGTGACGTTTTTTCTGGGCCAGTAGTTATGTTGTCGCTTATTACTGCCTAATCAGTTTGCCGGCAGGCCAATTCACTTCAATACCTACGTGTACAAAGAACGTGCAGTACCGTTCAATGTGTTCTCTCATAGAAATTAGTTAAGCTTCTTGTAAGAAAGCAGACGCTGAGGAGGTAGACGACACAGTCCTTGCAATGTGTAAACGAAAAGTTATGACTCCCTTGTGCAATATAGAAATTGAGACACTCAGTTCACTAGGAATATTAGCCCATGCTGATAAATGCTCTTGAAGACATTACAGTGGGAACAAAAGAAAGAATTAAACGAGAACGTGAAATTTTAGACCACGCAATATTCCCGACTTTATATAGATGCCATGAAATGTCTTATAATTCCGAATACTATCCCGGATTACTACGCCGCATTACTACGCCGCATTATTATTGCCGCTAACGTAGGGCTGCGTTTCTTTTCCTTTTTTTTCTTTTTGAGATTATAAATCCATTTAGTGGTGTAGGCGTATCTATAGAACGGCAAGTGTGGAGCAGGAAGTGTGGGACTGTTTAATCAGTACTGAAGTGGTTTGTATGACAGTACGCCTTGCATGCTACTTTAGGCTAGTATAACGAAGATAGAAGTAATGTACACAGTGCGCGGCACATACAGGATATATATTCACAACAAAGCGCAACAGTAAACAAATTCAAGCACTTAGATTAAGCCGGTGTCTCTCAGAAAGTTCAGAAGTGACTTTTGTTACTTAAAACTTACAACAAGCGTTTGTTCATGGTCTCAGAATTAACTACTCTTAGCTCATTAGACACGTGTGGCGTGCGCACATGTCAAATTGAAATCTAGATCACCACAGTTCCAAACATCACTGTCGAGAAGCGCGTTCTATCAAGGTCAACACAGTGCCCCGCACGGTATACACAGGTGTAAGCCACATCTCCTGACTACGAGACCCCCGTAGGCTGTTTATAATTGGCAAGGCTACGCGGTTCATTCCGAGCACGTATATGTATACAGTTACGCCGCCTCGGCATGCCCACACTTGTATGCATCCGCGGATTCGTGCTATCGGGATTTACAGACACAAAGCTTCGCTTAAGATTCAGTTGGTGCCTGCGGCTTTGCCTTCGAGTTCCTTGATGACGCCTATTGTGGAACGGGGTCTCCTTAAGTACTCCCATATCGGCCGCGCCGGGCACTTCTGGTGGTCTCCTCGCAGCCTTGAACGATGAGGGTATTCCGTGACGTTTCTGGGTAGGTATTGAACTGGAAACAGCAGTAGAAGAACAAGAAAGAAAATACAAAGCAAACTCTGTAATGGCTGCGAAGGACTCGGGGTTTATCGACTGAATTCCAATTGGAGGCTCGCGCTGCGGGGATAAATGCGCTAGCGTTTGTGTGCCGTAAACAGAGCGGTATAGACGATGTTTTCGCGGATCTGGGTAAAAAATGTTGTTTGCGTGAAGAAGAGCGACGAAAAGCGACGTTGTGAAAGCGAGAAAAAGAGCGAGAAAGCGTTAAAAAACAAACGTCGCATGCCAACTGAATTCATCACGGAAAAAGTGTGTTGGTGGAGCACTACTGCTACGCATCACTGGTATGGGTGCTTTCGACGCTCTGAAATGAATCGGCAGACGGCGTGGAGAGTCTGGCGTTTGTAGCGTTTGCTGTACCAAGCGAGTGAATGGCTCTTGTTACATTGTCTGCAGCAGAGACGAGACACTATATATAGGTGGACGTCCTTTGGCCTCCCCTTCAACTGATCGAAGTTGTCTGACGTCACGTGAATGAAAACCCCTATCTCTACCGCAGTCAGTGACGTCGTCGTTGTTGTTGTGGCCTTAAAAAGAAAATATGACTCATACCCATGAGGTCCAATGAACTCACTGAAGGTTAGAAACGTACATTGAGTACGAATAAATAAAACCGTCTTGCCGTTGCTGCCTTCTCTTATTGCGTCGGACCACGCCAGCGCCCGATCAAGGAAGCGAACAAAAGATTTTCATTGGTATGTGTGTGCGTGAAATACGGAAAAAAATAAAGATGGTTGGAGATGAAGTTTTTCGTTCAGGAAGTTTTGTGCAGCCTTTATTAATGTGGAAGGCGATGTTCTGTCTGGCCAAATAGTTATCAGTCGTTTATGTGTTTGGAAATCTACATCGGGGAAACACTTTATGGCTTTTTTTGTCGCTCTGTAATCAAATATATGCTGTGTACTCGTTCCGCAGCTTTGAGCTCGTCAACAGCATCGGAGACAAAGAGTTTAGTAGCTATGTATTTTGTCTGTGCACATAATTTGAGTAGTCGTGATTGCTTTGGATAAATTGTATTGTTATACTTTATCCTAAGCAATTATTTTGTCGTTGTTGTTGTTGTTGTTCTTGCTGCTGTTGCTCGCACTGTTTTCAAGGTCGAACATTATTCCTCAAGTACCATACCAGTCTGTACCAGTCCATAATAGTATTAGTCGTCCGTTACCGAACACCACCTTGGCCACAGCGGTGGTAGAGTGGTTACGGTGCTCGGTTGCTGACCCGAAGGTCGTGGGTTCGATCCCTGCCGCGGTGGTCGCATTTTGGATGGAGGCGAAAATGCTATAGAGGCCCGTGTACTTAGATTTAGATACAAGTTGAAGAACTACAGCGGGTGGAAATCTCGAGAGCCCTCCACTACGGCTTCCCTCATAATAATATCGTGGTTTTGGCACGTAAAACCCCAGCAGTTAATATTACCAGAAACTGCCGTTTATAAACTGTGCCATGCTTGTCCTGCAACTCGCTCGCCATTGCACTAGTGCGCAATATTCCTCAGAAATGCTTCATAAGGTGCTGCGTTGATGTTTTCCATACGTTCAAATCATCGTGAGGGTTGAACTGAGGCATTGCAGTACAATTTTTCACTGGTCGTTTCAATGTGGACATTATGAGAATATATTTTGCAGCAAAGCTGTACCTTATCCCGGGATTTCTTCGCGTGTGTTGAAATGAATGAATGAAACATCTCCCCCTACGGGCAACCATGGTGCGATGCGAAAGCATCGCGGGGGTGCGCATCGAGTTTCCGTTTCTCCTATGTAACTTAGGAGACGGTGGTTGTCGAGGCGTTTGAATTACCACTTGCCGACGCTGACGTTTACGTTCGGCTTCCCGAGCTTTCCTCTGCTCCGCGGCGGTGGCGCTGCCGCTGCAACTAGCGCCGACGTTGACGTTGTTCATGGCGTTTCGCACACCGTTGCACAGAGAGAGAATGACGGAAGCACAGCGAACGCGCGCTTTCGCAGCCTCGCAGCTTCGAGATTCGCTTGCCGGCGTTGCCGTTTACGTTCAGCTTCGCGAGCGTCCATATCGCCGTTGCGATGGAGAGTGCAGCGCTTGCCGGCGTTGCCGTTTACGTTCAGCTTCACGAGCTTCCGTAGCGCCGTTGCGAAGGAGAGTGCAATGCTTGCCGGCGTTGCCGTTTACGTTCAGCTTCGCGAGCGTGCATAGCGCTGTTGCGAAGGGTAGTGCAACGGGAGCGAGCGCGCGCCGCATTATATAAGAGCGCACAGCTGTGGCGCAGAGAGAGAGAGAAACGGGAGAGGAGAAATGAAGCGGAGGCAGCGCTCACGCCCCCTCCTCCCACCTCTTCGCGCTCACGTGAGGAGAGGGGGAGAGTTGGCGCATGCGCAGTATGGGTGCGGACGCCGCTGAACAGACACTGCCCCGAGCATAAGATGCTTTCGCATCTAAAAGCTTTATTATCGCAAAACAATTCTGGCGAAGGTGGAGCCCTCACTCCAGGGCCCCTGTGGCCTTTGCCATCTTGCGAGCTGTGTCGATCAGCTTGAGCTGCTCTTCAGGCTTCGAGAAGACATAAAACCATTCGATGAAATGAAGCGAGAAGCGGCTACGTCCAGTGAAATTACTCATGCGAGGTTAATTGATATTGCACAGTTCTTTTAAATGCTTGCTAGTTACACAATAAAAGCTGGTTATTCCCGGCAAAAGTGTTTAGCTTGACTTAGTATCGTTGACGTTAACTACACAGAAATCAGCCACGACGTTCAACGTGTCATCTGTGAACCAGCAACACAAAAATGCGCCTATATCACTGTCTCTGTATGCATGTCCCAAGCGCGAATCACGCATGCGTTTCTCAGTCTTTCAGAGGCCAACTCTTGTACGCGTCTAGAGTGTACCTTTTCGGGACGTCTCACTGCTGTCACTGCTCTCCCACAGCAGAGTACTAGATATAGTACTCCCAGTCGTCACCCATTCTCCAAAACACACAGCACGCACGTGCTCAATGCACATCTTCGTCGTCACGTAAAGAGAGGACAGCTTGTTGCTCTCCCAGTCGCATAGTGGAGTACTACCGGCGTCAAAATGAAACGCGAACAGCGGCAAGCAATAGCAGTAGTATAGTGCGCGCCGTCCAGTCATCACCATGGACAGACACAAGCATTCGCAGCGCTGCCATACCGGGTGCGCGCGCCTGTCCATGGTCATGACTGGACGGCGCGCACTACAGCATCGCTAATGCTTGCCGCTGTTCGCGTTTCATTTGACGCCGACAGTTCATATGGTGCTCTGAGCACACCGAGGTAGAGCTTGCTGCTTTCCCGCAGCAGAGTACGTAGAAGTCTGAGCCGTTTACCTTTCAAAGCGGAGTTGTTTTAAGCTTGGAGTATAAGGCCGGCGTTTCAGAAAACTCGGCGGATATATGCACCACAAAAAGCGGGTAAGTGATAAGCAGCTCCTAGCATAGCTATAGCGTATAGCATAGTTTGTCAAGTACATGGGAAAGAGAAGTGAGGGTAGGAGGACTGATGTAAGGGTGAGGAGGAGGGAAAGGAGGAGAGAGGCCAATATAGAGAGAGAGAAAGAATAGAGGAGAAGAAGACGAAGATGTAGAAAGAGATAAAGAAGGAAAGAAGACAGAACTCAGTCTGCGTTCACGAAGTGGTGGCGCTTGCTTGCCAGCTCCGCTTCATACTCAAATTTCACAGGCGTGAAACAGGCTTTAATTTTTTCTTCCCCTATATATATATACAGGGTGTCCCAGCTATCACGCAGCACGATTAAAAAAAGAGGAACGGCGTTACGCGAAGCAAACCTACTGCATATAGTTCCTAGTACACTGAAGTAGCCACTACTATTTTTTTCGTCAATGAGGTTTAATTAATTAGCCATAATTATGTTTTTAACTCGACAAGTACTCACCTTATTGTCAAAATGTCGATGAGGCGTATGTAGGCATGTTCAAATGGCATTTAACTGCGCTACTTTCAACAACGTGCTAATTGCGCGCTCATTTTTTCCGCTTGATCAAGAAAGCCCGCGAAATATGAAAAGTGACACGTGACTAGACTGTTGCGCGCGTCGGGAAGCAGCGCCCTCAAACAGGCTCCCATGAGGTAGACAGCATCAAGGAAAAATATGCAGAAAGAAAAAAAAACGCATCGCCCTATCTGCAACTCCCCGGCCACAGTCAGGCCGTAATCAGAACACCTGCCACGTTATCAATGAGAACAGTCCGCCGTGAGATGGGTGATTGCGGCATGCTATCGAACGGAATGAATCCCAGCGAAATTGCACGCATATCGCTGTACTCTTGCGAAAATGCGGAACGCTGTCTGCGGAGGCAAAGGACAACAGGCAAAGCGGTTGTTTGCAGTAAGCTTACTTGAGGGCGTTGGTTTCCTTTGCGGCTGGGAGCGTAGTCACTTGTTATTTTTCATATTTCGCAGGCTTTCTTTATCAGCCGGAAAAATTAGCACGTAATTAGTACGTTGTTAAAAATGGCGCAGTTAGATGTCCTTTGAACATGCCTACATACGCCTCATTGACATTTTGACAATTAGGTGAGTACTGGTCGAGTTACAAATATAGTTATGACTGATTAATTAAACCTCGTTAACGAAACAAAATAGCAGTGGCTACTCCAGTGTACTAGGAGCAATATGCAGTACGTTTGCTTCGCATAACACCGTTCCTCTATTTTTTAATCGTGCTGCGGGATAGCCGGGACATCCTGTACATGTCGCGCGGACGGTCAGAGTCAGAAGGAGTTTTATTTAGGCATTAAATGAATTACAGAATTGGGCGTACAGAAGGAGGTCCCATAGTCAGAGACTGAATCTGGACCTCCTACGGTGGTCTGTCGGAAAATTACGAGGTCATGTTGCTTAAGAATTTGCAGGGATATGCGAAGTTAGCTTAAGGTGCATTTAAGGATTGCTGCATACAGCTCTCCCATTACAGAGTGTACGTACTACTCTAAATTGTTCACTATAAATCGTTTGTAAACACTAGAGCCCGCCTAGCGACTCATTTCATTTGTGCGTTGCGATAGCGCCATGAGGAGGCCACGCATAGTTATGACCACCGGAGAGCCACGTGAACGCGATTGTATATATGGCGCACTTAATGGTGTTGCATTAAATGCATTGATCAGTCTTTCAAGGATGAGTCACATTCGTCTGTCGGATAAGTTCATAGCGTAGCTTTGCTGGCCAGCTACCTTCACGGCATGAAATGAAGCCCAGTGTTCCTTGATTTAATTTTTGTTACAGCGAAAGCTGTTATGAGATCATGTCAACGGCCGTTTTTGGCGCCGTAGTTGTCCGCCGCCGCCGGTGTCCGTAACCGCTATCGCACGAAATAAGAAAAAAAAAGGACATAAGAAAAAATTTCCAGGATGGAATGAGGTTCGAACCTAGGCCCTCTGCGTGGGAGCCCAGTGCTCTACCCCAGATCCATGCCGGTTTTTTTTTTCTTTATTGTTCAGAGCCATGCCGGTGCTTGAAACTGCTTTGCAGAGAGAAGCCACACAGGCTTCATGTCGGGAAGGAACCACACTACTATATGTAATATAGCGTGATAGAAGAGTGAAATAACAAGCAGGCGTCACACGACGCGAATTCTGTAAACCAGGCGTCACACAATGCGAATTGCGCAACGAGTAGGATTGTTGAATGCTTCCAACCCATTACAATCGGCTCTGCCATAATTCTTCATCGTCATCAGGCACAGCATCCACAAAGTGCGCATAATGGCTTACATGTTTTTAGCGGGTACCACGGCTCTCCGTAGAATGACGAAAAATGGCATAGTTCATGGCTGCTTCCCTGTTTCACAGAAATTATGATGATTTATAGCGTAGTGGGTTCCTCGCAAGTGCAATTGTATTGGTTGCCAAGGAAGCCCATAAGCCCATGATCCATTTTCTCAGGGTCTCAATAAAGTTCTTTCCACCCCCTCTCTCTCTTTCTCACGTCAATGTATGTTATATAGCATGATGGGAGAGTGAAATAGCGACCGGGCGTCACACAATGCGACTTACGTAACTGGTGGCCGTTTAAAGCTTCCAACCCATTACAAAGGGCTGAGCGACAATACTTCATCGTCATCAGTCGTTGCGTCAACAAAGAGCACATCATGCCTTACAGATGTGTAGCTGGCACCTCGCTTCTGCGTAGAATGACTAACAATGGCGTAGTAGGTGCTTCCCAACTTCACAAAAATTGTGATTTATGGCGTAGTGGGTACCTTGCTAGTGTACTTGCATTAGTAACCCCAAAAGAGTTTACAACGGGCTCTAGAGATGCCGCTCTTCAAGCTTTCGATGTGACTGTGCTGCGCTTTCCGCGCAGGCCTGGCGTTTTTTTAGGGGCGAAGCTCCTTAGGGCGTGGGTCGTTCCCTCCTCTGTAGTAGTATGTATGTAGCCAGCTCTAGTTTAATGAATTGCTCACTAGATGACGTTTCATGTATTTCTTAAAGCTCTAGTTTAATGAATTGCTCACTAGATGGCCTTTCATGTATTTCTTAGAGCTGCTGTTTAAAGATGACAGATGGCGCTTGTATAACGCGAATGGCGCATGTCATTGGATGCCTGCGATCGTAAAATGCGCTCGCTCTTGGCGCGCTTTCTCTTTCGCTCGGAGTCGCCGGATGGAGGCACACAAGGCGCTCGCTCTTGGCGCACTTTCTCTTTCGCTCGGAGTCGCCGGATGGAGGCAGACAAGGCGCTCGCTCTTAGCACGCTTTCTCTTTCGCTCGGGAGCGGACACTTTCCCTGCATTTCACCGATCACAAAGCGGTGATAATGAAGGGACCACGTAAACGAACAGTACAATAAAAGTTTGATGTTTAATATATACATGGTGTTTCACACTCTTTATATGATGTACTGGGCGAATTTCACGGAAGAGTTTCACAGTTTACCTATGATTTCCTCCGGAGCTTCGCCCCACTCATCATCATTCACCCCGTGGATATGCTGTGATTTTTTTTAATAAGCGCCACTACTGAGTTCTTCTATTCCTGTTAGATATTGGTTATTTGCGACTGTGCAGTATTCTCTACCAACCTGCTAACCAACAAGAAGATTTTTAAACAACTTCTGTACGATGTAGTCTCCTATAAGGGCAACGAATTGTGGGTTTTGCGTTCAGTAGAAACATTTAGGTCGTGTTTAAACGTATTGTCAATGCTTTCCTTACTCAATCATGCTGCTTAGCAATTGTGTGCACGTCAAGATGAGATTATCTTTGTGTGAGGTCTCCCGCTATACGAAGCCTTGCCAATGCTGCAGGGCGCAGGATATGGCTTGCTTATGTGATCCGTTTCGGCTAACTTGCAAGCCAGAAGATATGACAGCGAGAGGGTATTTAAAGCAACGTGCATAAGGAACGTCCATTAAACGCGTCGGTATCAAACTATGGCTGTAATTGAGACTTCTGTGCGCCTGCCATCAACAAAAGATTAGCTAAAAAGCAAATTCTGAAAACGAAAGGGAAATATTAGGACACGGCGTTGGTTAGCGGTATTTTATGTACCGAACGGGGAAATCTATCCCGACAAGTGTTGCGCCCAACAATAGACGGGCGGTCATTATATCTGTGTAAGCAATTTGTCGAGAACGCTGACGGAACAAAACCCTGAGATCGTTTTCTTTTTTTCCGCCAGTCGCCATAAAGACTGCTTTGGCCATTGTCTTCGGATACCCGAACCGCCTATATATAACCGATGGGCTTAAGCAGCGGCGCATTCTTTCTGTATGTAAGGTAACCACTAGGTATCGTTGCTAGCGTTGCCAGGAAAAGAAAAAGAAAAATTGGCGCAGTTATTCTGGCTGTAATTACATAAACCGCTCAACTCAGACTTACAATCCAGAAAGTTCATTTACCTCTGGTCCCCTATTTTTCGTGAGCGGAGTGTGTGCGTCGCAGAGCTACAGTTTCCAGCTTTTAGAGTTTTCTATTACAGCCTTAGCTGTTTCGTTCGCGAAGTCGGCGTGTACGTTTATTGTTATCGCTGTCTGGTAACGATTATCATCACGTCGCCACGAAAGCAATAATACAAACCCCAAAGGCAGCCGCACTTCATACGCCGCCTGGGACGTTCAGTCCCATTGGAGCTCCAACTCTGCGAGCCTTTTTCCCTGTGATTTATTTTTAATTAAAAATTTGGCGCTTGCTACGCTGAAACTGTACATAGTTTATGAGGGAATTTGTACTAGCTGGGAAGTGGGTACACCATTCACGAAGACACTCGTTTTGCATAGGTGTGACTGACCGAACCACGTGCGACTCTTGCTGCATTGAAGCGGTCTTAGAAAACACGTTCTGTGCCTTTGCGCTCGTTGTGACATCTAGCGTTATCCTCTCTTCGTAGCCCTAAACCGACTATGCTAGAGACCGTCTCTGGAAAACAATGTTCTTTGATCGTGAGCGTGTGCGACGGTGGCACAGAAGGCAACGAACGCGTTGCTGTGGCGTACATAAAGTCTACAGGTCTCTGTATGGACTTGATGTGCTCCTTTGACAGTGCGCGCGATTGGTGATCTGCCTTTCTTGTATTCTATCTCTCTATTTCCCCGTTTATTTCTTTCTCCCCCGTTCAGGGTAGCGAACCGGGCGCACCCGATATTAACTTCGACCACCTAGAGCTCTTTGACTTATATCTATAAGCACGGTGCAGGAACGTTCTTGAGCTCATACTTTAAAGAAATGCGGTTACCAGTTCCTGAAGTCCGCCAATACGAGACCTCGCGCATACTCCACAACGCCATAGTTACTGAGCCATCGAAGCTGTCACCCTTATCAGATAGGGCGGGGCGGCTCTACACAGTACTATATAGAGGGGGCGACCGAGCCCTGCCTTCAACCAACGCAAAGCATCCCCCCCCCCCCCCCATTCCACAAACTAAATTTTTAAAATAAAAGCATAGCGACGACACAAGAAGGTAAAGCAGACAGGACGAGCGGAGGGCTGTGTCAAAAGTTCTAAGTTGGAGTTCGTTATTGCTGCCTGTTGCCCTCTTCCATGCAAGCACACATCTCAGCTCTAAAGCAAGCCCCCAATCCGGAAGTTCTACCCCACGCCGCTGGCTCTTGGACCACATAGAAATGCGACCCCCCCCCCCCTTCTTTCCTGCCCTCTTCCCCTACCCGCCCTTCCTCACACATGCTGGCAATCGCACGTAACAACGCCCCCCAAAGCGGATTCCTCGGTTTCCTTTGTATAGAACGGTCATGCACGTGCAGTCACAAGGTAAGCCTTACCGATCGCTCGATAACTGCTGTAGGAAGAAGTCGGCGGAGACGGGACTCTCTATGCACTCCGGCTTCGAAGGGTAAACCAGAAACACAGAGACAGATAAGGCGCAGGAACTTGACCATGCACGCACTACGTCGATTTGTCACGGCAGATGTAGACGACTGCAGGTGTTTGCTTGTGGGGTTATACGGGTTATACCTGGGTCAGTACGACCGAGCGTTAGAAACGGAGTGATAAGATCGAAGTGTCGGAGGGCTGTGCAAGGGTGAAAAATGAGGTAAACAGTGGCAAACCAAACAGCCTGTTTTTTGAAGATCAGATCCCAAGCACAGCAAAAAAAAAATGAAAAAAGAAACGGCGTCCGATTATATGCCAACAGATAAAGTATGGTGCTGGCGAAATAGGAACAATGGACCCCACAAAACCTATATTTTCCACCGAAGAGATTTCTTTGCGTTGTTTTTGTTTTTTCTGTTCTCAGTATGACGTCGCACGAACGGTTGGTGCACATCAGGACATGCCATTGCGTGCTATATACGCATTGAATGCGTTATATATGTCTATTTCCTGCTACCTTCTTTGCTTCCAGCTATAGATTTGTTAAACTCTTTGCAACTGTACAGAAAACCTCATTCCTCTGTGCTATTCATAGAGTGTGCGCTTTAGAAGGCGCCCTGTGTAGTCACGCGATGCTGATCACACAATACTGCACAGAAGAGTCCAGCTTTTCTTGTGACCTATATTGAAGTGGCGGGGTGGAGGTGAGGTCAGGGGTCATGTTTAATTTGCTTATTGAGTGCAATTACGCGCGCAGTCATCGTACATGAAATCGACTGGATTTACTATGTGAAGGATTTATAACAAGAATGCTGGAATGAGCGTTGCATTAGTGAGACCTTGGGTTTCATGTAGCAGATGCGTAATCGCCTTGAGATCTGATAGGCCATTTGTGCGCTCATAGTTGTGCGTCTTGTGGGAATTGCTCGAAGAGCTCACGAAACAGGCGGTTTTGTTTGCCTATTTATTTATTTATTTAATTATTTATTTATTTATTTATTTATTTGCGCATACTGCAGCCCTCGTGAAGTGATTGCCTGATACAACAACCTTTTTTTTTAATTCAGCATAACGAATGAGTGTGTAAAAGATGAGCGATAATCTTAAACCTCATGTTCGGGTAGGAAAGACAGCAGCGGCTATGAAGCGAACTCACAATGAACGGGTGCAATTAATGATCGATCTAGATGACTACGGTGTTGAATAACACCTAAGCACCACTGTTTCTAAGCCTGTGCGCCTCACATCCGCATTTTGACCCTGAGTTTACAGATAGGTTACCCATGACCACGGATAGGCAACGTACTCAAAACAAGTTATGTCTGTGCGCATTGCAACCTGCAGTGTTTTGTCCTTGTTCCTATTGTCCTATTCCATTGTTTGTCGTTGTATTGCATTTGCTTTTGTAATACGTCATGCTGTTCTCTCGTATTTTCTTCCCTTGATTCCGTCTTCCATGTCCATGTGTTGACCTCTTCTTCTTGAAGAATATAGACATGCGTGTGTGCAATGGCGACAGTGGCATGCACCTTCCTGCTTCATTACTATATGCTTTATTACAATAGAAATTACATGGACATTTGAGGCGAGTTCGCGCCGCCGGCGTCGCCATCGCCGCGATGTCCCACTATCAACGGCACGGGAGTGGCCCGTGGGCCAAAGATTAGAAATACTTCAGGAAAGCGAGAGACTCGCAATGTGTTTGTCTGCAAAAAACACGAAGCCCAAAGAGACGCACCTTCACACTCCGCTCAATCGAATCCGGAGGTGTGCGCCAGGACCACAGCACACCTCCTGCTGCTCGCATGAGCGTTGTAAACGTAAACAATATTGTTCCCGTGATGCAGTTGTGCGCATTATAGCACACTGCGGCTACATACCGCGGTACACATGGGAAGATTTGAGTAAAACGGTTTGTGAACTTCAAGGTACAAACGCAGATTGTTTTCCTTCCTTCTTCTTTCGTGCGCCATTGAAATGCTATGCTTACAACGCATGTAGCGGCGCTCCTATCATTCTAGCGTTGTGAGACGTTGCGAGAGCCAGGGCACTGTTTCTGCTGTACAACAACAACAACAACAACAACAACAATAATAATAACAACAACAACAACAACAACAACAACAACAACAACAATAATAACAACAACAACAACAACAACAACAACAACAACAACAACAACAACAACAACTAATAATAATAATAATAATAATAATAATAATAATAATAATAATAATAATAATAATAATAATATAATAATAATAATAAACTGCAATCGCTCTCGCCACAACCACATGTACAGATACAGACGCCGCGGTGAACTTCACCGACTCGCAAGCAGCTTGCAGGAATTATGCGAAGGGCCGCATCTCAGCCGATGCACTTAACATCATAAAACGGCGAAGCACTCCACTCCCATACGCCTGTATAATATGGGTGCCAGGACATGAAGGTCTACAGGGAAATGAAGCGGCCCATGCCGCTGCCCGCGAGCACGTCAGCCGGGCTGTCCTTGACCCACAGGATACCCGACCCATGGCTGAAGAGGTGGAGGCGGTACAGAACACCTATTCGTCGCTACTTCAACACTACAGACTGGAGCGACGGGTGTACCCTCCACCACGTCCAAAACTGACTAAAGAAGAAAGCGTGATCATCAGACGCCTGCAAAGCAACACACACATACATGGAATATTAATGCACCGCCTCTACCCGACGAAACATAGCTACATGTGCCCGCTCTGCAGCGTACCGGACACCCTGGCACATTTGCTCCTGGAATGCCCGTGTCATGTAGACCTCAATATGCAACCGGAGACGGACGTCAATCCAGCATTAAACACGAACGACGACCACCTAACCGAAACGTGGGAGGCCAAGCTCGGCCTCGAGGACCTGGAAGACCAGCGACAACTTGTCATCAGGGCCAAGAGGGCAGTTGAAGCCAGATGGTTCCTGGACTAGGGAGCCCTCCCACCTTAGGGTGATACCGAGCATTCGCTCGGAACACTGTTTCACAAATAAACGTTTATTTCTCTCTCTCTACTTGAGCTATGTAAGCTCGGAGAAATGTATTTTTCATTGTCCTCCTCCTTCTTGCAGCAAGAGCATTTGTGAAATCCCATTGACACATACCGCAAAAAATCGTTCCCTTACACTCGTTTCAAACGGCGCTGTAAACGCGAAGGCCAACGCAAGCTTTTCTAATTGCAGCGAATAGTTGAAAGCGCGGTGGCGCGAAATGCCTCGGAGTTCAACGCCACTCGCATAGACGGACAGGTTGTGCTTATATCCTCGGCCCGGCTGTCACTGCAACCGTGACATAAATTGCTGTGCAACTCCAAGATTGCAAGGCAGTGAAACGCTTTCGCTTGTTTGTGGGCGTGAAGTTTTGCAGCCGACTCGCCGCTTTACGCTGTGTGTTCAAGGCAACTGCCGTTGTCATTGTCGGATGTTGATTTGTGTGCGTGTACGTAAGGCCAATTTCATTTTCCCAACGTGAAGCTCTCGATTATTTGTTGTTGTTTACTTGTTTGTTTGATCCGTTTTCGGTAGTCGAGGCATTCGAAGCATTAGAAAATTGATCTCACGTGTGTGGATAGCCACAGAATGTTTCCCACCGTGATTTCGCTGATCGGCCTTCTAGTGCCCAGCGAAGGCGAAGGAGGCAACAACGCCTACGTGTGCATACCCGGGTATTGTTTTAATCCGATATGTTATAATCCGAGAGGCGCGATAGGTGGCGGGTTCGAAGCGAAGTAGTGCTCCGGAGAAAACGACTGGTTCGGGTGTCAAAACGTTCGTGTTTCACGTTGATTGTTGTTCTGCAGTCAACTTCTGTCCATTGTTTTAAGCCTTGAGGTGGAATAAAGCTTGTCAGACGACGAGGCATGACAAGGAATGTGAGTTGCCGGCGGAGCCCTTCCATGCAGCGGTCTTTACCTTTAGTGGTATACCAACACAGAAAAAAATTACACCATTTCCCTCTAAAGGGGACCATGAGGCGATGCGAGGCCGGAGCACTTGCACGATCGCGTTCAGTTGGCGTTCGTTGGGGATGCTACCGACCTCGCGTCGTGGAACCTAACCTAACCTAACCTAACCTAACCGTTCGTTGGGCATGCTACCGACCTCGCGTCGTGGAACGCGAAGAGGAACGCTACGCGCCTCTTGTCTTCCCTCTAGCCTGGCCGTTAATTCTCACAGGGTGAGCGGGGAACGCGGTTGACAGGCATGCGAGAGGGGGGCAGCGTAGGAGAGGAGAGAGAGGGGGAGGGGACGCGCATGCGCTGGCGCTCATCGCGGCGTTGCGCAGGAGAGAATTTCGGCATGTCTAGCCCGCGTTTCAGAGGAAGAGTGAAGATGGGGGAGTGTAGAGGGGGAAAGGGGAAGTGGAGAGGAGGAGTGGATAGAAGGTGTGTGGAGAGGGTATGCGCATGCGCAGTAAGGGTGGTCACGCCGCACACCACCACCACCGGTTTATTTGTCAGCCCTCAGGTTTAGCTTTTTTTAAGGGCTGATAAAAGCATACACATACGCAGTGTGTATGCTTTCCTTGTTTCTTTATTTTTTTTGTGTGTATGTGTGTATTGTAGTCTCAGTGCTGAGCCTTGTCGACAAAGTTTTAAGGGATGTTTTTCTTCAACTGCTACTATATAGTAATTAACAGACTACATATACCGATTCGTCTGTGAGTGAGCCTGCTTTTCAGCTGCCTCTAAAGCTACCTCTACTATAAAATATGCACAATTTTTCTAAAGGGTTTGTTGCTTTGGCTTACATGTCTACTCTAGCATTTAGCTTTTTACTGAAGTGTAGTACAATGTTTATAGCTACTTGTTCAACTCTTGCCTAAGCACGGCGTTTCTTGTTGCGCTATCAGGTGTTGTGTGTCACATGAACCTTGTCAGCCAGCTGGTCCACAGAATTCAACAGCCGGATACTAGATGACGAGACGAGGGCGAACTTAATAGTATCGCGGAGGTATGTGACAGTACGTGCTTTCCGCTGTAACTTCGGCTCGATGCTATTTTCAGAGCAAAGCCCGCGTTCCTATCCATTGACCTTTCTACAAATATACTTATAGGTTTGAGCAAGACGTATTTGACTAAAAAAAAATTGCGCGTAGAAAGAGAAATGCAATAAAAATATGGCCTTTCTTATTATTTCTTTGTTCGGCTACTTCGTGTTCGCCTCATTCTTTGCTTTAATGTATTTATATATAAATCTATAGCTGCGTTTGAAGACTATAGATTCTGCCACGAAATTCTCGTTCTGATACTGTGAGACCACCCGCACGCATTCCTTCGCATGACCCGGCATCGAAGATGGTTGATGATTTTGATCCCGAAAATACTCCTTCGACCCGTCTCGTGCGCGTTTAGAAATTCACGCGCGAACTTTCCTTTCACGATGGCGCGTGATTGCCGCGTTGAGCTATTGGCTGCGGTCGTGTGTTCAGTTGGCCGCACCGTGATGCAGTTTGAATTCCCACGTGCGCTTTCATGCCCGCGTGTGCGTTCGCATTTCGCCGCTGTGTGAAAACGTGTCGCTTTAGACCGCACGACACGATGCCACAGCAAAACTGTGCCATTTATTTATTTATTTATTTATTTATTTATTTATTTATTTATTTATTTATTTATTTATTTATTTATTTATTTATTTATAAAAAAACAGAACATGGGTAGGTAGCCTACGTTAGAGCCTATCATATTCACTCCCGAACTGCAGTTTGCAATTTGCAGCTTCTGCATTTCTTGCATTTCTTGAAGAAGAAATGCAGTTTGCAAAATATTGTTTGAAGTGGTTCCAATATAGAAAAATAAATAACATTGCGACGAAAGTTGCATTTTCAGAGGGCAAAAATGGGTGTCCACAAACGGGGAGTTTAGTGGCAAAAATGTCAATAACACCGCCGATAAATGCGAATTCTGGCTTTCGGCGCTTCAAATATTTTTTAAATGATTCCCAAAGACCAACAGCATAACTTTTGTTCACATTACTTCGTATGCCAAAGGAATATTAACTTTAAAACCTTAAGCGGTTAGGCCTATGCGGCTGCGCGCTACACGATCTACCTACCACCGTTTTCTTTTCTTTGCACACTAGCCGCTAATGTTGCCATTTGCTGCTCACTCTTGTTGCATGGCATAAGGTGCACCCTGGGCGACGAATGCGCAAGTTTTCAATTACATTGAGCAGTTTACTGTTGCGTAGTTTGCTTAAGAAGTCATGTCCACGCATGTGGACGCAGGTAGCGAAGTAGAGAGCCGAGCTCCTTATAGCATTGCATTGCCTTATAGCATCGCATAAGCTAGACTGCGTCGCAAATTACTGGCACACGATGTGTTCAATTTGGAGAAAGAGACGGACGCAGGTTCCGCACATTGCGGAGGAAAGCGAAGGCTTCTTAATTCCCCGTGAATTGAACACCTCGACAAAGCGATCGAGTGATTGTGTCGTTAGCGTACGCAGGCATGGATGTAGGATATACGTTTTCATCGAAAGTGCACCGTGTTCCGCGTTTTATGCCCAATCAGTAAGGTTCTTGAAAGCTATTTTCGTCTCGTAATTGGATCTTACGTTTAAGGTTTCGGGCTTGCCGCTGGAGCCCTCTGACGCTACTTTTGTCTCGCAGATGGATGTCATACATGTTCAGTTTTATATTTATGCATTTATCACTGAAGTATACCGAAGCGCTATTTTTGTCTCGTAACTGTAATCCAATACTCGCTCTCAGACATCGTCTCCAAATTGACTCCTCACGCGTATACATGTATTAACGCTGCTCTTGCGGGTCGCGGTTGTTCCGATTGGTCGGGAAGACAATATCAGCGCAGCATCTCCCGTCGTGAGGCTCAATGTGACGTTTCGGGCTTTCGTTTGCTCCTGTATACGTTGCTCCACGTTGACCTATTCTTTTGTCTAAGTGAAGCGGCTTTTTGCTGCACGGTTTAACGACAGCCACAGAAACAAGTGGGAGAAAGAAAATTTATATATCTCTGAGCGTGAACTTGAGAAAATCAAAAATAACAGAGACAAGAAATGAAATAATCGCCCATGCACTCCGTACAGATGTTTAACCGGCGAAGCTGAAGCGTAAGTATGTCCCCGGTTGTTATCACTGGGTTAATACCGGTGGTTAAATAAAGTCTTTCTCAATTATTGGTTATGTCTGTCCAGAAATCCTAATCGATGTTTGCCGCCCGTATGTTCCCTCCTTTATTTTCAGTGGACAAGCGGTGGGTAGTGGGGCTTGCCCACTTTTTGTGGGATATACCGGCACTGGGAGTTTTTGCGTACATAGGACGGACGAGTTTTGCTTTCGCCTACCCGTATACATCTTCTCTGTAAAGTGAGCCTTAAATTGCTTTTTTTGTATGTAACATTTTTGCACGTCCGACGCCAGACAGAGAGAGTCGGAGAAATAGAGAGACAGACGGAGATATATTTGAGTCTTCACAAGGCAGCCCACCACTCGACTAAGGAAATGCTAATGCCATGCTACAGTTTTGGATTGACATGCATTTAGATCGCAGCCTCACGTATTATACGACTCGAGGTCAGCCCACATGCATACCTCGCGTCTCATTTAGTCGTATAAGACGTGTGCAGCGCCCTTTTCTTTCGACGCATTTCCCGTGTTCAAAGAGAAATTCCTTGCGGGTTTCGCCGGCGTTGACGCCTGTGAAATGAAGCTATAGAATAATGAAACATTTAAAGTGAATAGAGTTCTTCGTGCATCTCATTAAGAGGTAAAAAGGGCCCCCCCGCTGAAGGTTGCCGTCTGTCGGAGAAAGACGTGAGACCCACCAAAGCGTTCGGATTCTAACACGCGAACAAGAAAAAGAAAAAAAAAGAAAGGTGGTATTCGGAAACTGGTTCATAACGTAATCAACTCGTCACTCGCTGAGAGCACTTCGAGGTCGGCTTATTAAAGGAAAAAAAAAAAACTTTCACGTCCGCTCAAGTAAGGCAGTGCCTGTGGCACACCTTGCTCTAACAATGGTATACGCGCGCAGCGGACTGCCACGGAACACGGCATCTGCGCGCATGTGTGTGTGCGCGTATACGTATGTGAGTTCGTAGTTGCGTGCATCAGCTGCCAACTGTTTTGAAAGGTCAGGGCTTTCGAGCTGTTTCTTTTTTTCTTTTTTCTTTCTTCGAGGCAATGGCGATGGCGTGCATGCCTGCGTAGAAAACGCACACTGTTGACTCTATACGCATGCTCATTTTCCGCTTCATTCCGCAGCCCGCGTAATGCGTTTCGCGACTGCCAGAGGTGAAAGGAACAAAGCTATCTCGACACCTCGGTGTTCGATCGAAGCCGCAGAGAAAAGTGCGCCGAAAAAATCGGTGCGGGCGCAATCGAAATGTGGGTGCGACTGTGGCTCCGCCTCTGCTTTTCGGTATTGTTTGAAAGCGGTCTTCGAGCCTTCAACATATGCGCCCGCTTTACGAAGCTTGTAGCACAAAGAGTACGGAGTTGATTTGAAGTCTGCGAGGCGTGTACGTTCATTGGAATCAGTGGTGACCGCTGATGCATTTCCAGCGTCTAAGAGAAAGAGGAAAAAAAATATGCAGTCATGGAGAGAAAAATGTGCTGCAGGCGAACGCCGGCATTCTCAATACCCCCTATTCTTTCTGTGTCTCTTTATCATAACGAAATAATTTTTTGAATAACTTTCTCTACCATCTATCAAGGGTGAAGAAAGCACACTGGCTTTTCAAATAGTGAATGTTTGATTCCGTCTCTGCGGTTATATTGGTAGAAGTAGTAGGCAGGCGTAGGCATATTGACCTGTACAGAGCAGCGTGTCTATAAAGGCTATTGAACAATATCAGATTTAGTTGAGCAGCGGATGCATGATTATCGGATAGCCTGCGTTGACGTCCCATTCTTGCACATCTAAATAAGAAATAACCTCAGGGTATCCTCGTAACGTATCTGTCTCTTCCTAGTCGTATGTGTAGACAAATTTCTAACCGTTGCCCGTATCACAGATTCAATTGTATATTATCTCAGGCCTGTCACTTGTGGTGGTGTTTCGTTATTACCGCGGTGTATTATTTTTCTTACACCGTGGTTATTACCAACAACATTGCATTACACTGTAGCTTTATTCCTTTTTGCAAAGCTCTGCTGACAACCCACGTTCCTCGTCACATGTTAGCTTTGACTCTTAGTTATCCTTAAAAGAGGAAACGCTACTACATCAAGGAAGTTGACACAGCGCCTGTAGCTGCGCTGCTCGTATCGAAAGAACGAGCAGGTCATTGAATCTATGCCTGCAACTTGCAACTCGAAGAATCTGCGGACCAGAGAGCATGTGTTATAGTGTGCGATCGTTGCTCATGAAACATTAGCACAGAGTTCGGGGATGCATTCTAGAGAGTGACAATATACAGGGCGGCCTGCTGAGTTTTTCGCGCAATTTTTTTATTGTTTCACAGAAAACTACGTGACTTCGCGGCGCTCAAGTGCCGTTATTGCCCGCCGAAACAGCTGGTGTAAATACACTGTCATTTCTGAATACACCTGCCCCGACCGGTGTTTTTTAAAGCTATTTGAACCCAGTTTTAAAGCTATTTTAAAGACCAATTAAGAGGTGAGAAAGCAAGTGTCTACCCCGAGATGACTGAAATCTCGCGTCTGAACATCACAGCTCTCCTACCTTCCACTCGGTCAGCTTCCTTACAAGGCTCCCCTATGGAGAATGCATTAATCATTCCTATTTTCCAGGATTTTTAATGTTTCCGTTGTCATATCCCCTCGCTCGACGAGCAGCGCTCAGTGCGTCGTTTCCAAGTTTCTTACGACAGTTGCAGTTGAAAAACTGGAAGGCTGGAGTTGTGCGGTGAAGGCATTTCCAGGGCAATCAAGACGCCCTCTGTGTTTGTTGTAGCTAGAAATTGTTTTAGAATTAAAAAAAAAATAAAAGCGCCTTTTTACTGCTTGTACAGCCTAAAATGAAAGGATGTAATAGCTTCCAACCTCCCCATCTGTTCCGACGGCTAAATCTGACAAATCCTTTGATGCCGAAATGAAGTACACATAAAAGCTCGCATGTGCCCCCTTCAGTGAACAGACCTCAGATTTAAGTAGACAGTGCTCCACAGACGTAAACTGTAACACGCTTAATTACCCGCCTCCCTCCTGTGGCACCTCTTTAAGCGTTTAACTTTACCTCCTTACGTCTACCACGTAACAGCACTTAGCGAACGAGAATGTGCCACTGGTCGCTTTGACGGGCGCCTGAGCACCGCTGAGAGTAGTCATGCACTCGCCCACCTTGGAAGAGTAACGCAACTAGCGAATGAAAGGGACGATTGCTTCCGATGCAAATCTGAAATCGCTGCAACGCATCGCGAACCATCACACCGTGGAGATTCGCATCCATGTCGCACCTTCAGCTTCCGCTCTTCTGGTTCCGTGCCGCTCGCGCTCGACCGCTTCGCACTCGCGCCAAGCGCTCACTCAGCGCATCCACCGACGCGCCAGAGTAACGGCAGTAGTCCGGCGCGAGAGTGAGGATATCCGAGATAGATGGAGAGGAGGGACTACGCCTTCTCTCGTACGCGCAGGACTACGCCGTCCGGCAGCGACGAGAGCGGCGGGCGAGCGAAAGTAGGCCGCTCCAACGTGACGCCCGGATAGAAATCGCCGCGGCGAAACAGAAAGTTGTGCACTCGCCCCGTCCGATGCAGCTGAGCTGACGCCGTTCACTCCCTGAATCCCGCGCTCGCGCGCGCGCCCACTCCTGCCTTCTCCGCTTATCCATCCGTCGACGCCGCCACTTGCTCCGCGTGCTCCGACGCGCGAGAGCATCATCCACCGACGCAGCAGCGTCTTCCGCTGCGAGGCGTGACTGAGCCTGCGGTTCGTCCCGTTCCCCATACGTTACGCCGCGTCATCGGCGCCCGTTGGTCTTCTTCGCTCGTGCGCGTGTGTTTCTGTGTGTGTCAGCGTCGACTAACTGAGGATTAACTTCTGTGTGGTGGGCCTGTCGAGGTGCAAAAGAGTGACGCGATCTCTTGAGGAAGGGCGTCAATCTTGTTTCCTCTCCGCCGTGTCGTGGTGGACTTGTTGTCTCGGTGCGCGCTCTTCTGATCGTCGACCGGTGTGCGTGACGGGCTATACCGTTCTTGGAAGAAGCACGCCGAAGAGTTTGTTCCGACGCTGTGAAAAAGATGCCTGGTTCCCCGTCTAAAGTGGCGACGATGTCGATCGCTGGCTGCGCCTTGGCGCTCTGCTGTCTTCTGAGCTGTGAGTATCCACGCTTGTAGCCCGATATTTTCGCGCGATAATTTTCTTATCGTGTGTCGAGTTCGCTAACTCCTGTCACGTCTCGCATCAAGTGCGCTCGGGCGCACTGACGTTCATATATGAAGGGTACTCGATGTCAAAAAGCGCCTCAGTATTTGATGATTTCATATCCGAACACTTTGGTGATGGTCATGTGCTCGTTATAGGCCGGCCATAAATACCCTAGAAACATTGCGTTATACTCGCCCTAATAGAAAGTACCGTACGCGATACTGGTGCATATACAAGTATGCTCGGTGGATAAACTGTTCCTCGTTCATGAAGACACGTTTGTGATTGCCAACAAGTCTGACAATTCAGTAGGACAGACTGTTGGGCAAGTTGGTCTTGCATCTTAACGAAGTCAAATGCCTCGTCTTTGTGCCCGTCTTCATTTGCGCTAATTTGAATTTGTTAAAAAATAAAGTCTGACACTATCTGCCGCTCTTCTTGCTGTCATAAAATATAGGCCGTTTCGATAGTGCGAGAAGCTTTGTCGTAGCCAACGAAAATTATCCTGTCATAGCAACGTTAAAGAAAGGCCTGCTTTGTTTATCAGCTTGAGGAAAGGTGACGAGAAAGTACCGGGGAAGTGGTCGCGGAAGTCGCTAACTGCGAAGTAACGCGTACAGTTTTAACACGTACGCCGCAGAAATCAAACGGGTCAACATTTGCATACAGAGCACAGTATTCAAATAGCCGTGAACAAACTTCTATTTCCAGTTAATGTCATGCAAAGCTCGCAGATCCCCCATTTCGATAGTATACCAGTGGGGAATTTTAATGACTAGAGGTCGAATTCGTTAAAACAGTAAGCACGACACCTTCTACCGAACGCGCGGCTGTGTGGCAAGCTATAGAAACTATAGCACCGACAGACACAGGACAAACTTAACGGTACGTGCGTCTCAGACCACGAGATTGCGTTTACGCGTTAGAGGCGTTAACGCTTGCGCTGTTCTTCCACGCGCCTTCTCGATCATTGCAATCCTTAGCGGCCGATCGGGCCCTCGTAAAACTTGCACTATACTCTTCGAGTAACCGGTTCACGGTGTACAACGCTTTTCCCGGCAAACGCCACGACCCCTTACTTATTGCTCAAATCGTACTTTTCCCGTACGCTATCACCCGGCACTCGCACTCTACCGGCACGACCGAGCGCGCTTTGCCGCCAGGCGCGCAATTCCGTCGGGCGAACAGCGCGCTGCGTTGGCTCAGTATCTTGTTTGCACGGGGAACCGCATACTGAGGGCGATGCCTGTGCAAGATCAGTGCCGAAGCGGTGGTCGTTTCGACAGAGACAACAAAAAAATTGTTCATAAAAAAATCACGTACTGTAGAAGCGAAAGAAGCGTCCTTGAAGATAAATCGCGCGAAAGCGGCCCGCAGTGCGAAGCACTTGTTTACAAACGTCTCTCTAACTCCTTCGTGGTCGCTGCCTACACTTGCGCGTAAAGATTGTCCGTGTAGATTGGATGCAAAGCAATTGGATGCAAAGATTTGCCACGTCTACTGGAACGTATCAAGACGTCGCCTATTGATAATTGCTAACGTTTCGGCAACAGCTATGATATTTTAATTTAAGGTTACCTATGGTTTCATTTGGTAGGCTTGCCGGTCCCTACGTGGGACTGAGCCGGGTGCGCGACCCAGTCGCGTTCTGCAGGACCCAATAAAGTTATTTTCTTTCCTTCCTAGTTATGATTCGTCCTGCTATAGAAGCTGTATCTAAACCTCATGTTAGTCAGTGATTATACTGGTTGCTCATGTTGCAAATCACAGCTGCTAACGCGTCTTGTCAAAACCCCTTCGCGCGTTGTAAGCATTGACCATGTCGTGCTGGCACTGTTGAGTGGTACGTGATCGTTGTCTCCAAGAACTGGCGGCGCACGCGGGGTCGCACAGGATATCGGGGGCCACGATATGGTCAAATAAGTTCTTGCTAACAACGGCAGACGGAAACATCGTGTTATAGTAGTGTCTGCGCTTACCGACAGTGTGGTTGTTTAGATGTCACATGAATTAGAGACAGCACATTATTTTTCTACAAGTACTGAACTCTTTACGGTAGGGTATCAACAAAATGGCAATACGAAATTAGTGCTAGATAAATATACATAACTTTAAAAATGTTCCTTCTCACAGAACTTTCAAGAAGTCCAGTGTGAAAGTAAGAAAGAATATTCAGGCGCTTGTGCTAAGGCGTAACTCACCAGAATGATGTACACAAATTCAGAGGTGAAGCCGAGCGACCGCCACACAATGGTTATTGCTCCAATGTTCACTACAATGAATTGTATGCAGAGTAAAACGACTGTCGATTCTTATCAGGCTACAAAACTTTAAAAACAAGGGCAATACATAATGTGGCTGTAAATACTCATTTCCTGCTACAAACAAGTGACACGATGACTGATTTCCTGCTTTCAGCAGGGTCTTGGGTCCAACCCTTATGCCATCTTCTCAACTTACGTGTAGTCCCACAGTGTTTAATGTATAACTCGCCTTTTCAAGGTGGGGGGTCTCGTAGCAAGTTTAAATGCTATAGGGGCATTCGAATGGATTGTTTAGGGCATGCCCACAAAACGTGGAAAAGTTCAGTTTGTTTACAAGGATGGTATCGGAAATTCTGTTTCATTGACGCAAGCCGTGCTAGAGTTATAAAATAGCGTGTACTCGTAGATACACACTGCAGTCAAGGGTAATTAATTACACGATGTAACGAAAGATCTATGTGCGCGTTGGTATCTCAATATCTCGAAGTAAAGCGACCACACTGCACCTTTTGTCAGTTCAATCGAGCGATCGGCCGACCTTATACGTACTGTATTACAGCTGCGTCATACAGTCGTGCGCCAGCCAACTTATAGGCAGCCACAAGCTTTCCGGATCACGGTCTTTCTGATAGATCTCAGAATCGCGGCAGCTTTTATCCCTATATAAAAACACCGGGGGCGCGGTCGAAAGACCTAAGAATAAGAAGAAAAAAAAAGGCAAGGCCTCAACGTCTGGGCTTTTTCCATGAGCGCGCGAGCAGTGTGGTATCTTAACTGAGAATCCAATCTCGCAAACACAACAGGTTCTCTCGAGGTCCGCCAAACGTTGCGTTGCCGTTTCCCTTCTCATACTGTCATTTATTGTCGTTTCTTTGTATTTGCGTGTGGCACTCTCTCCCTCTTTCATTCCTTTTGACAAACAGCGTGACTGCCACGCCGGTTCCCTTTCGTCGCTCATTAAGACTCGAGCACGCAGCGAACGCGCCGGGCTGTCCGTAGCACGCAAATCACCCTCGCGGCGCCATTTGCATGTCTACGGGAAGGGACCCCTTCGCCTCTCCTTCGAAGGCCCGCGTGTTCGCGTTTCTCGCGGACAAAGTGTTCCCGGCGAAAATAGAATCTCGAACACGCGTGCTACCTGAAAGAAACAAAAAAAAAAAAAAGACACGCAGAAACCAAAGGTGAAGCGAGGTGTCCTTGCGTTGACCGTGAAGCGAAAGTGCGGCTGAAACAAAAGCCATGCACCAGGAAGCGGCGCTTCGAGCGCGACTCGGGCATTAGCTCGCCAGATTTCGCTTCTTACTGTTCCTTCCTACGAGTGTCGTACGGGCGGTGTTAACGCGCGTGGTTTATCCTGCACTGACGCGCTCTTTCCCTTTTGCGCGATTCGATCGAATCGGCTTATTTCGAAACTCTTTTTTGTCTGTTTCCCTCGTGTATAGATGCTTTGTTCCTTCCTGATCTGTACGTGCCCTTTACAGCCCTATAAGACATGATGGTGCTAACATTTCTGTGCTGAACGTTTAGTGTAGAGCTAGGATGAAATGCATCGTGCGTGTTGGTTTGAGACCGCACTCGTTTCTCAACTGTGTCTTGATTCGGTTTCAAAGCAGGATGCCGCAGAATTTATTCAAGAACAACACTTGTTCACTCTGATCCAGAAAAGTGTTCAGGAATCGCAGTTGAGGAAAATGAAAAGACACGCCACCACCTTCCCGTTTTCGTATGTTTAACCGTACTGTTCCAGCAAGTCAAATCCCAACAGGTTGCTATTTTCATTTCTGAAATGTTCAAACAAACAATCCGCATGTATTTTCGCCAGGGCGCTACTGACAGCTGGGATTGCCTCTTTCTTCATTTCTTCGGCTGACTGCTCCGTGAATTTTCGGTAAAAGCGTTTTCGGGCGATTCACTCAGAGACAAGGTTGACAAATAACTTGCCCGCCGAGAAAACGGTGCGTACTGAACTATACAACGCCGATGTTTCGACGAACAATCGACACAGTCATTGCCCGCGGCCCAGCGAACAATGCTACATCTCCACCAGGTTTCGGCGTATTACAAACGACGTCTCTTTTCCTGATCTTTTGTGGCAGCCAAAACGAAATGGTGGTCCCCCCAGCCCTAGCAAACCACGACCGCGACCTTGTTCTGAAAACGCATATGTACGTGCTATGTGGCTCCGGGATGACTTTCGTTTTTGGTTCCTTCGTTTCGTTTGCTTGTTTCTTGTCGTCCAACACGCATGGCCGACCACGCCGAAGCTTCCATGTCGCTTCTGTACAGGGTACAAACTACAGATCGCATCTTGGAGAGGCAACGTCCCGTTCCAGGCCAACGGTGGCGAGCTTCTCTCGAGGACCCGTTATTAGTCGCGACGTTGGGCGAGAATTCATCGCTTGTCGCGTGCGCGAAATTGCGCTGCAAGCAAGGGCAGGCTGCGCGAACGGGTAATGAATGATGCGCTATGGTGAACACGATAATGTTGGAGCTCGGTTTTTTCTCGCCCAAATTTAGCAGTCCGCGACAGTGGGGCGTGTCTCTGTAGCCCTGATGAGTTTCTCCATCGTTTCTTCTTCTTCTTCTTTATCTTTTTTAGCGAGTATCCAGTATATATTGCTGTTCAGGAAGCTGTGTATTGAAGGTAACTGATAGAGCACTTCTACGACCTCTACATGTAAGGTGAAGGAACGCCTTATTCTCTGACTGGTGTTATTATTTATTACTATTTGATATGGGTACACAAATAGACAAGGACGCAGAGGGCATAGGGAGAGAGCAGGCTGACAACTGTCACCTAGAGGGACACAACACCTGCCTGCTCTTTGGGAAATAAGGAAGAGATAGAGGAAAGGAAGATAGGAGGAGAGAAAGGGAAAGCAAATAGGAAAGTAAGAAAAAAAGCTGGGACAAAAATAAGCAAAACATGCACGAAAAAAAAGTCTATAAATGTCAGCAGAGCTCGATCGTGTTGCGCGAAGTATTTATGTACACAAGCTGACTGCTTCTTAAAGAAGCGCGTCTTTTAAAACGCAGTTTAGTAGGCATTATTATACCTTCGGATTATTTTTTTTACATTCGGAAAACTACTATCTTATGGATAGTGGCTTATATGGTAATTAAATCTAGCAGCTGAAATTTATGCGGTTACAATAATTTGTGCAGGGGAGACTGTATACTTCCACTGTTCATTCTAAATGGGCCCTTTTCATATACCCCCCCCCCCCCCCCCCCCCAAAAAAAAAAATTTTTTTTCCTTTTTCGGAAGCATATGCGAAGTTGTTCATAGAAGCCATTCTGTAATATGCGTTCACACTTCTCCGTACTATTATGGGATGGTAGTTTACGTACTATTATGGGACGGTAGAAGATAAATCTATTTCATGGGCACCATATAATTAATTAAGTGAGAGGAGGTTACGTTGCGGAGACTTCGTGTCGGGGTTGCGCTTACCCCATCTGTGAACCCTTTGGGCGCAGCATTAGCGCGGCCCATATGGTACATCGGGCCCATTTTGCGAAGCCCCAATCCGCGATGTGACTGTCATACACTTGTTGTGGACTTGCCCTTAGAACTAAGCCGCCTTCGCCACCTGCGTGGAACGGGCCTCAGGCCTGGCCGACCACCCGACCTCAACCGCTGGATTCGTGGACCTTACCACCGATCATCATTAGACTTTATACACGAAGCGAATTTGCACGTGTATTTTTGACACCACCAATTAGTATGCCTAAGGGCAGGCTTTCGAAAAAAAAAGGTTAAAATGAAGTTTAAGGAACGCGAGTTATCGTGACTTCTATGTGTTCTGCATCGGACTTTGTACACGGTTGCGTTGACGTACGCTCCTTTAGTGTGGGCTTTGCTCTTCGACGTGCTTTGCTTTCTATACATTGACTGTACGGATCTGAAACGTTTTGGCAGCCGTCGGGTAGAAGGCGGGTCTTATCAGGGCTTAAAGGAGAGGGTAGGGCAGGGGGTAGGGGGGGAGAGTGTGACTAAACATCGAGTCTCAAGACGTCGGTACAAGGTGCATTATAGTGCAAAACACGCATAACTGTGTTCCTTCATTTATTATTGCTGCTTGTCCACTTTCCTTACGCATGCCTTAGTCGCTGGAAGTTATAATTTTTTTTAATACTTTGCCCTTAGGCGGCTTACTTTCGCGCTCGCTTATCGTTTAACCAGCAAGAGCCTCATTCTTTCGTATGAATAATTAGCAGCTTCGACTGCGTACGAGCTGACGTTCAACAATTGATAATAGAGCAGGCATTCCTTAAGTTCGTCGCTACTACAACAACTTTCCAATCAGAGTTACCAGAGCGCGCGAGAAATCGCCGTATTTGGGCACGCGTTTGTGTCACCACTTGAAAACATCCCGGGCGAGGGTCGCAGCGAGCTAGATAAATCGCGTGTTTTCCCACAGAAAAAGTGTCCTGTGTACAAGGAAAGAACCAAAAAACGACACGACGCTAGGTGTGTGGTCGGCCAGCCAGCCACCACGCTGCGAGACATATTTGGGCCGCCCTACACGCGAACTGTTATGACCCCTCAGCCGTGTATGTATTTCCCCGAAAAACGATCATAAAGGACAACCTTGTCGCTCTGAATCTTGCTCACGTTCCATCTTGAAAATGCTATGCTTGTGCGTGCGTCTTAGTCTATGTACACGGGTCCTTTTTGCGCTGGTATCGTGTTACTTATTCCCCCCCCCCCCCTCCCATTCCTTCTTCTTTATTGTTGTGGGTATACTGCTTCGTGTACCCATGTTTCTTTATACGTACGTGCGGAGCTTGCGCTCCGATGACGTATGTACTTCCTGTTATGAATCGGCGGGGTTCCACATAAGACAACGTATCGCTATCTCACGGTTGTCAACACCGCACTCGGCCTTTCGGCGAGTGCGTTCTCAGCGGGATGGCCGTCGGTGCTGCACTATACAGTGGTTTTTTTTTCTCTTTTTTTTTCTTTCCCCAGATCATAGCGACAAAGGAAAATGTGACACGTCCGGCAGATTTATAAGGGTCTGACATCTCGGTCAGCGGTTGTCTAGCATCAGTTAGCAGCTCTGATACAGCCAGCGGACAACAGGCTAGTCAAGTATTTCGGAGTGGGTACCGTTTCCATCTGCTTATGGTGTATTCATTGACGCCTCGTATCACTAATAATAACTTGGGGGAGGGGGTTTACGTGCGAATACCACGATATGATTATGAGGCCATCTGGTGTTCCTTAATGTGCACTGACATCGCACAGTACGCGGACCTCTAGCGTTTCGCCTCCATCGGAACGCGACCGCCACGGCGGGGATCGAACCCGCGACCTTAGGCTCAGCAGCCGAGCGCCGTATATCACTGTTCCACCGCGGTGGACGTGAGACAGGGTAAATTAGGTCGGTGGGGAAAGCATTCGTCCCTGCAGCGGACAGAAGCATAGGCTAATGATGATGTTCTACTTAGTAGCCGCATTCTTCAGGTTTGTTTGTGTAACCAGCAGGAGACTTTGTGGTGGTTGTCCGGTCGATATCGTTAGCACATTTATGCCCTTGCAGAAGAGGCCGAGATTGTAGAACAGGTTCGAACCCGTTCCTCAGAATCTGCCACCCTAATGTTTCGAGCCATCGTTATTCCATAAATGCCGCTGCGGTCGTGCATGCAATTGTTTCTTAAAGTGCGTGACTAAGTAGAGGACCGTGCGAACAGGACGACCGCAGCTGCCAGAGTCCCGACTGCGCATGCGCGCCGTCCTTTATACGGGCACCGTGCGCGTCTGCGTGTGAATTCGCGAACACGGCCGTTAGCTGCGCGCGCATATCATTCGAAGCGCAGCGCGACTACCACTTAAGCCAATCTGACGCGTCGATACTCCGAAGCAGCGAATGCCGTTAACCGCCTATCACGTTACCCCGGAGTCAATCACACGGTCAACCGCAGATTGCACAAGCGCCGGCGTTCGCGGCGTACCGCGTTGACTCGTACGTAAGCCAGCATCCGTTGCAGGCCGACGACTGATTGAACATTATATATACGCTGCCTCGGTAAACAAGAGAGGAAACAAACTGGATATGCAGATTTATGCAGATGATTGTAACCAACAATATTAAAATTATTCTCTTTCTCCCTTCATGATAATCGCAGCTCTCTCTTAATTGCTAATAGAATCACTAATGATTGCATGAACATGGAAAGCTCTGTGAAGTCGGTCATACATTTTCGTAACCTATATTGCCTATCAAGATAATAATAATAATAATATCTGGGGTTTAACGTCCCACGATATGATTATGAGAGACGCCGTAGTGGAGGGCTCCGGAAATTTCGACCACCTGGGGTTCTTTAACGTGCACCTAAATCTAAGTACACGGGCCTCAAACATTTTCGCCTCCATCGAAAATGCAGCCGCTGCGGCCGGGATTCGATCCCGCGACCTTCGGGTCAGCAGTCGAGCGCCATAACCACTAGACCACCGTGGCAGGGCGCCTATCAAGATAAAGATATAGTTATGGGGCACGCGGTAAAAACGGGGTTTTAGCCACCTGTAATTTTTAACGTGCACCAAAACCTAGGTACACAAAGGTTTGTTCTTGCATTCCGCCTTCGTCAAAATGTGGCCACCGTGGCCGGGAGTCGAACCCGAGCCCTCCTGCTTAGCAGCGCATCTACAGCCTACCCAATCATTGTCGCTGCCTCATGCACCGTGTACGCGCGGCTATCAACATGCGGGTGGGCTCTGGTGGCTTATGAAATTTGATATACGACAGCTCTGTAGTTTCGTATTCGACATTCAAGAAGAACATGCCGGCTTTCGTACCAGTAAATACGGTATGCGCGCGTAGTAGCTGTATGTACTGTGAGTGCACCTATACACCGATGGTATACGGGGTAGCATCCTACGGATGGCAGCGCAAGGAAGTCCCTTTTGCGCAAGCCGGTGCGAAATCACTTGGCCGCATCGCAAGCAAGCAAGCGAGCAAGCGCAGACCCCGCGGGCGATGCAGGGACCGTCGTCGCTCGGTGCGTCCCGGTGAATAACGAAGAAAACCAGTCGGACGAGTAAAAAGGAAGCGACCACCGGACGATGAGCGCGCGTGCGAGATGAGCGCGGCCCCATAACATGGTTCTTCTTCAGCGGCGGCGCGAAAAGTGACCGCTATGGGGGCCGTTCTTATTCGCCCGTTCCTGGCTTCCGATTCACTCTGCGCAGCACGCGACGGCGCCGGTTAGGATGGTGCTCCTTGGTTTTGCGTAAGGACGCGCTCGTGTAAGCGTATATGAAGTATAGCGTACACGTGTGGATAAGTACACCGTGGGGCGCGCTTTTTAACGGCCGCTGGCGGTTATTGCTTGACCGCGCTCGCGTTAAGTGTGTAGCGCGCCCTTCGCGCACGACTTGCGGTGAACGTTGACTCGCGCGCTGTTTAACCTTTACGAACGCATGTTTAAAAAAAAAAAAAAAAAAACGCTTGCTTTTCTTTCTTCATGACCTCCAGGCTTATATTTTTTTTTTGTTGGTTTGGTTTAGCTGTTGTTATTGTTTCACTACAAGAGCGTTACAGCTTTGATGTTAGCTTTGATGTTTGCGTTACAGCTTTGATGGAGCGTTAGTTTTGATGGGGGGTTGCTGAAATGTCGGGAACCCGCCGTGGTGGCTTAGAGGCTGCGGCGTTGTATAGACACACGAAGATGTACTTTTGAGGACCCTAGCTGCTGCGGGATGGTTGGCCATCCTGTATGTTTTGATTCTTCCAGTACTTCTCCACGACGACGCGTTCTTTCTGCGCCTAAGTCGGTGTGTGGATGGTGCTTTTGAATATTTGCTTGTCTATTCCCCTTGCTTTACTTTTTTTTGTTAGTTGAGTAACAAACGCACGATTTTTGGATGGCCGCTTCTGACGTATCCTGTTTTCTAATTTTTGCACATCTATACAAAAGAGAAGCATAAAGGCAGCACCATTTCGCAGGACCATCTCACATTACTCCTGGCTGCGGTAAAGTGGAGTAAGGGTTGAAGAGTAAGCACCTTACATTCCTCGGTAACTCGATACGTCGTTCACGAGATCTGTTACGCGTTTGAAGCGCGTCTGATTGACCTCTCCGCCTTCCATTTTCCTCTTGAGGTATGCAAAGTGTTCGCGAATATATCGGGGTGAACAGGAAGCTGAAGAATCGCTCTCTCTCTCTCTCTTACGCTGTTCCTCAATGGTCTAAAGGATGTAAGCAATATTCACCACGCACATCACACGGCTGTGTGATCCACAAAAGCATCAAGAGATATACTGTGCTCAAGAACCACGAGCCAACCCTTGCTAACCTCGCGAGCGTGAGGTGAGCAGTGAGTCATCACTTCAACACGCCCACCTTGTCTTGAGATCGAGAACAAACGGCACACAGTTTGCGCGCGCCGAAGCTTCAATACATTGAGAGCCCGACGGAGAAGCGCGGCCTAGGCTATCTTTAGCCTAACGATGCGCATGCGATGGCTCTCGTTCCGGTGTCGCATTGTTTGCGCTCTGCCAGTATGTAATTACAGATTCCAACGCGAAACCTGCGATACAGGTCGTCCCACGCATTTGGGTTGAATGTAGTAGACAAAGGCTGCACTCCTGCACAGAGTCCTATAAAACGTCGAAATGCTGTCTTCAAAAGAACGGCTCCTACGTAAGGATGTTTCCCGCTTATCTGACGCCCACGCGTCAGAATGCATTCGTTAAGTGCGCGTAGCTTCTTCTAAGGGCCTTCGCGCAGTGAATGGATCGTGGTAGAAGGCAGAATCGGTCAGCGTCTTTCGGACCACTTATGTGGCAGACAGCTGAGGCGTGACATGGAGTTTCACTAAATCATTATCTCGCTGTTGCGCCAAATCTCTCGAACGACCCGAGTCGTTCAGACGAATAGGTTCAATAACATTTTTGGTGACGCCATTCGACAAAACTACGATATAGGCACGCGGGAAAGGATGACGGGTAAGTAAAATAGAACACAAGTGGGTGTGGGTCGATTAGTTCGCGACCGCAAACGGGGCACCCGTACGGTCCTTAACCTTGGCAAGCAATTCCGCCGCAAAGAAGAATGTTAGGAGCCCTGTCCGCTTGTTAGGAGCCCTGTCCGTTCCTGCATTGTGGAAAATTTGCGCGCACCACGCGAAGACACAATGAAAAAAATTTCACAAGGACCAGCGCAGACTAACAACTGAGCTTTATTCCTACAATGCAGCCAAACCAACTTGCCCGCCTTTCCATCTTATTGCGAATCGTTCCTTGTCGCTCAGGCTGTTGAATTATAGTCCCCCAGGATCGTTAGGGTTTGCTCTACGTGGGTAGATTTCTGTTTCGTTACCTCCTCTTTTGAAAACAGTGTCTCCGAATATAAATACAGTCCTACCCGCATATATCGAATTCACACACAAAAAAAAATTGAAAAACGGGAATTAGTTCGATATATCGTATAATTTGATATAACTCGCTCTGAACGGCACCCTCCTAAGGCCCTATACCACGGAATAAGGAATACCGTTACGTTTGCTATAGCTGCGTGTCTGCTTTCCCATTGCATGCGGGAAAGTCCCCTTCCGTCAGGAAAAGGCAACTAATTGTGAGGGAAAGCCAACTTCTCAGGACGTTTCGCGCTGCCCAATGTTCGATATATCGAGTGTTCCTGCTGTTTTTGTTCGATGTAGCCGTGAATTGTCCTATACATTGACGTTAAAACATTGTCATGTTCGAGGATAGTTCGATGTAAACGATAATTTGATTTGCGCGAGCTCGATATAGTCGAGTTTGACTTTACATTCTACTCTGTCATATATTCTGCCATTTCCTTACTGCATTCCGCGTGGCACCGAGCCGGGGTGGCCTATCGGCCGCGAAAGACAGCACCACTTCTTCTTTTCCAAATAAAAACATTTCTTTCCCTTCTCCGTGTGAAATATCTCGTAACTTCTCTCTACTCTGTTCTCACCGGCATCACCTGCACTCCGTAGCATTCCGTTCGCAATGTTTGGCAGCCGAGACAGGTCTTGCGCGTCTCGTGACGTCAAGCGCATAATGCAGACCATCACGCCCGCTCGCAAGCGTGCCCCGAAAGCCACGTAGAGCCGAGCGCATGGACGCAATGACCACGACGAAGAAGAGAGCGCTGCCCCGCAAGGCTATACTGCGTCGCAGAAGTAGGAGACCTTCGAGGTCGCCAGCGGTCATCCCCCGGCGTCTCTCTTAGCACCGGCGGCCTTCGATCCAAAGAAGATGCGTGGCCGCTGGTTCTCGAGACACGTACACAACCGCGTTTCACGTTTCGCTTGGGCACTGCGCGCGGGGGTGGGAGAAGGAAATGGATTTGGCTCGGACTTGAGGTATCGGGCGCATTCCTGGATGGACGAGGACGGTGGAGACCTTATTTGCGCCGCGCATGTCGCATCGTCGTCGTCTTGCGGTCGCGGCGTGCCTTACCTTCCGTGGATGCGCGTGGGTTCTATATCGACGCCTTGTCGGTTAACGAACGCGGAACGTTCGAAGGAACGCACATGCTCAGCATTACTCCGATGTTTCTCGATACACTTGAGCACATTGTATCGGGGTATCCCACATTCCTTACGCAGAGAACATCGCTGCTAAAGGAATATAGACTGCCTGGACTGAAGTTTACGAGCCTCGATGATTTCCTGTTTCCGAGAGGGTGTGCTTCTAAAGACGGGATGAGGCCCATCGTTCACTGCTGCAACTTCCCTTTGCGAAACTCAATTGGCCTCCACTTTGTTTCGTGCTCCTACTCAACTTTTGTCTGTGTTTGTTGTAATTTGTTTGTTTATTTCTTACTTCATTCTTCCTTTGTTCATCTTCTGTTTCTATTCCCTACTTCTTAAGGAGTAGACAAGCGTAGTGCCCCTCTCGTTCGGAGTTGTCGGCTGGCTCTATCTCTATTTCCTCTCTGTCCTTTGCGTCTATGTTTATGCTTGCACTTGAAATATTAACCAGCAAAGGCTTTGTTTAATATACATTGTAGAGACGTGGCTACCGGTTAGATTTCATTCTTTTGTATTCTTATTACGTATGCGTCCGTATTGTAGCCTTTTTATGCTTCTGTCTGTGGTACGTCTGGGTGCCTTAAACGGAAAAAGGCGTATGGCTTTGGTTTCTCGCATTCATGTACATACTGTTTGTACACAATTTTTGCAAAAGATATATATTAGGAAAACATGCGGACATCTACCAGGGCATCAGCTAGTAGAATTCGCCAAAATTTACGAAGCCATACAGGAAAGGAGTTGTCGCGCAGCGTTATTATCCTGTTGGGCAGTGCTCTTCCCGATTACCTCACACGGAGAAAAATAATTGTGATTCTAACCTCAGACGCCTTCGTAGCAGCGAAGGTTCCGTTGTCCGAAGAGAGCAGTTCTGCTACGGGCACAGTGACATCGAAGCCTTTCTGAACAAAGTCTAGAACTACGGGATGTAAAGAACGAAAAAAACGAAAGGACGAGGCGGATCGCAAGACACCTACATTACAACATCTCGCGAAAGATGAGCGATTCGCTTAGCTTCACAAAAAAGCACGTACCCATTTCGGCGCATATTAACCCTCTTTAAGTATTGTCCTTGTGACAAAACGAGCGACTCCGCCAATCACCGGCGCCAAAACGAATCGTCGTAATCGGGAAGTGCTTTCGGAGTAACCCCGGTCGCTCCATCTACCCTTCATCTCGGCGCGTTTAATTTTCCACGGCCAGCGAGCAATCGGTGTATGTGCGTATACCTTCGGGCAAGGCGAAGTGGCTGCCCCACGTGGTCCGCTGGCCCGCGTCGTCTTCACGTGCGAGTGGAGAGACGCGTGCAGTCAGCCGCCTGCGCGACCAACGTGTTCGAAAGGTGACGCGGTCGTGTGACCCCGTTCGCCGCGTTTCCAGCATTTCCCGGCTATCGAGCTGTTGCATGCAGGAGAGCGTAATGACCCTCGCACATATACGGAGCCTCCTCGTCTTCTTCTTCTTCTTCTTCGTGCGAATCAAAGTCATTTCACGCCGCGGCGCGCATGCTCGAACGCTATCCTTGAACTGACCGGGGCTTCGGAGTCCGTGGGGGTCTGGGTATAAAGCTCGCCATTAGCCGATCGCACGCGGCAATTTGCCGCGAGCGATATGTTTCCTCACACCGGCGGAATGTGTGGCCCCGCGCTTTGGTGATCGAAGTGAGTCATTTGCTGGTGTAGAATGTAGCGAGTATTAGCGAATATGAATGTTAAGAGACAATAGCGCCGGAGGGGACGACCGCGGGTCGAAAAAGCGTTTATCGCGTGGGTCAGGCCGGCGCGTCCATAAGAAAAGAAAAAAGAAAACACTCGTGTGCGTGACATGAAAAACGCGCTATTTTCCTTCGTAACACGAGATGGTCGTGGAGCGCGTGAGAAAGTGCGTCTGGCTGGTACAGTATCGAGAGTTTTTCCTTGACATCCTGACGTGAGGAGAAAGGAGTAGCATCGTAATTATCTCAAAATCATCTTGATAGCGCATGGTTGTCCGTTTTTGTCATTGTGGTCGCTTTCTAAGTGAATCAGCGCTTTACTTATGCAACGTCGAGGACGTGATCACATTCAACGTTATGTCACGTGGTTGAGTGACTTTGCTCGATTCCGTGGAGGACAAAAAACCAAGTCTCTTCGTCACGCGTTTCTTCTGGAAGCCAAACATTTGAACCAGCTGTCATGAGCTGGTCTTGTGGTCCTCTCACAAAATTTCAAAACCTAGTGTTTGCAGCTTTGCGGTCTCTCAAGGCGTAATTACATCAAGCACAACTCTACAACAGCGAACTGTATATTCATACATTCATTTTAGACGAAACTTCTTTTAGTTATACCTCAATATAAATTTAATTCTGCACAGTACGTTTTACGGTTCCTGCCATGAATGTGAGCTGCTTAAATTGGGTTTTTCTTTTGCATTATATATACATAAGTGAATCGTGAGCTATAAAACATTCGCTTTGTTTACCTGAATTTTTTTCTACCATCAATGTTCGCTCAAATGAGTTTACAAAAAAGTAACTTCCATCCAGAATTAGCTGACGTTTCTCTGCCGTGCATACCCTTAGCGACGTACTTAAGTACGCCGTCAAAGGGAAAAATCACAATCTACGCTATTGTCAGATGAAGCTACAAATGAATTCCGTGAAGTACTTCTGAAAGAGAACGCTTCCCTGCGAAGCATCCTGAACGCGAAACTTCCTCCACCTTGTGGCCTTCCGCAGTACTGGTCTGCCACAAATTCACTGTATAGCGCATCTCCCAGCTCTATCCACTATGGTTAAAGCTGGAATTCTGTTTACCGCATGTACGCGTCGAGTAGTTTTGTAGTTCGCGCGCGTAAATGGCAAAAGAAAACGCAGGAAAGCCCGTCGCGGCAAGTGAGACAATGTAATTCTCATCCCCGTTTATGAGGAAGTCTGAGCCTCAGGGCCAACCCGGCCCTGCGCGGAAAAACGCAGGTCTTCCACCGATGGCTCGACGATATGAGACTGTCCCGGGCGGCGGCGGCGCTCACCGGTCACACGCTTCGCCGCCACCGCTGCCAGCTACGAACTCGGTGCGCGCAAAATGGGCAGAAAAAAAGAAAAAAGAAAAACTGCGAAATTCAGGAACGTCTTATCGTAGGAGGAAAAGGTCCAAAATTGGCCGGAGCGTCACGCTCGTTAAACGGCTCGCGTCGATTGAGCGCTGTTTAAGATGGAGGTATACGAATGGCGCTGCTCAGACTTAAATGCGGAGGATTCGTAATATTAACTTTGTATTCCTCTGCGCAGAAGGCCGAACGGACGGCTTCATTCCGCACGCAGAGCGGTATCGGTTTTTGCGCAGCGTTGAGAATTCGCAGCGCGTATAAGGGAAGCGGAAGTGGCTTGTGGTCTTCAACAGTCGAGTCGCTTTGACGAAAGATTTTGTTGCGATAACGCGCCAAGCGGCTGAGGTGTGCTATTCATGGACGTTGCCGAATTCCGCCGTCTTGTCGAGTATCGCCGTCTCGTCAGCTCTGATTGGTCCAGAGAGGCCGCCACAGCTTCCTCCGTGGATAGTTCGAAATGCCGTCATTACAGAAGTCGGCAGTGCGGCGGAATTTGACAATGACTGGATTAGCACTCTCGCAAGGCTGTATAGTCGTCCCGTGATCAAAACTTCAAGGGTGACGTAAGTGCGCGTAGTACTTACGAATGTCGGATTTGCGACACCCACGGGCGGAACCTGAAGGGCGGGGGACGATATCATGACCCCCCGTTTGCCGTATCCACCGTCGGCTTAATTTTTTAACGTATTCACCCAAGAAGAAGACCCATCAGGCCCTCCCAAAAGCCTCCGAGGAGCTTATGGGAGGCATAGGTCGGCAAAAAATGTTGAGCTCACTCAGACTCACTTATGAAATATATTTTGCCCTTACAGCTCACTCGGACTCAGACTCACAAAAATTTTCCTCAGCCGGACTCACTTGGACTCAGACTCACTGAAGATTTTCTCAGCCGGACTCACTCGGACTCAAACTCTCCAAATTATTACTCCCTTGGACTCACTCAGACTCAGACTCATGGCTCTGTCTGAGTCTGAGTGAGTCAACTCATGAGTCCGTTAGCGTATAATTGGCTTTGTCGACCATGGTGTCAATGCTCTTTCACACCAATATCTCGCATAATTGGTACTCTACTTGGCGCCTTTTGGTCACGTACCCTGAAATATGGGTTATCAGTGATTGCAATCCAGTAAGGATATTTTTATTGAAAGGCATGAATCACATGAAGTATTTTATCAAGAACTTCCTGTGAAAGAGTTTCCGGGGGCAGGTCCTGGCACCTCCCCCTCCCCCCCTCTATAATTCACGCCTCTGATCAATAAATATTGATCAGGTGTATGAACTCTACTTCTTGGAAGTATGTGCGAGTCGACGGGAGTATAAACGTGAGCCGACATAAGGCTGATAGTAATGCTTAAGTGGTGTGATAGAACGATAGGTCGGCAAAACGGTGTGGAGCTCACTCAGACTCACTCAAGAAATATATTTTGCGCTTAGAGCTCACTCGGACTCAGACTCACCAAGGTTTTCCTCAACCAGACTCACTCGAACTCAGACTCACTAAAATGTTTCTCAACCGGACTCACTCGGACTCAAGCTCACCAAAATATTACTCACCCGGACTCACTCAGACTCATACTCACGGCTCGATCTGAGTCTGAGTGAGCCTGAGTGACTCGACTCATGAGTGAGTTTGCCGACCTATGATAGGAGGGCCTGATGCTTGCATGTAAGACAGGCCAGGTTCGTTGTTTGGTTAACCTTTTGTATACATGTCTGTCTGCCCTTCTGTTTTCTTTTAGTCTTGCAGGCGGCCGATAGAAACTTAAGAAGAGCTCACACTGTGTCCAAAAGTAAGAACGCAGACTTCTAAGTCATCATCAAGCCAAACGTCGAATACTATACACAGCTCTTGCTACCAAAATCAAAACGACGGTGATAGAAGGCAAGAATTAAGTCAGGGTAATGGCAGACTCAACGATACGTCATGTCCACATTGCTACTCTGTACAAAGAAGAGAAGGCACGTAAGGAAATGAAAAGCTAGGAGCAACAAAGGACACGACAGCTGCGTGCGCACGCAGTGTAACCCGTCACTTCTGTCTACGAACTGCGAACAGTCGACTTAATTAGCCGCAACCCTATTCGCTATTATATATAGCCTTCCCTCATTCGGTGTCGCGTGTATTTGCGCAGAGCGGAAGAATACACTTGCGATCAAAAGCAGTGCCTAGCAAGCCGCCCACGCACACCTGAGTACACGAACGCGTTCGCATGCGTGACACCTTGCATGGATAACAGCGCGAAGCACTGCGGGCAGTCAAGGCGGAACTAGACTTCCTCGAAACGGATTGGCGTGCTTATGTGTGAACGTCCGTCGAAGGAGCGGCTTCGTCAGATAAATCATGAGGCTGACGGCGAGGGCCGCGCGCTTCACCCGGCGTTACGCAACGGAAGCCCGCGAAGCGAGACGTACACTCCGACGTACAGCCACGCGTCGGGCCTACCGACGCTTTCTATTTAAAGAGAGGAAAGCCAGCACGTCGACGCACGTCGTCACGCCGTTTGTGTCGGCCCTCCGTATGACGACTTGGGGAATGAAAAATGAAAGAATCGCGAATGGGTCGTGTTTCTTTTATTGTTGTTTCTCTCTTTCTAATCCGGTTGACCGGTCGTCCGATGACCGATGAGAAGGACTTCGCGCTGCCCGTTCGAAGTCGTCACGCTAGTCAACGCTCCCCGCGAACGTATACGGCGGTCAACGTTCGATTGCTTTATCGTGAGTGGCAGGCGAATCATGATTTTTCCTCCTAATGTGCGGCTCACCTCGTGTGACACTGGAGGGCCAGCTTTTCTAACGGCGTTTTTTTTTTTTTTTTGTCCTAGCATACGGTAGTCTATCCATTGAGAAAAGGCGCGCTACTGTTTCTTTTTTTTTTTAGAAGGACGCACGTGGTTAGCGCTACTCGGAACGACTTACACAGCGGTCAGGAAGTTATCTTCCGTATAACGTGAAATGGGGGGATCACCCGCCGACGGTTGCCGGCGAGTCATTGTGTCCGCTTCTCCCAGCTTGCTTCCGAGCCTGGAACGTCGCCTGCGCTGCGCTTGCGAGCGCGTGCATCATCTTCCGTTGGTTCCTGCGCAGCGGGGAGGTATAGTGGACGCTTCATGAATACTAGACAGGCTTTTATGAGGGTGTCCTCTGGTATATCAGACATTGATTAATGCACCGCACCGAGTTGCTTGGTTATGTACGAAGGCTCTTCCGGTTGTGTACGCCGGAAGTGTACGTTTTTTTTTTCTGGTTTTTTAGTTAGTCAACAGCTAGACTGGGCGTCAACTGGCGATTGTATGTAGCAACGTAATCAAATATAGTTTCCGTCAAAGCGAGTAATCAGCTGCCCTAGTGGTTTCAGTTTGTGACAAGATCGAGGAACGGCTTTAGCGACTGCAAGGTATGTGGGCTCCTATATATGGCATTTACATTAGTCGAGAAATCTTAAATAGTGATAACATTCCGAGGTGAGAATTCCACGCGGTTCTAATTGCTTTTTTTCTAAAACATTAGTTAGCAGCTCTATCTTCGCGTGCATTCGGAATAAGGCAGTGTCCAGGTCATAGTATACGCCCTGCTTTGCAACTTCATTTAGAATGGAATTTCTGATTGAACGCTTCGTTTAGAACGGGTAAAAAAACAGAAGGTTTATCAAACTTCGGGTACTATTACGCAGTTAGGTAAGTATTGAACGTGCTGGCCTTCGATACGTTTCATTTCGCGTTATTTTATGTTGACGTTGTGTGGAGGTTACGTAACTATACGTCGTATGAACTTACGACATCGAGACTGCCATGTTGTTGAGGTGCCAGAGCAGTGATAGGTTGCGCTTTGTCTCGATGCGCTTCCCTCCAGAAGCAAAGTAAAAGTGCAACGAAATGACATACGTTGACGTCATGCGAGTATTTACTAGACAAACTCCAGCCTTTCGGTTTCTCTGGCTCTTCCGAGATTTTCGTGAGGAATTCAGACGCGATACATTGCGGCCGCGCACCACCAGCTCGCCAAGGCTATAGTCACGCTGCGTACTACAGCTTCTGACGGCACACCGCCACCATGGACGACGACAAACACCACGACAAGACAGGAAGTAGGTCAAGAGCTTCTGGGCGGCGCGCTGAGACGTGTCAGCGAAGAGGTCGCAAGCCCTGGTAGCTCATGGCGGTTCATGGCTGGAAAAAAAAGATGTGAGACGTATAGCTCCAGTTGCTTCTGTTCGCAGCAAACATTATTTGTAATCGATTGTGTTGCCTCCGGCATTTGGCTCTTCTGAAAAAAAGAACGGAACGATCTGTCATATCACCGATCCTTCACTGCTCTGAGTTATCGCTCCCAGCCTACCAACCAGGAGCTTAGATGATCGAGTTTTGCGGTAGGTCTCTATAGAGAATTTTCCGGCGCAGAACTCGGGTCAGATAATTCGAGAGAAAGTTCCTCTCGACACACATTAGAAGAGGGCAAACAATAATAATTGTTGCGCTTTAACGTCCCAAAACAACGATGTGATTATGAGAGACGCCGTAGTGGAGGGTTCGGGAAAATTCGACCACCTCGGTTTCTTTAACGTGCACCTAAATCTAAGTACACCGGCATCTAGCATATTGCTTCCATCGAAATGTGGCTACCGCGGCCGGTATTCGATTCCGCGACCTTCGAGTCAGCAGTCGAGCACCATAACCACTAGATCATCGCGGTGGGCGGTTGAACACGCCTACACTGCAGTCGAAGTGAAGTGTTGTATGCGTAGTGCATGCGTTGTATACGTCGCTTGTGGTGTGCGTGCGAGTTATTTTCCGATATTGGTTCCTGTTTCGGGCTCCTTATTAATTTGAGAGGTTGTTGAGCTATCGACAAAGATTGCATTGACTTAATAATCACTATTTAACAACCTCGGTTATTGGTTGTTATCGGTTAATTGGGTCTCGCGATTAGACAGGCCTTCATCATTACCCTAATGAAATAGATTATCTAAATAGAGCACGATATATCGCGGAAGCTCGTGTTTTACTTTCTACTTCGTTCCCGTACTGCTACTTGCGGCCTCAGGAGCAATACATCGTTTTCGGAAGCTGACGAGGAGTCGCAGCAGTGCGTGCGCTTTCCTATAGCTTGTGTTTCATCCTAAAATTGGACTCGGAAGGGAGACACGGAGCAATGAGGTACGGAACCGAACTCAGGTTGTCGAAGGCGCAACGCGGCACCGTTGAATGTCAAGACGATACACCCCCTATTTCCTCGTGTTCACCTCCTTATGAGCAGCCCCGTGGCGCTCGCCGAAAGAACGCGCTTGTTAAGTGCCGAAAACTGCGCAGAATCAGGAGCAGAGGAGAAGAAAGCAGGAAGTCGCCGCGAGCCACTATGAAGACCTTGTTTTTCTTTTTTTTTCTTCCTTTTCTTTTTGCTGAGTTGTAGGGCACAGTGGCTTATGGTGCTGTGTTGGCCGTTCTTTTCTGCCTGTTTTTATTCGATGGGAGAGAAGAAGATCCTTCTCCTTTGCGTAATTTCTTCTTCGTTTACTTGTGTTACATTAACCCGCTTTCGTACAGCGACCGGCATCGCGCTGCCAGCATGACACAAAGCGTGTCAGTGCGTGCGCTCTGACTTAATTCTTTTTTTTCTCTGTCTTTATTTTCTTTGCAATGCTTTATCTTTCGCTTCGTGAACGGCCGTTTAATGCGTGTGTGCGTGTGTGTGTTGGGGACGCGAGCATCCCATAGAGGCGTTATAATAATAATTGCTGCGGTTTAACGTCCCAAAACCACGATATGACTATGAGGGACGCCGTAGTGGAGGGCTCCAGAAATTTAAACCATCTGTGGTTCTTTGACGTTCACCTAAATCTAAGTACACGGGCCTGGCGTTTTCGCCTCCATCCAAAATGCGGCCGCCGCGGCCGGGATTCGATCCAGTAACCTTCGGGTCAGCAGTTGAGCGCCATTACCACTGCCCCACTTTAGCGGGTTCCCGTATAGAGGCATTTCAGCGACGAAACGATAGAGCATCTACTGTGTTTCTGTGAACGCTTTGTGAATGAACGCAACGTTCTGCGCAATGCGCTGAACAAGCTAGACGATAGACCGTTTTCCGAAGAGAAGATCCTCGGATCGTGGCCCTACGGGGGCATCACAGGCCAACAAAGCGACGCGAGCATTGCTACTATTTTTAAGATCGACTGGTTTAAGCGACCGCTTGTAGGCATTCAATGGACAGGCGCATAAGTACCCTGGTAGTGCCTTCTTCTCTCTTCTTTCCTTCTTTTAATCCCTTCATCCCTATCCCCCAGTGTAGGGTAGCAAACCAGACGCGCGTCTGGTTAACCTCCCTGCCTTTCCTTCATTTCCTTTTTCCTCCTTCTCCTCCTCCTCAGCAGGAACTACTCGGGCATATCGTCATATAATACATATAGCGTTGTTCAACGGGATGAAGCAAACGGACACCAGAGCTTTGTCATTTTGCTTGTAATGTTACTTTCTTTGGGTGGGTGTAGATCAGAGAGAACTATGTGCTAACGAACAAACGAATCAACAAACCAGTTAATCGACTAATTAACCATTTGCCTATTGTCAGTGCTTGAACTGTTCATCGGTCGTTGGGATTTAAAAAGAAGGGACAACATAAGTTCAAGGCGTCGGCAATATTGAAATAACTTTGTAAGTCTGAATCGCAGCTTGAGACAAATGGTTTCTTCATAAATTATGTTCTTCCCCTTATACCGACTTAAATCTCCCACTATAGTGCGCGTAAACAAATAAGCAAAACAAACAAAAAAAGAACAGCAACACTTGATGTTATGAAGCGCGTGCCCTAATAAAGGCAAGGCTTGCACACTACTTGCTCGAGAAAGCGTAGCAGCCTGCCATCCCGCCTAAAACCTCCATCCCCTCTTAAGGTTTGCTTTCTTAACAGCCTCGAGGTGATTGGGAGCGTCCGAAATAGCCTGAGAAGTTATTCCAGTTCTCCTAATACGTTGTCGCGTTTTTATTCTTTCTTCTTTTTTTTCTTTTTTCTTTTGCTCTGTCTCGCTTTTTTTTTTCTTCTCCAGAGATTGCCCTAGGCGAATATAGTGTACGGACAGTTAACAGGAAAAAAAAATAGACCACCCGTTCTGTCACACACTCCAAGATCACCCAGAGTGAATCCCGACTCCGGGAATGAAAGGAACAAAACTATTATACGCGCCTGTTCTCGAATGGGAGTTTTTCTTTCTTTTTTTCCAAAATGGTTCTCAAAGCCATCAGAGGTGCTGACCGAGTAGATGGTTTATTTCTAGTTATTCGCGCTATTCGTTGCCGACCCGAGCGCAACGGTTTGCAAGGCCGGTCGACCTGCCTTGGTGTAAAAGGTTTTTCGACGACTCCATCACCTCCCTCTCCCTCAAACGCATCCTCCCCCCCTCCCCTCCACACGCACACTCACACACACACACTCATACACACACTCTCACTCTCTCACACACACTCACACACATCGTCGGTCAGTCAGGAACCATAACGTGTACGGGAGAGAGAACGCGCCATCGCAGAGGAGTTTCTCAGTGCACGCGGCGTTTCCTCGAGTACGATGAAGAACACGAAGAAGCACCGACGCAGCCATTTCTTGTTGCTGGTTTGGCGGCGACGTGAGTCGTCCCGGTACACGCGCGGCAGATCGGCCGTGTGTGCTCGCCGTGCGTGCTTCGTGCGCTATGGGGATTTTGCGCTTCATTTCTGCCCCAGCTCGCCGCTGCATATGACCGACCGCACGTCGGCGCAGTTCTTCCTGCTAGCCGCTGTTGTATTACGGGCCGCATAAGCGGCGTGGTCTCGGCCCTGCTGTGCAGTCGTTCGCGAAGCCGGTCCTTCACTCCGGCTTGTTTGATTTGTTCGGTTCCCCGCCTCCTAGATTGCGCTGTGCGAAGCAGGTGGGTGGGAGAATTGAACGTGTCCACCATCGTGATTCCATCACGTGCGGTTTCCAACAACATGCGCAGTGATTCTTATTTTTATTCCCATACGCTTATCGTCCCTTCGGTATTTTTTCCCCACTGAATTCAGTCCGTCACCTGTACTGCTTTGCGTATTTATATGTAGTTTGATGTTTGAAAAATTAGCAGCTAGTTAGTCGCGTGTTGTCCAGAAAAAGGGTTTAGCGACTGAAGGGTGAAAGCATGGGGTGAGATTCCGGGAAGAAAGGACTACACGCGCATACACGCACACAGGAAGAGAGAGAGAGTGAGAGAGAAAGAGACAGTAGCTAAAAGCTGCTCATGGAAATGTGGCGGTTTCTGTAGCAAGCATCTGCTGTTCAAGTAAGGACGAATCCCTGAGGAATCCTAAATTTGTTTTATTTTCTTTTTTCCACTTGTTATTTTTCGTTGGCTTCATAATTTGCTGGCTTCACACGGTTGTGTACTGAAAAAAAAAAAAAAAGCTGGCTCTTCGGTTCACTTTCTCTTCGTTCGTTCTTTCCTCTATATAATGTTTTCGGCTGCCTTATATATGTGTTCCCCATGCAGTCCAGCCACACTAAGAAAAAAAAAGCATGACAATCTCAGAATGCGAGCTGCTGAGATTATCGAAATCCACAGATCTCTGGGGCCAACTGTGTCCTCGATGTATACATCTCCGGATGAAGCGGAACATTTCAATGTTCTCTCTCCTTCGTTTTTTTTTTTGTTTTTTTTTTTCCCTATCTTACAACGCCTGCTTGTTCCGTTACTCATCTCCCTTGTGTAGGGTCGCAGATTGAGCCCGCAAGTCTACTGGTAAACCTTATTTTTTCTTTCCCTTTTCTCTCATCTCTCTGCATGTCTCTATATAAGTTGCCCATAACGTGAACATACAAAATACTCAGCGTGAAATGTACGCATTTAATGTAACACAAAAGCTGAGCTTGGGGTGAGGGGGTGGGGGGTGGGGTTGCTAATTTGCTGGCTACGCTGGCGCCAAGTAGCAATCAATGACACCCGTTCTTACCGTTCGTCTTTTACCAGGCCACAGGCCACAGGTGTAGACAATGTAGTTGCTCCACCGCCGCTCACATGAAACAGATGGAAGGCTTCCCGGAAGGCATCGTAGTGGCGATCGCATTACCCCGGGTGTGAACGCGTGCCGGAACGGAGGCGGTAGCGAAGCGAAATCGTAACGACTTCGACTGCACATGGATTCGGGCAGGTGTTGCCTCGCGGTCAGCGATTTCATTCCGACGCCCGCGGCCGGCGCGGCGAATCGGTTTAGGCGCTCGCAGGCGTTGGTCTCGGGTCCTCAATATCGGCTGTCAACCGTTGCTTTCAGGTTACGCGCTTAACGGCATGGGCGGATGCTACGCTGGCTACGCGCTGCATGCGAGGCCGAGGCAAACGGTGAGATGATGTACGCGTGGCCTATAAACGAAAGCCTAGCGCGGAACTGGAAGGTGTTATAACTGTCCGCACGGGGTGGTGGGTTCGCGTATTGCCCTGGAGGCGTAATACACGCTCGGGGTAGTTTCTTTTGTGGCGGCTGTAGATCGAGTACCGTGTATTGCCGCGTACAACTCCGTTTCTCACCCCTTTCCTTGCTGCAGCGTTTACGATAGTTCGCAACAAAGAAAGTACTTATATTCGCTGGCTACGAGGTCCAAAAGCCATGAGTGAACTTCTATGATATGCGGTATCTTGCATGTCGGAGATAGGCATTGCCTTAAGGCGTGTCTTCATCGCAATAAAAAAAAAATTAGTTGGATTGTAGCGGATGTATGTCTTACGGCCTGTGCTAGCTCTTGTGTCCTTAATAAAAGAGACGCTTCTTAAGAATCCTTGATCTATGCGTAGGTGCGCAAGCTTGTTATAAGTGATCTGTTGCTGTCGTGAAAAGGCCATTCGATGTAATGGGCATGGGAACTGCACGTTGGAGTGTTACGCAATTCTTTCTTTCTTTCTTTCTTTCTTTCTTTCTTTCTTTCTTTCTTTCTTTCTTTCTTTCTTTCTTTCTTTCTTTCTTTCTTTCTTTCTTTCTTTCTTTCTTTCTTTCTTTCTTTCTTTCTTTCTTTCTTTCTTTCTTTCTTTCTTTCTTTCTTTCTTGGAGAAGCTCCACATTTACGCAGTGCCAGCCCTCTACCTCTTGTGACCTTCCCTTTCCTCCCACCATCTTCTCCTCCTTCCCTTTTAACCCCCTTCCCCTAAAGTGACGCGGTTGTGGTGTCCTCGACTGAGAGACAGTTACTGTGTCACCCCCCCCCCCCCCCCCCACCTTTCTATTTTCCATTTTCCATCAAGAACCTCTTCTCCCTCCTGTATAGCAAATGTGCTAGTATACATGGCATACGTTTGATCGTCTCCTAAGCCCGTCTTGTGAGCATGCGTTTAAGAAAGCCACACTAATACGACTTCGTGCACACGGCACCGTACCAACGGCTTCGTATCTACAGCTTCGAATCTACGGCTTCGTATCCATGTCTTCGCATCCACGTGTCCACGTCCACGGCTGGTGGCCTGAATACACAACAGTGTATACCTGCTTCTGACCGGCAAAAAGACGACGGACAAAGAGCGGCGATATACGGGAGACCTTGGCCTCCGGTAAAATAACGACAATAAAACTAAGGCGTTGTTCACGCGCAGTGTATGTCGGCTGTACGGCGTCGCCGCCGCGGTCGTTTGTTTCCGCGGCGCCCGCGTGTCGACAGCAGTTGGGCGTGGTGGCTTCACGGCGCCAATATCGACGAAAAGTGCGCAAAGATTCCCAAGGCAAGAATGGAGGGAGGCTTGTACTGGGAAAGTATAGCAACTCGTTTGGGTTCTGGATCACGCGAGCCCTAGGGTACGTGGGTGCCTGCGTCTACTTTCAGCCGTGTAACGGAAGTCCATCAGTTGCGACTGCTGTTTTACACGAGTGGTGGCCATATACGTACACGTACACACGCCTGAGAAGTGTACGCGCGCCGTAGGCCCGTCGTTTCACGACTGTTGCCGCTGGCGTTGTTTTTGTACACGGTGGTGTAGCGGAGACTTCTATATGCATTCGGAAATAACTTCATGGCCTGTACCCCCAACTAGTCGGTTGTGTGTACCGGAAGCCGAGCGCGTCGTGCTCTGGTTGAACTGACAGACATGAGCTTAATATAGCGTAGCGCGCTTTACTTTATTTATTTATTTACTTTTTTGTCACGTTGCCTTTTCCTGCCTTGTCTCGTAAGGCGATGTGAAAAACAAAAATCGCTCGCTTCACATTTTTTCTTTGTTTTTTAACGGACTTCACGGTAGCTGTTCATGCATGACCGCGACGGCACGTTTTGTTGCGCAACTGTCTGTGTCGCAACCAATGATACACGGTGGTGTTAAGCCTCTATTTTTTTTCCTCGCGAACAAGTTACCTGATAATAAAAGCAAGCGGAAGTAGCGAAAGTATAACATGTACCTGTATCTTTGCTATGTATAGAAAGGAACCGATCACAACGGCTCAAGTAATGTGAAGCGTGCTAATTTATTCAGTAAAGTCTTGTTTACTAACATGTAAAGTTCAACGTCCACAAAAAAGAGAGAGAGAGAACACAGCTATACTCTCAGACACGTCACACTACAGAGCGTCCACTGTTCAACTTGAATGCCTTGTTTTGGCGTGCAACGGACCATTGGTGCATGTTTGCACTCCAACCCGGCCTGAAAGGACGCCGCAGCCACCGTGAATCGAACCCAGGACTTCGGGCTCGCAGAGCGACGCCTTGTGCGCATTTTGTAACTATGTTTCGAGTTGTTATATTACGAAAAGTGGGCTTCCTATCGAACGTTTCGAGCATGTACGTCTATGTGGAGCAACAACAGCCACAATGACGACAACGAGTCACGTTGACGCGCTTTACAAAATGCAATATTATTTATAATAATCATCAATTGTATGCGCGGGCGTGCATCTGGTTGATGCACGTCCGCAATATATATATATATATATATATATATATATATATATATACGGTGACAGCAACTCCTTCAGTTATTTTTATATCAAAACTGTCAGAGATCCTTATGCGTTCGCCTAAGACGACTCGAAGGCGAAAGCCATCTTCTTCGTTTTCCTTTTCAGTCGATGTATTGATCCTCCCCCGCCCCTCTCCGAAAGCTTTCTGCACCCAGCGCGATTTTGCACTGCCTCCGTGATCGGAGGCCTTGCAAGCCTTCTGCACGTCACCTGGTTTTGCACTGCCTCCGTGATCGGCCCACCTTTGACTAAGCGACGATGTCATGTGATGTCGTCATCACGTGGTGTCGCGTTATCTGACGCTATATTGACGTCACGATGACGTCACGAATTTTGACTGTGACTTCCTAATGACGTCACATGATGACGTTATCAGTCGAATGCGATTTTTTGCATCACTCATGCTGACGCCGACGCCGCGGGACGACGACGGTCAATTTTCGCGTCCCTTGAGGCGCCTAGGGATTTCGCCTTAATAGGTTATAAAGTTTGAATTAGTTCTCCGCACGATGAGAGCGCGCAAAATTCGACGTCCACTGTTGCGCGTGCTGTTGCGTAAGCAGGGAAGCCGCTTAAGGGCTGCCGGAAGAGGCGCGCGCGCGAAGCACATCACAGCCGATGACCTTGTTTTACTGCAGCCTTTCTCGCGCACAGCGCGTCGTTCGCATGGCGGCCGCGTGCGGTGCGAACCACTCTCTCGCCGGGTATTGGTTAGCGCCGTTATCTCTGCGCTGTTAGAGGAGGAAACAAGCGGGAGAACAAGCCGACGAAACGCACGACTCGTGTGCTCTTGTAGCTATACGGAGACTGCGTGCGACCAGCTCCAATTCTGCAAACGTCTACAAAGTATTTTCCGTACCGTTTTCACGTACACCATAAAATATATCTGCAAGGGCACGCGACGGGGAAGCTGAAAGTGAGTTTGAATGAACACACACTGTAAATGTACGGTGCAACAAAAATGAAGAAAAAAGAAACGAACGACTAGACAAGGCACTGCAGTTCATTTTGCTGTTCTGCTATCGTATTATACTGCCACACACACACACACACACACACACACACACACACACACACACACACACACACACACACACACACACACACACACACACACACACACACACACACACACACACACACACACACACACACCACACACACACATATATATATATATATATATATATATATATATATATATATATATATATATATATATATATATATATATATATATATATATATATATAGCTATAACCAATCATTAATGCTATAAGTGCTTAAGTGAAAGGTAAAAGAACAAAGAAAATTTGCACGCGTGAGTGGGAATAGGATTAAAACAAATCACTGCCGATCACTCTTATTTAAAAACAAAAACAAAAAGTAAAGCGTTACATAGTATACAAGCTACATGAGTGCGAGCGAAGCACAGGTGCGGTGTGAACGGGAAGATGAGTCAGTTCGTTCTCTGAAATATACAGGCCAGGACGGAGTGAGACTGATCCGTCGAGTCTCACGACAGAAAGAAAAAAAAAACATGTATTTGTCAAAGATGAACTATAGAAGGACACAGCTTTAGGCGGTCGACTATCAGACACAAACCCCTGCGTTCCTTGCAAGGTTATCCAAGGTTGCCTATTCCCTATGTAAAAATTGTAAAAAACAACAACAAGAAGAAAAACTACCATTAGGCTGTGCTGCCTGTGGTCTTCACTCATTCGTTGTAAGCCTTCTTCACTGTTACAGCGCAACGTAGTCTGCAAACGGCGGGATAGTGCGATATGCAATGACGTAAGTAAGCGAAACACGAATACGAAATGCGCGAAAAAAAGAAGTGAGATGTTAGGCGCATCATTCAGCCGTAGAAAATTATTATGGTACAGAGAGGAAGAGATAAATCATGAATGATATGGAGGGAAGGTAATTGTGTGCTTGCGCTGACTAATTATGATTTCGATTTCTTTGTTCTTCTTTTTTTTGTGACGTAAGTAAAGAGGGGGCAACTCGAAGACAGGACGGGCGCTAAACGTCAACTAGTTTCGCTGACCACAGCTAGTGCCAGTCAGCATAAATCTTCATCATCTTTGTTACTTGTCATTGTGGTAGCCAGGGGGGTAAGGGAAAGGAGCTAAGGGGTTCAACACTCCCCGACCACCCGAAATCTTTCAGTTTTACACGTGTATATATATACACGCACACATACAAAGGCACGCACGAACGTACACAAAGAGTGATTACGCTTCCCCCCCCCCCCCCAGTCCCTCCGCTTCCGAAAAAAGTAGTGGCTGAGCTGTATTCACACGAAGCTGCTAAGCTGTATTCACACGAAGCTGCTAAGCTGTACTCCCACGACGGACGTGATCGCGGGCGAATCAGTCACGTGACGTGACGTATTCGGATCGCTCCGCAGTCAGCATTCACAAGATAGGGGAGAATTCACGCTACAAGGCAGCATTTCGGCATTTCTCCAAGAGGATCCCAACTGTGATTTGGGCCTCCGTCGTTTCACGAATCGCTCTGCGCGGACCGAAGCGGGTCTGCGGGAACGGGTGACGTATGGCGACGTAGTACGCAAACCGCGGGCTCGAATCGCGATTGGGGTCCGTCGTGTGAATACAGCTCTACTTGTACTTCATTCACCTCGATGCTTCTCCCTGCCTTTGACGCAAGCGGAAGTCGCCGAAAGTGTTGGTCCTGCCCCCGAGAGAAAGCCGGCCAAGACGTTCGCGAGTCCTTGAATCGAGAGCGTCCACTTACGGCCATTCTTGGCGTCGGCGCGGTAAAGAGGAAAAGAACGAAGTCGCCTTCACTGCTTTCTGCGAGAGTCCCCTGTGATTAGAGCCGAAAATTTGCTTGGCTAATTGGTCTTCCGAGCAGAAGAAGGAAGAAAAAAAAGAAAAGAAACAAATAGTGATAAGGATGCCGGCTCAATTTGTGCGCTGCGCTTCCGACAAAGTCTGCTTCAATTTGTTCCCCGACCCCGCGGCAGCCCGTTTGTTGCTTTTATTATTCCTTTTATTATTTATATTTCGCGTGCATGTTTGTGTCTTTCAGCGAACTAAACATTTACTTAGAGATAGGTCGAGGCCATTTGCACTTTATGCGTCTTAAAAGAGATATATAAAAAGAGTGAGAAGTCATGAGGTAAAGGCGGGCAGGATAAGCCCGCTGATCCTTGTTGGCCACCCTGCACTCAGCAAAGGGGGAGGGGACTATAGGTATTGAGGTTAGGATAGATACCGCTTGCGTAAAAGTCTTCTCCCGTATGCAATCAGTATTCGGGCATGAGACTTATTATGGTGACATCAAGAAGCGTTCCCGTGAGGACTTAACATCAGTACTACTAATAAAGATCTATAGTTTATAAAGCAGTTTAGTGACTCACATTATAGAAGCAGTACGTTATTCACCGCTGACTTATTTATACCCTTCATTCAAGCAGCGTTGTACCGTGTATAGTAAAAGGACAACGGGAAGCTGCGTATTTAAATGTTGTGGCTCTTTTTTTTCTTCAAACTTGCATTCTATCTTCTTTCTCTCTCTCTTTCCCCTACCCCCTCTCCCCTCTATATCTGTCTCAATCTCTGTCTGGCTCTCTGCCTGTCTGTGTATATGCGACTGAAAGAGTGGAAGCACACACTATGTAGATATCCGGGGCAAGCGTGTGGTGACTGCGAACGTGAACTTTGGACAGAGCGCACACAGAGAAAGGCGCATGCATCCCCGCATTCGCACGCACGAAGCGAATTACGGAGTGCATACATAACACATCAAACCACGGCAATTTTACTAGGGATGATAGCTGTCTGTCGAAACACTGGACTTTTGCCTATATGGTTAAGTAGCGCAATGGGGACGGAAGGAATAGGAAGTACACGACATTCCTTCTGTCCCCGTCCAAAGTGCGCTACTTAACCATATAGGTATAATGACCAGTCACCAACTAGCCCAGCCCTCAACCTTATTGAACTGGACTTTTGCATTAACACTTCCAAATCGGGTGCTTCAACGACTAAAACTTTCGGCAGCCTTCCGGGGACTGATCACAAAAGGAACAGCGGAAAGGCATGGCGAAGAGTCGAGTGCGCGCAGTAGCGCAATATGTTGGCGGCGAAGTACGGTACGGGTTGCCCGGCGGTTTTGTCGCACAAACGCTCCGCGCGTGTGCGCCCGCCAGCTGCGATTCCGAAGGGCCGTTAAGTTGGTCGGCGCGGCCTTCGGGGACTGCCTTGGCAGCCTTGCTATCCAAGAATAAGGGGAAGGGAAAAGTCTGCGAAGCACTGAGCCAGTTTCATATAACGGAGCTCTACGCTTTATCTTCTCTTCATTTTCGCTATACGTGACGTGCGCGCTTCCCTCTTTCTATTCCTTTTCTATTCTTTTTTCCTTCCAGTGTCGCAGTATAATGTATAAGGCGGCCTAGAGACAGGAAAAAAAACGAAAAGCTCCTTCTTTTTGATCTACTACGCACACCCGAAGGGAAGGCTATGCAGAGGCGAGAGACGGATCTAACCTCGATCGGTTTCCTTTTGTATTGAGATCTGTCGTGGTGTTACGCGTTGACTGTGGTGTTCTTGTTGACAGTTTACCTTAAATGTATACAAACGGTTAGCGAGAAACGGAAACTCTGCTTATGCCTCAGGAAGGAAGTCGGCGTGCAACGCGCAACTAAAGTAACTTTTTGCAATATCAGTGCTGCGTACGTTTATTTATTTTTCCGATCGACATCAGTGGCGTAGCCAGGGGATGGCACACCGGGCCCATGCCCTTCCCCATTTTTTTTTTTTTGCATGGCATTTAGAGCACAATATGACCGCATCTGCCTGCCCGGCCCCCACCTCCGATTATAGGAGTGCCCCCCCCCCCTGAAAAAAAAATGTCTGGTTACGCTCCTGATCGACATGTTACCTTTATTTCACTTCTCGCATGCTTGAAAGTATTCGAAAGGTACCAGTTATCCGGTGGATCAGATCGGAAGGCTGGAAGCTTTATTTCATTTATCACAGACAAAAAAAAAGTTAAGTGCAGTGCTTGACGAGACTTAGCTCTTGTTGGACCTTGTGAGTGTGAGCACTCAATAAAGATCTTATTTCCAACCGTTTTAGTTCCATTGCTGCTTGTGGTACTAGCAGGGGCGTAGCCACGTTAGGGCACACCCGGGCCCGTGCCCCCCCCCCCCCCCCCCGAAATTTTTTTTTGCCATAGCATACAGAGCAGAAAATGACACTCGACCACATCTGCCTGCTCGTCCCCACTACAGATCAAGGAGGTGCCCCCCCCCCCCCCCCCGAAAAAAATTTCTGCCTACGCCCCTGGGTACTAGGTACATGTAAGTGATCACACTGGAGTACCTTTCCAACGATGTTATTACCACTGAATTAAATTAATAAATGCATTGTTGTAAAACTTAAGGTAGACAGTGTGGTGGATGCAGATGTTACGATCGCTATGGTGACGTCGACAATTACCCTATTACGGCGTTTTTTTACCTTTACGCTTATTTATGTGTGCCTGCTTCAATGAATGAATGAATGAATGAATGAATGAATGAATGAATGAATGAATGAATGAATGAATGAATGAATGAATGAATGAATGGGCGCACTTTTATTTGGCCTGTTCTTAGGTCGCCTATCCGGCTGCCACAAGATGGGTGGTCAAATGCTCCATTAGCTCGAATATCACGTCTTACAGAGCCAATGCAAATGTCTAGTGAGCAGGTGTCTTACGATGCCGTATTCTGAGAGCGGAAAGTCTGCGTAAGCATACTTGTAACCGACCACACGCAATATGGACCCTCTCCATCCCCATTACCTTTCGGAAATTTCCAGCGAGTCTTATACATCCGGCTATTATTTGTTCCATAAAACCACGTGCCCGCTTTGTCTAGGCCCTGCTGGCCTCACCCCTGATTGTATTTGCCACGGTATGGCACGGCGTCATGGCAGACACATCAAAACAGGTGCGCGTCTACTGGGCTGGTAATTTCGTGGCAGCTTCGAATAACATAGCGCTTTGATATCGAGGAGGTTATTAGGGCGCAAGGCTACAGCTAGGTGACCATACACGCCAACATTGTATGTGTTGGCATTTCGCTTTCGGTTTCGCAAGCTGAAACAACGCGTCACTTAGCCAACCCGTGGCCTTTCTTTAGGAAGTGCGCGCGCGAGATGGACGGCGCGGTGGTTTTGGACGTCCGCTCGCGCCGGCGTCTTGCGGTGAGGATTTTCGCCTTCGTCCTTGCCGGAAGAAGGCTTAGCACGCGCAGACTGTCGGTGTGTACTCATAGGTGTGTACGGAAGGCTGTACTGCTTTGGCAGGCGAGCAAGGCCGCGTAATTGTTACGCCCATCTCGGGAACGAAGGAAACGGCCTCGTTGGCGGGCGGTCACGGTAGGCTATGCGAAGAAATTGAGCCGAGAGATTACAATACTGCGTGACTCATTCAATGCCCTTTGATTCGCTTTACTATTATACTGCTTTCGCTCAAGCATTTTCCTCGTTTTCAGGAATACGTGTTATGCGCCCGTTAATTACAGACGAAGCCGTTTTGATGACCAGACGTGGTGCTATACTCTGGATGTCAACACGTAGGATGCCGTAGACGAGGCGAGTCCGCAAGCTTGCGCACCAGCGGGACGATAAGCTATGAAACAAGCGAAGGGATTTAGTGAGCTTTGTCGTATGGCCACAAAGCTAAGCTGGCAAATGAAGCTACAGAAGAGTAAAACTCTTACGCGTGATCATTACGTGCAAGTGTACACGTACGTCTATGTCGTTAAAATATCGTTTAAAGTTTCTACACTTAACGAAAAGCTTGACTGCTTTGACTGTAGGAGTAATAACAAGGTGGCTTTGGAAGCTCGCATGTGCTTTCGCATCCATTTTATACTCATCTGCGCTAGTAGGTTGAATCTGGATTTAAAATGTCTTCCCTGGCTTCCGTTATCACCATTCGGGGATGATATTGGATATTGGTCGCTGAGAATACAAAGCTTCGAGAATTCTTTGATGATCTGCTGTCTTCATGGAAGACAGGAACACTGGGTTAGCTTGTAAAAACATTTATTGTACGATGGCAGTATTTCGTGTATTTCGTAACCCATGTCTCAGTATTGTAAATTAAGCGAGCATATTTAGTCGACCGTGTTTCCCATGTGAGGGGAGAAAGGGGGTGTCAACACATTATAAGTGCGTAATAACGACCATTTACCAATTCCCGCGCTAGTATTTGACAAATTTGCGCAGATTGTTTCTAGATCATATAGAGCGAGTAATCTTACGGCTCACGGCGCACGAAGTTCTGCGTTTCGAGTGATCCCGAATAATTTCTGGTTAATCCTATTTCGAGATCATTTGATTTAAACCCTGCGCGCGACTTTGTAAAATATGCTAGTATTGACCATCACGTGTTGTGACGATCGCCGCATTACTGAAAAAATAAGCTACGCCGTGCATCTGCAGTGAACAGTGACTAGCTTGGTTGTGATAATCATTTCACTGACGCGTTGCTTTTTTTTTTCCCGTAGACCAAGCACTAGAAAACAGCTATAGCTGTCATACCTCAACTCCCGGTTGAGTTCTCAACAACTAAGTTGAGTTTCCAACAACCCAATGGGGTTTTCAACAGCCCCGTCGAGTTGTCAGCAACCCTGTTGAGTATTTAACAACCCTGTTTAACTGTCGACAACTCAGATGAGTTGTTAACAACCCAGTTGAGCTTTCAACAACTCAGCTGAGCTTTTAACAACCCAGCTGAGTTTTCGACAGCTCTGTTGAGTTCTCAACAAACAAATTTGCAACGCGCACAAGAGAGGCTTGAAAACTACAAATATTACGGCCTTGGCCCCACAATACAAGCACGATCTCGCGAAATGCGACCGGCGCGCTCCATCTTAACCGCGGTATCCGCGAGAATTACGAGGTAAACCTTCAGGCATGCGGCCATATCGCGCGTTCATTATAGCTACGCCGATATCTATAACCCATCTCGGAGGCCGAGTGCGCGCGCATATACATATACGCTACCTCCGAGTGACCTCCTTTATCACTCGCGATAACAGAAAGCACCGGCGAAAACAACAGCTTCGCCGCAGAACAGAGCGGCTCGCATGTTTAGTTTAACTCCAAGGGCTTCGTTTGCCGCGTGCGGTGTTCGCAAAGCGCCTGCCGCAAGCCGCCTTAAGGGCGACACGACACGAGAAGTTTTTTGTGCTCGTTCGCTGCGGGGTGGAAGTCATTAATCCAACGTAAGCGCTTGTAGCGGCCACACAATCTCTGGCCGAAATCTTAATTCCACAAGGCGCACGCGAACTGCAGCTGTACGTATATACACCATTTGGCACTGCATAGCACGCGCGGTGCACCGCCCTCCCGTGGTAAACCTTTATTTTTTTGCTCTTTTATGCTTATTTGATAGCACGCGTTTGAACCGACGCCCACCCGTCCCACGCGACGACCAATTCTCCTACGTATTAAAATCAGGGACGCAATTCTGTTCTTTCTGTTTTCCAAACGCGTGTATATTTCTCTAAAGGCACGGAACATACGTTCTTGCGTGTTATGCATCATTAATTTGTCTTTTTACAGTAATGGACAGCTCTCGACTCGATACTTTCGCGATGCTCTCTGAACGAAAAAAATAAATGCAATGTATAGTCAACGTAGCGAAGCTGTCCTAGATTGCCTATCTAAACTGCGGAAACAAATCTTGTCAAAAAGCATCAGTATACGCGTTTACAACGCGAGGGCGAGTAACCTGTCCAGTAAACGTATTAACGGTTTCTTGCTAGAGCTTACCTTCCTCCGTCCTTGTTCTCCACCTATTAGCGATAGCTGTGGTGGGCTTGCGATCGTGGTTTAGAAGGTGAGGTAATGCCTAAACCCTTCGAGCAGTGGACATTGTGACATCGCATTGCGTTGTTACAAGCGTACCTGTCACAGTCGAGAAAGGCCGCGTCAGGCGTTTTAAATGCGACTGCGGACACCGTTGCCTGTAAGAACGCACTTCATGCGTGCGTCGGTATTGAGTGTGCTCTGCTTCGGGGATAGCCGCGCGAAAGCAAATAGAAAGGATAATGAAACGGAAACGCAGTGTTAGGCTTGCTGTTACGTATACGTCAGCGTTCACTCTTAATTAGTTCCCGTGTAAAATGCTAGATACAGCCAGGAAGCGGGAACAAAAGGGTCTAGTTTCCTGGCTATAGCCAGCACTTCATCCGGGACCTGACTAAGAGTGGAGCTAGAAGCTACATCGTGCGCCTGAGCGTTGTGCGACATACTAAGGTTGGGTGTTTCTAAGCGGCCCCTGTACGCGTTGAGTTTGGGTAACGAAGTGTTTGTGTCAACATCTCGTATGGACCTCATCGTCGACTTCTCCTCTGTTTACTTTCTGCGTACCCCACATTATTTCGCGTGGCGCTGCTTGCCGCACGCCCTAAGCGAACTCGAATTCATGCAATGTGGGCTAACCAAAAATACTTATATCGCACTCTTTCTATAACATTTATACCAAAGTGTTGCATTTCATTCCCGAAGTTACATGCACCACAGATAGCTACTCGCAACTTCACGAAAGTACCGCATATTCACGCACAACGTAGTACATGCAACGACCGCGTGTTGGTCCCTTCTGGAACGAGCGTACATTGCAGAAAGTCGCACTGCATGCCGCAATAACCGGCACACGGCATGCATGCCTCCGGCGCTCATTTAAGCGGCGGCCCCGGCAGCTTCCCAAGCGCGGTGATTGCGGGCATTTACGCATTTCCGCGCACTGCGCATTGCTTGGGTAGCGTTCAGTCAGGATCGAGCGCTTTCAGCGTGCGCGCAGTATTCAGCTGCAAACGGTCGGCCCGGCGGCCGTTCTAACCTCACCAACAAATGATCAACCCCGCCATCTTCACTCATTATCGCAAAGCAGCACTCTCAACTATCACCCTAGAATGCAGATACAAACGTGATTTCTGCGGATGATTGTTTGATTTCTCTCTCTCTCTCTCGCCCTTTCTCTCTCATCGTTGAACACATCACTTGACTTCAGCTGAGATTCGAAGAAGCAGGAGTGAAATGCGGTCGAGCGAAGGGTGGGGAGTGTGACGGTAAATATACGACCATACAAGTTCCAGAACCACAGCATACGTTACTACAGCCTTGCAATTCATAAGCATGAGCGCCATGCTTGTTCATAAGTTATCTCTGAGGAGGAGGAGGAGGAGGAGGAGCAGGAGGAGGAGGAGGAGGAGGATTAGAGAAGAATTCGTCGCAGGCGTATATAACCCTGCAAAGGTTGCCGGCAATTGCTTCACCCAAGCGCTACCTACCAAGCGCTGTACAGTCTACAGTTAATCACATTCTTTATAGTTGTATAACACGTCGCGCGCTGTCAAGTTGCGTCAACGTTCAAAATCTTGAATAAAGAATCTCGCGCTCAGGTCGACTTGCATGTGCAGGTATAACGACGATTCCTCTTTAAGCGTTTCTCATGACCTGTCTCTCGATGTTTTCGCTAATTAATACAGCAGTACGCTGGTGGCGACATTTTTAGAACCATGACTGATGGTGTTGGCTTTGCAGAAATGACGAAGTTCCATATTTCGCTCTCACATTCCACGCAACAACCTTTTGTAGCATTGGCGTAGCCAGTAGGCTTGAACCCTGCACCGAAATTTTCCAATTTTGTCAAAGGCACGAACATACATAAAGGTTGGTGAACACCCCCCCCCCCCCCGGCCTCTTCCGCAAAATATTTCTGGCCACGCCCCTGTTTCGTAACTGTGCTCCAGCAAACGACTGATAGGGCATTCAATTAAGGAAAACGTAGCATGAAACATGATCACTGACGTCACGGCTACAGGTGGCATGCATGACAGCATGAGATCCCTTTTGTGTTAGGAGTACACGCTGGATGTCCCTGTGAGCGGTTATAAGTAAAGATCTGCGACAATGAAATATCGAAGCTTTCTGACTGTAAGCAAACAAATATTCAAAGAACTTTTGCTTAACATTTTTAAACAAGTTTTTGCCATTGGGTCGCATAGCTCATTGCCGCGGTTGCAGTGCTTGAACAGTACGCATAAAGAATATAGGAAAAAGATATTTTAAATATATAGAAGCAGTGCCAACAGCACCGACGCTAAAGCACACAGCGGAAAAGCAGCGTCAGGCTTTTGTGTATACCCGTACGGGGCGTGCATGCATCATCAAGGACGCGTCTACGCACATGTTTGAATGGGCCTTCATGTTCGGTTACTGCGAATCACGCTTTAAGCGAACATCACAAAGGACGTGCATGTATACACGGATAGACTGCACTGTGGAACAACAGGAAAGCACACTTCCTTTCTTTCGATCTTAATCTTGGAACTTCTGAGCGACCGCTTCCTTTCATCCTAGAAGAACAATGCATCTTCTTTTGCTCCTTGTGAGACGGCTACAGCTTGGCACTATCTGCTTATATATGCACCACGCGGCGTTTTCACACGTATTGTGAGCTTGTGAGTGAAGCCGAGGGCAGTACTACAGGCCTACAAGGGATGATGCCTCGGTCACGTTGCGCTGAATGAGACATGCTTTATATCCCAGTGATGGCGGACGCTCTAGATTGCTCGCGAGATTGTACACTGCTGTCGCTACAATGCGCTGCTCGGTGCAACGGTTCTAGTAAGTGCGTTTGCGTGCGCGCGCACATTTTTGCCAGGAAAAGTGGAGCGGAGGAACGACAACCCCAGCTTTGCCTTTGGGTGCAAATTCTGCGCTGTTTTTATTTATTTGTGTGATTGCTGCTGAATAGCTATTGTCCATATTACCTAGTTTACTTAACCCGTACATTTAGGGAGACATTCTAGTTAGGGGACCGTCAGCAGGCTTTCATTTTTGTCTGCAGACGAAACTCTATCTATCAGACATCCAGTTTAGTCTATGGAGCTTGAAGCGAAGTCACAGTATCGCTGGGTTGCTATAAGCGGGATATATTCCCGCAGCTGAAGGGATATGTTTAATTTGTCCTTCTCTGGTTATCCTGAAGGAAGGAACAGGAAAGAGAGAGAAAGGGAGAGAGAAAGAGGGTGAGCACACACACACGCACACGTGCGCGCACACACACACACACACACACACACACACACACACACACACACACACACACACACACACACACACACACACACACACACACACACACACACACACACTGTCACAATATCGCCACTAGTCCATCGTCGCCGGTGCAAGTCTGTTGTCTTCAAGAATTATTTATTCTCCTGTACGTTTCCATAGTTGCAGGCTACATAAAATAGTGCAATGACCGGTAATGAGACGACATGACACGGCGATGAAACATTAGCTTTGTTTTGTTCATTCGGCGCTGTATACAGCCGCAGGTGTATAAATCATCTTCGACCATAATGTCGTGACACATTGTGTCTACCCAGAAATGCCCATATCGAACATGAAACGTGCATGCGAACCCAGGCCGTGTATGAAAACGTGACCAATGCCCGCGCCGTTAGGTCCTGGATAAACACTGCAAGGATTAACATATCGGGGTCGTTGTAGTTATGTAGCCGCGAACAGCACCAATATATGGCGGTGACCATATAGCGGCCGCTTTACGGAACACCGCAGCGCGAAAACGAAAGTGCAATGCACGCTACACACAAAGGTCAACAGCGAGGACGAAAGTCACGTTTTCCCGCTTTCAAGTTGTTACTGGACCAGACTTCCCAACCCCCTCACCTCATCAGCGACTCTCAGTTTTCACCCGGCCTCCTCACAGACAAAGTCCACCACGGTTATTTGCGTCTTCGTTCCAGTTTTTAAGGACAGCAGACTTCAATGAACGGCAGCTGTTTATCTTGAATTATTGTATATTGGGCTATGCGTGATCATGTACGTTCATAAGGCGCGGCGGTGTGATCACTTGACCCGTGCTCCCTGTTTACGGTGTGTTTGTGGTGTGCGCCCACGCCAGCCTATCTATCTATCTATCTATCTATCTATCTATCTATCTATCTATCTATCTATCTATCTATCTATCTATCTATCTATCTATCTATCTATCTATCTATCTATCTATCTATCTATCTATCTATCTATCTATCTATCTATCTATCTATCTATCTATCTATCTATCTATCTATCTATCTATCTATCTATCTATCTATCTATCTATCTATCTATCTATCTATCTATCTAATCACTAGTGTCCTCACTAGCTGCGCCCTCTTCTGTGTAGTTCTCTACTCTGTTCGTATCTTTCTACCTATACCGTTACGAAGTATAGGATATAGCGAACCAAATTTATCGTTCTTGTTAACCTCTTCGATCCTTTCACACTATATCTGTCTCTATCTCGCCTTCCGTCCGGTTTTCTTGACCCCAACCATCACCTCTACCACGCGTCTCTTCTTAGATTCCCTTAACACGCTTTTTCTCAGGCCTCCGCATCGCTTATCATTCCCATTCCTGCACAGTTTCGCAGTATTCTGCCGAAGGATCGTGCAGTGGCGTACGAGAACCTGCGTACGCCTCATGACCCGATATCTGGGGTTCCCGACCGACGGGTCTCGGTCGTGCGTCTCGGTTTAACCCCGCCGGCTGACCGGGTGGACCGAGCAACGTACAGTGCGCTACCGCTCGACCGGAAGAGAAACGTTTGAAGAAGGCTAGCAGCGCTGCCCTTATGCGCAATAGCGCTTGCATGGAAGAGGCCGCCATTGCGTTGGGTCTGCGCCGACGGCCGCCGGACGCGACGTGCGCAGGCTTCCGCGCTTTTTAATCGCCGCGTTTTGTTAATGGGCCGTGGGTGGAAGCGTAGCGCACTTAAGGTCGGGTCGTCGTTCGCTCGCGTCCTTCCAACCCAGCCCGCCACCGGACGCAAGACGTCCGAGCTTACGACTGTCCCGTTCGCGAATGCTCTCCGTCGAGAGCACGGATTGTTCTTGCCGACTGACACAAGTGGAGCGCGCGTGCTTGTTTGTTTTCCTTGTTTTTATTTCCCAACGACCTCCCGCGACGCGGGTGGCTTACGGTTCTCTTTTGTTTACTTTTTACTTTCGCCTCTAACTGCGCTACGTGTCATGTTCGTTCGAGACATATCCTCCTTTCCTTCTTTCTTTCTGTCGAGAGAATGTCCGGCGAAGAGGGCACGCGGGTTGTGACTGTGCGTTTTCGTGGTCGTTTTGACTGACTGATTGACTGACTGACTCATTCATTCATTCATTCATTCATTCATTCATTCATTCATTCATTCATTCATTCATTCATTCATTCTGAAAAGGAAAGAGATTTTTCGGAAGTTGTTGTCCTGTTGTGTTTTCTAGGAAATCTTAATCAATTGAGGTAGCTTAGCCGCTAAGGCGATGCGCTACTATAAGGGCAAGGATGCGAGATCGAGTCCCAGCCACAGTGATCGCAATTCGATGGGTTTGAAATTTAAAATAACACCGGTGTTCTTAGACCTAAGTGCGAATTAAATAATTGCAGATGGTCAAAATGAATCCGAATTCACCCGTTATACGCAGTGGTTCATATTCATACATACCGAGTTTTCGCACGTGATACCCAAGAATTAACGAAAATAAAAATCCTGACTGCTAAGTTCTGGAAGATAATGTTAATAAAATAAATGAGTGCGTTAGAATGATGAAGATCTGAGACTACCTCAGTGAAGAAAAAATACGAAAGAATGAAACGATTTCAGCATTACTGTGACGTAATTGTAGCTTCAATATTGCCTTTATAGCACACATCTAACACACACACACACACACACACACACACACACACACACACACACACACACACACACACACACACACACACACACACACGCGCGCGCTATAAAAAATTAGAAAAAAGAATATATCCGTCCGTGTATCTCTTGATGGACCCTAAATACGTGCTTCCACTTTTCGGAGCGCGGAAAAAGAAAAACAACCCGTGACTACGTGCCTACCTCATTTTCTCGTTTCACTCCTTTTGCGTTCGTTTCGCTTGGTTTAAAGGGATAAACTGCTTTCTGGGTTATCTCTCGTGAAGCCTTAGAACTGAGCCATTTCCTACGACTAACGTTTCCTTAAGCACACACGCAGTTTTGTAGACTAGCACGCGCCGATACCATCTTGGCGTAGACGACCGCGCCTGCAGCCTTTTAATGGATGTCTTCCGGACGTCACCTGCGTCGGTGGCGTAACGCGTCGCTCGAATGCAGTGAAGGTTGTGCAATCGAAAAATAGTTTGATCCCTTGCGGTGCATTTCATTATTAATAATAACTGGTGTTTTACGTGCCAAAACCACTATGCGATGATGAGGGACGCCGTATAGTGGAGGGCTCCGGAAATTTCGGCCGTCTCGTTTTTTTTTTTTTTTTTAACGTGCACTGACATAGCACAGTACATGCGCTTGTAGCATTTAGCCTAATCGAAATGCGACCGTCGCTGGAGGGATCGAACCCGCGACCTTCGGGTCAGTAGCCGAGCTCCGTTAACTATACAGCGGCGGAATTCGGTGCATTTCACTGTTGCAATCTTTAGTACTCTTAGGATACGTTCGCCTTTGTATGATGGTGAGTATACTTAAGGTTACGTATTGATCTTCCATCGAAATTGAAACGTTTTCATGGGGGATTTTATTTCATTTGTTAAGCCATCAAAACTCTTGGCGCTCGTATATTGCTTTACCGCTAGAGGCTCAAGTAGATTGCGTTTAACTTGTATTGAAGTCATCCTTTATGACGCAGCGAAATACGTTCTCAGAATAGGATACGTCACTACAGCGTACCGTCCTCAGCGATTCAAACAAGAGAGCGTGTGGCTGCCGGTTCTTAGTGCATAAACGTTTTTTTTTTTTCTTTTTAAAGACGGTAGTCTTTCTCGGGGAACTTAAACGCAGAAATTTTGGTCTGTCTGTCTGTTTTCTTTAGGCAATGTCAAAGAAACGAAGCTGGGTTTGTTTGGTCACATGTAATGACGGCTACCGCACTATATGAACAACTACAATAGCGGCAGCAGCAGCATTTAAGATGAAGTTATAACACTTTCAAACCGGTAAGCTTTGGCGGCACCTAGTTGGTACGTTTTAACATATGATGAAAGCGACAGCCTTCGTGATACACAGTGATTCATTTTAACCCCAGCGATCGCGCATGCAGAGCTTACAGGTTGCGCAGGAAACGCCGGCCACCGTGCGGTCTCATTCTTGGTTTGAATCGATATATGCACTAAGCACTTAGCGGTGGTCAATTGCAGAACCCTTGCTTGGCCTTAGGCTAAATCATGTGCTCCGCAATTGCAATACTAACTTATTTTCTTACTTACTGGCCAAGATGAAGTAACTGAGGAGTCGCACGGATATAATTTTCGTCGTTGGTCGCGTCGAACCGGAATCATTCTTTCATCTCATCTAACGAATCGGTCACTGAGCACTGTCAGCTGAGCGTGCGTGGTAAACCCCTAGCTTGCGTTTCGAATGCAGCCAGCAGCGTCATAAGCTTTCGGTTTGTTAGTCAATGCTCCTTGAGAAGCACGCCGTGTAGCTTCGCGGTGGAAAATACTAAATGTCCTGCGAGCTAGCGGAATATATACACCTCGTTCTGCAAAGCCTTGGGACTGCAGCGCTGGCCGGCACTTCCGCGTCGAATGATTACGGTGCGGTGCAGCGACTGCGTGCTCGTACGCTCGATCACTTTCATTCCCATTGCATTCCGAAGCCCATTTGTACGAACGATACCGGGAATCTTGCAAATGTAATACGGGGCCGGTTATCAAGAAGAAAAATATGTCCAATGGAGACCTCAAGAGTGACCGGTCCTTCGAGAATGCGCTGGCATCTTCAGCATTCAGCAACCGCTTACTCTTTGAAAAGAAAGTGCTATTTCAATTGAGACACAGTTTACGGATGATATAAGGTATTCATGTTCCGTAGAGCACTTCGTGCGGAAGGTTCCGTTTCCAGACGTTGCAAGTTGTTTTCTTTCTCTCAAATTTTCATTTTTTTTTCTTTTTAGCTGTACGAAGCTGACAGCAAGTTTAACCAGGATTCCTATATAATTGTATCGCTAATTTCCGAGTTCTTCATTAAATGACTAATTGAATTTACGTATGGACTAATTCTTCCTTAAAGTCTGGTCGGTTAGCTCATGGGGTTAAGTCCCAAAGCGACTCACGCTATAAGAGACGCCATAGTGGATGGTTCCGGATAACTTCGACCACCTGGGGTTCTTCAACGTGCACTTAAATCGCACAGCATACGGGCGTCTTGCATTCCGGGATCGAACCCGCCTCTTTTGGGTCAGCATACTAGGTCAGCAGCCGAGCACCATAGCAACTGAGCCACTGCGGCGCGCTTGATGTTTGTGTCTCCTTAGTGAAAGAAGTTTGCATGGCGGCACACCTAGCATACTAATGCCGGGGAATGCCGTCATCAATCAAAGGTACACATAGAGAGAGAGAGAGAGATAAAAGCGAAGGAAAGGCAGGGAGGTTAACCAGGTTGTACCCGGTTTGCTATCCTACACGAACAGTATATAGCATTAGGCTTTAGGCCATTGTCTAGCAGGAAAAAAAAAAGCTACTGTATACTAAGTTTTCCTTCTTTATACTGCCTGCTTGCTTAGCAATGTTTCACAAAACTTCTGTGTGAATGTCTGTGTTTGCGCTTTAATTTTACCAAAAGTTAGCAATGTTGTTACCGTGGCAAAAGGAAGGACCATTTTGGCACCCTTTTGCTACCTTATCATGTAATAAAATGCTTGTGAATCGCTGTATTGTTTTCAACTGAAAACGTAAAGTATTTTAACTGATTAATGAATGTGCTTCATAAGTTCCACGAAACAAAAGATATGCTTTCAATTTGATAACAAAATTGCCTTCGGTAGCTTAAGGTGTGTAAGGAGAGCGCAAGAGAACGCGTGCACTAGGCGTCTCTATTAGCGGCTGATGACAGTTCGTGAATGATTCGAGTGTTCCGTAAGAGCTTCCACGGGCCACCTTTACTGGGTATACAATTGGCCCCACTCATAATATGCAAATTGTATTCACCGGAACCACCACCAGGCCTAATTATTGCGCCAGCAGCTATGTCGACGTGTCGCTGGAACACCGATATCATCTCCCCGCTCCCTTTTACCGTTCAGCGCTTCAACCTCCAACGTAGACTCGGGAATGAGATACGCTACCTTTTTATTTTTATTTTATTTTTATTTTTTGCTTTGCCCCCGTTTGACCCGTCCAGCACTGGCGCCTTATGAACTGCGCAGATGAGGTTGTTTTCTTTCAGGTGTGTTCGATCCTTCGTCGCCCTTTGCATATTTATGTATGGCTAGCTTCAAAACATTCCTGACGCGCAGGCTCCATGCTTATAGCCGCTGCCCATGCACGACATTCAAGGTCTGCGGTCATTCGCAAGGTCTAAATGGACCCGCGCGCGATGAAACGCGGCCAAATTGGGTTTCCCCGTCCATACGTATAAGCTCGGAGCATCGTTTATACGGATTTGTATGGCAGGTTATGTCGATTCGTATACGTGATTTATCGGCTAGATGTTTTTACGAAGCGTGACATACCACTGTATGTTGACGACACGCACAGGCGGAGGGTTAAGTTACTTGTGCTGGCTGCTGTAGCGCTTCCTGTGTTTAAGCGACGCCATCAAACAAACGCTGCCGACACCGCCACATTTTTTTTCACTTCCACTGGGAAACAATCAGCGGGTAATTTGGTCCGGCGCTGCCGTATAAAAGCGGAGTACGGACAATTTTTCTTCCGAGCGGCTTTCGCTTTCCTTAACACGATCCAAGGGAAACATTGCTTCTCGTTTAACAACGGTAGCTGCGGTCATATTTTGTTCAGTGTGCCAAAAGACAGTTGTCCTTGCCAGCACGCGTGTGTGCAGTATGTGGGGAGCCGCCGTGGTCATGCGGTCACACGCGGACGGTATTACGTCCAGCGCCAAGCCTTAATACTTGTAGCCTTCGGCTATAACGTGGCCATTAAGAGAACCGACGCAGGATATTGGCCATACCGGCTTCTATGGGGCTACTCGAATGACTCCAAGATCGGGTCAGATATCCGAGGCGTCTAATGGGTCTCGGAAATTAACAAGCGGCATTCTTTCGCAATGCCAATCAAGAAAGCGATAGGGCATTTAGCCGCATGTGTGCTCTATCAAACCGCGACTATGAGGTTCCAGTGGCGTCCCAGATTCTTTTATTTATTTATTTTTTCTAGACAACGTGGGATTACATGCGCGCCTGTGTCGTTTCTCCAATTATCGAGGAGCTAAAGACATACGACGCGTTCTCAGATATCGAACGTTCGAGTGTGACTCGGATGTAATTTGTTATTACGCGTCACCTGACATTCCTTTCCGCGCTATGTGCCATGGTGTTACGTTATTGCTGTATGTAATTCGATTGCGTCTGACCCCTTTTTGATGTTCCACGACCGCTGTTTGTCAAGTTTTCAAGGAGTTGTCATGGCTATTACGACTGTTCTGCAGAGAGCTGAATGAATTTGAGCACATTTTCGACTCAGTTCTGCCCATGAGGCGTGGAGACGTCTACTACAAGACATGCACGTCGTTCAGTGCACTGAAGGGAACTTCATTTCGCTTGTCTGACGTCGATAATAACGGTGTGCGGAGCAAGGTCTTGTACACTTATTATGCGCATTCTTGACAGCAGTTCTCTTTCTGAACGCAATCTTTCAGACTCCTCGCATGGAAAGTCTTCTACTAAAAAAGACCTTGAAAGCGATGCTCCGTTATTTCTGAAGACAACATGCCTATACGCGAAACTTAGCTCAGGTTGACGTAACTCACCGCTCCCGTTTTCTATTCTCGCTATCTTTTTTTTTCCTGCTGGCGTACGTGCTTATCGTCCTAATCAAGTCCCATATTTTTCTTTTGCTCTCTCTCTCTCTCTCAACCACTCTCAATCTCTTCTTCAGTGAGCTGTTTCACGCATAAAATATTACGAAAAATAAAGGATAAGAGCGTCCCCAAGCGTACTGCTTGTTGGTCGGCCATGTAGTCTACGTGACGTCAGTTTACAAAACGCTAGTCGTGCGTTGGCTTAACAGCATATGTAGACCGACGATGTGACAACCATGATGACTTAACTGCATGTAGACCATAGCGATGCGGCAACCTTTCCTGTCATTCCAGCGCTGCGTCAGTGCGCACTTACAACAATTCCTGATTTTTTTTTTGTCTTGAGTGCGCTGCCACGTGTATTCCTTTACGTGTGGCATGTGTGTTTATATTCTGTGTGGATCACTAATCTTATTTCTTTTCTGTGAAAGCTGCTTTAAAATTGCTCCTATTCCCCGCATTTCTTAGTACACGCGGAGCTAAGTTCGACTTCTGTGGAATAACCGGCTCGTTTTCTCCAGGTTTTGCATCGTTTATTCATTATCGCCAACAACAAAACACCAAGTGACATATCTATTGCCGTAAAAATTTGTATGCATCGTGCGCGGTGTTCATGACATAATTACAATAATGATAGGATACCTTCGTTAGGGAGGTCTCAGCCGTGCACGTTCCGCAGTTGGAGATCCGAGACAACCCAATGTTGTTGTCTTGTTTTTCTTTTTCAAATTACGTGGACTATCAAGGCTATCCAAGACGCTACACGCGCGCTATATTGGGCACAAAAAGGAACACAATCTCTTGATTCCCTTTTATATGTACATTGGTGAACATTATCAACTATGCGATCTCGGCATTACATGGACTGTAACTTAGAAGTGGCTCATCGAATATAGGCCACTCACACGATCTCATTTCAATTCTTACGGACTTCATGTATGTATGCTTATGCCTATATTTATTCCTTTACCTATTCCTATACCCATTCCTACACCCTTTCCTATAGGTATGTTTATACCTATACCTATGTCCATACGGCGCTTCTCCGTGATCTATACTTACACATTTCACCTATACCTAGACGCACGTGCTTTGAAAGTATGTGCATGTCATGCTGCCTATTCTCATACATGCGGAACTGAGCGAACACGAAGCTTCATCGACAGGAAAGAAACATGACAGCTTCCCTCACCTTGAAGCGATCATCAAAGCCTGAGGGCGGGCGCTTTTTTTTTATTGCCTTTTTTTTTTTCGCGAACGTTCAGCAACCTATGGATGGATGCTCAGTTGCTTCTCGAAGGTTGCATTGTTCAATCGCATCAACTGGGTAGCTCTGCCTGACCATTCAACCTCGCTTTGTGTGTGTAGTATACGTGTGTGTGTATGTACTGTACAAGCGAAGAAAGGGGCGGGCGAGTTGAGGCGTGATGACGACAGCACAATGGCTGTATAGGAAGAGGTCTCCACCGCATCACCGTCCGTCGAGGTTATCTTTGGAGTACGCACGCGTCGTCTTCCCGGCGGTATATGTCCGCACACGCTTGTCTCCGGGGAAAGCCGCAATTAGATCCCTAATGACGACTGTAATGACCATGGCGGCGCGTACGCGACGACGTGTCCTCGAACGCGCCGCGGCATTGTCTCGAACCTGAGTCACGCCTGCGAAAGGTGTGTCGTTGATTTGCAGCTTTACTTTAATTGGTGTGGTTGCAGTTTGAGGAATGGTGTTAGCGTTAAACGTGAATAAATGGGGCAGGGACAGTGGCAGAGAAGGATGGAGGTAGGGGGGGGGGGTGTATGAAACCAGACTTATAGCGCGTATATGAAGGTTGCGCGTCTAGTCAACGCCGTGAACAATCCTTCCGCGCCACTTTTAGTACACCAAATTGTAGACAACGCCCTTTTCCGGCAACGCTGACAGAGTTCCTTAATATGTAGTTCCTGTTGTGTATAACCACCTGGTTACACTATCTGGCCTTCAGCGTCTTTTTTTTTTAATTTAAATGTTCTCTCCCACTCTTCGTAGGGTTTTCTATGCTCCAGCGATGTGCACGCTACTACTTCGTGCTTTAACCGTGACGTATGCAGCAGGTAGGCAAGTTTTAATGGAGCGTTGAATTATGACGATGAACGCAACAGGCTTCTAAGCACTTCATTTCACACTTTGGGATAAAAAAGAAGTACACATTCTGGCTCTAACAGAGTAAAAAGCTAATAATACAGATCTCTGCTTACGCGCCACCTTTTGTGTTATTGCATTATTAAGAGTAAAACAGCATTAAAACGGGACTTGAGCGAGGTAGGCTTTCTTCTCTTTGATTTAAAGCGAAGTGTGGGAAAGCATGCTTTTTCAATATATAGGTTTGGTTTTCGTAAGTACATATAAAAAGTACACATATATATATATTTCAATCTATGTCGTCATATTTGCCGCTTTTATTGTAACCGTACTTAGGAGAAAAAGAAGCGTCAACGTTTGGAATATGTGAACACCGGTGATGTGAAGGCGATCCTTATTATCTTCGCGAAACGCCACTTATTTTTTTACAGTGTTTAGTGAAGGGCCAAACTCGAAGAAACAGCTACCCACAAAAACGAAGGTGACACCAATAACACGAGGGGTTATTAAAGTTTTTGCACGTCTAGACAGCTTGCGCCAAACAAAAAAAAAAACATTGGCGCATTTTGCACTAGTGGTGCAAGGCAGCGGAACAGGGCGGCCTTCCTTGTTTCTCCTTATTTTTCGTTTTATTTCTTCCACTATTTCTTTCTCTTTCTCTCTTTCTGTCTGTTTCTTCTCTCTCTCTTGTTTTGTTTCTGTTTCTTTCTATTTTTCTCTCTATCTATTTCTTTCTCGCTCTTTCTATCTTTTTTCCTGTTCTTCCCTTTCCTTATCTCTCTCTCTCTCTCTATTTCTCGCTTCCTCTTTCTATCTATTTCTTTCTCTCTCTCTCTCTGTACTCATTCTCTCGTCCATCCTAGTTATTGCAACCCACGCCGGACTAATTGGCGCAGCGGGAGAGCGCCCGCCGGGCGCATGTGTTCGGGGAGCGAAGCAAAAGAGGAGGAAGAGAACGCGTGCCAGCATGATGATGATAGTTTTCGCGAAGGCGAATTGGAGGTTTGCGCCGTTGTTAAAATACGTCGTGCCAACTAAACGCCGGTACCCTATGCCCATTAACAATTTATATATACTCGAACGCGGAGATTCCATTGTTCGCTTTGGTCAAGAAGCACCAGAGAACCGCCTTATCGACACGTTGGCGTTAACCCAAAGCACGCGAGCTTCGACACCGTTATTGCCAAACAATGAGGAACTCGGAGGACGCGCACGTGATGCGCATTACCGAATTTGCTGATTGATGCACGCAGGCGCGCATAACCGCCGGGAATAACGAACACATCTCGGCGAGCAAGCCCTGATCACTGCCACACGTCAAAGCAAGATAGCAAGAGCCCCCTTTTGTTTGCACCCGAGACCCGCTGTCTTCGCACACAAAAGGGCGTGAAAGCGCCTACCGTGTTTGTTTCTCGATGCGTGAACGTCTTTCTTTACCTTCGAGCGAGGCGTGTCTCGAATGCCAGATAGTGTCCGACGACGATCATGGCGCTTGTCACGTAAAGTGGTGCCCTGTCGGAAGTCCGTGCCATTCAAGGTTTTGTGTGGCCCGGAGGATCCGCGGCTCGTCACGCCCCTCAGTAAACATCTCACTTCATGAAGACGTCACGTCTCGGGCCTTCGGCCATGGGCCAAAATGCGCGTCCTTGATTAAAAGGGCTTCGCAGAGGTGCTTCTTCCTGTATAAGCGCTTCCCTTTGTTTCGGGAAGCATATTGTATGCTCGAGGGATTGGCTCGTGGTGCTTCGATCACAATAGACCTACAGCTGACGAGAACGCCCTCTTCCTACTCGAAAAAGCGACTGAAGCGCTCGATGAACAGTCGCCATGTTTGGTCAACGACTTTTCTGTTTCCACTCGGATCTTAAAGCTCTGTGTATGTATAAAGTTGACCAACTTTATAAAGTTGGTCAACTTCTCACGTTAAGGAGTTACGAGGCAAACCCATGTGTGAATCCAAGCACATGATAGAAGTTTAATGGAAGATGGGGGCTTGAATTGAGGAGAAATCCTTGAACGGGGAATGTCGCTGGAGCCAAGGACTGAACAAAAGGCTTTCTTCAGGGAAACCGTGACAAAGGCAGGTACTCTTGTAGGAACGTTGGCTTCAAAAGCATTCCCTGTGCAACGATTTTCCACCACCCATGTGGGAGCAACTCATGACCGAGCCAGGACCGGTGAGTATATGACATGCCTCAATTATATGTAGCTAAGGGCACGAACTGTAAGCCTCGATATGGTGCAATTTATTGTTGCATGACCTCCAAGGTCTGATGGTGGCAGACTTTGGAGTTATTGAGGCAAAACTGCTAAATGCGTCTACAGTTCTACGCTGTTCCCAGAAATTCACAAGGTCAACCATCGGACGAGTAAAGCACGTGTTTTCTTTCGTATAGTGACGCAAACGCAAATCGGAGATTGCGTGTAAGTTTAAAGGTCCCTGAGTGCATACTGTCCGGCATATTGTCCGTGCAAACTCATCAACCTTCAAGTTCAAGTCCTTTGAAGCTGAAAGTCGCCTGTAAAGAAGCACACCTTTCTACATCCTAACCATCCAGCCGATACGTTTCGCAGGCGGGAAGGACCCTAGACAGAAACGAACAGGATTTCATCGATTCGCATATGGCGATATGGAGAGGAGAAGAAAAGACACTATTTCGCACTGTTTCTATGTCACATCTCCACGGTGGTCTCAACGTGTCACTATTAGAGGAGTACTGACATGAATTTTAAAATTTTTCGGGTTGTTGCTCTAAATGAAAGCACGGGTGTCGAGAACCCTAAAAAGAGTGTCGTGGTGCCTGGGGATGCATCGCATATATTTTTAATACCGCTTCTTTCAACCAGCAGTTTCGGTTTCGGTTTCGAGAGGGCGGCTTCATAGTGACGTGTCAAGTCTGTCCGTGACCTCACGGGCAGACTGCAACCCACGAAATATGCACCTGCTGTCCTTTGCTGTCAGTCGAACGTGGTTCATGATGAGTGAACTGTCGTCCAGTGCCTCCGACAGCGATTTCTGTGATTTAGGCTGCATGCAGAACCCAGATTTCGCGAACCAAGTGAGCTGACTTGAAACGTCATAGGGCTCTCCATGCGGTGAAGCTGCCTTGCAGATGCTGGGAGATGAAAACTTCAAAATCAAACTTAAATATTTATACCTGTTTCCCGGATGCGGTGTGGGGAGAGCGTTAACACTACATGCCAAGGAAACCAAAAACGTCCGTTTTGCTGCACTTCAAAATCGTGTCAGTACTCCTTTAGTGCCGAGGCTTCAAACCAGCGCGCTTCTTGGCAATAGCAGTGAGCTTCGAGGCAGCGAGGTGGGTACCACCTCACCGCCAAAGCCTTGTTCGGGCGTTCCGCTTGACCGAGCGTGGCAAGTTCGGGCGACCCCTCGGCCGCCCTTGCAGGCAGGACTCAGCTAACCTCTTTCTTTTTCCGTCACTCTGTGGCCTCCACGTCCTTTACTGCGAGACCTTTCTTCGCGTTGAGGTGGCAAAGATGGGAAGGCTTCTTTACAGTACTCTCTAAAAAAAAGAGTATGTGTTACTCCCTTTGGTTAGTCCAGATTCGCCACGTGTCCTGACTCTCCACGTAATCCTGACTCGCCACTCTCTTGAAAGAGCTAGGTTAACTCTCTTTCGGGTCCCACGACTCTCTTACGAGAGTGTAATGATATCCAAAGAGAGTTCACGTCACTCTTTAAAGAGAGTCATATACGTGGCAAGTCAGAACCAACAAAGAGAGTCAAAGGTCTCCTTTCTTAGCGTGTCGGTTCCAGAAGGGCCCGCCTTGAGCGTGCGCCTGTAAGCCATGAACCAATGTTTTCGGATAACTTCCAAATGTACCTATTAGAAGCAAAATTTTGCAGGAAGAACAAATCGTTGCACTTTAGTCTGCGGCGGTAAAAATAATACTTACCCACCCGCCCGCGTAACACACACTACGTCGTTCCGCGCGCCTCTTGACAGGAATCATTTGGCCAGGTCTTATGGAGAAGCAGAACGTGTACTGCAGAAGCGAAACAAAAAATCTTTTATATTTACAGATATGCAGGAAAGACACATCTCCGTTGCTGGGCGACACCTGGCGAAACGGAAAAGAAAAGCATACGCTAATGGGCCATTATAGAAGGTGCCGTAAGGAACATTTCCCAACTGTCACGCTAGTCCGTCGTCTTAGTCTGTCGCTTTACACGGGTTAAAGTATGTAAACCACCTTGCGTTCTCTATACGCAAGGTGGGTGCGTTCCCTAGCGCAACATGACGATATAGTAGGACTGTGAGCGGAAAACAGCAGTTGAGGAGAGGAAATGGCAGTGCAGATGCTGAACTTACAACTGACGTTTGTTGTTGTTGTTGAGTCAACTTTATTCTGGTCCAGAGAACACGCATGGAAGACCGGAACTTTTTCACAAGAGCACGGCATCGCGCACGTGCAGCCAAACCTATCTCAATGTGTTACCACGCCGAACCAACATAGCTAACAATAAAACTTTTCTTGTCAGAACTGATTAATGACAGGCACCTGAACTATCGAGAAAGCCCATTTCTTTATCTGTCAGATCTACCTGACGAGAAAAGTTTTATTGTTAGCTACGTTGGTCCGGTATGGTAACACCTTGCAATGAGTTTGGCTGCACATGGGTGATTACGGACTCTTCCGAAATATTTCCAATAAACATCGGTTGTAAGTCAAGAGTCTGTCCTGTAATTTCTCTTCCTTATTAAAGTGAGGTATTGGGCTAGTTGGTTTTGCATGATTAAAATACTGCGCTACAGTTACTGGGACAAAAGAAGGATTAAACGAACACAAGCGCAATTGCACTTGATTCCTTAATTGCGTAATTTGTTACGCGTGTCCTCCCTAACTCCTTTTGCCCCAGTAACTCTAGCGCAGTATTTGAATCATTTACTTTTCCCTTCCTGTTATTTTCCGCTCATACCTTTACAATATGTTTCACCAACCGGCCCAGCACATCACCATCTTGAAGGTCAAGAGTTTTGGTACGCAAAGGTACATTTGGGCCCCGAAAGTTGTTTGGTTATACGCTAGATCTAAAACCTTTCGACGCCAGGTGCTTCACCTCCGGCGTTCTCGAAACGACGCACGCATCAACGGGCTGCGTCGGCATTGGCACGACGTCATTTGCATGTAGCGATACGCGCGCAGGCAAGATAGCAAGACGCGCACACACGTACACAGGCGCAAGACACTACAGCGCGGCATACATGTGGCTGTTGACGTTCGACGGTGAGCGAGCCGTGAGTTCCTCGCTTGGCGCGAAGTCATAATTGCATGCTCATTGTGGACGCGTCGCTTAGCGGCACGGTGCCGTGTACGGTATTTAGTGGCGGGCGATGGCCGAGCGGCGTCCGATGGAAGGCCCGCCTCGACTGGCTTCGCTGCCTTAATCATCCGTCGCATATTCAAAAGCTTTCGCCCCCGCAAAGCCCTTTTCCTCGCACACGCGTGGCCTTTCGTGATTTCGGAGACGGATGTCTCTATTGCGGTCGAAGCGGCGGAGTTGCGGCAACGAAGTTTTTTCTTTCGCCTCGCGTTGCAAGCTTTCTGCACTCTTGCTCAAACGAAGCGCGTATACCCGAGTAATGGAGATGTTTTTGGAGGACACCGCTTTCAAACGAACCACCTGCAGCTTGAGGCCCGTAAGCCCGATCGTCGTTCGTGATGTCAGTGTCGGTGAGTGGTGAATTTCTCGCGTGCCGTGCAACGTGCCGACACATTGAGAATGGTTTTGGGTGACCTGCGGTCACTCAAAAACGATCAGTTCGTTCAAAGTCGGTCACTGAAGAGCGGAAGTATAAGATTTGATTGCACTGTATTCTCTTTCTTCCGATCGAGTGCCGCTCGCTTTCGCTTCCGGGTGTAGTTATCCGGTTGGCGCAATCAGCGTTTCAACGTCTTGTGTAAAACAAATAACGGTGCTCTCCATGGTTGGTAAATCGGCAAAGGAAAACTGAGATGACAAAACGACTGATGTTAGGATTTGGGCCTACTTCGAAGCGTGCACGGAGAGCAGGAGGAGGCATTGTCTGTCAACCCAGTTTTGATATGGCTGTTCATCGCCTAATGACGTTTTCGGAAAACTTGGGAAAAAACGAAGGAACAATGTCCTTCCTGATCTAGTTGTCTAGATACGCAACGTCTAGGATGATTGGTACACAATTTGTTAGGGAGTGCTCTTAATAACTTTTCGGTCAGAGGGCCCGGGTCGTCGCCGAGGGTCACCGCCTTCCGCTTCCGTCCTGGGTGGAGCCACCGACTTTATGGGGAACCCTAGGCCTCCCCCGATCATTTTCTTCAAGACTATTCAATAAGGTTATTCTTATTGTCACCACACAATCATTACCGATCACAGTGTCTTACGTCAACCCTGTCAGTTGCTTTGCTAATGGTACGATAGGTTTCTTTCTCTCGTATCTCCTTTACAAACACGCGGGTTCGAATACAGCGTCAGGAAGCTACCTTAACTAACTTTGTTTCTAAAGCGCAAGAACATCACGCGTAGCTATCGAAAGAAAAGAAAGAGAATATACGGGATACGTAGGGCAGAATGGTTGCTCGCAGGGCTAGTTGGTTCCTGGCAATTCGTGTAACAGCGCGAAAATATAAAGGAAGGGACGACGATTGAGACAGAGTGAGAAGATCGCTGCGGGAATACGGGGATATTTCTTCGTACAGTTCGAGTCATTGACCATATAGAAAAATATCACGCATAATGCGCGTGATGTGCGGTGCTCATAGTGATGTTTGCACAAATATTTCAGTAGGAGGAGGAAGTTAAGTATCGTGTGTATTCTGGTGTCGTCCCAATCCATGACACGTGGTGTTGGTATATATAGTGCGCGATCGCTCGGACCTGCTGAGCTTCAGCTTTCAGTCGGTTGATCGAGAGCGCACGCGCGCTAACTGCGATCACACGCAAGGGCCATCGCCTCGTCTGACCGCAATATCGACAGATTGGCATATTTGCACATCAACGGGAGTGACCCGGGGTCAACAGCTCGACGGGACGGTCTCGCGCGCTCGGCGGGTCAAACATGCCAGAGCGAAGAGTTGCGCCATGAAGCGCTTAGGGGCGAGCTTTTCATTTTAAGAGGACGCGCACTGTCCAAACCACGGGCGTCAAGACTGCACTTACATACTCACGCCAAGGAATCTGGGTGCCACCAGTCACGTGACCGTCGTGTTGACGAGTGGCAGAGGGGTCTCTCGCTTTTGGACCGATACGCTGTCCGGTCCTTTAGCGGATCTCGGTTGCTCAAGCTGCGTCGTGCGGCTTTCAGTTACGGTCTGCAGTTTATTTTAACTCTCCGTGTATTCATATTGAATTGCGAAGTTTACGAACCATTGACCGCAGTCATGGAACTACACATCAAGCCGTATGAGACCGGCTTGAGCACAGTGGACGCTGGAACACACTGTCACGTTCGCAAGTTCTGTACACATCGCGAACGAATCATCTCAGAGGTCGAGCTGGCCCATCCTGATTCGTTAGATCTTATAAACAAGGTCATTGGCCGATTCAACGCACTCCTCGCAGGTGAACACTCACAGTTCGTCATCGACACTCGCTTGAGTCATCCCACTAGCGCTTACATCAGCACGTCGACCTGTTATTGTCCGACCGTCCTGTCCTACCCAAGTAGGTAGAAAGGATGGAAATAATTGGATTCGTATGAACGTATCTTGTGCAATTGTCGCGTTCTTCGCCTGTCACTTGATAACAGTCACATCGCACGGAGCAAACTTTGAGGCTCGCTTGCAGGCACGAACTATACCGTAGGTTTGCAGTATATAGTCGCTACTCGTTCTGAAGGCTCGTGGTATACTCTCTCGACTCCCTGCAGCCAGGGACAGAGAGAGAGACACACACACACACACACACACACACACACACACACACACACACACACACACACACACACACACACACACACACACACACACACACACGCACACGCGCACGCGCACACACACACACACACACACACACACACACACACACACACACACACACACACACACACACACACACACACACACACACACACACACAGCCACTCCGGCGAGACGTGTTCTTCAGTGAGCTGACAAACTAGCATGCAGCCTCTTCTAAACGCCGACGGCGCTGTCGTGACCTCAGTTGACGCTCACTTCTCACGCCGCTCCTTTCTGGGGTCATGAACCGGTTCAAGAAGCGGCGGCACTTCCACTTTCGCTGCGCGTCGCTTCTGGCGCGCGCTTTTTTAGCCTCTTGCGTATGCAAGGGCTCCATTCGTCGAAACGTCACGTCAACCGCGGCCAACGAGCTCGGTGCCGCCGAAGGCGGCTCCGAACCATAAAGGAAGCGAAGCGTGCGGTGTACTTCAAGAACGGAGGACCAGGACTCAGTACAACTGTCAGTCGTCGGCGTTGCCGGAGGCGATATGTGCGTCCACTTGCTTCCTTTTCCTGCATACGTATAGCTCGTGCGCATGCGCGAAGGGGGCTTGGCCGCGGGCGAGCGACTCTCGACAATCGTTTGTCCCGACTGTGAATGCTGTCTCTCGGCTAAAAATGGATCCCTCGGACGTTATGGCTCGAAGGGCGCGTGTGTACAGACCTTTCGCCCCGTGTGGGTGGGCTCAGCCGTTTGGGGATGTCGTTATTTATTTATTTTTTTCACTCCTTGAACTGGTCGGAGTGCCAGAACGAACAATATATCCAGCGCGCTGTTCTCGCCTGCGGGAATAAATGAAACTTTCCTCCCCGTTGTGACGTTCATTGCATCTGCAGCGAATCGGGCGCCGAAGTCAACTACTGCTTTCGAGGTTGCGTGAAAGGAAGTGCGAGAGTTTGAGAAAAAAAGAAGTTGAATATTATCGAGGCACCTGTTGTCCCCGAAACTTTCACTCCGGTGATAGCATCTGGCACCGTTTCCGCTATTGCGCAGGCATATTTCCTTCCTCATTCAGGCTTTGTGGAGATAATGCCCTTATAATAGACAGCGAGGGAGCACTGCAGTGCAATGGTCGTTCAGCTCGAAAATACGAACGTGAGACACCGAATTTCAATAAAATCTCGTCTCATTGTAGAGATCGCTCGCATGCGTGCTTTCGCGGTTGCGTTTTGTGTGTGTGTGTGTGTGTGTGTGTGTGTGTGTGTGTGTGTGTGTGTGTGTGTGTGTGTGTGTGTGTGTGTGTGTGTGTGTGTGTGTGTGTGTGTGTGTGTGTGTGTGTGTGTGTGTGTGTGTGTGTGTGTGTGTGTGTGTGTGAGAGAGAGAGAGAGATACAGAGTGAGTGAGTGAGTGAGTGAGTGAGTGAGTGAGTGAGTGAGTGAGTGAGTGAGTGAGTGAGTGAGTGAGTGAGTGAGTGAGTGAGTGAGTGAGTGAGTGAGTGAGTGAGTGAGTGAGTGAGTGAGTGAGTGAGTGAGTGAGTGAGTGAGTGAGTGAGTGAGTGAGTGAGTGAGTGGAGTTTCCCATTCGCCTACAGCCACAGTCATCATGAGCGCCACGATTGTCAGCCTACCCTATGTCCCACTCTCCTATATGAGCGCCACAAATTATCAGCCTACCCTATGTCCCACTCCTGGACGAAGGCCTCTCCCAGTAGTCTCCAATTCGGGCTGTCTTGTGCGAGCTGGTTCCATTTTATCCTTGCGAACGTCTGTATTCGATGTGAAATCCGCATCTCTTCAGTTGTGTTGTATAAAGAATGTTTAGAACGCATGAAAAACATTTCCATGAAAGCATATACAACCCAGAGACGTTTCCCTTTTCATTGTTCTACAAATCAGCGAAGGTGCACGCGCCTTCACAACAATCGCGCGAGCACTTAATTTGACAAATTTTCTTTCAACTCGCCATGTCGTTGCGTAAAGTTTGGACAGGCAGCAACCCCGTCGCTCTTTCACAATAGACAGCGAGTTCGTATAATGCGCGTTCGAACACAAAAAGTGTAATTTGGCTTCGACACTTCGCTGCATAACAGCAATTGCGTGGCAGCGCTGGTAATTCAGTAAGCGTGAGCAATCCCCCCTACCCCCCTTTTCTGCCAGTGTTTCACAAAACACACTCAGGAAAATACAGAGAGGAACAAAAAGAAGCCTTCCGAAAGCACACTGGCCCTGCACGAAAGGGCGTTCGACCTCGCTATGCGGCACGCGCGCTTCGCACAAAAGTAACCCACGAACGATTGGGTTCTCTTCAAAGGAGAAACTGACGTCATTGCAGTTTTGTTATCGCGCTGCCTTTACACTTCTCATTTGCATCTTTCTTTCTTTCTTTCTTTCTTTCTTTCTTTCTTTCTTTCTTTCTTTCTTTCTTTCTTTCTTTCTTTCTTTCTTTCTTCTTTCTTCTTTCTTTCTTTCTTTCTTTCTTTCTTCCAAGGCAGGTACCCATGCACCTGTACGTTAGCTGCCTTTCTGCGCAAGAAAGAGGCCCACCGTCTCTTTGCGCTTAGCCCAATGGACTCATCACCTTCAAAGGCTCTGACTGACAGGGCGCTCTTCGTTGACGCGTTGTACGCACCGCCGCGCGAGTGTGTTCCGCACCGCCTTTCATTATAGCCGCTGTCCACAGTGCTTTTTTGCATCTGTCCGCGCGAACGGGTAGGTTTGTTTGCGTCACGTGGGACGGGAACGTAAGGAAGCGGAGCGCGCGAACCACCGCCGTGTGTTGTAACGCTCCGCGCGGCGGAAACAGAGAGGTCAGGTATGACGTGTTGCGAGAATCCGTGAAAAGGGACGAAGACAAGAAGGTTGGCGCATTTCCGCTTCGCACTGTCGTTGTTGTAATAGTTGTTGTTGTTACTGTTGTTGTTCTTGCCGTTGTTGCCGTACCTATAGGCTGTTAAGGCTCGACACGGAAAAAAGGGGGCCCACGCAAGTTACGTATGTGCCGTTCTTAATTGAGCGTAGACAAGTGTGGCGTCCTGTCGTCATTCACCGTTCTTTTTTTCGGGCTGTGATTCATATGTTTGCTGTCGCAACCGTCGAGGTGTGTATACTATCTAAACCTGCTTCACAGAGTGAAAATTTGAGGTCATGTTATACGTCACGTTATCTAAACAGCTAACGGAATTCATACGCAATCCTTCTCTACGATCATTTGGTGACAAGGTTTGTGTTGCCATTTTTTTTTGCTACTACGTAAAAAGCTTTCGCACAATATAACGAAGCCTGTGTCACGTGGGTGCACCACACACACACACAGAGAGAGAGAGAGAGAGAGAGAGAGAGGTGAAGAGCAGGAGAGGAAGGAAAGGCCGAGAGGTCAACTGGATACGGGTGTGGTTTTCTACCCTACTTTTGAGGAAAGTGATTAAAAGATGAAAAGAAAGAAAGCAGAGGAAATGATGAACAGGTTATCAGTGTGGGACGTGCACAGCTG